>NC_135423.1:9705000-10450000 GCF_051991245.1 Festucalex cinctus | reverse complement strand
CGTTTAAAAAAAAAAAACGCCTTACTATACATGGTCATTTTAAAAAAAAAGAAAGAAAAAAAAAGCCTTACTATACATCGTCGTTTAAAAAAAAAAAAGAAGAAGAAAAAAAACGCCTTGCTGGTCGTTTAAAAAAAACCCCGCCTATGGTCATTTAAAAACAAAAAAGAAAAAAAAAAGCCTTACTATACATCGTCGTTTAAAAAAAAAAAAAAGAAGAAGAAAAAAAAACGCCTTGCAGGTCATTTAAAAAAAACGCCTTACTATACATGGTCGTTTAAAAAAAAAAAAAAGAAGAAGAAAAAAAAACGCCTTGCTGGTCATTTAAAAAAAAACGCCTTACTATACATGGTCGTTTAAAAAAAAAAAAGACGAAAAAACGCCTTGCTGGTCGTTTAAAAAAAACGCCTTACTATACATGGTCATTTAAAAAAAAAAAGCCTTACTATGGTCATTTAAAAAAAAAAAAAAGAAGAAGAAAAAAAAACGCCTTGCTGGTCGTTTAAAAAAAAAAAACGCCTTACTATACATGGTCATTTTAAAAAAAAAGAAAGAAAAAAAAAGCCTTACTATACATGGTCGTTTAAAAAAAAAAAAGAAGAAGAAAAAAAACGCCTTGCTGGTCGTTTAAAAAAAAAAACGCCTTACTATACATGGTCATTTAAAAACAAAAAAGAAAAAAAAAAGCCTTACTATACATCGTCGTTTAAAAAAAAAAAAAGGAAGAAGAAAAAAAAAACGCCTTGCTGGTCGTTTAAAAAAACCCCGCCTTACTATACATGGTCATTTAAAAAAAAAAAAAAAAGAAGAAGAAAAAAAAACGCCTTGCTGGTCGTTTAAAAAAACCCGCCTTACTATACATGGTCATTTAAAAAAAAAAAAAAAAAAAAAAGCCTTACTATACATGGTCGTTTAAAAAAAAAAAAGAAGAAGAAAAAAACGCCTTACTTTGTTAAAAAAAAAAAAAAACGCTTTACCCTACATAGTCGCTTAAAAAAAAAGACACCTTAATGTATGTAGATGGTTGTTTAAAAAAAAAAAAAAAAAAAAGCCTTACTATACATGGTCGTTTAAAAAAAAAAAAAAGAAGAAAAAAAAACGCCTTGCTGGTCGTTTAAAAAAAAACACAAAAAAAAACGCCTTACTATACATGGTCATTAAAAAAAAAAAACGCCTTACTTTACATGGTTGTTTAAAAAAAAAACAAAAAAAAAAACGCTTTACTATACATAGTCGCTTAAAAAAAAAGACACCTTAATGTATGTACATGGTTGTTTAAAAAAACAAACAAACAAACAAACAAAAAAAAAGCCTTACTATACATGGTCGTTTAAAAAAAAAAGAAGAAGAAGAAGAAAAACGCCTTGCTGGTCGTTAAAAAAAAAACAAAACAAAAAAACGCCTTACTATACATGGTCATTTAAAAAAAAAAAAAAAAAAAAAAAAAAAAAAAGCCTTACTTGACATGGTCGTTTTAAAAAAAAAAAGAAGAAAACACCTTACTATACATGGTTGTTTAAAAAAAAAAAAAGAAAAAAAGAAAAAGAAGAAACCCTTACTATACAGTTGTTTTAAAAAAAGACACCTTACTGTACATGGTTGCTTATTTAAAAAAAAAAAAAAGCCTGCCTTAATATGCAGTTTAAAAAAAAGCCATACTATAAATGGTTGTTTAAAAAAGAAGTAGAAAAAAAACCGCCCTACAGGTCGTTTAAAAAAACGCCTTACTGTACATGGTTGTTTAAAAGAAACAAAAAACGCTTTACTATACATAGTCGCTTAAAAAAAAAAAAGACACCTTAATGTATGTACATGGTTGTTTAAAAAACAAAACAAAACAAAAAAAAAACCCGCCTTACTATACATGATCGTTTAAAAAAAAGAAGAAGAAGAAAAAAAAAACGCCTTGCTGGTCGTTTAAAGAAAAAAAAAAAGCCTTACTATACATGGTCGTTTAAAAAAAAAAAAAAAAAAGAAGAAGAAGAAAAAACGCCTTACTGTACATGGTTTTTTAAAAGAAACAAAAAACGCTTTACTATACATAGTCGCTTAAAAAAAAAAAAGACACCTTAATGTATGTACATGGTTGTTTAAAAAACAAAACAAAACAAAAAAAAAAACCGCCTTACTATACATGATCGTTTAAAAAAAAGAAGAAGAAGAAAAAAAAAACGCCTTGCTGGTCGTTTAAAGAAAAAAAAAAAGCCTTACTATACATGGTCGTTTAAAAAAAAAAAAAAAAAAAAGAAGAAGAAGAAAAAACGCCTTGCTGGTCGTTTAAAGAAGAAAAAAAAGCCTTACTATACATGGTCGTTTAAAAAAAAAAAAAAAAAAGAAGAAGAAGAAAAAACGCCTTACTGGTCGTTTAAAAAAACACTTTACTATACATGGTCGTTTTATAAAAAGACACCTTATTGTACATGGTCGTTTCTGCCTTACTCCGGTATACATGGCTATTAAAAAAAAAAAAGAAAAAAAAAAGCCTTACTACAGGCCTACATGGTTGTTAAAAAAATTAAAAAAATAAAAAATAAATAAATAAAAAATTAAAAACGTAGCACAGAAAGCTCAGAGTGGAAGGGTTGAGTTTTACACCTTGTTGGTGTTCACATTTCAATCAATGTTGCTTTCTCTTTCTACTTTTAAGTGTGTGGGTTAGTTAGAAAGCTTCTAATGTGACGGGGATTCCCTAGACTTGGTGTGGGGACTCCCGTGGGTGTTGGAACGTATCTTACGGAAAATATGGCTACTAGAAATACCGGTACACACAACAGTGCACATGCATGTACCACCTACAGTGTACATGACTAAAAAAAAAAAAAAACTATCAACAGACCAAAATTCACCCCCCCCCCCCCCTGCAAATTGCAGCCTTCCATTCATCCATCCATTTTCCTCACAAGAGTCACCTTTGTATTTGAAAATGGCATTCTACTACGCTGCGATGTCTTGTTTGAATTCGATTAATCGTTCCGCACTTTAACGTGAGCGGATTTTGACAACAAACCAAGTGAGTCTTTTGAAGGAGAAGGTATCCTGTAGCCGTTGAAGACGTCCAGCTGCATCTCCAATTCATCGAAAACAGGATGTCCACATGTTCTCACATGTGCACGCCTCAGGCAACTGTGTGTGTAAATGGCTGGAGGGCAGCCCAGAATGGAGTCCCCCACCCAACCCCCCAGAAGAAAACGACCGCGGTGACAACTTGTGCCGGTCCCAGATCAGCTCATTAAATTTGTAACCCATGTACTTCATTGAAACCGAGTACAAGCACCAATTTGTTGCTAGAGCAGCAAGTAGAGCTGTTCAAAAGTAACCAACGAAAGGTTATACAGCGATGAGGTGAAATGACAAATCTGCGGAATTCATTTGTGGACAGTGAGAGCAATAAATATTAAGTTCCCGTCCTGGATTATGTAACATTTGACAAAACACCGAATGAGTCATCAGAAAGCAGGCAGCACGAGCAGCTACTTGGAAGACAAAATGAGAACTTGGGCAATGTAGGCTATTTTTACTGTAACATATCCACATGTCTAATTCTTGAGAAGTGTAAAGTGTAATAGTTGTCCTATAATGACATGACACTTGCTGGGAGTTTTTTGGACATGTTTTTATTGTTCCCATCATCATCATAGGAATGTTCGACAGGTTTGTTTATGTGCACTGACCAACACTACAGTGGAATTCAAAATCTCCCATTAATCAATAATGACAGTTTGATAACAAACAAACAACTCAGTATCTGTAAGTCTATACTACACATTCGGCACACAATTTATAGAATAAACACAACAATTTATGGAATTAAACACAAAAACATATACAAAAATATTTGGCAATGCTGACCAGCTCTATTTCACTGAAGCCATGACCAGCAAGGCTTCAGCATGAATTAGCGGGCGCTTTATGTTCAATTGACTACATCAAGGCTGTACATAGTGTTTAATGAATGGGTGGGTGGGTGGGCGGTTTGGGGTTACAAAGCAACAAAACAAAAATGCTTTTCCACTTATGTGATTTGGCTAAATTGGATAATTAAGCTTTATAGTGAACCAGAGTCCAGGAATGAAACATTTTTAAAAGAACAGATAACCTCCCTTTGATTATAACTTAATAACCTTTTTTATTGTCTCTATACTGTATATTATATTGTTACTTCATACTAAATGGAAAGTGTGAATGTAACAATTAGCTAGTTGTTGGTAAGTAAATAATGATGACGACTAGTACTACAAACCACTCCCTGGATGATTCGTAGACACTTGAAGCTAGGAACAAAATATACTGTATGTACCGTATTACAAAATGCCTTTTCAATGATGGGATTTGGCTAAATGTTGGAATTAACGCAACACTACTAATATACAACACAGTAAGTAGGAAACATTTCAAATTCTTACCCTTATACAAAATAGAAAGCATGAATAGAACTAAATGTTGGTCCTGGAAAAATTAGCTAGCCTAGCGGCTAAACGAACCATGGTCAAGGGAAAAAATGCTTGTGTAGCGTCATGTTTAAAAAAAAAAAAAAAAAAAAAAAAAAAAAAAAAAAATCATTACTTCAAACAAAAAGGAAATGTGAATGTAGCTGGTTTTTGGCGTGGCTGTGATGGTAAAGACCATTTCCTAAAACATTTAGCATGTAACTTTGTGAACAAAGGCTGAGATGGAGGCTTCATTTCGGAAAATCAAAAATGAATGTAGCTTGGTTGCAGGTGTGACTTATGGGTAGAAATATGCTCATTTACTGCTTTACATTTAGGTCTTTCTTTTTTTTTTTTTAAATAAATTGTGCATTTTGTTGGGGTAGTTTTAATGCACATATGAGTATTTTTTTTGTTGAGAAAGAAACATACCTTTTACTGTACTTTTACTTTATATTATAAAGGTAGATATACAATTATGAATCTGTTATTGCTTGTGTGATATGCCTGTTCAGTTTTGTTGTTATAAATAAGACTTCTGCCTTACCAAACTAACGGAGCCAGGCAGTTAACATGCCCACACAAAGTCGAACTGAAATAGTCAACACAACTGAAAAAAACAAAAGGGTAATGTAATTTTTTTTTTGCCAAGTGAGTCTATTGTATTAAAATAAATGAGAAAAAAAAAGTTAATATAAGACAATTTTTTGTGGTAGAATTTGCAGGGTTTTTTTTTTTTTAAATAGAGAATTAGCGATTTGTTGTTTAGTTAAAGTCATATTATTGGGCCATATCCGAATTTGAACATTTCCTTTTGTCTAGTTGATGTTCATGCTTTCGGTCCAAAAAAAAAAAAAAAAAAAAAAAAAAATCTGTTACTCGCCTCTTACTCAGAACTTGAGTAGTTTTTTTCACTGCATAGATGACAAGTAATTATTTGGAGAACTACTTTTAATAAAGCAGTGAAATACAATTTGTGTCTAGCCTATCCAACTTTAATAGAAGGCAGTTGAAGCTAGGAATGAAATAAATGCATTAGGGGGGGAAAAAAATGTCTTTTCAAAAATGGGATTTGGCTAAATCACTTTCATTTTTTTCCCTCTTAAATATGCAAGCATGGCCCAGCATTAACAAGTCCTGTTTACTGCCGCTACTTAATTTACGTACTACTCAACTACGGAAAGTAAATGCTATATATTGTTACCGGAAACAGAACTGAAAGTGTGACGTGGTATTTTAAGCGGTGATTTTTCCCGGCGTTTCACGCCCTCATAGATCCTCCTCGATCTTCACCTGCACCACGTTGGACGGGCTGGCCGGCAGCTCGGTCTGCATGTCCCAGTTGCCGTTGACCAGCATGTTGAACTGCAAGTCAGCGTAATGCGAGAAGTCCTGCTGCGCGTACAGGCCGAAGCTCTGGCCGGGGTTGGCGTCCGCGTTGGGGAAGGGCGGCTGGTTGGCGTCGGGCATCGGCGGGGCGCCGGCTGTATCCGAGAACATGTCCATGAAGGAGGGCATATCCAGCAGCTGGCTGAGGAGGGCCATCTCCTCGCTGTCCATGTTGGCGTCCGGGGGCTCGGCGTAGCAAATCTCCCCCAGGGGGGCGGGCGGCCCCGGCTGGGCCGAGCAAGGTGATATCATTGCGTGAGCAAAGTGGAAGGACTGCTCCGGTGCCGATGCACATTCGGCTGTCATAAAGACGATAAATGATTGGCAGACAGTTGGGTTAATAATTATTGAAAAATAATAATCAGAATTATTTTTCAATTTTCACAATATTATGATTAAGTATGTGAAAATGAAGATGTTTTTCTCCCCCCTCCCAATTGCACCCGTTGCGATTTGAAAACAGGCTCAAAACAGTTGCAAATCTGGCGTGATGCTCACCTGTTACGTTGGCTTTCTCTTGGAAGTTCATGTCCGACTTGATCTTTCTTTTGCGCTTCACCTCGTACGGATCTGAAAGTGGAAAAGTTGACAACATTCAATTGCAGACAGCGTCAAGGTGTTGACATCTGTACTGTGTTTCCTTGGTGGGTGTTACGTTCCAAACACTACCCGTGATAATGGAAATCCGCGTTAATTAAAAAATAAATAAAATACCCGTTAATTATACTTTTTTAAAATTTTTATTTTGGTATGATTTTTACTTTATTATAAATGCTTTTTCATTCATCATATGTTCTTTTTTCATTTACATTCATTTTTTTCCATTAAAAAATGCGTTGTTTTTTTTGGTCTCATTAACCGGTTTTGAACAGTTAATTCTGTTTTATATAGGATAACATTAAGGTAAAATAAAATCAATCAAGTTTTACTGAAAAGGAATACATGTAGTACTTTTGTAGGGGTGTGGGCACATTTTAAAAGTTTTCAAGGACTGCGCAGCGACAAATGGTTTGGAATCACTGAGTTTAGGGCTGTGCAATTAATCAACATACAATTAGAATTTCAATTTTACATTTCACAATTATAAAATTGGCATAATCGTAAAAAAAAAAACAAAAAAAAAACACAATAACATTTTTCATTTATTTAAATTTATATATTTGTACATTTAAAAAATACATAAAATAACTATTTTAATTTGTATCTTCCCTTGTTTTAATTTTATTTGTATGTTATTGAATAGTAACAACTTGTTAGTATATAAATATGATAGAAATAATAGGGAGTAGGACTACACAAGTACGTGTACTTCTTCCTACTCCTTGAATATATAAAATATGGAATTTATTGTCAACATTTTTTTTCCCATTTCTTCCTTTAAATGTGTATTTCATTTCACATTGTTTTTTGTTTTTTTTACACTTGTAATGTGTTTATGTTTATATGTTCAAAAACAATAAACCAAACCATCTGTGTATTTTGTTTTTTGACTGTATGACTTGCAATCCCATGCTGACCTGGATTATAGGGCAGGTACGTGAAGGTGACCGGCTCGCTCTCCATCTGGTCGGAGAGCCGGCGCAGGGTGACGTTGACTTCCACTTCCTCCGTGACGTCCTGGTCCTGGTAGGGCGGCGTCTTGAACACGATGGCGATCTGCCGGTGGACGTCCGTCTGGGCGAACTCGCCGTTCGCCTTCCACGAGCCGCGCCGGAAGATGATCTCTATGTCATCTGCGGGCGGGCGAAGCGAGTCGGCGTGTCAGCTGAGCCTATTTTCCGGCGAGCGGGTGACGTGGCCGTACCTTTTTGCACTTTGTCACACAACATGTAGATCTCCGTCTTGCCGGTGCACGGTCCTGAGTACTGGTTCAGCTGGCTGATTTTTAACTGAGATGTCGTGGTCGCCTCTGATAGGGAAAAGCAAATCATACACGCCATGAAATCAGAAAAGAAAATTGGTGATGGTGATGAGCCACTACTGCAACGTGATTCATGAAAATATAGTTATGATTAGTGATAGACCGATATGGGTTTTTTCAAGTTCAGTACTAATCATTAGTAGTCAAGGAGCTAATATTGACTTGCAGTAAAAGAGAAAACTTACTTTTTCTTTTAATTTCAAACATAGAAAATAAAATGACAGCTTTGTTAAAGCGATACTTCACTTATTTAGCCCATTATAGCAATAAAAATTTAATATTTGGTCTATAATTAATTTAATACTTTCATTATTTTTCATGTACAATTAGTACCTTTAAAACACATTTTGCAACTTGCTGTCGACTGAAAATGACATTACAAGGGCTCAGGTAACCAATCACAGCTCAGCTTGTGAACGTCACATGACCAAACCTACAAAACAGGTGAGCTGTGATTGCTTACCTGAGCCCCTGTAATGTCATTTTCAGTCGACAGCAAGTTGCAAAATGTGTTTTTAAAGGTAAAGGGTTTCATCAGGGTTCGTAAAAGGTTTCAAAAGATCTTCGCAGACAATGAAAAATTGTCTGAATATGTTGGAAATGTCTTCTTGACAAGACAAAACTAAAATTGAAAAATCATTTTTGTTAACGAAATGAAATATAAATGAAAATGCTTTAAAATAAGTAAATAACCAAATACTACCTACATATGTTTATAAAACAAATCATCTTTGTCATTTGATTTTATACGTGAGCTTTCAAGGTAATATAAAGGAGGGGGAAAGTAAGAATAAAGAAGGAGAATAAAAAGGAATTTCTTCGGTTTCGATTACTGGTGAAAAAGGACTAAATGGATTTGATCACTGGCCCCAGCTACCTTAGCCATCTTGGGTTGGATATTTGTTTCCATCTAAAGTTTGAAGAAGATCATTTGAAAACTATTCTAGCTCAATGCTGGAGTGTTGTGTTGCCTACTTTTGTCATAGATGGGGTTGGACACGACGGGGCTGAGACTGTCCGTCGTGCCGTCCTCCCACTCGAACTCACACTGGAAACACAGACGCACGGCGTTCATGTCCATGTCCTCAATGCCCTTGGAGTGACCAGCTAGGGGACCAGATGAACAGATCGTCATTACATCATTATTACACACGAAAGAACCTGAGTGTGCGTTTAAGCGTTTGTCTTACTTAGAAAGGGGTCAATATTCTGGCTTCTTCTCCTTTGCAGTGAGACGTCGAGTTCTTTCCTCCTCACGCACTGGATGCCCAGGTTGGCGAAGCTGTCGAATGACACACAACGATCACGCAACTGCAAAACAGTTGACGAAAACAACATTAAGAGATAACGGGATGCACCTGTGGCGTCGGTTGCTGTGAGGATTCAGCGTCACCACGCAGATGCCCGATCCTGTCGGGCAGTCTTTTCCCACAAGGCAGTGCGGGTGCGGCCGGTGCGGGGGGTCTTTGCTCACCAGGGAAACGGTGACCGTCACCTTCTTCAAGGCCTCAGTGGAACCTTGGATCTGAAAGCAGTATCAAGTAAGTTTTAATACCATTTGCTTATTATAATAAGTCATAATACTGCTCTGTATTATGAATAAAAAATGCATATATTATATGCAGTATTTGTAATAATAGTAATGTTTTAACAATATTTATAATAATTTAATTTAAAAAAAAACAATTAATTATGAATAATAATTTATAACAATATTAATAAATACTATTGTAAAAATAATAATATATGAAATAAAGAAATGCATGCTGGATCCAGTAGGATATTTCGAATTATTGCACAGCCCTATATATAAAGGTGTTCTTACAACCCTGATGGGGTGTACTCATTTATGCTCAGCACTGTATATGTATCTCTACATTGCATGTCAGTGTGAATGACTGAGTGTGCTGGAATTTTTTTTTTTTGTCTATTATTTCTCATTTTTCTGTAGAGTTTTTCCAAATGTGAGTACGCCCTTATTGGTGTGGACTTTTTTTTTTTAATGAACTGGGCCACAATCTCCCAGCTCCATTTTGTCATACTTGTTGACAAATGGTCTAGTAAAAAGGCGTAAACCCCCAGTTTCACACTGCAAAGCGGTGGAAATTACCAGGGATGTCTGTCTGTCTGTCTGTCACATCCTCCATACCTCTATGGCAGGTTGAGTCTTGTTGCTTTCACTCCCGGACGCGCCCAGGATGCTGCCGGCCGAGCGGCCCTCGCACTCATAGCGAAACCTCATGCCTCGCTCTTTGGGCTGCTCCACCACCACCAGCTTGGGCTTCTCCAGACTGCGCTCCAGCATCTCGACGCCGGACCGGCCTTTCGAGGCGACGGCGCTGGTGGCGGAGGGCTTGGAGGTGAGCGCGCACGGGGTGCCGCGGCCGCGGAGGGTGGAGCCGGCTTGAGGATGGGTGTGCGGGCGTTGGGACATTTCCCGGGCTGAGCAGAGCTGCTGCAGCGGTGGGGTGAAGCTGCAGCTTGACTACAAGAAAATCAAATAAAAAGTGTATTAAAATACATGACTTGTTTGGTCGTTGCATACCTCTGTGACAGTGATGATGTGATCACTATTAACTTTGAAAAAAGGAACATTTTGGATCCAGCTCTTGTATTGGATCTCATCAGACCACACTAAATTCTGCATATATTAATTATAACTTTTAATCGTAATTAATCGCATGACTTCAAAAGGTAACTCACGATTCATCACACATTTTATATCTGTTCTAAATGTACAATAAATTGTACAATAAAATAACTTTTTTCCCAAATTTTCATAATCTTAACTCATTCACTCCCAGGCATTTTCACTGAAGCAACCTCCTTTTTACTGGATTTTGAATGATGTTACAAGCCCCACAGAATATTGTGTTCTATTGGTATAAAAACATGGAACCTACCAAAAGAAAGATTAAACGCTCTTCTTTCATCAGGAAAAAAAAAGTATATTTCTATCTGTTTCCATTTTGCAGCAATCAGCATTAGAATATAGCTAAGTTTCATCATTATTCACAAATCTGTTTAAAACTGGGGGAAAACATGGCCCTGGTTGATCTCATATACTCTGCTGCTACCTACTGGCCGTTTTTGTAATAACTACCATTGCTTCAAGCATTCTCTTCAGTTCAGAGGCTGCATCAAAGCCTTCTTTATGTTCTAGCATAAAAAAAAAAACAACAACGTATAAATGCGTTTTTGGGAGCACGATAATATGTAAAATATGTAATTTCATAACAATTCATAAAATTGAGTTAAAATTAAAAATATGTACTAGACCTGTACTATAAAAAAAAAAAAGTGTGATATTGATTTGTGTTCAGGTCAGTTTTCTGCCACTAGATGGCATTATTGAATTTGTAAGAGGTTGACAGCTCACTCCATTTTTGTTTTCATATTCAGAGCTATCTAATCTCTAACATGGAGTAACTTGTGAAATTCTGCACATATTTAAAATTCTAAAATACAACTCGACCCCAGTCTCCACAAATCTATGCATTATTATTAGATTTATAACTGCAAAATTTTGACGGGGACGTCTGCTGCATTATGACTGGAATTCCGCCAATATGGCCTTTCCAAGAAATTAAACTCCCGTAAAAAAAAAAAAAAAAAAAATAAAAATATATATATATATATATATATATATATATGTATATATATATAGTGCCGTTAAAGGAACTAACTAAAAATTATATACATACATCAGCACCTAAAATGAATCTCAAATATGACTACTGATATGTTTGACAAGCGTCCAACTACGAAACTAACAATAATTCTGAAAACCAGACATTAAAATTCCCATTCCCCCAGTCTATGTCAACGTACCTAACGACAAGTGACCCACACTTAACATGACATCATGCAGTGAACATCCAAAAGATCCAACCTCCAAAGAACAAAGACGAGCAGCAGTCAGTAAGTAACCAGCAGGAGTGGGAGTAGGTATGCTGCCTCTCAATGCGCCATCACCAGCCCCGAGGTTAAAACACGCTCATACCGGGTCGCTTAGCTCGAACCAAAACACGGCACACAAAAAGGGCTGAGCAGCGCTAGCTGAGAGGAAATAGGAAGTCGGCTCACAGTGATGACCAATGGAAGAGCAGCTCCAGGCCAAGAATGTGACCTTTCACCCCCTCGGGTGGGCTTGGCCATTAGAGGAGGGCAAAACGAAAGTAGGAGTCATGTTACAGCCCGGCTTTGCAACTCCTTCCATGGAGTCTCGTTACGGTGACGTCACTTTGACAAGTGTTAACTTAAAACTGATCCACATGGTTTATGGTAAGACCTGCCTGACTGCTTTGTGCTGTGGCGTCATCCCCCCAGAAGTCACATGATTTCTCCCAACACAAAAACAAGTCCAAACAACAAGCACAATGGCCGGTCCCTGTCTGAAGTGTTGTTACTGGGATATAGTGCTGACAGTTTCATGCAATGCTTCCAAATCTTTATGAAGACTAACCTCAAATTTTATATTAGAAAAACAGCACAGAACACCACCAGAAAAAATAAAAATAAAGAATAAGCGGTCAAGAAAATGGATGGATGGATGGAAAAAGTATACATACTGAAGGTTCATTGTGCTCTCTGACCATTTAAGTTTCCATATATATATATATATATATATATATATATATATATATATATATATATATATATATATATATATATATGTGTGTGATTAACGGACTTGGCTCAAAGTCAAATACAGTCATACTTCAAAGCATTCAAGGATGCTACTCGACTTCAAATTCATTCTGATCTGGAAACAATTCTTACCGTTACATGTAATTGATGTGCCATCAGACAACATTTTAAGTAACTTTATAACATTCTTTTAGAGTTCTCCAGATCACATCATCAAGGCCGATTACACAATTTTTAGTCGATCAGTATCCGGTTAAAGAGATCTGATTTTTCAAATATTTGTCAATCTTAACTCATTTGCTCCCAAAAACATATAAATAAATGTTTAAGTGTTCCAAAGACGTATTTATACGTTGTTGTTTTTTATGCTAGAGCATACAGAAGGCTTTGATGCAGCCTCTCAATTGCGGAGAACAGGTGAAGCAATGGTAATAATTACAAAACCAGCCAGCAGGTGGCAGCATAGTATAAGAGCTCAACCAGAGCCATGTTGAAAACAAGCTGTTTCCCCACAATTCAAAACAGATTTGTGAATAATGATGAAACTTATTTATATTCTAATGGCAATTGCTGCAAAACGGAAACAGATAGCAATATACATTTTTTTCCTGATGAAAGAAGAGACTAAACTTTCTTTTGGTAGGTTCTAATAAAATATTCTGTGAGCCTTGCTAAATCAGTCAAAATACAGAAAAACAGCAGAGAGCAAAGCGGGTTGCATCAGTGAAAATGGCTGGGAGTGAATGAGTTAAATGTAATTACAACAATAATCTTGGCACATCTCTCAAAGCATATATTTGGTCAAAATTCTAACTGTACCACCTGAAGAGGTTTCACTGTATTCTGCACATCACAATGTGCCGATAGTGTATATCTTTCTAAAAAAAAGAAAAAAAATCCAATTTCCTCCATGTTTATTTGGGTCGCCTTTTCCTCAAGCATATAGGCAAATGCACAATTTGAGTCAAAACCATTAAGTAAGATGAAAAGCCAAAGCATTTAATGTGATGTGACATGTAGACTCTCAACTTTAACCAAAACAACCAAACCAACATCATTACAATCAATCACAGGATTATTCTCTAGACTTGGATGAAAAGGCCTTTTCTTCACTTAGCTCCCCCAGCGGCACCATTGCTTGAATTCTGAATGAACGCGTACTGTTATGACACACAGTCTGAAAGCATATTTGATTCACTTTCCAACAATATCCATCATTCATTCCACAGATGAAAGCCAAAAATAAGCCACTTTGATCACATGATGTAATGGGCTGCATTAATACGGACGCCCACTGTGCAACCGATGCCAATGACAACACTTACCTGACATGCGGTGCCTCTCGCCACCAGCACCGGCTGAGACGGTGGCGAGGAGGAAGAGGAGGAGGCGGAGCAGAGCCGGTGCACCCTGTGGTTCTGGCTGCGCAGCTCGGCAGGAGGCGGCGGCGGTCTGGGGAGGGATATGCCTGTGTGGTCCTCTGTAATGATCTCCTGGATGAGGTCTGCGACGTAAGAGTAATTTGTTAGCACCTGGGAGGAGATGTGTCATAAGATAACAGCTCACACGCCAGAACTTCAGTGACTTCATTCTAATTTCATTCCATTCAAAATTTAATACTGCAAAGCAAAAGCAGTTGTATCTTATGTTAAATCCAGTCAAACTTAAAAACTAAAATAAAATCACTAATCAAGATAAAATAGCTGAAAACTCATCAAAACTGTTATTTAAAAAAAAAAAAACAAACATGTAATTTTGTTATCCTTTTAAAATAAATTAAGTATATTTTTGTATATTTTTCATGGATTGAAATTTGAAACATTACATTCTCAATGCAATGATCACAAAAGATGTGCAGAAAATGACATCATAGTGCCATGGCTAACGACCATCACAGCTCACCTGTTTTCTGAGTTTGGCACTGTGGTGTCATTTTCAATCTCCAGCAAGTGGCAGCACAAGGCAAAATGGCTGCCCCGTGAGATGATTAAAAACGGGTGGATTTTTCTGCTAAATTTATATTCCACAAATACATTTATATATTGTGTTTACAGTAGTGATGGCACATCAAACATATTGCAATGAATAATTTTGACTTGAATTCCCATTTAAGGCTAACACACAATGCAAAGTACCACTATTTAAATCTTTTGTCTTTATTAATAATATATATATATATATATATATATATATATATATATATATATATATATATATATATATATATATATATATATATATATATATAAAAAGTTGCAAAACAAAAAAAAAGACGATATGAGACTTGGAGCTCTAAGCTTAAAAGTTGAACTGGTTTATCATTATATCCTCAGCATCAGGTCATATGAGGTGACAGCTACCTTCACTTCTCACTCAAGCCTCCAGACAAACAAGGACAGAGAGAAAGTGCAGTCTTCCACTCACCAAAGTCAGACATTCCTCTCTCTGCGGGACAAACAAAGTTAACAATTGATGAAAAGAGAAAAGACAACAGTCTAACATGTTTGACAGTTAACAATGGGTGTGTCGCTTCGAGAAGAGAGGAGAAAAGTACATCATATGGCAATGATGTCATCTCTCAGCCCTCAACACACACCTTGATACACATACGTTGGAGGCCACTTACCGGGAGTACAGTGAAAAACGTCCATGTCTCCAGGAGGCACCAAAAACAGACGGTATGGGTGGTTTTAACCCTCAATAAATTAACTTGTAGTCCTCCACCGCGCGTGTCGAATGGTGTTCAAGAGTCTACAAAAGCCATGTGAGGGGAGCACAGCGATGACTGCGACGACGAGTGGCCCGAGTTGTCAGTTTGCAGCACTTTCGGCGTTTCCGCAGCAGCTGGCCGCCGATTGGCTGCTCGCGGCACTGGAAATCCCCAAACGTCACTTTGCTCATCGTCCAACTATTCGACCGCCTCGGCCAAACTACAACAGTACAGCCGCCGAAGAGACGCGTTGAGCCGTAAAACCAACAATGACTACTGAAACGTTTACAAGTTGAAGACAACATAAAACGTTCCTAAAAGGAAAATTAACATTTTAACGATGTTTTTCTTCGTCATTACTTTGACACTTTACGGGTTGAGATAACGGATGGATTTTGTACGCGTTTTTGTGGCGTCATCTTACCGCGACTAAAGCGGGAATTCTAAACAAGGTGCTTTAAAAGTTATATTTTAAAGAAAACAAAAACATACACATTATAGAATTTAATTCGTCGAGTAGTTCAACTATATTCTTACAAAATATTTTGTTATGAGAGTTTGCCGTTTGGTGCAACCCTGTTAAGATATGAAAGTAGCTGAAAAATATATTTTCAAAACTATTTCTCAACAAACAAAAGTTAAAAAAAAAATAGGACTTACCTTAGGCAACCTTTGGTTAATGCAATTTCTGCTGAGTCAGTTTCTCTTCCTCGTGATATGTAGGCTCGGCGTTGCATGTGAGACAACTTTTAAGTATTACTATATTAATAAAATATTGGTAACTGCCTGCTCAATGTTTTAACAACTTCATTAAAAACAAACTATAAAATCATACAAACCAAAACATTATTTTACCTGTTATATTTGATATGTAAATTAAATTGGGTCATTTGTGAGTGATCAAATTTTATCTCAGGACAACTACACTTTACACAAAAGTGTCATACACAGGGATTAATCGTAAAATCCCTACATCATGATTGGGGAGCGACACCTGCAGGTGATTTAGAGGTAACAGCGCTTTTAAATGAAATTGAAAGTGAAAGTGAATGGAGGCTTTCTGTACAATGTGTCAAATTATTCAATCCCATTCCGGAAAGTAGGGATAGTTAGGTTACTAGTATAACAACTAAACCACACACAGATTGAGCATTGATGTAAAAAATAAGATGAAATAAAACTATCCACAGTTAAACAGTGTGGTTGGTAGTTAAACGTTAAGTAAAAGCTGTTTTCTCTAGCAAGATATTTTCTAGCAATGTTATACAGTACATTATGTGATGATGTAAATTGAGTTTTTAAGGCAAAATACCCAGGACATACTGATACGAACATCCATCCACCCTCATGCTACTGTAATGTAGAAGGAAACAACATTAAACCCACACAGACACAAAGAAAATATGCAAACACCATTAGGTTGAGAATCACACCCCAAATCTCATAACTGAGCCAGATGTGCTAACTTCTAACCAATATTTCAATGGGCTGCAACTAATCTGAAAATTATGAAATAGACATCAAATGAACTGTCAGGGGTCCTTGACTCAAGTGAAATTGTGAACACCACACTAAAAAGTATCATTTCAGCTAAATTATTTTTCTGCTGTAATACAACTTTGCAACAAAAAATCTATTTTTTGATTTGGTGCAGTTAAGTAGAGAAAATAAAGGTCTTTGTGTAGACATTTTCACACCTTAACGTTTTACTAAAAACATGAATGTTCAAAATTCAATATGTGGCAACATAGAACCTTCTTTTGTGAAAGATTCACAGGCCTCACAATGAAAAAAAAGAAAGAAAAAGGGACCGAAATTGTGCGTGCATGTGAACTGCTTTGGAGTGTAACATGAACCACCCAGCCAGTAGGGGCGGGGTTTACCGATGTTAGATTTGTAAATTAGATATTACTAGACACCTTGCACATTGGCACATTATCTAGGTGGAATTGTGTACAAGTTGAAGACGTACAAAAGAATGAGCCAGTGATGGAAAAACAACTCATTGACAATATTAATATTTATATTAATACCAACAAGGCTGCTTTTTTTTCTGTTCCAGTTTAGAACATGAACAATTTGTTTAAAATTAAAGGTTGTAGTCACGGTCTTGTTGCTGATGTCTCGTTGGCATCATCCCGAGGTGATTTTCCAGTTTTCCAACATCAACTCTGTTCTCACGTGGAATGAAAATAAAACACTCACATGGATTTACACAAAGAAGAAATGCTTCACTTGGCTTCTTTCTTCCATGTATACAAAAAATGTCTAAACGCATCTCTGCCGGCCTCATATCCAAGACACTGTACCCTCCCAAACTCAAACAGAATACAGTACATCACGGTTTGTTTTACTTCACTTGAACTGCAAAACGAGAGGGTGGGGAAGAAAAATTAAAATTTACCATGTCAACAATGAAGATGATTCTCTGTGGATCCATACAGGAACCGGAGGGACAGTTGAACTGCATTTTTTTTCTTTTCTTTTTTTTTTTTCAAAGCAATGTCCATGAGAGCCGACCCCACCTGCTTTAATTTCCACAAGTCCCCTCTGCCCTGGCACCAAGGGCCAGGGAGGTCAAACATGGGGGGAGGGCGTCTATCGTCCTGCTTATTCGTTCTTTTTCTCCTTGTCTGGTTTGTCTGTGATGGCCGCCGCGTGGGCATCAGCTGCTGCTGCAGTGTTATCCTGCTGGTGGTCCACTCCGCTGGTGCCATACTCGTTGACCCTGTTGGGGTCCACTCCGCTGGTGCCATACTCGTTGACCCTGTTGGGGTCCACTCGATAAATCCAGCGCTGATACAGGTAGATGAAAAACACCACATCTGCAGAGAGGACATAAGCGTTTACTGTATGTTCTTATGTAGCTGCCACTGGCTTTGATTTGACAGTCTGCAGCGGGGTAAGGCCTTTTATAATGCATATTCAGTGTTCCATCTATTCTCTATAATGCTCGTCTTCACTGCTCAACTGAACTCAATTGCTAATGTCTTTTTTTTCTTGTAATATGTTTGCATATACCACTCTGTCCTGTTTTATCAAACATGAAATAAATCCACTCCAACCAGGGCGTGGCTCTCTTATCAGTAGACACGAAATAAATTTTTCCAATTTAACACTTTTCTGGGCTAAAAAATGTCTCTCAACCCATAAACCGCAGCTTTACAGATGCTAATCTGTGATGTGCGATAAAGAAGTCTACCATGGCACAGCATGTGTGATCAGTGGTAGTACAAGTACTAACAGCAAATGGATAGTTCTGCCAATTCTGATTAAGTAATAGATGTACCGTCTCTGAGGCATCCTATCCTGTACATCATGGGCATCTTGATGACAAAGGCGAACAGGTCATCAATGAACGTATTTAGCGCCTTGTATGTGAGCATCCTCCACGGGAGGTGGGCCACTGACTTCATTTTGTAGTTGATGAATAGCTGTGGCGTCATTGTGATGAAGCCTGAAATGAGAGCGAGAAATGAGCACGCAACCTTGACACAAACAGAAAAGCATCAGTGGTCCAAGTCAGGTCATTAAGACAGGCAACTAGTTTTCATGAGTGGCCAGTCGTCGGCTACTAGTTTTGCTGCAATCTAAAAAAGCAGTACCAATACAGTATACACAATTAATATATATTGTGTTTTACAGTACTTGGACTACATAACTAATTTTGTACGTACCTGTGTTCTGCTATTTATTTAAGTACATTCATAATATCAAATGTAGCTGTGGCTAAAAAAGCAAAGCGCAAAAACACATTGTTACCTTACTTACCAAAGGTTAGCAAGAAGCCGTAGAGCATGCTAAGTATCCACGAGTACCAGCCTTTGTGCTCGACATACAATAAGCTGTAGACGGCATAGCAGCCAAACAGAGGGTAGAGCAGCCACGACAAGTACTTGAAGGCCATCTGAGTACAGAACCAGAGGGAGCCAGTCACATAACCGCAGACCATCATCACATTTATTTAAAAAAAAAAAAATAAATAAAAAAAAAAAAAAATAAAAAAGTCAAGTAGTTCGCCAATGCTCTTGACTTACATCATCATAGATTTTGGTAGATGACTCCACATATGTGGACTTGTCTTGGAACACGAGTCTTGGGAAGAGTCCTGCGATTTTATTCTCTTTGTCCAACTGTGGAAAGTCAAAACAGGTTTTGATATAGAGAACAGCAAAACAAAAAAGAAAAAAAAACAAAAAAAACATGGTTATGACTTACTTTGACATCCATGACCTTGGTGATTTTCCACAGGTCAATCAGAAGGCCGATGAAGACGCTGACCTGCACCACAAAGTTGGTCTCGTTGTCGAGAATGTACAGCAGCACCACCAGAGACTGGAACACTCCGAAGATGATGGAGCGCACAGACAGGCCTTCCAAAGACTGTCTGCTGTTCCAGAACTGGATGTCTTGGGAAGGAAAAAGCAGATCAAAAACAGTGAGGTTCAACCAGGACACGTCAAGACACACCGATGTGAGCGTTGTTGCGAATTTACCGTTTTTAAAAGCCAGAAACTCGAAGACGCTATGCACGATGGAGACCACTATGGTGAGTCCCAGGAGGTAGGGGTTGGTTTCCAGTAGGGCCACCTTTAAAAAAAGTTTTAAACTCATGGGACAACGAGTTGACTTGAAGCAGTTACATTCAAGACGATCCCACTCTACATTTAAGACACGTACTTCAAGGTCCACCGTATTTCGACCGCCCTACCTTGACCGAGTCCTGGTCCTCGTCAGACTGCTCGTAGGTGTCCTCGGGCAGGAAGTTCCACAGCGAGCGAGCGTTCTGGGCAGCGTAGAGCTGCCAGCGCCACAAGGACAGCGGGCAGTAGTTGAGGCGGAGCGGCAGTGTGGTCAGGCTATCATTGATGGGATAGTAATCCTTCTGAAGGTTCCAGTAGTCATTGAAGTACACTATTGGATAGTAGTCGCCGCTCACAGCATCAAACTTCACATCTGGCGGAAGAAGGGGAAGAGGAATGTCACAATACATCTCTGAACTCACCTCAAACATTCCAAAAGGAGTCGTAGTGGAGAAACGTACGCTGGTCTAGCGGAGGTGGGACAGAGCCTTTGACCCAGGCCGTGTGGTCATCCACCATGTTGATGGTGAGGTTGGGGTGCCAGTGAGAGATGATTTCCACTGGACCGTGGCTTTCTGCCCGCTGAGAGGGGATGAAATTGCATAGATGTCAAGAATGCGCAAACTTTGGGCAGTTTGGCCAGCAGCAAGAGTTTTAATCATAGGTGACTGGCTAATCTCCTAACTGGCAAAAATCGGCTGACAAGGAGCAAGTTACTTTGCAACATGCCAAGTGACATGGAGAACGGATCTTTTTCCCCTCAGTTAAATAATGTTTAAAATGTCAGACACAAACACAATGCAATTTTGGAGCTTTGGCATGATCTAAATGATTATATTGAAATTGGAGTCAGTCACAAGGAGTCATGCCTGTATTACTGTTAGCATACCCACCTTGATCATCTCTGGATCTGCTTCCGTCTCCCCTGTGAGCAGATTCTTAGTCTTCAGAAACTTCCTACGCTTGAATTTGTTTAGCACTGAAAAGGCAAACTGGTATAAACAACCACCACCACAGAAATTGCATGTTTTAAAATCTGCTGACGTAATGAACTTACTTCGTGACACATGAACCGTTCCCAGTCTGCGATACTGCCCCTTGCGCTTTGGGTCTGGGTGCAGTCCACTTTTCGTGAAGTAGACGTGTATATAGAGGGAGCCGTTCTGCTGCACTGCCTGCAAGTCAAAACAAAGAATTAAAATACCACTTGTATTAATTGAGTTTACCCTGCATCTTTGGGAATCCTCCTATTTACAGGTTATCTTGGAACCTATTCTACGCTAGCTTAGCTGAAAAACTTTGTTTTTTTTGTGCACAGGACAAGTCAATGAAAGTTTGACTTTGACGTCATTTTGATGGCGTAAATACAGTCAATTATGGGCTGATTATTGTGTACATTCTAGATATGATATAGCTATATTTTTCTCTATTCCCTGCAAATAGTGGGGGTTCACTGCAAACACTCTTCCATCTGATACCACCCCTGCCCTCCAATGGTCTCACCTCAGGGATAGCCATCTCCTTAGAGTGCTCATAGCAGCCGTCCCCACTCTCCCCAGTGGACCAGTCTCCGTAGACTAGGTCCCGGTGGAACCAGAAGAGAGATTCTGTGTTGTTGAAGTCGGTGAACACCTCCTCCTGGGAGATGTACACATACATATCCTGCAGGCATGGTGAGAAAATAAGGGCGTTTAGATGCACAGGGGGACGGTTTTGACTCTTTGCTCTTCAAATACAAGTGACAAGCGGATAGAAAGTTAAATATTTCAATTTCTAATTAGATGAACGTGTGTCCAAAGACACCTTTCTAATATTAATAATACCATGAGGGTGTCCTTAGTGAAGAGGTTCCTGCTGGGTACTCTGGGTGCCCCGGCAGGTGTGTTGGGGTCTGGAGTGGACGGCCCTCGACGGAACCAGCTACTGATGGCCCAGATGATAAAAATTCTACAAAGGTAAAATGTTTAGCAGGGCTGTGAGCATGATTGGGCAAACTATATCATTTGATACGGCCAGCATAAAACCTCAGAGAAATGACAAGCACATGACGAGTGGTAAAACAAGTATGCCGCTTATCTGATTAACCGGTTGACATTGTGATGATTCTTGTAAAAGCAGCTGACATGGCATTGCTTTTCGTTAGTTTAGTTTGAATATACAGCTTGACGTTTTACTAATATTATAATTAAGGATGGGCGAGTACCGATATTGGGACGACACCCGGCTTTATTTCAAGTATTAGTACTCGCAATGGTATCAACTGCCCTCTTAGGGCCATTTTATTGGTTAGGAACTAGAAATTTGCCATTAATTTCTTGCAATTTTAAGGAAAAATGCTATACTTGGATATAGAGGTATTTCTTTAAAAGGATCTTTCAATATATATATTTTTTTATGTTCCAAAACAATTTTTAACACGTTGGTATTTCTTTCGCTCCTATTTTGTTGACTAATCCCCGCCTTTCAGACACACTGGCAAGAACCTCTTCTATGCCTACCAATTTAAAACCATGCCTAACAAATCAATCTGTTGGCAGCAGTAAACGGTTGGATTCCAGTTGACAAACGTAAATAACAAATGCGGTGAGAGTTAATTGCACAAAGTAAAAATTCACTGTCATCCAGACACGATACCATATTAAAAAAAAAAGAAGAAGATTTTTGTCTGTAAACAACCACTTGCATGACACAGAGCAGCCATTTTTATATACTGTATCTATCTATCTATCTATCTACTCTGCAAATTTGTCAGTTAAAGCTGAATCACTACAATTTGCCAGATCCCCATACTGTATACACCAGGTGTCCCCAAACTGTATACACCAGGTGTCCCCAAACTACGGCCCGCGGACCGGACCGCCTTCACATTTGGCCCGGCCCCCTGAACAATACCAGTTGTTATACTTTTAAATTACCCCCCCAAAAAAAGCCTATATGTACCTGAAGAGCACTCCTTTAATGACCTGCCAGGCATTAGGCGCTTGTTGTTGTTGTTGTTGCTGCTGCTGCTGTTGTTGTTGTTGCTGCTGTTGGGGGTCCTGTGCATTTTCAGTCGTCTGCACTGTTCGGCCGTCTGTTGTCGCAGCGCTTCCATTACTGCTAACCTGCATCACAAAACAAGACATGCTCAATGTCGCGTTAAAATGGCTTCTGCGGAAATAGTGTCAGTGAACACCCAGCTCAGTGCCAGTCAACCAGAATATCGTTATCTGTTACGGTTTGCACGCAAGGTTCCTGAAATACCTTGCAATCAAAAACAGTCAATTGGCACCTTTTTTTTTTTTTTTTACAGTGCAGTGCTAATATTTTTCAATGTTGTGACATTACTGCGATTTTGTTTTATTTACACACATTTCTCCTCAATGAAAAATACATTTATTTAAAAAATGAAAAACAAATTTCTCATGCACAGTTACAACTGTACGTTAGCTCAAGAAAACAACCAATAGATAGATTGTAAATAAATTAATTCTGGGAATCAAATGAAACACGCAGCAAAAGTAGGTAACTAATCTACTAAGATCCACTTTCAATGCATTTCACCATTCGATTATAAAAAAAGAAAAGAAAAAAGAAAACTCAACTGTCTGCCACCACAAACAAGTCCACTTTTCTATTCAAGTGACCCAATAGACACAAGAGCACATGTAAAGTCATGGGACCCGTTTGCTATCTCAACAATTAATCTTCCCTTTTGTTTTCAACGCATGCGAAACAAAAGGGTTTGCCTTTGGCAAGTGGAGATGCGACATGCAGTTAGGGACGGAGAAGGTAAATTATTAGAGTAAATAAAGTCGAGTAGAGATAAGACCAATTCTTCATATATAACATTATACAGCCCTGACGTGGTGCAAATGGATTTTGTTTTACACCCTTGGCGCCATGTCACAGCTTATACACGAAGCATAGATGTGTGACATGTCACCAGCTTGCTTCAGAACAAGCGTGCACACACACACGCGCGGGTGGTTATCTGTATACGTTCAATCAAGACAATGAATAAGCAACTTCCACAAGGTGCGTGAGGACGATTAAAAATTAACCACTCGAGAAGTTGAGGAATGGCACTCTTATAAGGGTTAATGCACTTTTTTAGTGACGCATGATAATGAGATTTAAAAGCAGAGGAAACCTGGGTTTAATTCATTAAAACATGGGAGAGATGAGATGATATACTGACCAGGTACTCACAAGCTAACAGTACATTTGAAATTGATTTAATACTAAATATATTTTTATCCACTAAGTTCATGAAATTGTACCAGTGTGCAGAAGCAGCCAAGCCTTAACTTGAGAGCAGAAAAGACAGACACGAGTTTTGTCTCCAGGCTGACTCGTTTTTGAATTTAATTAGCTGTAATGGTCACTTATCACCCAAGGCAACACTAGTCATAACTAGCTAGCAGCTCTTTAGTTCTAAAAGTGGACATTAGCCCAGTTTGCCATGGTTGACATCGTGCCAAAGCTGCTTCTTACAAGATGTCTTTTGAAATGGGTTTTTTAAGCCACTGAGAAATACAGGGCTAACTCCATTTTCATTTTAACTTAAAAGTGCCTAAAATGACCTCACTCACTGCCAATGATGTGACAGAATTTTGACTTACCTTGTCTCATGTTAATTAGTGATAGACCGATATGGCTTTTTCAAGGTCGATACTGATACCGATTATTAGTAGTCAAGGAGAACGATAACCGATATTTCAAGCCGATGTTTATTTGCTGTAGAAGAGAAAATATTAGTGTAAAAATTAAAAAGTACTTTTTCTTTTAATTTTAAACAATATTGACAGCTTTGTTTAAAAAATATATTTAAAAAAAATGCAGGGAGTTTCAACATTTTTTTTTTTTTTTACTTTTTGTAGGGAATTCCCAGTGTCAGCATCATTATTTATAAAGTGGAAATTGAAATAGATCCATGAATGAAAAGTTCCTGTATTTCACTGTGCAAAAAATGAATGTAAACGTAGCAAATTTGGGATTTTCAACAGGATTCATAAAAAGTTTCAAAAGATTTTTGCAGAAGGTGAAAAATTATCATAATGTGTTCAAAATACCCGCTTTATTGGCCGTCAGATTGGTCAAAAGGCGGATACCGATATTTGTGAAACTGCCAAATATCGGCACCGATAATCGGCCCGGCAGATAATCGGTCTATCCCTAATTGTTAATCCATGGTTCATTTTACCTTATTTTAACATAAAACCAACCTGAGACAAAAACATTTATAGGATACGTTTGAAATTGTTTATTGTAATACTGATTACCTTATTTCTCGTGTTTGTTAACAACATGGGAAGATGATATTGAAATATTAAACTTTTCATCTATTCCAGTTTATTTGCCTGATACCTACTGGGATGATAACACATTAATTTACAATACAGTATGGCAAAATCTGAAAGTTTCTTTAAATACACGGATCCAGAATAAATAATAATTGGCCATTATTCTGCATCGCCAGATTTTTATTGTAAATCACTCCTGCGAGACGTGTCCTGAGGCTGCGCGGTTCTCCAGTCGGAGGCCTTGTGATAGCTAACTAACACCAGGTAGCGATTTAGCCACGAGCTTAGTGGTCCTTCAAAAGGGATGTATCCATTAGAATACAGCAGCTCTCTCGCTAACCCTCGCCTTGCGCGCCGATAATTTGCCAGTAAGAGTACCGGGGAAAGGGGGGAGAAACGGGGAGACGCGTTTTGAAAGCAACCGACACTGGCAAACGTCACTCGGCCTCTTGAGACGGCAGCGGCTTGACACTCGACGCCGGAACGGAAAGGTGGCCCTCCTATCACCGAAAGGCACAATCGAAGCGAGAATGTCAAAGAGGGAATCGCTGAGTTTTACCTCGCCATTGCTGACGGCCGCTTTAGTGGCTTGGCTCTCCTGGGTCGCCATCTTTCCTTTCCTTGTCTGTCGCGCACACACAGGCACACTGCTACCTCTCTGACAAATCTCGCGAGAGGAACGTAAGCGGTGTGGTGGGTATGGCCTTGAGGCGAAAAAAAATGACAACGCGTTTTTACGCAATTTGTGACGTTTGTGATTTGTTTTGACCATATTTGGTCGTACAATACTAAGCGTAAATTGATTCTGAAACTACTGTAAAGCACCCCTCTTCCAATCAAAGCATATGTAAGAAAAATATTTATTTTGTGTCAAGAATAAAAAAGCTGACATCATTAGTTACAAATAATAATAATAATAAAATAATAACAATAATTTGCAGATCCCTGTTGGGTTTTATACTACTCTCTAATTATGTTTGTCGTTATTCTAGTTATTACCCCTTTTAACAATTATATGTAATAATAATATAAGTCAAAAATTGTGTATTTAAGCATTGATTTAATTCAATGCACAGACAAATGCGGTAATATATGAACAGTTACGATTATGATAGTTGATTCATTGTACCACTTATCCTCACTCAGGTACCGGGTGTGTTCAGCAGACTTTGCGGGGAATATCTTGATCGATCAGTTCAGTCAGCCAATCGCAGGGCTTTTTCATGAATTCCCTGTTTATATTCTACCACCTCCAGGTAATCAAGGCTAGCAAACGAGAGGGAGCAGCAACAATGTCCACTGAATTAAAGCTAAAAATGTGGAAAAAGTGGTTTAATTTCTTCACATTCCATTTAATTGTGTAGTTCATGTATGTTTTATAAAATACAGTCTTATAGTGTTCCTTATTAAAATACAAACACTTGTTTTTGGATGAAGGCTGGAATAGAATAATTGCATTTCCATTCATTTTGATGGGTAAAGATGATTTGTGATACAAGTGTTTTGAGCTTTGTCATGAATTCACCACATGTAGCATCTCAAGGCACCGAGCGATTTATGAATGAGGAAATGGTTTCTCATTACTATGTAGTTAAATTACACACAATTAATATTGTGGCAACTTATTCCTTATATGCCTTCATTTAAAATATTGAGGTCCATTTTATTAAAGCTATGATGACCTGTCATAATCTACACATTAAAAGACTAAGAAACAGCCATTTCCAGCATGCGGGCACTAATTCTTGCCTATTAATCATAGCTAAATTTTAAGATTTCCAATGCGGAAGTCCAATAAAATGACAACACATGTTCAGAGTGCAAACATTTTCAATGAGAGGAATTCATTAATATAAAAATAATAGGAAATACACAATGTGTCTACATGGAGACTTGATGTATGCAAAATTACTTTACACACAAATCTTGTTTGGAAACAAATATCTTTCTGTTGTACACGCTCATTTGCACATACAGTATGTAGAGAACTCATTTTATACACACTCGTATGAAGCCAAGGATAAGAAAGATAGGTACTTTTATTTTTTAATTATGTTATTTAGCAGGCACATCTGAACCACACAAGGGAGTAATGTCTAGAATCCCATGCGCAACCCCATCCTGCATCACCAAGAACGTACAGTATAGGCCTCTGTTATTTCTGCTGCATTGGCAAGAATATGAGGAACTTCAAGCTAAAAAGAAAAAAAAGCTGTCAACTCAAATGCCAGTTTGTGGTTCATGCCTTCATGAAAGAGCAAGGTAAATGGGTTATCGACACTGTCGATACCTCACAGTCCTACATCTCATCTAAACCGTAATCCTCCTCTGGGAAGTCTCCCACAGTCACGTTCAGCGGCTTGACGAACACCCCGTAGTTCTTCTCACACTCAAAGTAGCGCTTGCCCTCGCAACTGATAACAAATAGAGAAGAGTGAAAATAGGCAAAAATGACAACAAATCAGGCACGATAAACGCGTGCGGAACGGCACTCCAACCTGCCGTCGTTCTTCCCCAATGGCTCGTCGTACTTGACACCCACCCAATGGCCTGGCTTGAAATCAGTTGTGCCTGGAAATACCACAAGCAAAAATATGTGCTAAACTTCATGAAGTGCTATATTACAGCTGATAACAAGGGGTCATAAATACTGAACAGTTTAGTATTTAAGATTGTAGGCCCTGACAGGTTTTGGTGATAAATCCACTCTTAAAACACCTCAGAAGTATAATATTGGAGGAGAATCTTGTACGACATAAGACGTCTGATGAGTGTTTGACCTTCTTGATCGGGAGGGGTGGAAAATCATGATAAAAACATGTAAACATGGCCTTACCAACAAACATGACAGTGCCAAGCTTTGTGGGCTGCCCAGGGACTTGCACTTGGCATCGGTCGCCCACGGAAATGGCTTCAGCGGCCGCCTTCTGTTCCTGCTCTTTCGCGACGCTCTCCGCTTTCTTCCTGGCCATCTCCTCCTCATTGTAACGGCCGAGGGACTGCTTCTTCATGAAGGATCTCGCCGTCTCTGAAGTGGTTATAAACACTTGATGATCTGCTGTGGGTCTGATGCATTAATTATGGTGATCTTTTCGTGAAACCGGCTATAGGTAGGCTGATGTGTGTTCTTAGCGAGAAAGCTCACTTGCCTGCTTTCTTTTCATAAGCCTCATCCGACATAACAAACTTCTCCACTTTGGTGACGTCGGTAAACTCTCCCAGCTGGCCCCCACTTCGATCAATAACCTGAGGAAAATTAGATCCTGTATTTAATTACATTATTAAAATGTTTTATCTTCAGGTAGACGGAATGGAAAACACACTGAGCTACATGTTGAAAGCTAATGCAGCAATGTGGTCATGAATTAAAACCTGAACAGGAGAAAGTGGAAATTAAGATTATTGTAATAAATTGCATCGCCCAAATCCCATCAGCTCATTAAAAAACATGAGTCACCTTTTTTCCAGGATACATATGACATTTTATTATCACACTTATTTTGGTTTTGATTTTTGCCGTTTTGGGTATTTCACATGTGGTTTACTACATTCTTTAATCCGGCCCACCGGGCGTTCACGTTATCAACATTCCTGTTGTATTTGTTGTATTCGTTTAGCTGTTCCCCCCCCTAAATTAGTTACCGACATATAAATTGTACTTACTTTTTATTTATTTCATACCATATCTCATTAAAAAAAAAAAAAAAAGTTATGAGCAACTCAGTCTTTCGGTCTGCTCTCCAACACTTGGGCAACATCTCTGTAACACATCCTGTCAGACCTTCAAAATAAAATAATTCAGTATGATAACACAGTTTCGCCACAGGTTCTTGGGCCGCGTGGTTTCTTATTTAACAGTTACACTCAATACACAATCAGAAAATAGCTTGCATGCAACTGCTAAATAAGCACTACGGAGCAAAATTATGTTTAAGTGTGGTGAATCTGTGATTATACTAGCCTGCTTTTACTGAGAAGATGTTACACCAATGTTGCTCCAAGTGTTGCCCTGCCGAGCAGTCAGGGACTTAGTGATAGACCGATATGGTTTTTTCAAGGCCGATACCGATACAGATTATTTGTAGTCAAGTCAGCCGATAACCGATATTTCAAGCCGATATTCATTTGCAGTAAAATGGGGAGGGGGGGGAATTCTTTCAAACTATAAATAATTTCTCACTGAGTAACAAATTCATGTGAATGTAGCTCATTTGGGGTTTTTGTTAGGGTTCGTAAAAACGTTTCAAAAAGATTTTCGCGGTGAAAAATTGTGTGAATATGTTCCAAATGTGTTTACGACAAATAAAAACTGACTGCGAACATCTTACAAATCCTGATGAAAACCCCAAATTCGCTACGTTCGCAAGTATCCCCTGCTCAGTGAGCTTTATCGGCCTTCAGATTCAAAAAATGGCCGATGCCGATATTTGTCAAAATGCCAAATCTAAAGTCTATCCCTAGTCAGGGTGGGTTGTTTGTTCAGTTACTCAAGCCCTCTATCCTGTTTTCCTTCTCTATTTATCCTCTGCCCCTCTATTCTGTCTCTCCATCTCCACCACTGGAACCAAATCACAGTCCCGTACATACATGTATTCTGCAGTCGTCATCCACAGGATAAGAACCCAGCAAAGCATTGTCGTCGTCCAGCTTTTGCAACAACGTGTCCGACGTGCTGAACAACTCTAGATCCATGCTGGAGGCGGGAGCACCCACCACCATCTCCAGTTTGCCCTTAAAAACAATTAAAAAATAGTAAGAATTAACAACAGTTGAGGATGTTACGTGACAGATAATTTGATGCACATTTATAGATAGAGGCTTACCTTCAGTTCTGCAATGGAAATGCCTCTATCAAACCTTCGAGTCACCTCAAAAGAGGATATGGTGGTCGTAAGACGCACGTTAACAGAGGGATTGGTAATAATTACTGAACCATCCATCTTCTTGTCTGCTTGGACACGATTGCTGGTGAGAAATATAGTATAATTAAATCTAGACACATTGACAAAATAATGAAAGACTTCATAACAAATCAAACAATGCACATGGCATAGAAACTAAGAGTAAAATGTGATAATCATGATTGGCTGTCTCCATGTAACGGAATGATGAGTAACAAGAAGAAAGACAACGCCTACCTCTGCTCGTTACCACTTTTAACTTTTACTGCACATTTTCACTTTATTGTAATTACAAACGTCACACATAGTTGATCACGTGCGACCATAGTTGTGATCGTACTTATTCCACATTTTCTTATTGTTTATAATTAAGAGCAAATCATGTAGCCACGGGATGCATTAGCTACTTGGGCGGCTTCGGTCGACAACAAAGAAACACCGAAGATACACAAAAGGTTTAAATTTAACAACCCTTACTTGCAAATGTGCTCCTTTTGAGTGTGCCCACGCTTACGTTGTATAGTAAATCAAAACTGATGAATCTACAAGTCACGCTGTTGTATTTTTCCATGCGACGTTTCAAAGCCTGTCGTTCGGTGGCTGCTTGCTGGCAATGACAATTCCGCCTTCCGCCATTCTGTACCTGCCCCGACAGCTTCGGAAAACCAATCAGATCAGAGGATAATCAGTTGGACCAACGGCCTTTGAGATGTGGCGGAAGTGGAATAAAACCCCGCCTACTAACCATTTTTTTTTTTTTTTTTTTTTTTTTTTTTATTTATTTATTTATTTATTTAATTTTTTTTTTTGTATAATTTTAAACAAGTTATACAACGAACTTGAGAACAACTCACACACACACACGTCATTAATACAAGAAAAAACAAATACGCAAATAAGCCAGGGGGTTACTTAAATAAAAACATTAAAGAAAGAGCATAAAGCCACAGTTCTCATTGCTTTCTTGTTTGTCGAGTTCAATATTGTATTAATGTACTGTTTGGTTTCCAATTCAAAAACTGAAAACAAAGGTTTTGAATGACTAACTTTAGATTTGTGTATATGAAATTTAGCCAAAATAATTATCAAGTTAATCAATAAAACATTTTTGTTCCGTTCATTATCATCATTACAGAATCCAAACAGTACATTTTTCCAGAAAAGACAGAAAGTAGAGTCAATATAATCAATAATAAATCGAGACACCTCTTTCCAAAATCTTTTTGTATAAGGGCAATACCAAAATAGATGGACCAATGTTTCAGGGGACAATTCACAGAATGAGCAATCAACACAAATGTCTTTCTTGAATCTAAGGAGATAATTTTTAACAGGATAATATCTATGTATTATTTTAAAAGAAATTTCCCTTACTTTATTTGTTAAAAGATATTTGTATGGCAGAGACCAAATTTGTTTCCAATGCAAACCACTAGCAAAACCAGACCAGTAAGAAATCACATACGGAATTGTAGAAACATTTCTTTGAAACAAGGAGCGTATACAACGATTGTTGTTTCTCACAGAAATATTAAGACAAGATTTGCCTATTAAAGTTGCCTTGGGGTCCAATTTAGGTAAAGAGACATTTGTTCCCACTCCTTTCAAAAGGAACAAAATTCCAACTGGAATAGCATCCATGACCATAGCAAACTCCTTAGGAGAAACAGGAAGGCTAAATTTATTCAAAAATTCTGAATAGTTTAAAAGTAAACCTTCATTATTGAGTAATTGACTAACCAGAATGATGTTATTACCAAACCAATTAGGACAAAATAAGGATCTATTCTTATGCAAGACATGGCGGCTATTCCAAATAAAGCATCTATGGGGAGAAAAATTGTGCTTGTAAATCAAAGACCAAGCCAACAGCATTTGTTTGTGGAAATTGGACAAAGACATGGGGATTTTCTCAATCTTGTAGTCACATAAAAGTAAAAATTCAAGACCTCCGACTTGAGAAAAAACATAATTAGGAATGAAATTCCAAATAGATGTGGGATTGCTCAGAAACTGTTTCACCCAATTAATCTTAAACGTATTATTTAGAGTAGTAAAATCAAGAAAGTTCAAACCACCAGTCTCATATGTATTCATTACAACAGATCTTTTCACATAATGAGTCTTATTCCTCCATAAGAAATCAAAAAGCATCTTATCAATAATATTGCAAGTAGTCTTATTAACAAATAAAGAGATTGCTGCATAAGTAAGACGTGACAATCCTTCCGCCTTCGCCAACAACGTTCGACCTTTTAAAGATAGATCTCTACCTAACCATTGGTTAAATTTCGCTTTTGCTTTATGAATAATTGGTGTGAAATTTTCAGTACACCTCATAACATCATTTTTCATTATAGTAATGCCCAGATAGGTCACTTTTTCTTTAACTTGTATGTTATATATAGAAGTCTTGTCACACTTATGAATAGGTAGCAGTTCACACTTGTTTAAATTGAGATAAAGTCCAGAAGCTGCAGAAAAAAGTTGCACAGTTTCAATAGCAGCAGAGACTTGGCTTGAATTTTTCAGGAATAGGGTAGTATCATCAGCAAGCTGACTAATTAAAATTTCTCTTCCTGCAATAGATATACCTTGAATAGCACTTTGTTTTATGTGACAGGCGAGGAGCTGAGTACACAAAATAAACAAATAAGGAGAGGCTGGACAGCCCTGCCTTATTCCACGATTTAGAGCAAATCTCGGGGAAGTACCATTACTCAACCTGATGGAACTATTACCATTAGCATACATAGTTTTTATAGTTCTACAGAAAGACTCACCAAAACCAATTTTTTCCATACAACGAAAAATAAATTTATGCTCTACCGTATCAAATGCCTTGTAAAAATCTAAAAATAAAAGATAACTATGATCAGAGCAAAGATATGAATAATCAATTAGATCAAGTACAAGTCTGATATTATTAGAAATATGTCTTTTACTCATGAAACCAGACTGTACTTCATCAATTATCGAATCTAGTACACCTTTAGTTCTTTTAGCTATTATAGACGCGAATATTTTATAGTCATTATTCAACAAAGATATGGGCCTCCAGTTATCAATGAAATGAAGATCTTTTTTTGGTTTTGGTATTAAAGTAATTAGACCTTGTGACATTGAGGTAGGAAGAGACCCTTTCATAACACTTTCTAAAAAAACTTCAAGTAGAAAAGGAGCTAAATCGTTTGCAAAAGCTTTGTAGAATTCTCCTGTTAGGCCATCAATTCCAGGTGATTTATTAATTTTGAGGTGTTCAATAGCATAAAGGACTTCATCCAACTTTATATCCTCATCACAAAAGTCTCTATCATTTTGAGCTATCTGTGTAACATTGTCAAGAGAATTTAAAAAGGAAGTTGTAGATTGTTCACAATACTTCGAACTATATAAATTGCTGTAAAAGGTAGAACAGTACTTGGCTATGATTTTTGGGTCATCAGTTATTATGCCATCAATATTAAGTTCCCGTACCAAATTAGTTTTCCCATGGTGCCTTTCTAAACGAAAAAAATAGGCCGAATTTTGTTCACCTTCCTCGATCCATTTTTTCCTAGACCTTACAAATGCACCTTTAGCTTTGTTAAGATACAATTCATTTAATTTAGCCTGTAGTGAAGTCAACATGAGTCTATCTTCGTCTGTCACATTTACAAGGTTCTTCAATGATAAAGCAACTATTTCAGAGACTATCTTCTCTTCCTCCGATCTACGAGCTTTCGCCATGATACTACCATATTTCCTGAAGTATTGACAAGCCTCAAATTTAAATAATTCCCAGCTGCTACAAAAAGAGTCTTCCGCTTTAGCTTGGTTCCAAAATTTTTTAATTAGTCTTACAATATTATCCTTAACTGCATCATGCTGTAACAGAGAACTATTAAGCTTCCAGTAGGCATTTCTACACATTTTAGAGTTGTTCGAGTACAAAGGAATAGAGATTGAGACTGCATTATGATCAGTTAAAGGAGTTGTAATGATATCAACTGAGATTGGGTTTACGTTCATATTTTGAGAAATAAGCCAAAAATCAATACGTGACAACCTGGTGGCATTTCTATTACTCCAAGTGAACTCCTTCAGATTCGGGTTATTATTCCTCCATATATCAACCAAGTTAAAAACTTGCATGAATATCTTCAACCTATTGTTAACAGCAGATTGGTCACGTGGAGGCCAACAGTCCAAATCATGGTCCAATATCATATTGAAATCTCCACCCATCACTATGCCAGAATTTGGAAATTTGTCAAGCAAGTTCTTAATATAATTTTCCAATTCCTCAAGAAGGTCATTATTTCCAGAATTTGAGTTATAGCCATACACATTAACCAATATTACAATATTTCCAGTGCTGATTGATATTACCTGTAGCAAGAAATGGCCTGCTTTATCACACATGGTGTGTGAAATGTTACCAGAGAACAGGTGTTTCATTGTAGCAACCCCAGCAGAATATGCAGAACCATGAGCAAACCATAAGTCGTTACCCCACTGAGCTTTCCACAACCGCATGTCATCAGTGGTCGAGTGTGTCTCTTGAAAAAAACAAAAATCAAATCTATGCTGTTTAGCAAACAAAAAAATCGCTTTACGCTTTACAATATTTCTTAACCCCCTGGCATTGAGAGTAACAATAGACAAAGACGTATTAACAACAACAAACAAACAAACAAAAACAAGGTAAGATTTAGAGTGCTAGAACAATAACCCCGTTGTTTGGGACTGCACCATTTAAACATCACTATTAAATGAGTCAGTGGAACCTAACAATAGAAATAGACTAACTTCTGTCAACGGATTCTTCATCAGTTATTTTAGTCTAACGAAAAAACAAAATGCCCTACTAACAAAAGCAATCATATCCACTTAAATAAAAGAAACCTTTACTCTATAAAAATATAACTAATCCACGTGGCAAAAAGACAAATAAAAGTACGACCTTCCAAAAGTGGCCTTGCATCCAACAAAAAGAAGCATTCCTACTAGGAAAAAAAACAAAATACAAAAAAAACACAACGTGGCTTTTTTTTTTTTTTTAAGTAAGGGATCCTTTTGCTTTTTTATGGCATTCCTTAGACGAGTACAAAATAGAGTCAGTGACACCCCTGAAGGGGCCTCCGACGAGTCCCTGATCTCAGTATCAGATAATCAATATCAGAAGTCGGCGGGTGGAACCTAAGCAGTAAGAAGCAGTTCAGTACCATTGGCAAAGGCTCTCCCTCCAACGAAATATGCCGTCTTCCCTTGCTCGCGTGCCTTCGCCACCAGTGGCCAAAGTTGCTTTCTTCTCTCCCTCGTAAATGATGACAAATCTTCAGCAAACCGCATCTTGTTGTCCTGGAGAAAAGCAGATTTTTTTGCCGCCTTCCAAACAGCATCTCGGTGAATTCTTGAAGTGAACTGAAGAATAATTCCTCGAGGTCTCGATTCATCATTTTTCAGCTGGCCTAGACGATGCACTGTGCCGATGACATCACAAAATTTCTCCTTTTCTCCGGGTAGAACAGCCTGGCAGATCAGAATCACCTCCTCACGGACATTTTGGTTCTTCTTTTCAGGTACTCCATAGAGTCGTAAATTCCAACGCCGCGAGTAATCTTCAAGTTCAGCCATCCGCTGCTCCACCGCGGACACTTTTGTCTCAGCCAAACCAACTCGCACATCAACGCGTTTCACTTTAACTTTGAGATCTCGTACTTCAGCACAAGCGTAGTCAACTGTCTTCTTCAGGTCCTCAATCCTCGATGTGATGTTTGTCTCCAAAGTATCGATTCTGGTGTTAAATAATGTCGATATTTGTTGTATCATGTTCACATTGTCTCCTTCTGCCGTACGAAGCTGCTTACTTTTCTTCGAAGCCGGCGGCTTTGATGGTGAGATCGGCAGGGGAGGAAAGTCAGCGTCCCTAACAGAAAGAACAGGCTGGTTCCGCAGACAATAGTCGTGCGCATTATCCACAAGCGCATTTTCAGGTGTAGACATCGGCTCCATGTTGTCAAAGTAGCTGATCACGTCGTTAGCTTAGCTCGTTTTAACTTGACACGTGACAGCGCTCAAAAATGAAGAAAAAGAGAAACAACAAAAAACGACGAATACAGTTCACTGCTTCCACAGCACTGCAATAAAGGAAATCACGTTGAAAACTTTTCAGGCTAAAAGAAGCAAAATATCAGTGTTCCACCAACTCAAATCGGAACGAGGTACGCAGCTCCCAAAAACACAACCGCTTACGCCGCCATCTTGGCCTCCCCCCGCCTACTAACCATTCAGTTGACACATTGACAACCAATCAGAGTAGAGAACTGCAATAATCTAAAATGTCACACGAGGGCGCCCTACGACACTGTACTAGTAGACCCAAACCAACCATAAAGTTTAGTTTTGACCGATGTAATATTTCCACAAGGTTTGTAAGTCTATCTTGAACTAACTTGACAATATATACAAGACAGAAGTTAACACCATATAAAATATATGACATAAAAAATGAATTTTGCTATATATTTAAAACAATCATCACAGAATCGGAATCCAAACGACTCACGACTTCAAATTTATATATATATTTATTTTTATTTTTTTGCAAAAACACCGAAGAAACGGGCTAAATGCTAAGCGAAGTAGATGCAAATCGCGTTTTATGCAAAAACAACAAAAAACAGGAAGAGACGAGCACGATTTGTTTTAAATGCACTTTAGCGAATGAAATACAACTAGAGAGGGTGGATAAATGATTTACAATCTTATTTACTAACTTTTGTTGGGCTTACTGAGGGGCGAAAAGGGGCGCGTCCTCGCCAAGTTGTCACGCTCGGCTCCACTGGTGTCGGACAGAAAGGGGAGCGAGGAGGCGGAGGAGGAGGAGGAAGGGAAAAAAAGTTCAAGTAAAAAATGGCTTCCTTGTCTCTGGAGTCCACAGAACAATCCGACAATAGCGCAGAGGAGCCCACCGCCGCGGAGGACGAGAAAGACGCGGAGCAAGTCGCCGAACGCCTGCTCCAAACTTTCCAGCTCTCCGCGGTGAGTTTTTCCACGGAGCAAATCTCGTGTCTGTGCGAGGCCCTCCTGCAGGCGGGCAATGTGGATCGCCTGTGGAGATTCCTCTCCACCATCCATCCCTCGTCCGAGCTGCTACGTGGCAACGAGACCCTGCTCAAGGCCCAGGCTCTTGTGGCGTTCCACAGGGAGCACTTCAAGGAACTCTACGCTTTGTTGGAGAGCCACGACTTCCAGCCGTCCAACCACGTCTTCCTGCAGGATCTCTACCTGAGAGCCCGCTACAAGGAGGCGGAGAGGTCCCGCGGACGCAGCCTGGGCGCCGTGGACAAGTACCGGCTCAGGAAGAAGTTCCCGCTGCCCAAGACCATATGGGACGGCGAGGAGACGGTGTACTGTTTCAAGGAGAAGTCGCGCAACGCCCTGAAGGAGTGCTACAAAAGCAACAGGTACCCCACGCCGGACGAGAAGAAGAACCTGGCCAAAGTCACCGGGCTGTCCCTCACGCAGGTCAGCAACTGGTTCAAGAACCGGCGGCAGAGGGACAGAACCCCGCCTGGGACGCACTGTAAAAGGCAAGAACACGCACGTACACGAATCCATAGTGTTGAATTCGAGTGAAGTCACACCTCTCTTTTGTTGACCTCCATTTGTTACTGTATGTAAACAAAGCCCGTCCGACTTTTAGTCAATCCACGCACGTTAGAGGAGGTGACAGCAGAGCGTGTGGCTTTGTTATGAAATGTGAGAAGCGTCATGGCTCAAGTGTGCTGAGAAACACACTCTGCTCTGTACTGGCACACACGTTACACGACAATAGCAAACGTTTTACACCGCGTACAGTTTAAAAAAAAATGCAGTAGCCTGGAGGATTAGTGTTTATCAAATATTGTTACGGAAGTTTCATCCCTTAAAAAGTTTAATACTGTAAGCCACTTTAACATGATGCAGTTTTAACCGACACAGCATATAGGGAAATAGTAATACAAATACTATAATAAAAATGTTTGAAATACACTGAGCTCAAAGTTACATGCAACTGAACTGTACTTGAGCAGTAGTGTTGCTCCAATTGTAATCGGGCGATTTCCGTAGAAAAGTTTATTATTTATTTTTTTATTTTTTTATTGAGCAATTCTACACAAACAAGGCATATTTGTATCATCACAAACACATGACTTGAAACAGACTGAGCATAAGCATTCCTGAACATTGAAAATAAAAGAAAAATATAAATATATAAACCAAAAAAAATAAAATAAAATTCAACAGAAATTGTATTTTGTGCATTTATCATTTAGTCACTCTATTTTTATTATTTATTCAATATATTTTTGCATTTATTTTCTTAGGTTTATTTACATTTTTACAATTTAAGTCCATACATTTTGTTATTTAAATTACATCTTATTTATCTAATATTTTCTTTCCAATGTTTAATGTCAACTGGATAATTTCCAGCCAATCCTGTCGTGGGACGTGTTCGTTCGGTGACCCCGATAAGATCACATTTTACACCGACAACGTCATTTTCAATCGACAGCAAGTGGCAAAATGGCTGCCCACTTAAACCGGGTGGATTTTGCCGCTTAATTCATATTCCATAACCACAGTATTAATCAGAATGCCGTGATTAGACTAGTGGGCACGTATTGAATTCGCCCCCCCCCCCCCCCCCCTTCTTTCAATAAAGAAAACAATGAACTCGATGTGTTTATCACTAAAGTGATACAACTAATTTTAAAGAACCCAAACTTCAAACGATAAGTTATTATTTTCAGTTCAGTGTGGTAGTCAATTGCTTTTCACTATCCCGGCATCTATTGTTTACCAACATGCCAAGGTCTATTGTAAGTAAACAATGCATTACCCATGTAAAAGAGGTGGGGTGTGAACAGATATAAGAGCAACCTTATCTTATCGTTGAAGGATTTTGTGGTGGTCTGAAAGATATGTATTTTCCCAAAAACAGCATCCAAGAAAGATCCAAACTATTTCATAAAGCAACATTAAGTTCACAATCTAATGAGAGACCTGTATTAGAAAGCCCACTTTTGAGTATTGATTATATTGTGGTTAGTTCACTGCATTATACTTAAAGGTGTTTATTTTCTTAATATGTGTTGTACTGTTATATCTCATGTATTGGACACTGAGGCCTGGGGGTTAACAAGTCTGCCTTACAGTTCTGAAGAGGACTAGTGCTTTCAATATTTCTAGTAAATATATTCTGTATACTGTTATGGCAAAACATGGTATGAAGTTTACTCTATTCAAATCTGTACAAAAAGGGTTATTGACAAAAACAATTATTTACGACTTTGCACAAATAGATGAAAGTGGAGTTTAGTGGCCTGCTGTCTGACAAGACTTGCACTAGACATTGTATGTGCAATTAGAAGTTTGGCCTGTTGAAAAAATAGTCCATGATTTGCAATTCATGTTTAGCCCTTATTGAGTTCATTTATTTAATTTGAATAGCAAATTAATTTTCATGTGAACCTGAAATAAAGACAACTTAGATGTATGAAAAATAGGGATAGTGTTAGTATATTTATCGTCAAAATTTTTGAAATCTAAAGAGAATGCAAAAATGAACACTTTTTTTTTTGTAAGTCTTGTCTTTTTTTAATCCATAGTATAAATAAAGTACATTGTTTATTCATGTGGTATTTCAGTGAGTCTGATGGAAATCACAGCAGTGAGGATGAAGTGAGCACCATGGATGAAACCGCAGACAAAGTGGACGGGCCTGCCGACTCCAAGGCCTCTGTCATCTCGCTCTCAGCAGTCAACTGCACCTCGGCAGGTCAACTCATTGTCAATGGCTCCGGTGGCTTCCTCACAGCTTCCCAACCGTTACTGTTCAACGGCAACCCCCTCATCTCCGGTACCGGCGCTGGTGTCATCATCAACGGGCTGAGCTTGGGGGATGGCCAGAAAGTCACCCTGAGTCAGGTGGCCAGCTCCCCTTTGATACTGAACAGGGTTCTAGCCAAATCAGAGGGTCTGCAACAGTCAGTTTCCTTGGCAGATCAGCAGGTTTCGCCCATTGTCACAAAGCCAAACAGTCTTCCAGCAGTTGTCCTTAGCACTAACACCTCGCCGGTTTCCAACCCAACATCAGTCATCACTCTTCCCGCGCCATCCAAGAACCAAAGTGGCAATTCGATGGATTTCATCGCTGTTCCGGAAGACATTATAAAGCAAGAAAGCGGCCAACCAGCTTGCTCATCTTTGTCTTTGTCGCCCTCGCCGCCAACCAGCCTTCCTTCCCTGGTTCTTACACAAACCCCCCAGTGCCAGGAGGCCCTCCCATCAGGAGCCTTGCCCATCTCGAGCTCTGCCTTACCCCTCTCAAGTCAGCAAGGAGAATATGTCGTCTTTGCCACTTCAGCCCCTCAGATAAACCCTCCTAGCCCACTGGTCAACTCCAGTAACTCAACCCCTCAGGTCTTCTCCTTGCCCCAGGTTGTGCCTTCCATCCAGGGAATACCAGTATCGCAGTTGGTTCAGCACTCCCCCGTAACACAGGTGTCCCAACGTCCTCAGCTAGTCCCGGTTTCACCTCTCAAATCACCAACAGTCAACTTCCAAGGTCTTCCAACAACGGGCAGGCAGCTGGATGCTTCGACACCCTTGGCTGATGGTTCCACAACCATCGTGTCCATCTCACAGGTACACAGTACTTCTCTCCCATCGCAAGTGACGCCACAACTGGGAGCCCAAAGCATCAACTCACCTGCTAAACTCCAAACGCCGCAGGTCATTTCTATCTCCTCCCCAACACAAGTCGTTCCAATACAACAGGCGAAATCCACCGCACCTGCAAAGATACTCCCCCTATCCGTGCCTCAGCTTGTGCCGGTCTCGTCCATCCAGACATCGTCCGTCATATCATTTCCCCAGGTGGTTCCTGCCAGTCCCTCCCTGTCGGTGACCTCAGCGGGAGTGCCTTGGCAGATTCTGGGTCCAGCGCCAGGTGGGATCAGTCAAAGTCCTCTCAGGATAAACCAACTGAGACCCATTCAGAACGTGGGCCCCCCAACAAATGTAACCCCTGGTAGGTATCTGCAATTCTGGGATCATTCACCTACCTTCTGCACCTCAAGGTGAACACATGATTCAGTCGCTACTAGCATATTAGCGCAGTCTGATGACAATCAGGTACCACAAGTAGTTGATAGTTTTGGCTTGTTAAAGCAGAGTTGCTCTTTATTTTCCCATCATAGGAACAGAATTAGTTCAGACTATCATGACTTTCTCCTTCAGGAACATCAATGCAATGATGGGACAAAGGTCCCAAAGAACTTGCCGAAGAAGCTGTACGCTATGCTCATTCACCAGTTTAGATTACGTTCACCTGTAAAAGGTTTTACAGTGGAACCTCAATTTAACAGACTTGGGGAAGCGCTTGTCCGATAGAGCCAATTGTCTGTTACATCGAACCTTTCGAAATTATTTTAAATGTTAAAAAAAGCCTTAAACTGAAGTTCTGAAGTTTCTCCAAAATACTCATTGGTTTTTGGGGGTTAGGATGATGGGACGTGATCATGTAGTCACGTTCATGAGCCACAATGCGCTAGTAAAGGGCTCTACAAAAAAAAAAAAATCTGTCTTGTACTAATACAAAATGCTCCCTAAACATGTGCCTATGCTGACATCCAAGCTTTTCGTAATTTTTGAAGGGACTATTTCCCCTGCTAAAATGGCCGCCATCTGTAGAATATTTTCTGTCCACTGAATCGAGGTTCCACCCTAGTACAATTAGTTATTTGGCGACATTATTTAAGTCTTCACAATTTCTGCAAGCAAGAATGCTAACAATCTTAATATTGCTAACCATGTATTCTATGATGTACATCTGTGGCAGGTAACCTTCTTCTGGGTGCAAGCCCCTACTTGAGTGTCCAACAAGGGAAGCTGATTCTGACCATTCCGGCTGGATTTCAGTTTACCAGTTTGCCTCTGAAACCAGTTCCTGATCCTTCCCCCCTTCCTGCCAATGGCGTGACCCTTGGTCTCACCCCTACAAACGTGCCTGTAATGTCCCAGCTTTCGACTACACCAGAGCAGCCCACCAATGTCCCAGAAACGCCTTCACTCAACTTCCTCAATCTGCCCGCTCCGTACCACACCGCAGAAACTGGAAGTGCAACCACCCAGACTCCTGCAATTTCCTCGTCGACTGCGCTGGAGCCGTCGGTCGCCCCAACTGTAGCAAACGCGCTCTCCCCGGAGAGCATGCTCACCCTCAGTCCCATGTACGGAGGGGGTGTGACACCCAACAGCCAGTTGTCCCAACCGACCTGGAGTCCCTTACCTCTTTCCAACTCAGCCGGTCTGACCTTGTTTGATGGGCGAGGGAAGGGGGACCTACCTGTGGATCCAGCTCTGTTGGGCCTACCGGGTGGGGAGGCGCTACTTCTGGGCAGCCCGTCTCCGGAGCAGGACACCAGCTCCCCACTGGGGCATCCCGAAGAGATCGACGGGGACACCAAGATTCTGACACAGCTTCAGTCGGTCCCTGTGGATGATGAGCTGGGATTGTAGACTTCCATCCATCCATTTTCTAAACCGCTTTCTCCTCACAAGGGTCGCGGGGGCTGCTGGAGCCTATCCCAGCGGGCTTCGGGCAGTAGGCGGGGTACACCCTGAACTGGTTGCCAGCCAATCGCATGGATTGTAGACTTGTTTACCTGAAAAAAAAACTATCACACCTCTCCAAAAACAATGAAATGGTGTCTGTTAGTTTATTTTATTGACCTGTTCACTTTTGTACGACCATTACAGTCTCAGCTGGCACTTAGAAGATGAATCTTCTGCAGCTTTAATGGACGACGTGACATCCTTCCGTTTTCTACCGCTTACCATGTTCCAGGTCATGTCCCAAGTGACTTTGGGCGAAAGGCATACTACATCCTGGATTGGTCGCCAGTTATTCACAGGGCACGTAAAGACTTAGAATCACATAGGTATGCACCTACAGTATGAGCTTGAAGCCATCCAACACTAGCTACACCAAAGTCAACATCCTAATGTTGACAGGAAATTCTGGAGTTTCGAGAACAGAGCTTTTCAAAGTGTGAGCCTCCCTTTAAACAACATCATTCCCCACTATCTACCAGCTATTCCTACGTTCCATGAACCTTAAATTATACTAGAGATGTAACGATAACGACAATATCGCAAAGGTTGATTTCCATTTATGAAGTTCCAGCACGCTCTGGTGGTTAGTTTTTTAATGCAGTTAATTTTAATTAGGCATATTTTGGTCACCTATGTTTAAGACACAATAATCGCCAGATGAAAGGGAACATAACAGGTTTGAGCTTCTTCACAAATTGACTCGATAGATGAGACATTTCAAATAACATGGCTGGCCAAGCCAGTATGAACCGTTTGTGCAAGTCCACTTTCTATGACGGTTAAAGAGTAAGTCATCCCCCCCAAAAAATCTTGACAAGATGTTCTATGCAGCTCCACAAGTCTAAAATATGGTATTTTGGTTAATGTGTTAGTGGAATATGAGTTTAGCAGCAAAATTAAGCAATTTTTTATCAAAATGAGAAGGTGGCCATTTTGCCACTTGCTGTCGAGTAAAATGACATCACAGTTACTCAGGTGTCAGGTAACAGCCAATCACGGCTCAGCTTCAGAAAACAGGTGAGGTGTGATTGGTCATTGCCTGAGCCCTGAGCAACTGTGATGTCATCTTTAGTCGACAGCAAGTGGCAAAATGCCAACCCCCTGAGATGGATATTCCACAAATGTAAAATTAACCAGAATGTCATGTTTAGACTAGTGAGGTCACATAACATATTATTGTCAACAAATGTTTTAGGTTGACTTCCCATATAATTTAACAATGTAGGAACGGCAGGTGTTGCAGCTTATTAGAAAAAAAAACGTTCCAATCCTGCTACCTGCTAATGAAACATACAAAAGTGGCCAGTGATAAGGTATGTTTACTATCGCTTTAGACGCGAAGCAATGAGCAATCTCAAAAGCTCTGGGGCGTATCAGTACCTACACAATCATTTACTGTACTTTTTTTCTTTATATTTCTTAAGCTGCTGCGCTTCTCCCGAAAACAGTCATTTGGCATCTCACACTTTGAAAACCTGCTAATAGAAATATTGGCTGATGCTGCGCAAGGAATGATGACGACCTCGTTTGTTCTCGCAGCTGGTGCAAATGTTTCGCTCCACTTGCACTGTGCATGCGTGGCTTTTTGTTGGCAGTGCGCTCGTAGTTAGTTTTGGAGGCAACACAGTAAACTATTCACCAGACCATCTGGGAAAGGCACAGGTCTTGAAATAGTTGGATGTTGGCTGACATGTTTTTTTTTTTGTGTGCTATGTATAATGTACTACCAAGGAGTCCAGATTTTTTATTTTTTTTTATGTGAAACTCTTTGTATGTTTTTAAAGCTTCCAGGGACGTCCAGTTGTATTTTGAGCTGCATTTACCACTTAAATAACACAACTGCCCTCCATTTCTAATATTAACTATGCAATATTTTTTTTTACACATAGGACACTAAAGTGTTTCCGGTTGGTATAACCTGGGCGCACAATGAAAGCTTTACATTTCTGAACTTGACATGATGCTGCATGACACTAAAAGACGATGATAAGTGCCTTATATTAAAGCTGACATGTTTCGATTAAAATGTTTTGAGATGTCTGCAACCCAACAGGATTTGTAACACACTCGTTCATGTATGGCTTTTATTTCCGGTAAAAAATGTGTTGATCTGTTTTTTGTATTCTTTGTATATTTTGCACATTTCATTCATACAATGTTTACGCCATGTTGCCGTGACAGTGGTTGGACACGTGATCATTTGTGTCTTATCATTGCAGAACAACTTATACAATTTTAGTCTGAAATGGTCACGTGAAGCTTCCACTGTCTACGGTGAAACCTTTTGGCCATTTATGGTACGAAAAAAGAAAAACATTTAAGTGCTTTGTTGTTATGGCAACATAGTGGGTATAAAAAGTCTACACACCCCTGTTCAAAAATAATTTCAAAACTGGACACAAACATTACTGCATCAAAATTATCAACAGTTCCAAATATTAGTCACTGTAGTACAAAATCTCCAGTCTGCTGCTAATAATAATGGAAAAAAAATAAAATAAAAAAACGTCAAGAAAAGCCTACTAGAAAGTTTTTGTGGAGCTAATCAAAGGCACATTAACTCATTTGTTGCCAAAAATGTATGAATATGTTCTATTTTAAATGTTTCAAGCATCCTAAAGACATATTTATACTTTTTTTTTTTTTTTTTTTATGCTAATTGCTAAAGCACACAGAAGGCTTTGATGCAGCCTCTCAACTGCAGTGAACGGGTGAAAAAAATGGCTGGGAGTGAATGAGTTAAATGGTAGCAGGTGCGAGCTCTTCCCCATTCAACGAGTTTGAATGTGGTTAATTAATTGAGAAGGCCACATCTCAGTTATGAGGGTGTGCACACTTATGCAATGACTCAGTCTATTGAGTTGGATAGGTCACATAAATGGGCGGAATAGTTTTGAAATTTTCTTGATTATAATTTACTTGGCATTTGAGCAGGGGTCTGTGGACTTTTTTTTATTTTTTTTTTTATAAAAGATTTTTTTTTTTTTTTGTACATTTATTTGAAAATTCATTTATCCAACTGTGTTTTGAGTTTTATTTTAAAAAGGCAGATTTCCGGGGACATTCAATTTCATTAGTCGTTCAAAATGACTGGCAAACGTTTGAAGTTGTCACCCAATGGCTCAAATGTTATCGCGTGGACAAATCATTTAAAGCATTTACAAAGGGGGGATAAAGGGAATATGAAATTGTGTGTCAAATATGTTTTTGTGTGGTGTACGAGCCATTTCTCACCAAAATCCCAACACGACAGCCTGTGTGGGCTAATGCGCAATTATTTGTTCTGGAAGTTTTCACTTTCCTACCTGACACAAAGAACTCCAGCATTCACCAAAGATAATGTATTGATAGTGTTTGAAAAGGGATCACTTGTTTTGTTTTTTGTATTAAATGCATTCTATTTTTTATATTACACCACAATGTAATAAAGTACATTTATACGAGCTACGGTGTAATTCTCTTCCCTGATGTACCTATTCCAAGTCTAGAGATTCCCAACCACTAGTAAGAAAAGTTTAACCACTTTGCTAACGGCTAGCATTAGCTCTGACATCCTTGCGCTCCTTTTATTTGGTCACTTAGAATGAAACACCTCCAGTGAGTTAATTCAGATTATTTATTTCTAAAGTTGACATTGGTGCTCCGAAACCTCACACACGCAGTAGTTACAGTACATGGATGAGACCCAAAAGATACTGTACATTTCTCATCTATCTCAATTCATTTATCAGGCCAGCAACATTTGACAGCTTATGCTAGTTTGGAAGCGTATCATTTTTGTTGCCTGGTAATATATGTTCAAATACAACCCCTAGCAAAAAAGTATGGAATCACCTGTCTTGGATGAGCACTGTGGTGGAAATTGAAAAAAAAAAAAAAGACTCCAACCTGCAAAGAAGATCTGGGAACTGCAATCAAAGAGAGTTGGCACCAGATTGATGAAGAATACTGTTTGTCACTCATCAAGTCCATGCCTCAGAGACTGCAAGCTGTCATAAAAGCCAGAGGTGGTGCAACTAAATACTAGTGATGTGTTTTGATTGTTGTTTCATGATTCCATTTTTATTTCCCTGCACTTGCTCTATAAAAGTAACATTTACTGACCAGCACAATGTTCTTCATCTCTTTCAGTTTTTCTGAAAGCCAAGATGTTGCACTTTGGAATGACCTTCCGACTGTTTCATGCTTTTTATCTGAGTTTGATCTACAGAATAAAACGTCTGCGTGCTCGTCCAAGACTGGTGTTTCCATACTTTTTGCTCGGGGTTGTAGACGTTCCTTGGATTTGCGCAAATGCCTGCTCTAGGAGTGATCTCATTACTAGTGGTAATTAAATTAAGGTGGAAACTGTTCAACTCCATTAACTGTTCAATAAACACGAGAAGCAAAACGGCAATTTCTTGCATTCAGTCGGGAGTTGTAAACAAGCCTTTTTTCCCCCCCTCGACGTTTTAAGAATTGAACAGTTATGTAGTGCAATTTTTATGTTGATTGCGACGAATCTGCATGGAACATACAAAATTACTGGGTAAATGGACTGACATTGCTCTAACGGCCATGAGTGAAATCGTGACAGGGTTCGTACAGCTTCTTCAAGTTCAGTTTTAAGACATTTGAAAAATGTAATACTTATTACACAGCCATATCGGCAAATATGGTGTAAAAAATAAACTGCATCTGTGTTGTGGTGTTGTACCACATAATCTATTTTATCTATAGATTGTAAGAATTTTGACCTGGAGCTGCTGATTGGCTCCTCCATCCTATTTAATTATGCTAATCTAAATTACACTTTTGAGGAGAAATGCGACACGGCGAAGTCGTGCAGCATATTTTCAGGTACCACTATTTCCAAATTCAATGCTTTTCAGACTTTCTGCGAAAGTCTCACAGATTCCATTGACTTTGCCCCATATTGTTTTTATTTCACCAATCAAAAAACTGTGCACGATTTATTTCATTTTATTTTTTATCATTAGTTAGTACATTCTGAACCCTGATTGGCTTTCACTAATGCAACAGTCCTAATATAGCGCCGATGAACTAATACAGCGATAACGGTTAAAATAAATAGATTGAGTGGGACAGCCAAAATTTAAATGGCGTGACCACTTCTGTTTGTAACAATACGAACATAAAAATACAGTACCATAGTAATAACTGCAGTTGACAGAAATGCTTCTTGTCAGTTGGCGATTTTGCAATGCTGCTCCAAACGTAAGCTCTCAAATGCTGATGACCTCATGGAAAAAAGAAAAAAAATGCATACTGACTTTTGGGACATAACCATGACCCCCAAAACAATTTCAGCTCCACCAAAATATAGCAACATGGTCCCTCTGCTAACATGATCCATCCATTTATTTTCTGTACCGCCTACGGAAATTAAAACTATAGATAAAGAACACAAGTCAAGAAATGGTGTGCCTGCTTCATTGGTCAATAAATAACTTTGTGGCCGTGATGCTCCATTTGGAAAATCCTGCTTAAATGTGAGACATCAGGACATTTTCAGATTTTTGCAGGTAAAATGCTCCATCATTCTTTTTCCTCGAGCATTTCAGTGTTTTGACATTGACTAGTAAAAAATGTTTCAATAGTGCATCTCATATTCAAGGGATGTCGTGTCAAGGGTTCATCGAAAAAAAAGCAAGCTCTGATAGCATTAAGGCAGCAGAGGAAATACTTGACCTAGGACACAGCAGGTTGTCCATCTTCAGCTGGTGTCCCAGTTGGCAGCATCTTTCTCACTCCAGTCTTCATCGGGTCCATTAAGGACGACCTCCTTCCAGTTGCGTCTCTCCACTGAGGTGCAAATTCAATCGGCCTCGGAACTTCATAATCCCAGGTACTCGGCCAGGAAGATGGCCAGGATCTTGGTCAGATTCTCCATGGTGGGACGATGGATGTTCTCCTCGTTGTCGTCCATCGTGTGCCAGACGTCTGGGAAGGGCGTGGCGATGACGTGGAGAATTGGCACGCCTGCAGGTGACGGACAAGCATTGATTTGGTGGAAACGTGGCACATCGTTTCGTCTTTTGTTGTCCGTGACCAAACAGTATCTTTTCAGATTAAATTTGGATATTGCTCCCGTCGGATGAAATATGCATAATTTATTTAATAATTATTTATTTTTCTATTTGAGTGCAGTGTTAATGGTCAAACTGCATATAGTACTTATGTGGCTTACAATATTAAATATGGAGGACCAAAACTGCCAAAATTCAAAATAAATGACTAAATAAATAAATGACTAAAAGTGAAAATAAAAATGGATATAAGAAAATATAATTCGAAAACTATATTAAAAAAAATATATAAATGGAAATATATTTGTAATAAATTTTTGAATTATATTTTTGTATATCCGTTTTTATTTTCACGTTTAGTCATTTATTTATTTAGTCGAAATGTTATTCAAATGAGGAGGTGGTCCTAAGCGTGTGTTGGGTTGGACTCCGACGTTGCAAACTGCCTGTCATTGGTCGAGAAGTCCCGGCTTGCAATGGAGAGCTCCATTGTCACCCTGTGACTTGAGTTGCTAGAGACTAATCAATAAATACATGACTAAATACATAAATAAATAAATGACTACAAGTGAAAATAAAAACAGATATACAAAAATATAATTAAAAAAATAAATACAAATGTACATATAAAACTGAAACAGATAGAAATATACTTTTTTTCTGATGAAAGAAGAGACTTTAATCTTTCTTTTGATAGGTTCCATGTTTTTAGAGCAATAGAACACAATATTCCGTGGGCCTCGCAAAATCAGTCAAAATCCAGTAAAACAGCCGGGAGCGAAGGGGATTGCTTCAGTGAAAATGGCTGCGGGCGGATGAGATAAATGCGCTCTTTAGTAGTAAAATGACGCAGCGCATTTCAACATCATTGTAAATCCAAACCACAATAACAAACACCATTTTGCTAACATGACTTAGTTATGTTTTCACCTCTACGAAGGAAAGGTAGGTGATCATCCTCAACCGCTCCGAAATTCAGGCCCTTCCTGAAGTAGGGCTGCTCCAAGGAGTGCTCCACCAGCAGGCCCTGTTGATGGAGGCGCTTCTCTGTCAACAAAAGGCAAATGAAGGGCATAAAGAGGTAGCCTAGATTTGCTTGTATTTTTGCCACCAACCCGGCACGTGTACCTGCAGCCATCAAGCGGTCAAACCAGCGTTCCGTGTTGTGATAGTGGTTCACAATCAGTGGGTTGGGAGCACCCAGAAGGTCCAGCAGCACAAAGAGGTCCTGGAGAAACACGCCAAGGTTCATGAAGTACCTTGACTTACAAGTTTGTTGTTTTTTTTAAAAAACTCATTGCAACATATTTTCTGCCTGTAAGTCATATCATATCAAGTTGTAAATAAGTGACCAAAAAAGTAGCTATTTTATTCATTGCAGTATTTTCTTAATTGGTTATCTGAATTTCATTCTGCCAACTATCAAATTTGGCACTGGACTACAAACAAATCCACATCAGTCGAGTCCTATTTTTTAACTCAGGGCTCAGGGTTCATTTTAAATGTTAGCTGTTTAGTCCACTTTATTATACACTACTGCCTCTTTTTTTTTTTTTAGCTTGCACTCAACAAAGATTCCATTAAAAAAACAAAACAAAAAAACATAACCTAATACAAAAACTAATAAAAAAAAAAAAAGATGAATAATGAAAAGTCCAAAACTATTATTCCTCACCAGAGTTTGTAGCATGTTGGTATGCAAGGGGTCCGTCTCATAGGGTGTGGCGGCCATGAGCTCGGCCAGGTGACGGGAGCCGTACAGCGAATCGGTGGTGGTCCATTTCTCAAACGACTCTTCCCCATCAAAAAACACCAGCTGGAGAGTTACTGCAGGCTTCTGTTGAAAGAAAACGGCATTGTATTGAATTGTAATCAGGTCCTGCATAACCAGAATGATTTAATAAGCCACCCTCTGCTATTGTGACGCTAAAAGGTGAAAAGAAATTCATGTTCTCGATGCGCATTGTACGCTTTACTTTACATCATGACTTCTGTGATGTCATTGAAACAACAAACACTGTGTTACAATGATTTATGAGTCACACTCACTTGTTGTTTTAAAGCCTTCAGCTTATTATCTAAAGCGGTGACCAGCTCCAGGATCATAGCGCAGGGCACCGCCGAGTCAGTGGCCCCGACAAACACCCTCTCCGGGGCCCGGCTGTCCCGAGGCAGCATCTTGGTGTCGTAATGGCACGACAGCAGCAGCCTGCGAGGGGCCAAAGGGTCCAGAGTGGCGATGACGTTTGTGAACGTAAGCTGTCCTTTTGGGGTGACGGCCAGAAAGGGGTCTAGGTCTATGTCCCAGTTGGCGGACAGCGAGGACAGCGTGGTTGTGATGTGCTGGATGGGGTGGGGGTGCATCATTTGAACATTGTATACACAGGGCATGTTGAATTCTAATTTCACCTTAATGAGTATTTATGTTGCTGTAAAAAGCTGTAAAAAAAAATAAAGCCATAATAAAAATGATCTCTATGAATAAATAAACTGCAGATTTCCGCACACAAACAATCAAATGAGGTTTACCTGCCGCACAATCCTGCTGCCCTGCGTCCCCGGCAGCCTCTGTATCAGGAAAGGCTTCAGGTGATCCTCCCACAGGCGCTTTCCATTCACTTGAGAGACCAGGTTGTTGATTTGAGATGCAGTGTACTTTGTGGGTTGGTGGGACCACTAGAAAGAAGACAAAAATATGAGCTACAGTAACGCCAAAAAATGTCAACATGTCATCTGAAATTTACATACAAGAGGAATACCATTAATTCATGTATATACTCTACAATTTATATATGCTGAGAAGCTTAAAATATAATTTTGAGAGAAATGTTTTCATATGTACAAAAGCTTACCAAACCCTAACCCACCTCTACTTTCCTTATTACATACAATATCATAATTTTCAGGGTTTTTTTCTTGTTTGGATTAAATCAAAATTACAGAAATTAATCTTCAGTGTTCCTCTTATATTTTGTTGTTTTTAAATTATTTCTGTAATATATATGTGCAAATATTGCTGCTATCTATGACACTTTAAATCAGGGGTGTCAAACATAAGGCCCGGGGGCCGGATCAGGCCCGCAATGGGGTTTAATCCGGCCCGCGAGATGGTTTTGTAAAGTAAAAAAAAAAAAAAAAAAAAGACTGTCGGCCCAATTAATCAGCCGGCCACAATCAAAGCTTATAAATTCATAATTACACAAGTAAGTCTCAGTTGAGCAATGCATCTTGTACATGGAATTGCTCTGAATGTCGTTATTTTAAACACAATTTAAAGTTAGTTTGTTTAAAAAATAAAAACATGAATCAAACACAAACATGCTGAATAAGACACATTCAACTACACATATGACAAGGATTAACGTCCTTATAACTTCATTAACGGCACCCGGCACACAATCAGTGAACATTATACAGGTTTATGCAAAAAAAAATTTAGGACAATATTTGTACAGGTGCGCCCCACAATTTAGGGCTGGCCCACAAATAGCGAAAATCTGCATGTAATTGACGGCAATGTTTTACAAATTATTTTACAATTTTACCGATCCGGCCCAATTGCGAATATATTTTCCTCCATGTGGCCCCTGAGCTAATATGAGTTTGACACCCCTGCTTTAAATCATGAGATGACTAAAGTAAACACACAAAAAGTTTGGGTTATTGTGCTTTCGGATGAAATTTCAAGACTAACCAAAAATACACTATTAACCTCTAAAGGTGAAATGTATTGGATAATCTCTAAACTTTTAACTGCATCATCCATTTAATGTTTCAGTACTTTTTGCACAACTTGTTTATTAATCAGGTGCTTTATCCGTGAAAATGTCAAGAAAAGTCCACTTCTCTTGCCTTTCCTGATGACCTAAAGCTTTTCTGTTGGTCTCATTATGACGCCACATTAACATCTTACGAGTCATGAAAGCTGTGTAAATGAACCAGGAAAGGTTGTTAGTCCCTTCATGGACCATCAAATCGTGCAAGAAGCACTGGCAGACTGAACAGATGAACATGAGAATTCAAACGTTTTTAACGTCAAATTAAGTTCACGTGTAGTAATCGTGCATTTTCAGATCTGTTTAAGAGCCTTAAGTATGCAGTGCATATAATTCCAGTTTATGTAAAAGAGACATACCACATGTTTGAATGGCTTAACATACTATTCCAGTGTTATTTCCGCACCAGTTTACCATTGTGTTTTTACCACTAATCGTTTTACCTTATCGTTGGTCAGATCTGCGGTCCGCTTGCGGTTCCGCCGGGGGTTGTTGGACAGGTATAACATGAGGAACACTGCGACCACCAACACACCGAGGAAGAACAACCGCATCAGCCGGTCACGGTCGCTGACCTGCCGCGGGGGTAAGTTGTGCCGCCGGGAGGACTTCGACATGACAGCGGCTGCTGTTGTTCTCTTGTCAACGGGTTCAACAACTACGTGTCCGCAGATACAGCACGTTGAGGAGACCAAGAAAACCAGGGGGCGGGACTTGACGTAAGAACAAGCTTATGTCTTCGAAGCACTGAAGTTTATGTTCACGCATTTTGTAAAATGTTTTGAAGACAACACATTCCAGTCGTAATACATCATTACCGCCTTGCAAAAAAAAACAACCCACCACAAATTATTCAAATACAATGAATTTTGTCGTTAGCGCAGATATTTGAAATTTATTCTCTTCCGGGTTTAGTGTGTTAGTTCTTCTTCTTTTTTTTTTTAAATGGCGGTTAGCAAACAGCATTCGTGGAGCACCACCGCCACCTTATGGTATGTTAAGTGTAGGACGTTCCTTTGACACAATTATTTCACAAAACGCTAATAAAATGAACAATGAAAGATTGGATTTATGATGATTTAAAAAAAAAATCATTGTTTTATTTTGTTCCTTTATTTTTATTGTTGGATTTCTTTTAAACCATCATGTTAAGAAATGCTTCACTATGGCTGAAAAATATTTGTGCTATATTTTGTACATGTTGATGTTGGATTATGTGGAATTAAAGAAAAAAAAAACTCCAATAATTTGACACGTACTTTCACCGACATTATTGGCATTACATAAAAAATACAGACCAAATGCTCTTACTACTACTGCATACAGGGCTGGCCAAAAACAAAGTGTTTTCCTTTTAATTACATTTACATTTAGGGTTGAGGTTAATTTCATAATACTACCATCATTACTCGTATTTTCGATCTCACTGACAAACGTTTATGTAAACATTTCCCTGACTTTCCCCATTTTAATTGACGTAATAATAACACCACAACACTTTTCCCGTTTTCTTTTCCCTTACATTTTGATTTTGACCTACTTTTTCCCCATCCCGCCATAATTTAATCCTTGAAAACAACCGGAAAAAGGAAGACAATTTAAAAGGTTATGATTGGTTCTCCTATTTTAAGAACCGCCCCTTTCTCGATACCAATTGGTCAATGCATCGGTCCAGCCCTGCCTTCACGGCGCCTCCCTTCTCTGCAAATACAACGTTAGCGGGAGTTTTCCTGAACAGGAGCTACTTCTTCCCGCGCTGTCTTTTGGAGAAGTACTCCCGACATTCGGCGACCGAAAGATTACTTTCGACAGGAGGATTCTGTATTGTTGCCGCTTCGTGGGAGGAACAACTACACTACACGCTGCAAAGATGCATGTGATTAAGAGAGGTAAGTGACAACTGGTCGGTTTAGTTGCTGTCTGTCTTCGTATCTCACATTCTCACTACCCGTTGAATGACAAAAATTTAATACTTTGTATCGTTAGACCTTTACTGCTTTATGTTTTGTTAAACTGGCGACAGGGCGAGCCTGTGTACACAGTGTTAGCTAGTAGCACACAATTGTTTTCTCGCCGGATTAAATAAAGCTAAGCAAGCAAGTTCGGTGTAGGGGAAGAAACTTGTCAACGACACTGTCGCTCAAGATTTGATGTAATGTCTCATTTCCGCGTCATTCTAAGTACATTTAACCGGCGCCTTTGTCATAGTTGGCGCCAAACTGTTAATGTAAAGTCACGCATGCGCACACGAGACCAAAACCATGGTTATATATACACCTTGCATGCCAATTCTGCATTGGAAAAATAAATAAATAAATAAAATGTTTTTCTTACATATAAAATCTAAATTGTGAATTGTTACCTAGCCTCGATATAAAAAGCAAATGGCGTACAGCAAACCTTTAAAAAAAAAAAAAAAAAAAAATACCATAACGACGTCCAGTTGTTGCTCTGTATAATATAAGGTTTTCAGCAAAACAAATGTTTATACTAATCAGAGATGCAAGTACCAGGTAAACCTCTCTAGATAATTTGATTTCGCTAATTCTAAATTTGCTCTCGTTTTGACTCTGGCACGTTGGGTCTTCATAATAGTAACAAAAATTAATGTAGTATATTTATGACTTATAGGTTGGGTTCAACTTCACCAACAGGTGGAATGTTTTCTGATTCGTCATAGCTATAAATTACAGCATGGTGAAATCCGCATTGGACAAGCTTTTATAGGTCAAACTTCAAAACAAAAAATGGTAATAGTTAAAATATCAAAAGCCCAGCAAGGGAAAAAGTTGACATTGTTTAAATCGGTGTCAAAAAAAAAATAAAAAAATAGTACCTTGAAGATAGAAAAGAATGAAATCCCATTCGCGGTGACGGTATGGGTGTGTTCCAGATGGCCGCCAAGAGCGCGTCATGTTCGACAAAATCACCTCACGCATCCAGAAGCTTTGCTACGGCCTCAACTCGGACTTCGTGGACCCGGCCCAGATCACCATGAAGGTGATCCAGGGCCTGTACAGCGGCGTGACCACGGTGGAGCTGGACACGCTGGCGGCCGAGATCGCCGCCACGCTTACCACCAAGCACCCTGACTACGCCATCTTGGCGGCGCGCATCGCCGTCTCCAACCTGCACAAGGAGACCAAGAAGGTGTTCAGCGAGGTGATGGAGGACCTCTTCAACTACGTCAACCCGCTCAACCGCCGCCACTCGCCCATGATCTCCAAGGAGACGCTGGACGTGGTCCTGGAGCACAAGGACCGCCTTAACTCTGCAATCATCTACGACCGCGACTTCTCCTACAACTTCTTCGGCTTCAAGACCCTGGAGCGCTCGTACCTGCTCAAGATCAACGGCAAGGTGGCGGAGCGGCCGCAGCACATGCTGATGCGCGTGGCGGTGGGCATCCACGGCACCCGGGTGGACGCCGCCATCGAGACGTACAACCTGCTGTCGGAGCGCTGGTTCACGCACGCCTCGCCCACGCTCTTCAACGCCGGCACCAACCGGCCGCAGCTGTCCAGCTGCTTCCTGCTGGCCATGAAGGACGACAGCATCGAGGGCATCTACGACACGCTCAAGCATTGCGCGCTCATCTCCAAGTCGGCGGGCGGCATCGGCGTGGCGGTCAGCTGCATCCGCGCGACGGGCAGCTACATCGCCGGCACCAACGGCAACTCCAACGGCCTGGTGCCCATGCTGCGCGTCTACAACAACACGGCGCGCTACGTGGACCAGGGCGGCAACAAGCGGCCCGGCGCCTTCGCCATGTACCTGGAGCCGTGGCACTTTGACGTCTTCGACTTCCTGGAGCTGAAGAAGAACACGGGCAAGGAGGAGCAGCGCGCCCGAGACCTCTTCTACGCCCTGTGGATCCCGGATCTGTTCATGAAGCGGGTGGAGAGCAACCAGGATTGGTCGCTTATGTGCCCCAACGAGTGCCCCGGGCTGGACGAGTGCTGGGGTGACGAGTTCGAGGCGCTGTACGAGCGCTACGAGGCGGAGGGCCGGGTCAAGCGGGTGGTTAAGGCCCAGCAGGTGTGGTACGCCATCATCGAGTCGCAGACGGAGACGGGTACGCCGTACATGCTCTACAAGGACGCGTGCAACCGCAAAAGCAACCAGCAGAACCTGGGAACCATCAAGTGCAGCAACCTCTGCACGGAGATTGTGGAATACACCAGCCAGGACGAGGTGGCGGTGTGCAACCTGGCCTCTGTGGCGCTCAACATGTACGTCACGCCCGAGCGCACGTACGACTTCCACAAGCTGGCGGCCGTCACCAAGGTCATCGTAAGGAATCTCAACCGCATCATCGACATCAACTACTACCCGGTGCCCGAGGCAGAGCGCTCCAACCTGCGCCACCGCCCCATCGGGATCGGCGTCCAGGGGCTGGCCGACGCCTTCATCCTCATGCGGCATCCCTACGAGAGCGCCGAGGCGCAGCGGCTCAACGTCCAGATCTTCGAGACGCTCTACTACGCGGCGCTGGAGGCCAGCTGCGAGCTGGCGGCCGAGCACGGCCCCTACGAGACGTACCCGGGCTCGCCTGTCAGCAAGGGGATCCTCCAGTACGACATGTGGCAGCGGACGCCCACATCGCTGTGGGACTGGCAGCTGCTCAAGGACAAGATCGCCAAGAACGGCGTGCGCAACAGCCTGCTGCTGGCGCCCATGCCCACCGCCTCCACCGCGCAGATCCTCGGCAACAACGAGTCCATTGAGGCGTACACCAGCAACATCTACACGCGCAGGGTGCTCTCCGGCGAGTTCCAGTGCGTCAACCCGCACCTGCTCAAGGACCTCACCGAGAGGGGGCTGTGGGGCGAGGACATGAAGAATCAGCTCATCGCTCACAACGGATCCATACAGGTAAGATTGACCACAAAATATGAAATGGTACGAATCTGAGTCGTGTCTCCTACCCCTCCCTCCCTTTCTCCAGGACATCACGGAGATCCCAGATGACTTGAAGCAGCTGTACAAGACCGTGTGGGAGATATCCCAGAAGACGGTGATCAAGATGGCCGCCGACCGAGGGGCTTACATCGACCAGAGCCAATCGCTCAACATACACATTGCAGAGCCAAATTATGGCAAGCTGACCAGCATGCACTTCTTCGGCTGGAAGCAGGTATGTGTCTTGAATATAGGCCATTTCTGGTGTAGTAGTCGGATAAAAGCATAGCCTATGTTTAGTGAAGATTATCATCCATTTTGCTGTCTACATCGTGAACCTTATCCAGTTCTCTTTATGTGGCTCTATAGTCCCTCTCCTGTGGCTCCCCGTGGATGTCTTAATTTTGTTTTTTTAAATGAATATAATTATTTTATATGTATTTATTATTATTATTATTAAAGATAAAACATTCTTTAAATGAATAGTTTAGATAAAAAAAAAATATAGTAATCTGCGACCCTTGTGGGGAATAAGCAGCTATAGAAATGGATGGATTAAAAAAATAGGAATAAAATATTCAAAGATTGTCAGCCAAAATTGAGTTGAGGCAAAAGGTAGATGAAAAAGTTTTCTTTAAAAAAAAAAAAAAAAATTCCAAAAAGTGACCATATAATGTCCAGAGGAAGAGGAAAAGCAGAAAATTAATAAATGTACATGAAATTGCCAAAAATGTCAGAATTGAATAAATAAGACAGAAATGTGAAAAATAGCTATAAACACAATATAAAACAAAAGAAATCCCGGAAACTACAGCTGTTAAAATGCACACAAAATTGTGCAAAAAAAAAAAAAAAGGCAGAAAAGAAAAGATTTAAAATGTTCAAAAACAAGATATCTAAAATTACCTGTTTTGCTCATCACAATGTTCAAATGTTTTGCGACTCCAGAGATTTTTTTTTTCTATCTGGCCTAAAATGGCTGCTTTGACAGTAAAGGTTGCTTACCAATTGTCCGAGGCAGTCACTTTAGCTTCGACTTTAAAATGGCTGCTTGTCATCCATCTGGTGACAGGGTCTGAAGACTGGCATGTACTACCTGCGCACCAAGCCTGCCGCCAACCCCATCCAGTTCACTCTGGACAAGGAGAAGCTGAAGGAGGCGTCCGCCATGACCAACGGCGCCATTGAAAACCACTCCGAGCAGGACGCCAAGGAGCGCAACAAGGCCGCCATGGTGTGTTCCCTGGAGAACAAAGATGAGTGCCTCATGTGCGGCTCTTGAATGCTCCCTCTGCTATGCTTCGTTTCAACTCCAGCAGTTTTGTTGTTGTTCAATGTTAATACTCTTAAGATGTACTAAATAAAATGTTTATATTTAACAATGGTGGACTATGTTCATTCACTGCCATTGAGTACTGCATTGACAGCAACCCGGAAGGTCTACTCACCTTGTTTTATCAAGGATCTCAGTTGTCCTAAGTGTATCGAGGAGGCTCCACAGGGCTATAGGCGAGGAACATGAGTACAGTTGGTCAGAATATCAGTGTTGATTTTCAACTATTAATTTTGACCCCTCCATGAAGTACTGAAGGTCTCATTTTGTTTTTTTACATGATCTTTTGCTGGCAGGGTCTAACATGTAAACAGAAACAGAATTCGGGAGGTTGCAAATGTTTAGCCAAGGTCTGTTACGGAACAAAGGAAAGGCATACAAAAACTTGAATTTTTTTTTTTTTTTTTTTTATAAAATGAAAACATAATTTACAATTCAAATGTACACTTATTACAGCCCAGAGCAAACAAAAGAGGAAAGATGAAGACGTAATAAAAACACAGTACCCTCTTCTCACATCCTCATAGTTGTATGCGTTACAACCCAAAAATAAATTATCAAAACATATAGAAAGGAAAAAAATTGTACAATAATACCATTACTGATTTGTTCAACATGGATCACTGTAGGCTATAAATAGCTTCATTGTACATAAAAATTATATTTAGAAAAACTTTTTTTTTTTACATGAGAAAAACAAGACTTGTAGACACCCAAAAGGAGGAATAAAGAAGTGTGACTTCTCATCAGAAAAATTTAAAGCAGGGGTGGGTTACCCAAACTATTCACGTGCGTGGTTTAAATGCAATTGGGCTTTTTCAATTAGTTCCTCTGAGCTATTTAGAATCGCATGACAGTGACAGGCCATGCTAGGTTGCCCACCCCTGATTTAAGGTTCCATTTACACGTGCCTGTCCTCTCTCTGTCACCACCAACCCATTCCACAAACAGCAAATTCAACTTCACTAATTTCCTGCTAGAAGAAGCCTTAAAGGGAAATCCGCAATGGCAAATAAAAGATTTTTTTTTTTTTAACAGTACCTGTTGATGGCGTAGCGTTTAGGTCCAGCATCATAATGAACCTGAGCCAAGTATTCAAACAGTTCCAGTCATCGCAAACAGTTTTATCGGAGTTATCAAAAAGTACCGGCAGCCGCGAAGCACAAACTTGTCTTTCTGTATGAAAAATAGATAAAACAGTATATAAATAGTTTTTTTTTGTTTTTTTTGTTTTTACACAGACGGAAGGGGGCCATTTTGTCTCCCACATGTACAGTAAATGATAATAGATGCACAACTTTTTTTTTTTTGGTATACAAATAAGAGTATAGAAATAGCTTGAAATTCTGGGAAGAAAATATGTACTTTTTGGATCGAGACAGAGAAAGAACACAATTGTTTTTAGTAGGAAGTGACAGTTAGCCTAGCTTAGTTGCGCTTGACATCGAGGGGCTGGAGGGGGAAAAATTAATTAAGTCATCATTATGGCTTGTGTTGTTAGTTCAATTAAAAATGATGATGAGACATTAGTGGCAAATGCTAATTAGCACTCAAAGGCATAGAATAAGCTAAAGTCACCCACATAGCTTTCTTTATAGTTACATATTAGCTCAATGACTGAAAGAATGAGACATTAGATGGAAGTTAGCCAAGCTGCCGTAGAAAATGCTAAAAGTCACGCTTAGCTCAATGATAAACAGGATAATCCGTGCAAAGTTACAGAAAAACATTCAAACTCACCCACTTAACTTTGTGGCGACGAGCTCAGTGATGAAAAAGATTATGAGAGAACGGTAATGAGCAGTCAAAGCAATTGAAAATGCTAAAAGTCACCCACTTAGCTAGATGAGGGACGTATTATATGGAATCAGAATCCTGCCAATACTCGAAATCTCGTAATAATGGTTTGAATCTCCGAAAACATTTTTGTATGACTGAAAATTTGTTTGTAAAACTTGGCTTGTGACCATTTTGAACCTCTGAAAGTTTGTGGGTGAAGCACTGTAAAATTAAATTGGAAAAAATTGTTGGCTTTTTGAATGATTTAATATGCTTTTTGGAGATTCGAACCAAGTTTTCAGGTCTGCAAATATTTTTTCAATGTTTTGAGAACATTCAGAGTTAACAGGTTTCAAAAATGGGAAACAAATCAAAGCCCAGGTAGAAGAATGTCAGAATGCCATTTTTGAAACTTGGCTGGTGACCGTTTTGTACTTCTGAAAATTTGTGGGTGAAACACTGTAAAGTCATACTTTTAAAAATGTGTGTCTTTTCTTATCAGTTATTTTTATCTTAATGCGTTTTCAGAGATTTTCAAGTCATTCAAAAAATATTTTTGGAGATTCAAAACAAATTTTTAGTCATACAAAAATGTTTTTGGAAATTCAAACCCTTATTACGAGGTTTCGAGTATTGGCAGGATTCTGATTCCATAGTATTAGGAGACATTAGTTGGGGAAGCTAACTAACCAGGCAGCTAGTTAGTAATAAAAATCAGCTACTTAATTTTGGGGTCAAGCGTAGGAAATGCTAATTAGCACTCACAGCCACTACCATCTACTTGGCGTACATACGTGTGGCTCAATAATTGATGATAATAAAACATTAGCATTAAATGCTCATTAGCAGCAAGCTAGTTCGTACTGGGTGAGAATTACTCATTACGTAGCTTTTAAAAGCCAAAGAAAGCACTAAATGTCAACTCACTTAGCTAAGTGGTTCAAAGGTAATGAGACTTTATAATTGGGAAGCTAACTAATCATGTAGCTTTCTCGCTCCTATTGAGCTGGTGGCTCAGTGATTAAAGGGACGATGAAATAGCATAAAATGTCATTTATGGAGTGCGCTCACTAGCGCTCCCAAGTTATAGCATATGATAAAACTCGCTCACTTTGTTCAATGATGAAAGGATGATAATGGTGGCATTAGCGGTAAATGCTAATTGGCGCTCAAAACCGTGGAGGCCAATCCCAGTGTGGCTTGTGATCTTGTGTTAGTTTAATGAAAAGGATGATGACATTAGTGGAAATGCTAATTAGCTGTCCAGTTAGCGTACAAAGCCAGAGAAAATGTTGAAAAGTCTCCAACTTAAACTCGGTGACAACAGAATGATATGACATTAGGGGGATATGCTAATTAGCCAGACAGCTTGTTCACGTGCAAAGCATTAAAACACTGAAAGCTATTCACTTAGCTTTGTGGCTATGCGTTAGCTCAGTGCTTAAAAGGATGAACCATTAGCGTAAAAAGGCCAATTAGCACTCAGAACTCTAGCGAAAAATGATATGTGTTAGAAATATCTCCAGTACTAAAGGTCCTCAGTGTAAACGATGAGGGTCCACGAGTTTTCCGTAAACTAGTTTGTTCGTCACCCAGCTGTCGTCGTATAAACACTCACACACTCTTGTAGTCCATCAATTTCAGTACAATATAGATTATATAGATAGGTGAGCATGTACCTCACAGTCGTCATATGTACATTACTTAAGACTGTGTAGCGCTTCCAGGACTTCAAGTGCATTGTGGGAGATGTAGTCTATCGTGGTGTTTTTGGCTGACTGGCTTGCAGGAACAGTGTTTAGGCCTCTCCAGGTGATTTCAACAGTCTCCTCGAACGTAGGAACCATAAATCTCATACTTAGAAAAATAAGAGGCTCAGAGGGGCGGGGCTGGGTGGGCTAGGGGGTTAAATGTTTCCAGTTTTAAGGCAGTCCATTCCAGCCGCGTTCACTCCCTCTTGGGCGGCGCCTGGTGCGCGGCGGGTTGCGCGGAGCGCTCGCCCTCACCCAGGTGGCCGAAGAGTCGGTTGAACTTGCGCAGCTGCTCGCTGGCCGTCACGCTCTCCTCCTGCAGCCGTTGGTTGTTCTCGCGCAGGTTGGCCATCTCGGCCATCAGCGCCACTTTGTCGTGCTTCTCCTGAAATGACACATAACACGTATAATAGCATGATGGATGACACGTAGCATTAGTGTGCATGAAATTATAATGCATAACAGTTGAATTCTTTACATTCTATTTATTGTCTCAAGTATGTTTTAATATGGGGTGTCAAAATTAGTGCGTTAATTTTGAGATAATTTCAAGTTCCTTTAATGTCACTATTTTTTTTAAACGGGCGATTAATGACCGCCCCTAATGCAGCAAGACACATCCACGTCTAAATTTAGCAGTAATAAATTAAATAAAAATGCATATATTTGTGGAGAATGGGGTTAAGTTGGAGTTTACAATTGTTACTTCATGTTAAAGATTAGATAGGTCTTAAAAAAATGCACCAATGTCTTACAAATGCAATTATGACATCTAGTGGCAGAAAAATGACCTCAACACAAATCAATCACTCATTTTTTACATTTTTTTTTTTTTTACAGTCAACTCAATTTTATGTATTATGAAATTACAGTATCAATGACTAAAAGATGCAGCCATGTTTCTATTAGTTTAACATTTTTTTCCACTTTTATTATAACAAGAATATGAAACCTTAGAAAAAAAAATAATGTATATTTAGAATAGATATAAAATTTGCGATTAAATGTGAGATAACTATTTAAATTATGCAATTAATTATGATAAAATGTTAATCGCCTGACATCCGTAGTTTTTATAATGTACAACAAAGCAGAGTGGACTATTTCAATGACATCATTGACTTGCATTTCTCTCTCTCTCTCTCTCTCTCTCTCTCTCTCTCTCTCTAGCACATCTATCTCTCTCTCTGACTAGCATATCTCTCATGAATCTTTATTTCATCCTCACCTCCAGTGTGTGCGATCAGCCAGCGCCCTGTAGACAGTTGATATATGCGCAGCAGACAGCTGATAGTTGCGCCTTCCGCCGTCGAAAAGACAAACAACTTGTAGATTAGTGCGCGTCTATCAGCTGCATGCGGGGCGCCGCGCAGTGATACGAACGAACAGAAAAGTAGTGCCTGGCGGTAATGGCGTCCGACTTTTTTCAGAAAGGAGTATTGTGATGCAAATGTATCACTCTTTTGAACACAAATTGTTTTTAGAAGAAAAACACTTTATTTCTGTGACACCAGCCAGCTTGCTGGACTATTTTCCTCTCGTCCAACACCGGACCAGAACTCGCGTCACAGAACGCTGTCAGGGGTAAGTCAGTGATGATCGCGCACACTGGAGGTGAGGATGAAATAAGAGTTTCATGTCAAAAAATCCGAACTATCCCTTTAACTAGCATCTCTCTCTCTCTCTCTCCCCCTCTCTTTAACTAGCATCTCTCTTTCTCTCTGACTTTGACTCCCATATCTCTCTCTCTGACTAGCATATCTCTCTCCCCCTCTCTCTCTTTGACTAACATATCTCTCTCACTCACTCACTCACTCAGAGTGCGATTCACTCACTCTTTCCAGGTCATTGTTTAGCTGTTTTAACATCACCTCCAGATGGTGAAGACGCCCTGACAAAGCGTTGGGCCCCTCGTCGCTGCAAAAAAGAAGGAAAAAAAAAATTGCACATCACATTAATGGTCAAGTGTGCACCAAGAAAATCAAGGTACCTGCTGAAGGTGGGTGTGGTCCGTGGCGTCTGAGGAGTGGGAAACTGCACAGGACTGCCGGCAGGCCTCATGTCCACGGTGCCTCCTCGTGTCTCGGTTAGTGAGAAGAGCGACACGGCTCTTTGTGCTGGAAGTCGAAAACACGTGATTGGAGTAAGAGTTCACACTGTTGTCCACAAGTGGTAAGAGTTATGTGAGGTATGTATCACCTTCATAGACTTTGGCAGCATTGACCAGACTGGACCACTCCAGTCCACATGCCGTGTCAGGCAGGGGCATGAGTCCGGGATCCAACCTCCTTAGTGGGGGGACTTTGTCTCGCACCTCAGTAAGGGACAGTTCAGACGCAGATAGCGGCACTGAAAGGAAACGCTCGCAGTGAGTACAACAAACTGTGGTGTGAAGCCACTAAACTCACCTTTCTTGGGCTGCGTGTGGTTGGACGAGGTGGAGTGCTTGCGCGTGGGCAGCGTGCACGTGAAGAGCATGTCCATGGGGGCTGACTGGTTTTCCGAGTTGGCAAAGCTGGCGTCCCGTCGACCGCTGCACAAAGACTCGTCGGAAAAGGTACGCTGCAACGTGCGCCTGGGGGACTGCGGCAGAGAACAGCGACACAATATCCATCACATGATCACTTTTTAAAATCACTAACATGGTGCTCTTTTGTGTACTTTTAAAAGATATTCAAAGCATTTTTCCCATTACTTAAATATTTGGTTTGAATTATTCTACATGAATTTTGATTATAAATTAAATTCATTAAATAACAATCCATCCATCCATCCATTTTCTTGACCGCTTATTCCTAACAAGGGTCGCGGGGGGTGCTGGCGCCTATCTCAGCTGGCTCTGGGCAGTAGGCGGGGGACACCCTGGACTGGTTGCCAACCAATCGCAGGGCACACAGAGACAAACACCATCCATACTCACACGCACACCTAGGGACAATTCGGAGCGCGCAATTAACCTGCCATGCATGTCTTTGGAATGTGGGAGGAGACCGGAGTACCCGGAGAATTAAATAACAATACAATTTAAAAAAAAATTAGCATTAGCAAACCTTTTTTTTTTGTATTTTTTCTCAAATTTAGTCTGGCCATCAGGTGACTCCATAGAAAGAGAAATAGCTCTTTATATCAACGAGCTTTTCCACCACTGCAATAGAAGCATAATAGCGTTCACTACTTAGCAGCAACCAGCAGAGGGTACAATTTATCTATTTGTCTACTCATGCTGTAGAAACTAAAGCAGAATGTAAAAAAACAGTGCAAATGTCAGCTTAGGTCAGGGATCAGCAACCTTTACTGTCAAAAGAGTCACAAATCCTTTGAACATTGTAGTCAATGAAACAGTGCATTAAGTCTAATGTCACATATGGTCATTTCCTACCTGTCTTCTTCCTTTTTTTGGACACTTTATGTTTTTTTAATTACTTTTTTATTGCCTTTTGCTATCAAAATGTCTGACTTTTTTTGGTGCAATTTTGTCGATATTTTACTGTAACTTTCTGCCTTTCTTCTTTTGTTTCTGTGCATTTCATGGTTACTTTTTGAATGCTTTCTTTTCTGTCTTTTCTAAAATACATTTTCTGACTTTTTTGCAATTAAATTTGTAATTTTATGTTTTTCTTCTTCCTTTTTAGGCATTTCATGTCACTTTACATTTTAAGGCTATTTTTAAATTACTTTTTTTTATTGCCATTTGCTATCAATTTTCTGACATTTTTGTGGACTTTTTATGGTAACTTTCTGCCTTTCTTCTTTTGTTTCTGTACATTTTATGGTTTCTGAATTTCTTTTCTGCCATTTTTTAAATACATTTTCTGACATTTTTGCAATTCAATTTGTAATTTTATGTTTTTCTTCATCGTTTTTAGACATTTCACGTCACTTTTTGAGCATTTTTAGGTATTCTAATTATTATTATTTTTATCTACCTTTCATCTTGATTTTTCTGAAAACTTAAAATATATATACAAACATAATTTCTGTAAATTATTTTTTTTAGAGATCCACAGGGAGGGACAAAAGAGCCACATGTTGCAGACCCCCGAGTTAGGTGTTAAGCAAAATTGAAGCTGTACTCAACTAAAAAGCTAATTTACATGAGGCTTAAACACTTTGCATAATATCTTCAAGCATGGTATAACTGTGTGCGCACGAATGTGCGGTCCTCACTGGATCCCGCTGCGGAGACTCTCCGGGGTTGTCCATGATGATGAGTTTCTTCAGGTCGTCCTCGATGGTGCTCTTGTACGTCCGTCTCGGAGAGCGCAGGTCTCGCAGCGACGCCCGCAGTCGTGGTTGTCCAAACACGTTCTTCGAGTTCATGTCCACCTGGCTAAAGACAACAACACACAAATGCAGAAGGTGAGTAATTGACAGGCGCCCAATAAGCACAAAACAGAGTGAAAACAGGAAACCAACATGAAAGTCATTTTATGCATTTTTTCCCCCACAAAAATTAGCTCACTCAAAATTGTAATATTATGGACTCAGTTTGCTAACGTCACATGACCAGGTGAGCTGTGAATGGTTGTTACCTATTTCCTGAGCATGTGTGATGTCATCTTCAGTCGACAGCAAGCAGAAATATGTTTTTGAAGTGTATTAATTGTACATGTAAAATAATGTACTACGTTATCAAATGAATTCTGGACAAAATATGAACTTTTTACTGCTGAAAATGGCTACATTGAGTCAAGTATCCCTTTAAGATCGGAGGTATTATAAACATACGTACGTCTTGCTATTGCTGCTGTCGCAGCTGGACGAGGTGTTCGCGTTGGAAGATGAGGGGACGACATCGTCGGGCTGCCAGGCGCTTTGTCTGCTCTTTCCGTAGAAGGACTTGGGGGCGGAGCTAGAGAGAGGGGTGGAGCTCAGGTGGGCCGAAGTGGGCGTGGTGGTCGCGGCGCGGACGGGTCGTGCTTTGTCCGCCGTTGGAGTCTTGTAACCCTGAGGTGTGTAGGCTCTGGAAGACAACGACAAAAGCTTGAATATGATGAAAGCTGAGCGTGGGGAGCTTTTTTCCTTGACAATCATGTAATGTTGTGAGAAATAATATATGTGCTGCCTTAAAATGCTGCTTCCCGTTAAGAATACCAAACAGTTTTTCTGTTGTAGCCCAAATTGGTAGATGTCCAATTTAGTCCTATTGCTCACTGTGTCTTATTACCTTGGTTTGAAAGCATCCATTTTTTCAGCACTGGATTTAGGAGGCGGGAACGTCCGAGTGCGGAACCCTTTGTTCTGATTGGCTGTGGCCGTAACGCCGGGTGACGACTCCCGTTTATTTGCATCCCCCGCGCCGCCACTCCTTCCCACGGACAGCTCCTGGTTGTAAGTGATAGCCCCGTGCGAGGGCTTGTGGGATTGGCCGCCGGCAATGTGGCGACTGTTGTGGTTGTTGTAGTAGGCCGGCGTGTCAATGCCGCTGTCGTTGGATCCGCCTTTGTTGAGGTGGTCCGGATCGGGCTCTGCTGGGTCACCTGGAAGTCCCCCGTTCCCTCTGTCGCCTGCCGGTCCTCCCTCAAACCAGCGCTCGTCGCTATGGCTGCTGGAGGCGTTGCTGGACAGCGTGTTGCTGCTGGAGTGGCTGGAGTACTGGGCCTCACCCTGTGGCATGCGCAGAGCTGGTTAAGCAAGGAAGGTGAAAAGAGTGACAATCGTGAGCGAAACCTTTGATTGTCTGTTTGGAGACTCTTTCCCTTGGACGTCTTGTCTGAGTCTCCTCTGGCCTCCTCCTCCTCCTCCACCAGCTTGCACCCTGGATGCTGCCACCGGAACATGCCAGAGGGGTTCTACACACAAAACACAAACGCCACAACAAACTTCACCAAAAAGGCCTTGATCAGGTACTACATTGTTTTAATGAGCTTGAGTCCTTAATTCAAGTTGAATTTAAAGATACACACTGCAAATAAAAATAGTCAAAGAAAAAGCACGAGCGCACATTGTGTAACTAATAAAGGTCGTCTTATCTTGAGGCTTATTTTTTTTTCAGAATACAATCATATTATGACAAATTATAGACCCAATTTACTGAGAATACAAAGTATTATTATAGCATTAAAGAAATACAGTGTTTCCTCGCTATAACAGTTCACTTGTAACGGCCTTGCTGTTTCACTTTTTTTTTTTAGTCAATTTTGCATCCATTTTTTTTTATTTTTTATTAATGAAGGTTGGAACATTGAGAGAAACAAGAGAGCAATGTGAGAAGATGTAAATGCCTGTATAAGAAATGTGTATAAAGTGTGTGGTGAAGCTCATTACAGCCCTAAAACATTTAGAATAAATGTAAATAAATATAAGGCTGACGACTTGGCGGATTTCACATATTGCAGGTATTTTTTGGAACGTAAATCCAGTGATAAACAAGAGAACACTAATATTATAAGAATAAAGTGACAATATTATGAGAATAAAATCATATTATTACTACAAATGCTGAGGAAAATAAAGTTGTACGGTGCTATTAAAAAAAATATGAAAGATGTAATATGAAAAGCAGAATAAAGTTGTAACATGACAACAACAAATTTGTAAATTTCCAACAAAAAAGTTCAAATCACGAAAAAAATCACAATAAAAGCCTGGGGAAAAAAGTAATTAAAAAAATGTAAAAAAATAAAAATAAAAAATCCAGACTTCGAGACGAGGGCGATCAGATGATACTGAGCAGCTCTGTTCTCCTCTGACCTTTTGACTTGACAATTGTTCCACTATAGAATTGGACCATTGATACAGAATGTGAACAACTTGAGTGCACTTTCAAAATGGAGGCCAGCTGTACTCTGGGGAGCCAACGTACCAGTTTTGCAGCGCTCCATCGTGCTCTCCTGACTGGTGAAGCCGGATGACGATTCTCCACTGGACATGATGTCCATGCTGAAGTGGGGCTCATAGGGCAGCAGGGCACGCTGTCCTGTTCCATATCTGCGCAGAGCACAAAAAACATGATGACCATAGTCAACACATCTACTTTTTTAAAGAGTTCAACTGTCCCAACTTCAAGACATTGGCTTTCTTTTTGCATTTCAATTGAATAAAACCAGAGTCCGTCCTTCACTAGATTGCTAACACTCATTACAGTTGGTTTGACTGACTTAATCTAGAAGAGACGACACACACACTCACACACCTGTCAGGCGAAGGTTTATAGCGCACAAATGGCCCCGGTGTGATTCCAGGTGGCCCCATGGTGGAGAGGCCCACCAGGCCGGAGGAGGGCGACGAGAAGCTGGCTGAGGGGTTTCTGTAAGGCAGCATTCGGTCACCGCCTGCAGGTGATATGTTGTAGTGGTTCTCTGGGTAGCTGACTGGCCTGACCAGACAGAGCAGAGAGAGTGCAGCGGTGAAACAAACATTGAGATGACTAAACGTGAGTTTGTGTCAATTTATTGTACCAAATTTAAATGGCAACATGGCGACCCACACTGATGCAAACAATTTTCATTATTAATTAAATACAGTGTTCCCTTGTTTATCGCGGGTTCATCTTTCGCGGCATCGCTGTTTGTTACAGCGTGCTTTTTTTTTGGGTTTGTTTATTTTTTTTGGTCGTTGCGCGGCCGTATCTCTCGAACCTTATGTCCGTCTGGCGACATATGGGGATCTGCGGATTCATCTTGACGAGACCTTTCCAACGGTGTCTGTCCCGTCGCTCCATGACATTGCATTCCAGAGATAGAAAATATATACTGTGCTGTATAAGAAGTAAATAAAAAAAAAAAAAAAAAAATCATTGAAAAAAAATACTAATGAAAAAAAACCAAAAAAACAAATGATGAATGAAAAAGCATTCATAATAAACAAAAAATCATACCAAGATGAAAAAACATTTAATAGATGAACAAATATATATATACTGTTCTGTACTGTCTACTGTAATAAGTAAATAAAACAAAACAAAACATACTTTTAATGGAAAAATGAATGTAAATGAGAAAAAAACATATGATGAATGAAAAATCATTTATAATAAAGCAAAAATCATACCAGAACGAAAAAACATATATAATAAACGAAGAAAATACATATAATTCACGGGAATATTATTTTACTTTTTTTAATTAACATGGATTTCCATTAGTTAGCACGCCCGCCTCCCAGTACTGGGGACACGGGTTCCAGTCCAGGCTCCGGCCTTCCTGGGTGGAGTTTGCATGTTCTCCCCGTGCCTGCGTGGGTCTTCTCCGGGTACTCCGGTCTCCTCCCACATTCCAAAGATATGCATGATAGGTTATTTGGGTGCTCCGAATTGTCCCTAGGCGTGCTTGTGTGTGTGGATGTTTAGTCTCTGTGTGCCCTGCGATTGGCTGGCAACCCGTTCAGGGTGTACCCCGCCTACTGCCCAGAGGGTGCTGAGATAGGCTCCAGCACCCCCGCGACCCTTGTGAGGAGTAAGCGGTTCAGAAAATGGATGGATGGATGGATGGATGGATTGATTTCCATTATTGCAGATAATTTTTGGAACGTAACACCCACGATAAACAAGGGAACACTGTATATACAACTCAAGCCCTATTCATTACTCCATGCTAATCCTCATGTTTAAGTTCAAATTGTTGCCTTTTATCATTTATCAACGTATTTCTTACCTCTTGGAGTTGAAGTGCTGCGGCTCTCTGTAGGGAACAGGCATCAAAGCCTTGTGAGAAGAACGCAGCGGTGGAGGTGGTGGCGGGGCGCCCATGGGGGCCCACCGCTGCGGGTTGGGGGTGCCGTGTAGCCCCTGAGGGACGGGGACCGGGCTGTCCCAACGCCAACCCGAGCGAGGGGAGGGTCTGTATCCCGCGGCCAAAGGCTCAGCTTCAGGCTTATGCTCCATGGTCTTCATCTCATATTCCTCTGTGCAGCCCCTGAAACAGTCACAAACAGAACGAATCATTCACAAGCGCCCTTCCCCTTCTGTAAAGACCCGAACTGCATATTAAAACTCACAATCATGTGCTGAGAGCACACTTTGTAGAAAACAGCAGACGCATAATGGCAGCTACTAATGAGCTCCCCTGACACTGACAGGAGCAGAATGAGAGGAGAGGAAACTGATTATTGGCACAACAGGACTCCATCTCGCCTACTGAGGGACGGAGGTCAAGTATGTGTGTGTGAATTGCGGTCCAATCGAATCAAAGAGCTCCTCACACAAGGCCTCTGCCAGTATATACAGTAGAAGATACAAATTTCCTACTCTCTGCATGCATGGTCACAATCGTACGGAGCACAGAGTACAGAACAAAAATATTATTATTATTATTTTATTTTATTTTTTTTAACCACTCAACTCCAAGGGACTTGTTGCAGAGTACATGACTTACTGGCTCAGTTAAGGTAAGGCAAGGCATGTACCGTAATTAGTGACACACACAGTATTGGTAAAGTTTTATGCTTTTTTTACTGTATAGTATCATCCTAATATAATCTAGGTATATCATTTTATGGAACAAGTATACAAACATGTCAATCAATCGGATTTGGCATGATTTTAGTACAGTTACGTTTCTATGGAAGCTTATTGCATGCAGGAAAGTGTCCATCATTAGTGAGTCTGCAACAGGTCACTGAGTTCAGTGGTTGAAAAAAAAAAAAGAAAAAAAAAAAGAAAAAGAAAAAAGAAAAAGAAAAAATTCCGAAACACATTTTTTTTCTTCTGTTTTTCCCCCATTTTTCTGAATTTTTAAAATGTTTTTTCTGAGTAATTCTTCCTCCTGTTTTTCTTAACTTTTTTCTTCTCAATTTTCTGATTTTTTTTAATGACAGAAAAAACAAAAAAACAAAAACAAAAAAAACCCAGAAAATTAAACAAAACAACACAAAACAAAAAAATACACAAAAAACAAAGCTTTCCCAAAAAATTTGTCAGAAAACCTTTTTTTTCCCAAGTGAATGCAACTATCAGACTAATGCCGACGGCTTTATTAAATCACACTAATGAATGAAAACTGGCTGACATTTAATTTCACCAATAACTGTGAATTAACTATCAGAGCTCCCATGTAGCGAGTGTACATCAGTTATACTTGCCCATTTGTCCTGATTAATCCAAGTGCTTTGGGAAATTACGCCTTCATCATGCAAATAAAATGAATACAACACACATCCTACTACATAAAAAGGAATGACTTAAAAGCCATCTATCTCCATTGTAGCATTTCCATATACTGCTTTGTCAAAGTAGTACATACCTAAAGCGCCTACGCACGCACACACGGATGGTCTCTTCCTACACAGCTGGCGCCCCCCCAACGTGCACGCGAGGTTAAAGCCACTATCGCCATCTATCACACCTTCTCTTCCGCCGTATCCGTCAGTCTCAGAAGCCGAAGCAGAGCGGAGGCAACCCTCACTCTTCTATCTATCTCCATTCCGCCCACTCCTATTCACCCTCGCTCGACGCTGTTGAGACACGTTGTTCTCCTCTTGACGGCCCCGCCTTCCCCTCTTTATCCCTCCCTCTTTAACCGCAAAGCATTTTTAATTAATCGCATCCACTCGCTTGTATTATTTATTTATTTTTAGTTGCCTTAACCCCCCCCCTCCCCTCCCTCCTGCGGATTCGAGTCCTTAATCTCACGCAATCGGCTTGCTTGGCACATCACGCCAAATGAGCGGGAGAAGAGAGAGGCAGGGTGAAGAGTGAAACACAAGACTCTTAATTACTAGCTGTACCAATGCCACAAAGCGTGTGTGCGTGTGTGTCGGGGTGTGTGTGGGGGTGTGGGTGTGTGTGTGTAAAAGGGTTGAAAGTTAGTGTAATTAAATGGCCTCCAACATTAAAGCGCTGTGACTGCAATGAAAAGTCTCTCTCAAACACACAGACATGCTCACACAAGCCATTACTGCAGCCTTCAACCACTTTACAGCATCATGAGACATGACTCATTATCATTATCTTAATCATTATAGCCAAGGCCATACTGGATTGGGGTGCAAAGAACTCATAGGAAATGAAAAGGTTAAAGTGAATGCCGAACGCTATAATTTTTTTGATGCTTTCCCTCCACACACATCCTAGCTTGTGCCTGTTTGCTCGCTTCCTCTTTTCGCACCCTCCCACACAAAATTCTGCCCACCATCTCAGCCGTGCTTTTGTGTTTGTGTCATGGGTAAGGAGGGGCATTGGAGTGAATGGCATTGGACAACACAAAAACTGGGATGTTTTGTAGATATAGTGGAATAAATGTGAAGTCACATTTTTATGTAACGATATTAGCAGCAACTTCCTGAAATGCACCAAAATACCAAGGCAGAACAAATGTAAAGTCCATGAATAACGCACCATAATGCTAAATCAAGAGCAGCTCGGCTGATACTGTACAGAGCGGTCCTCAAGGCATGAGAATCACCTGTCGCCGTAAATCCATATTTCATATAGGTCTCCTGCTATTGTCTGTGAATGTACCTTCCTATTTCTTCTTGGTCATAGGCTCTTGTGTTGTCTCATCACTGGACCCTTTCCACCATTGCAAATTAACTGAGTCGGCATGGCTGCAGCCTTGAGACCTCGATCAGTGAAAGCTCGATTAATGGAAGTTGTCGAAGCCGGCGCCGGCAGCTCTCTATTTTTTTAAAATAAGAATATGGAGCGCCAATGAAGAAGTAGAATAATAATAATAATATGGAGTCACGACTCACAAGTTACATTATGCAAAAGCCTATCTACCAAAGTTGACTTTCCTAACCTAACTCTTAAAACCATATAAACATTTACTTCCGCTCATCAAGTCGAGGTATCGACGTATGCATGAGCGTTAAGCTTAATTTTATTTTGAAATTCATCAACGCTTCCGCTGTGGAGGTCCACAAGAGCGTTGAAGTCGTACACTCTTCAATTAACTTTCCAAATACTTTTTGTGTCGTGTTGTGTCTGTTTTGGACTCATTCTGCTAGCTTGTGGATTTGGCATTTACATTTAGCGCTGCGCGACTGAGATAATTAGCATCCTGACATGCGTCAACTACGTCAGACTATTGTAGCAGAGAGAATCTGATCACAATTAATTACACCGATCCCTCGTTCACAGCAGACATTTTACAGCAGCAGAACGAAAATGGACTTTACGCACCTCCGCGGTCCGCCTTCTTCGTACGGTGGGATGATGACCACTTTGACCGTGACCGACGTCCTGAGCAGGTCAATCATCTGCTCGTGAGTCAGTGTTACCGCGGCGACCTTGCAGATCTCCACCAGGCGGCTGCCCTGCCTCAAGCCCGCTTGCCAGGCAAAGCCGTACTCTTCCACCTGCATGGCAACACACACCAACAATTCGGGTTAACTCAAAAGCACGTGCGGACTCTTGCCGAGCGAGCGAGCGTGGCAGCTGACGGTTACCTCCGCCACGGTGCCATCCAAGCGCACGTGGAAGCCCAACTGGCCCAGCCCGTTTCTCCTCAGCGTCATATCCACCGTCTCGCATCCCACAGTCAGTGACTGAAAACAAGAGAGGAAGCATGCAACATTTGAAATTATGGAAAGTAACAGGACATTTGAATGACTGTTTTTTGTTTCAATCCTAAAATACTTCATATTTTCCCGCTGTGTCAACAGGCTCTCCATAATCGTGATCAGCCGCAGGATCAGCATGAATTTTCTACTTCTGTGAAGATTAACTTGTTCTGTTTATTTTCCCCTAAATTTTCTTTCTGTGCTGGATTAGGACTTCAGGAAATCTCCTTTTCTGGCCATTTAATTCATCAAATATCACAGGGATTATCATAATATGGAAATGGCCCCTCATCAGAGTCCACATGCAATTGCGCAACTCCCGAGCTAAGTGATCACACTGAGTGCTATTAAAACCAATCTTTTTATATCACTGTCGGACTCATGTTAATTAGTTACTCTACGCAACGTATATTAGCTGGGATGCTTATTAGCTTTAATCTTCTTACATACTTCTATATTCATTCAAGGCTTATGATGTTCATTGATGAGTTACTTCTGAACATATCAAAGGCTGATTATCTTAAAAATGAATTTTGGAATTAGTTCTAATTTCAAAACAGGGGCTTTCAACTATTGTGGATCCACTGCAATTTCATGCTATTTGTGCATGTTTTATTCATAAAACCTATTATTAATAAAGGTTTGGGGTTTAAATTGTTCATAAGTGTGAATGTACGCAATTGTCTATTTATGTGCCCTGTGACAGTCAGCTGCGATGGCATTCTCCCATACTCCAAAAACACGCAAGTGAGCTTCACGAGCACAAGCGCAATGCAAAATAGATGGATGGATATAATTATAGTATGTTTGAACTAGCATGTTTGAAGTTTTCTAGTAGAATATAATGGAAGTCACACATAATTATAATCCATCATAGTCAACCTCTTTTTTTGTTCTAACTTCAAAACAGAAAACGAAAATGCATCATTTTGGTCAAATTCTAAATAGCACTACTTCAGGGGCTTTTTATTTCGGCTTGACTTTGTACTCTTTATAAAACCTACCATATTATTAATCCTCTGGAGCGGCAATATGCTAAATCAGAAGTGTACCTTCAAGAACATCTTGTGTCTACAATTTTTATCTAGACATCTGAGACAACTAAAGAAGCACTGGCTGTAATTCCATCTACGTTTCTAGGAATATTCCTCACCTTCAACCTCTGCACCATTTCCCTGATGTCCTGTGCGCTGCCCTCAGGCACGCGCACAGCGATGTGGTCGCCTCTGCCGTAGAAGATCTTTAAAGCCAAGCGCTCAGCAGTCCAGCCAATCACGTCGGCGCAGAAGCAGTTGAACACCACTTCTTTGGTTAAGCAATCCACCAGGACGATGTATTCGGCGGAAAAGCCCAGAGCGCAGCGGAGCTCAGCTCCACCGCCGCTAAAGTCCTGGGCCAGGACCCTCCAGGCGACGGCCCCGGTGGACCCCAGCTCGGCCGCCTCTCGCGCTTTCGAGCGCTCGCGTTTTTTAGACGCCAGGGAGATGAGGTTGTTCAGTTTCCCGGCAGAGTCCATGGGGGTGCTGCTGATGTAGTTCTCCGCCAAGTCGCGCAGGTATTCCTGCCTCGTCCGCGTCGCCATGGTGTGGAACTTCTCAGACTTGTGCGCCGCATTTTCCGCGTTGATGATTTTGGCTAGCAGGAAGTTCCGAAAAGTGTCCGAGTTGCGGAAGGTGATGCTGCTCGGGATGGGTGGGCCGAAAGGAGGAACGTCCTTCATTCTTGTCACAGCGACACTGAGGGAAGACGAAGGTAAACAGGTCAAGATTTGAATACCATACTTCGTCACATATTTGTCTCCGTTTTACATTTGCATTTGATTTTTTTCCCCCAAACAAATTAAATTGGACCAGAAGAAACTATTTTTGTTTGTTTGTTTAACAGAGTAGCACCATAATGGAATAATCCTTGTAGTAGTTGAATTGCTGTAAAAATAAATAAATAAATAAATAAATAAATAAATAAATAAATTTTACACGAAAAGGAACGTTTTACATACAGTCGTCATCAAAGGGGAAGTCAACCCAACAAAAAAATGTTGACAATAATGTTATATGTGACCTCACTAGTCTAAACATGACATTCTGATTAATATTATATTTGTGGAATACGAGTTGAGCAGCAAAATCCAGCCATTTTTATCCATCTCAGGGGGTGGCCATTTTGCCACTTGCGGTCGACTGAAGATGACATCAATGTTGCTCAGGTCTCAGGTAACAACCAATCACAGTTCAGCTTCAGAAAACAGGTGAGCTGTGATTGGTCGTAGCCAGAGCCCTGAGCAACATTGATGCCATCTTCAGTTGACAGCAAGTGGCAAAATGGCCGCCCCGAGATGGCCAAAAACGGCTGGATTTTGCTTCATAATTCATATTCCACAAATGTAATATTAATCAGAATGTCATGTTTAGACCAGTGAGGTCACATATAACATATGATTGCCAAGAAATGTTAAAATGACTTCTATTTTAAGCACAGTTTACATGTTCAATAGGGAGTAGGAAAATGTTTTGTTAACTCTCCCTCACTGGGAATTGTTGAGCGACGGGTATCTTCATGACACTTTATTCAATTGCAGGGTGGAAATGTTTACCTGTAGTAAGTGTTTTCCGAACAGGGATTGTGCACACGCACAATGACAAAAACGTGCTGGAAGTGTGAGCGGATATTCTGAGGGGTGAACGGCAACGCTCCGGGCTCCTGAAAGATGATGGTGACGATGTCGTTCCCGATGTGCCTCTTTCTTAGAAGCTAAGGAGAAAGCAGGAGATTAAATATGAATTAGCATGGCACAAAAATGTAGAACATTTTACACAAGAAGAGAGGAAACAAGTCCGACATGGGGACTTGGAGACGGGTCCCTCTCATAACAGCTCTTTATGTAATTTGTTTTGCCACTTTCTGTGTGGGCTATTTGTGTCTAGCTGTGTGTGTATGTGACATGGCACGGCGTCCAGACTGTCTGTGGTGGTGGTGCTTGCCAATCCCCTGTTCATCTGCTGATGGAAGTGTAAAAGCAACAATTATGTAATGCAGCCTAATGTTTGGCTACAGATACACATACACATGAGTGTCCATCACGCAGTAACGCTGTAGTTTTTGCCTTTTTCCACCACTATAGCATATTTCTATTTTTAAATAATCGTGAAGGATTTCAGTCATAACATTTAATCAGATTTTCTTTCATTTTTACAATTCTAAACGTCTGTTTTTTTATTTATATATACTTTTTTTTTCTCAAAAAGATCAATCGAAGACTACAGTTATCTATTTTTCCCTCGACTGTTTCAAACTGACATTTGCAGCATCTCTTTAGCTACTGTTGATCATTTTAACATGTCATATGCTACCACCTAGAGGTCAGAATAAAGAGTGTGCATGTGCTACTGCACTGTGGAAGCCTCTGGATGGAGATATTGTGCCATTTAATCAAGTGGAGATGCAACTAATAAAGCTTGTTTGAGTAAAAGAAAATTCAAAGTGCACTCCTAAAATATTAACTTGGATGATTGTTTCAGATTTTTTTATATAAATTATTACACATATAAATACAATTGTTTATTGTAGAATACAACATAAAAAATAATGGATTGGTGGGTGGATAGATTTCGTGGCTAATTATTTACTTTTTTAAGAGCAAAAACAGCTTACAAATTCACCCCCAGGAAATTCTTACGAGCTGTAAAAAGAAAAAAAAAGTAAATAAATTAAAGTGACCACTGAGGAAATAATCGAAGAGCAGTCCATAATAATGGGGCATTTTGGAAGAAATTAAGTAAAGAAACAAATCACTTCTCCATAGTGCTGTTCAACCCAGATTGATCTTGGCTGGACCAAGATCAAAAAGTTACTCTCTCTTACCTGCTGTGGGTTGTTGGGCATGTACGGCAGCATGGTGGATATGTGGAACATAACTTCATATCCCTGATAGGTGGTGTACAGCGAGTGGGTGCCTGTTGAGTCAGCTGCAATAACAAGCAAGCAATGTCAATTCCATGTTTAATACATGTGTGTTTTTGAATGAATACATTAGGGCAGTATTACAAATGCTACACCAAGGAATTTATTTTGGGCACTCACTCTTTGTGTCGAGCTGCGCGGCATATTTGCTGAAACCTTTGAGGAGCACCTGCTCGCCCAAAAGCTCCAGGAAGGCAGAAAAGGCAGGCGACGCCTCCTCGTTGTTGTACATCTCCTCCTCGGTGCTCTGGCCCGCACGGCACAGCAGAACACCCACTTTGTGCTTCTGACTTAACTGGGAAGGCACACACAGATGATAATGATAACGCTCACGCAGCAAACAACCGAAAGCTTTTTTTTTTTTAAATTCATATTTGCAATGTTGTGTAAACACTTGAAGGTACATTCTTGCAAATAAAGGAGCAGCCATTGCATTTTTTAATTAATATCCTGTTAAATAGAAGGGCAGATAAAATCAGCATTTACAGAATTTTTGAATATACTAACCCCTTGCTCATCCAACTTAAGAAGCTGCTCCGTGACCTTCGGCGTGCCGACCGCAAGCCTCAAACAGGAGACGCTGATTTCGGGGACCACCTGTTCCAGGACCTCCTTGAGGGGCAGGCCGCGCACCGTGCCATGCCTCCCCGTAGACGCTACCCCGTCCTCTAAGATGGACCCCCGCAGTGTCACCAGCTGTGTGCAAATGAAGCGTACAGGAAATGACACCACATATTACTTTCATATTTTTTTATCATACTTGGCAGGAAAAATTCCAGGGTCGAGGGAAAATGACATTATTGCATTCTTCTGTTTTCTGACCTGCAGACTAATAAACTGAGAAAAATACCAACTAATGAAATAATAATTACAAAAAAAATCAAAAATGTCGATTAAGTTGATGATCGATTAGTTGATTTTTAATCTTCACACATCAAGCATATGATTATAGCCCTAATGTGTATTTGTGGTGATGCGTCAGCTGTATGTGCCACCCTAATTGACAAGTTGTAATTGGTGGCTTGGTGATGAAGTGCTGCCTCCATGAGTGAAAATACAACAAATGCTTTCTTTATATGGGGGCTTAGCAAGTAGCCAGGCCATAGCTCCTCCCCTGCCTGCAGAAGATGGTCGCTCACCTGAATGACACAGGACTGTCATCTCTAAAGTCAGGCTCCAAATGTGTTTAAAGGGATCGTTCGGCTTTTTTTAACATGAATCTCAATTTGATCCTCACCTCCCGTGTGTGCGATCAGCACTGACTTACCCCTGACAGCGTTCTGTGACACGCGTTCTGGTTCGGCGTTGGACGAGAGGAAAATAGTCCAGCAAGCTGGCTGGGGTCTCGGAAATAAAGCGTTTTTCTTCTAAAAACTATTTGTTTTCAAAAGCGCGATACATTTCCATCACAATACTCTTTTCTGAATAAAATCAGACGCCATTACCGCCAGCCACTACTTTTCTGTTCGTTCGTATCACTGCGCGGCGCCCTGTAGAACGCTAACCGACGCACTGCAGCCAGCTAGCTGATACTTCCGCCGAAAAGGCAAACAACTTCAGGCGGAAGTATCAGCTAGCTGGCTGCAGTGCGTCGGTTAGCGTTCTACAGGGCGCCGCGCAGTGATACGAACGAACGGACAGAAAAGTAGTGGCTGGCGGTAATGGCGTCTGACTTTATTCAGAAAAGAGTATTGTGATGGAAATGTATCACGCTTTTGAAAACAAATAGTTTTTAGAAGAAAAACGCTTTATTTCCGAGACCCCAGCCAGCTTGCTGGACTATTTTCCTCTCGTCCAACGCCGAACCAGAACGCGTGTCACAGAACGCTGTCGGGGGTAAGTCAGTGCTGATCGCACACACGGGAGGTGAGGATCAAATTGAGATTCATGTTAAAAAAGCCGAACGATCCCTTTAACGTGCAGCATTCAACACTCAATTCTACTGGTATTGTTAGACATTTGGTTTTAAGCTGTTTATTATGACTCTTTCACTTCCACAAAACCTACATAATTCATATCGATCAATTATTTATGTATTTATGACTCTACTACAGTCTATCTGCAGTTAGACAAATATTCACATACTAAAATATTGTACTTGGCGCAGTCAACAATTTGCTTTCATTTTGATGGATTACAGCGACGCCTAGCTTTAATGTGAACACGTGAACTTGTGAAGGCAATAGTGTAATAAAATGTTCTGAAATGGGGATTGCCATATCGATCCCCTGCATGTTATTTGCCGAGGGTACGCGCAGCTGCAGCTCAAGGCCCAAAGAGCTAAAAGGACGGATGATTAGTAGCCTGGGAGCATGAAGTGGGTCCATCGAATGACGGATGGCCTGACAACTGCTCATAAGCCTGAAGCAACATTTTTCCTCTCGGTCACCCATTTGCAGCATGACCGTGGATTTTTCTTTTTTTCTTTTGGTCTGTTTTTGTTCTTTAATGTCCAGCTGTATTGTGAATTAGTATTACATTCAGTGGCGAGCTGCTCCCCCGCAAGGGAAATTGACCTGCTTCAACACATTACGGCTATGAAAAAACCCTGAGATAGATTTCAGTTGAGAGCAAAGTTACACATGCAAAAGCAAACACAATCTTGAAAAATGTACTGAGGGCCGGCTCACATGGGGCTGTGGAACTTAGCTCAGAGTGTTACTCGTATGACCGCTTGAAGGTGGGAATAAGCGAGGGCGGAAAAAAAGTCGGCCCACCTTGCTGCGTCAGCGCCGCTGCGCCGTGAATTTAATGGAGGACTAAAAGCGGATGGATGTTTGAGAGCAGCTGCGCCTCGAGTCAGAAAGAATAAAGTCTGCAATCTATCTCGTTTTTGTGTGTGTGTGGGAACAGCGGGCCGAGCAGCCACTGCAGCTCTGTGTACTCAGACGGCCAAGCGGCTTCATTGTTGTTGCGGCGCTAAGGTGATGAGGCCAGGCAGCCATGTAATCCACATAAAGACAACACAACGGCAGCCACACGGACAACTCGCTGCTTGTTGGATTGACTGCAACACAGTCAGACAGGTGGTTTAGAAAACCAACCTGGCAAAAGAACACTAGGATTACAAAATATGTAATTGGGTGATCCGCTTATCATATTTGCTTCATTTGCAGTACAGCTTACATTTTTTAGACATCATTTTCATACCTGTACTCTCCTACTTTGAGAGATATGGGGCAAATATTTACATTAGTACTACAATGGACTGTATGTGGCAGTATTTTGGAATTGGCTCTGGCTTTCTTTCCTGCGTGGGAGGAGTTAACATGTTCTCCAATGCTTGAAGACACAAACACAAGTCCAAAAAGGCTAAAAACAAAAACACCGGAGGAGAATGATGGTCGCCTCTATTTTTTTACTTCTCGGCAGGATAAGGAGACTTTTTTTTTTTTTTTTTAAGAGGTGTTGACATCCACCACTTTGACAAAGTGGACACTGTGGAGTTGGAATATTACAGCGTGCAGAGGTAATGGACAGTGACAGAGAAAAGATACATTACCATTCTGTTTTTTGTTTGTTTGTTTGTTTCATTTCATTTCGTAGTGTGTTGCAGCAATCTAATCAAACAAATCTGCTTAAAAAAAAAAAAAAAAAAAAGAATGAACGGCCGTCTATTGATTTATGTCACACAACTATCCTAGAAGTGTTTTTCGTACAAATATTTACTATAATCAAGATTTTCATACCATTATCTCAATGGAACAAAGAAAATAGAGATTGCACATACCTCGCTAGTTCTCACAATCAGGCGGTACTGATACTGATCCTTCAAGTCTTTGGTGTCGTCTAGTTTCTCCCTGCGAATGCTCACGGCCACGGGACCCAGCTTTTCATCGGTACCAAAATAGTTTGAGTGTTCTGGAGGATTAAAATGAGGTTTGGTACATTAACATGATTACAGAACACAACAACACAATTGAAAATGACTCTCAGTAAGATCAAGAACAATACGGAAATTTGATGTTGATGAAAGTCAATTATCTCTACTCTCCACCCTCCATCTGATTACCATTTTGCCATAAGGATGTGTGCAAAACAACATGGAACATATTCCCATTTGAAAAAAAAATAAAAAATCAAATTCAATGAAGTTACAACAAAATACAGGGCGTTCCAAAAAAAATGGACATCATTTGAAATATGAATATATGATTATGTAATACATGTCAATGGCAAACCAAATTTTATGTTGAAAAATCAAAGCTTTATACATTCTACAAACAGATAATAGGTTTTATAACCGATTTTGCAAATCTTAACAAATATTTTTTTCAGTTGGTATATTGAATTTCCTCGGTAATGGATTCTATACACGCTTGCCTGACAGCATTATACTAAATACAGATAGTATACAGATAATACTAAATTAGTGTGCTTTGTACACATCTAATTTTTTAGATCATTTGAGCCAGAATTGGTCATGTTATTTGAAAATGAAATTATTTTATGCCACTACAAAGACTTGCAAAACTTCTTGAAAACATATCCTTGGTGAGGTTAATAGTCATTTTACACTTGGGAAATTACAAAAATCTGTAACGCCAGACAGATTTTTTTTTTTCTTGAAAATGAAAAACAAAAGTTGCTAAAAAAGTGGTATAAACAACCCTCGAGGTACTGCAAGTGCTCTTATAATCGTGACCTCATTCCACGACGCATCATGTCATGGAGAAAAGTTAGCGTCTCAGTATTTTCAGGTATACTTTGACAGCGCTTCAGCGTACCCAAATAACTAGTGAATATTAACCAAAATATCTAGATGAGAAACGTAACACATTTTCTGACAGATTAATGCAATTAACAAAAGCTGGACCAGGAGAAATAAACATGCTTGTAAACCCAGGAAAAGGTTCAACGTGCTGCCACAGGACTCCAATTAACATTCTGTGGCTTGATCCAAGTTATCCACACATTTCACAAGGCATCTTGCATGTCCGACTCTCAAGATCGCAAGCTAAGCCCCGCTAAAGCCGACACCACAGGCGGAGTGGGAGTTGAAAGAGCAATTCTCCAGACGGTCGGCTAGGAATCTTACTTGACAAGTGTTCCTCCACAATAACTCTGACTAAAAGACAAGCGGGATGATGAACTCATTGCATACGAGTCAGGTCTGCTTAACTTCCATGCTATGTCTTGTGGTGAAAATGTCAGAATTTTGATGGGCCGTCATGAAATGCACGCAGGGGCGCACAGGCATAACGCAGGCAGGACAACCGAGTCAGAGGAGGAGCATATTTTTGGAAGGATAACCTTTAATGCGGTTGCGCGGCCTCAGGGGGGGCTGTCTCGCTTACCACGCATATACACGCACGCTTACTCGCACACATGCGCTCCCAACAGCATCTGCCACTAATTAGGATGCTGCCAGATGATGTTGGCTGTGGGGACGTTTCATGCACACCGTCATACGAGGTGACATGAGACATGTCCACACATAGAGTATCTCCGGATTTGACGGTAAAATTGAGTTTGTGTTTAATGTTATGACTTTCACATTTTCTTTTCTTATGGTAAAGAATGACGATCTATAGCAATGACAAGGCTTTTTGTGTGGTAGAATATGCTCAAGTGCAGCGAGTGTGGCAGTGTGCATTTTCGAGGAAATTCAGTAAAATTACCTCAGCTGCAAAGCAGATTTGGACATTATACAATATTTCAGTAATATGGTATTAGTCATTCTTCATAGAGGATAAAGAATAAATGCCTGTGAGTATTGTTATTATCGGTCTACATGTGTTCTCCATCTTTTGACACAGATGCTTTTTGTTAGCTTGTCTATGGCATTGTGTATTATTTGTTCACATTAGGCTAATCGACTTGAGGGCAAAATTATGTTGGTTGTAGTTTGACAATAAACTTAAACTCGGAGCAGAATTAATTGAAGAATTGTTTACTATCTGCTCAAATGCTACTTGACTTGAAGTGAGTCAAGTTAACTGCAACTATACAATGCCCACAAATTAACATATTTGCTCACAATTTAAACCAAAATGTGGATAAACGACAGCTGATACAAACTCCTAAGTCAGGTCACTCATATCTACAGGCACCACTCTAGCAATTATTATTAATTCCTTGCGAATATATCAGCTTTGTGTTCAACTAAATGGGCGGCACGGTAGTCGAGTGGTTAGCACGTCCGCTTCCCAGTTCTGAGGTCTCCGGTTCGAGTCCAGGCTCGGACCTTCCTGGGTGGAGTTTGCATGTTCTCCCCGTGCCCGCGTGGGTCTTCTCCGGGTACTCCGGTCTCCTCCCACATTCCAAAGACATGCATGGCAGGTTAATTGGGCGCTCCGAATTGTCCCTAGGTGTGCGTGTGAGTGTGGATGGTTGTTCGTCTCTGTGTGCCCTGCGATTGGTTGGCAACCAGTCCAGGGTGTCCCCTGCCTACTGCCCAGAGCCAGCTGAGATAGGCGCCAGCAGCCCCCGCAACCCTTGTGAGGAATAAGCGGTCAAGAAAATGGATGGATGGATGTTCAACTAAATAAACATTTGAGTAAATTGAAAGGAAATCATCATCATTTCAGTATTATGTTTTTGTGTTGATTGGTGGTGTGCATGAGCTTTTTATACTGTACAATATACATGTGCCTTAGCTCAATAAAGGATGAGAAATGCCAGGATAGGACATGATGTACTTATATATTTATATTTTAAATAATGTCTTATTTTTGGTAGGCCCAGGTTCTTGCACTGATCAACAAATGGAGTTTCAAAGTTAACTTGTCACTAACAATCATGCTGTTAAAAATGGTGGTGTGTCGCCATCTTTAAGTTTGCCAACAGTCTGGTGGTGGAGTGACGTGTAATAATAAAATAAAATAAAAAAATCTGGGAGAGCTGCCAGCTTGGCTCACTTTTCAGTTCTCAGGCCCAGCTGGATATTAGCTGTCACACGATGAGCTGCTGCGACTGTCAGTGGGGAAACACTGGCAGCACAAAACTGCTTTAACACTGTCAAATTCCACAAGTACGTCGAAAAATGAGTTTCAATGTTTTATTATTGCAGTCCCTCCAAACGAATCCCTGACTTACCTTTCCCGTGGAAATAGTCTCTGTAGTATCTAGCTCCGAGGTCAACGTGCTCTATGCTGTACTCTTTAAGTCTTTCCAGCCTCGTGACTTGCAGTTCAATTGGCATCTCCACCACGGAGACGCTGGCGTTACTCCTCCTCAACCAACCTCTCGCTCCATCTCCTCCTCCTTCTCCTCGCTCTCCCGATGAGCTGAGGAAGCTTATGTTACGTTCCCCGTGGCCCCCCGTCTCGTTGAGGAAGTGAGGGCAGCTGAGGAGCAGCGGGCTCGAGCCGTGGGCCCCGGGAGGAGCGTCCGTTGGGTCCGCGACCATAGAGGATTTGGTTGTGCTAGAGTCTAGGCCCAGAGTTAAGTCCTCGATGCTGGCGTATACTGGCTCATTACCGCTCAGAGGCAAGGACCTGGACGCTGAAAGAGACACGGAGGCGGCGGATGCCCCAGTAGCTGTGTTTCTCCTCTGGGTCACGTAGCCCCGCTGCGCTGCGGCCTCGTGGAGGTCAAACAGGATACTCTGTGCATCGTAGTGGACAAAGCTCTTTGGGCACACCCACGCTTTATACGGGACATCAGATGAGCCCCGGCCTCCGTCTTCACTTGTCTCTCCTTTGCCGCCATCCTGCTCCGCACGACTGGCGCTCCGAAGTTTTCTGAACAACGACGAGGTCCCCAGTGAAGACTCCGTGCCGCCACTTTTTTTCCTCACCCGCTCACCTCCGTCCTTGCTTCGCTCGTCCCCACTCAGTTGTGAAGCGGGCGAAGGAGCACCAGCCGGTTGGGAGTCCGTCGTACGTAGCAGCTCTCTGAGGCGCGAAGGTGCCGAGGTGCGCTGGTCGGGCCGCTCCTGGTGGAACTGGGTAAGCATGTCGAAAAAGCTCTGCTCGGGGATCCCCTGGATGTCGATGGAGGAGGTGCTGCCGTACTCTCTGAACAAGGTCCCCATGGCTCCCGCGCCACGGGCCTCCACCTTAACAGTGGAAATGAGAGAATACCCCACCTTGTTAAAACAACCAACTTAACAGAGTTTATATTACATCAGGGATGTAATTGTGGGGTGCTTAGCAATACAAAAAAACGCTGAAAATACAGTGCTAAAAAAAAAGCTCATATTGAGAGAGTAAAAAAACCCACAATTTTGGGTATCAATTCTAATTTCATCAATTGATTCGATTTCCATTTCAGTTGGATTTGATTTTTTTTCCTGATTCGATTCACTTCAATCCGATATTGATTAATTGCAATAAATCAATTCTTCTTAAATATCAAGGACATGACAAAAACTCCACAGACATTAAATTCCAAATTAAATTTTGTGGAGGCAGTAAACTAGTTCAATGATTTAGTTTATTAATGAGAGAAACACGTGTTATAATTACTTAAGCGTTACATCAACTTTGACAACAGCAAGAATGAGATGAAAACATTTACATAATTCTAATTCAATATGTGGAAATATTAAATAAAAATATTCAGTACTGTCTTAAAGTGCAATAAGTCAGATATTTCATAGAAATGAGTGTGAACAGGCACGGTGGGCGAGTGGTTAGCACGTCCGCCTCCCAGTTCTGAGGACTCCGGTTCGAGTCCAGGCTCCGGCCTTCCTGGGTGGAGTTTGCATGTTTACCCCGTGCCCGTGTGGGTACTCCGGTCTCCTCCCACATTCCAAAGACATGCATGGCAGGTTAATTGGGCGCTCTGAATTGTCCCTAGGTGTGCTTGTGAGTGTGGATGGTTGTTCGTCTCTGTGTGCCCTGCGATTGGCTGGCAACCAGTCCAGGGTGTACCCTGCCTACTGCTCAGAGCCAGCTGAGATAGGCGCCAGCACCCCCCGCGACCCTTGTGAGGAATAAGCGGCCAAGAAAATGGATGGATGGATGGATGAATGTGAACAGTAAATTTCAAGAAAACAATAAGAAACAAAAAAATAGGCCTTTAAAATACTATTTTCTATAGTTTTTTTTTCTTAAAATACCATTTTCTTATGAATTTATTGAAAAAGAGAGAAAGAGAATAAAAAAGAGAGAAAAAAAGAGAGAAAATATTCATGGTTTTATGAATCAATATCAGGCTCGAAAAGGAAAGTCGATAATTCGATTTTTTTTATCCCAGCCCTACACAATATTGTTTTTGGGGCACATAACACTTCGTCAGTCATTTTAAATGTTGTCTATACAATGCTATTTATCTGAGGTTATAATTACACATATATTTCAAAGAGTACAGGTAACATTAACCTCAATGAACATAAACCACCTACAAACACTAATAACACTTTATATTTTATTTTAATGCACGCACACTTTGTGAATCGAGTTGATTTGTTCATCGTAAGTAGCCATAACATGCCTAATTAAAATTAAATCGCACTAAAACTAACCACCAGAGGGTGCTGGAACTGCACAAATGGAAATCTATGGTCTTTTTAACAAATGTACAGCTTTTAATATTGTCACATGTGGAGCTTACGACGATATTGTGGAAGTTTTAAGTTCGTCATTACATTACATCCTTATATATTATAGATATCTGTCCATTTTCCTACACTGCTTGAAGGTTGGGAATGAATTGGATTTTAGTGAAAAAACAAAATATATTTGAAGGCCATATTGCCTAACCTAATTCTCACCATGAATAGCTGGAGCGTAAGATAGCAGTCTCACCTCGTTCTCATCCTGTTCACTCAGCGTCACTTCACTGTTGGAGCGTTGCCTCAGTGGGGGGAAGACGCGAAGGTTCAAAGGTGACCCTCGCTCAGTGGCAAACGCGCCGCCGCCTCGGAACTCCACATCTTTGGACCACCGCCGTGGTAATCGGGCCACTCCGCCTCGTACCAACCCGACGTCCGACGACAGTGCCGATGACGACACCGACATCGAGCAGTCGTCGCCGTTGTGATGGCTGCTCATTTGGCCGTTCTCAAGCAACGACTCTCTGGACTGGGCCCGACGCGGGGGCCACTCGGCGATCCGAGCTCGGACCCCCATTTTGGGCACCGATACGCGCGACTGAATGGTCGCGTCCGTGTGGATCGGGTGGCCATTGGGGGTGTGACGGTAGGGCGCATGCTGAGGCAGCCCGCCTTCACCTCCCCCATCCAGGAGGTCTGAGGAGGTGCAAGACACCCCCCTGTCTCTGTAGCTGTTCATGGTGCCCCAAGCGAGCTCAGGGCAAGATGGAGGCCAGGTGGGTAGGGGGCTGGCATCCTCCAGCGTCCAAAATCATCACTGTTGGTCCACGATGCTCATTTCACTGATCCATGATGAACCAGCGCTCTTCCTCCTTATATTGTTTCAAGTTCAATAAAGATCTGAGGAAAGAAAAACAAGCATTCACAAGTTTAATTCACGCTGAGCTCAACACAGCACAGATCTTGTGACCTAAATTCTATTCAGTGGACAACTGAGCACCAATTCTGAAAAAGAGCAAGTCATAACAATAAAACAATGTGAGACTGCGAGCCAAAGACGGACAGGCTAATAAGGTACAGCGATACGACGGAGGATTTCTTCCGTCGAGACTAATCCCCTGGAAGCTGACAAGGGATGTTATTATCACTCACACTGTGCACTCAAGTGCACGTGTACGCACACACAAACACTCACATACCCTACGGGCACGCTCTCCCACAGCTCCACTGCGGAGTGAAACCGCTTCAACGCTCGGCTGATATCAGAGCCACATCACCACATCGGGAGCATCCAAACAGTAGCGCGGCACATAGTCGTGACTAAGCATCTGTATGTGAAAATCTGGAGGTGTTAAGACTGACGCGAGCGAGGTGCGTGTCCTGTTGTTTATTGGTTTAGTGGCGGGATACTTCCAGACTTGTGTGTCCTCAGCAGAGTTCACATCTCTGCGAGCAACCACAATTCTACTGATATGACGTGTCCATTGATGCAAAATCTTAAAATCCTCATTGAAATTTACGAAGCAAACCTTTTCCATAAAACTGGGGTAAAGAATCAAGGGTCTACTTAACTGTTTTGTTCCGGTCAATCAACAGCAAACTGAAGTTCCATCAAATCTGTTACCTTGGTTATTATCCACTAGGGGTGTGCCAAAAAATCTATTCATAAAAGAATCGAGATTCTCATTTATGAATCGAATCGAATCGATATTAATATCCAAAAAGCAATTTTATTTAAATTAGAAATGAAGAAGGGGGAAAGGCAGTTGTAGCCCACATGCTGTTTTTGTGGAAAAAGGCACTTAACAAGATAAAATTCATCAATGTTTAGGAAAAAAAGAAAAGAAAAGAAAAAGACACTTTAATGTCTCTATTTGTCATTTTGCATATCTGTAAATTGAAGCAGAAATCATTTATCAATCAAATAATTGTGAATCGAAAATGGTTTGAATCGAGAATCAAAAATCGATTCTGAATCGAATCGTACACCCAAAAATGGTAATCGAATCGTGAGACAGTCAAAGATTCCCAGCCCTATTATCCACTGACGTTGACTTCAATATTGAATCGTTTCGTAAAAGTGAGCTTTGAGTGTTACGAAAGACATGAAAGAGGTTTGATGCGCTCTTTAATGAACAATGCACTTTGTATGTCGACAGCGAGGTCACTTCTTGTCCTATGACATCTTTACTCATAAACACACTCAACAAAACTCATTCACAGATGAAAGATTTTGCCTATGGTAAAGCAAAGGCAAGAGGCTCCCGCTCTGATCACGCTTTCCGCTCATCCAGAACAGTCCTGTGATCCAGTATCAGGCTCAATCCCAGATTATCCTGACGCAGCTGCAGGCACCTCAGAATGGCTTCATTATATGCCTCAGAGAGAGAGAGGGGTGATGGGATGGGGCTGAGCGTGGTCTGATCCTTACCAATGACCTCTGTCATGGGAGCATGAAGCAGACAGCTCATGAGAAGCGTGCACCTGACTGTCTGCCCGTCAGTTATTTTCACATGCTCAGTTACACTATAAACAATCTAGTCTAAAAACTGAGAGTGACAATCTTTGCTGTTCAATGTTTATTTTGAAACATGTGGCCCAGCGTGCATTGTTAAAACTGTATGAAACCATGCTTACCTTTAAACAATAATATTAAAAGATACATTTTGGCTGAGTTGATTGGGTTTGGGCATGGTGACCTAGTGGTTAGCAAGTATTGAGGTTCGAATCTCGGTAGGTGGTGTGGATGCTCTCACCGTGCTTCCATGGGTTTCTCCGGGAACAGGAATAAAAGACACCCCCCTAATGGTTTTATAATTGCTTATTTACTACAAACTACTATACTACAAAAAAACGTTAAATATTTTAATCAGTATTACGTACAGATGATTTTATAAGATACACCGCAGGGAAGCAAAGACTGTCCCACAACATCGGCGAAAACATTGCTCCTCCCCCAACACACAAAACTTATAGTGATGTTATGAGACGTGCTGAGGCTTTGAAGCGTGTATTGAGTAATGGACCGAGTGTTTCCACGAAGCGAAGGCTTGTTTCATTTCTGGAAGGAGACTAAAATGCTGACGCCCAAAGGCTAGCTGACCCGCTGTAGCACGTTACTGCTTCCAGAAGTGGTTCACATTTTGCTGCAAGGTTTAGAAAGAGAGAGATCTGTTCAATTTTTGATAGGGAGAATTGATTGTTAGAGCTAGATAATGACCAATTTTGATGATGATGATGATGTACAGATTGTTCACCAACGGACTGGCACAAGATCTGAGGTGGGCCACCTTTCCTGGTGGGCTTTGCTATGGAGAATTCTGCATTGACCAAGTGGGCCTATTCTTGAGGAGGCCCCACTTCTATAAAGGCATCTTCCTGCCGTGCTTTGTCTTAGTGAATGGACTTTCACGCTGTCCATGTTCAGACACACACATACTTGAAAACAACTGTAAATGTGATACTTTACAGCAGTATTGGCTGTGAAAATGTAAAACAGCCCAATAATAGTAGTTTGTGGTGTGTTTGTATGAAATGCTTATGGAATACGAAAATACACAGTTGCCATTGGAGTCTAGTGATATACTCTGCGTCTGCTCACAGTAAAATATTAAAACCAATCAACCAAGACAAAAAGGGAAATCAGATTTGGCCAAACTTGAGCACATGGCAAGATGAATCACATTCATTTGATTTAATTACTGGAATTCAGTAATTAGTGAAGTGACTTCCGTTTTCCTGCTATGCCCCAAAACAAGCCTTGACATGCTTCAGGCTCGGCACCACAAGCATATGCACAGCATGGCTGATAATTACGCGGGTCAGTTTTTAGTAACAACAGGAACGAGTTAACAGACAGAGACCGACGGATGGCATCCCAAACTGATATACTGTATATTTCAGTATTAAATTACGGACTTGTAAAAATGAAAAAAAAAAAAAAAAGAAAAAGAAACATGCAGAGGCTTAAATGACAATGGCAAGATCCAGTAACGAGTTTCAAGAACAGATGGCGGCGCAGGTGATTTGACAGGAGGCGATTATATGACAAATGACAATATGGTGTTGGCAGGCAGCCTGGCCACTGCGCATCAAACATTCATGCCAACTTAGATTCTGGTAGAGTGGACTGGAAGAGATGTGTTTTAACTCTGTGTCTCACCTGAAATTACATTCCAGATAATTGCTGCAGTTATCGAATATTTTTGGAATTCAGTCCATGTGGAAAAATTAATTACCTCGGCAATGCTTCAAGGCAGAGAATTAGCTTTTACTTTTATTTGTAATTTAATTATTTTATTAATAGTTGCAACCCTGGGAGAACAAGATGCTAACATAAAACATAAATGGATTAGCAACCGACTCTCGTATCTACTACTTCTTGAGATAAATGATAATGATAAATGTATTAACGGTGTGCCCAACACTTCAACATGTGTAGGTGACACAAACAAAAACTATGAGGAGTGTTCGTCCAGACAATGCGGCTGCTCACACACAAGACATTTGAAGTCTGAGCAAAGGTGCCCGAGGCAGGCATTGCATGTGCGTCGTAAACACGAGACTGCCTTGCACACAACATCATGTAAAAGACTTTGAATATGAATACAAAGATTGAGTAATAAAAAAATGGAGGGAGAAAAATAAGCAAAAATGCAGTATTTGCACACAATATGCCTATGCCAGCTTATTTGACTATTATCCAACAGTACTAGCTTGTTTAGAAAATGAAGCGGGGTCAAAGAACAGAAGGGGGAGGCCATCCACAATATATGTAGGGCATACAATAGAAAGAGGGGGGCAGTGGAAATCACCAGACATTATTTCCCGAGGGGGAAGCCCATCAGTGTCTGACAAATACACTTCCAATCAATACCGATCAATTGGGGCTCACTTAACCTAGCGCAGCATGCGTAATAACAGTGTCTTGAGCTTTGGGAGAGAGGGCTAAAGGGGTCAGTGATTCTGTGAACGCCCCCCGTCACAAAGCAGCTGTCTATAAGCAAGTAAGTAAATGAAAACTCAGCATGATAAACACAACGGTCCTGCTGGCACACCCCTAATCAATGCATTAACAGATTAGAAAGTGAACTGGACTCAAATTGAGCACGGATCCTGAAAACCAGGACACAGAAAAGGCTTAACGGCATGTTTAGATTGAGTTTGGTGCATTAAAGGCGGGACACAGAAGTAGCTTCCAAGTTAGTTTATTCTTGTAGTGTGATGAAAAGGTAGGTGAATTCACATCACCGTGACGTGCCCCTCACAGGCAGGCAGAAGGCAAACCAACAGACGGGGTGCACCAAGTTAGGATTTTCCATCTCTAAAACGCCATTGATGTATAAAATAAACGACCAAAACGACACCGTTTTTATCAGCTCATGCATAATATAAATATCTTGATATGTAAACACCCCTAATTATATTCCAAGTGTGTGCAATGCCCTCACCAAGGACACACTAGAGTAGAGAGCCTTACCAGCATAATAATGAAACGATGACCTAAAACCTAAGCATGAATCATCGCGTTCCGGAAGGCGCTGTTTGTTTATTGGTATGAGAATGCGGCTGCTACTGCTGAGGTGTGTCTAAATAAAACCTGCAGCACTTCTTTTTTTTTTTTTTTGACATGTCAAGAGACATTTGTTTAAAAAGGGGGGCAAATAACTACCAATCCATACAGTCAGAGCCAAGAAATCTCTATTACATACACATTTCAGAGGATTAATTGGATAGAGAGAGAGGGTGCCGGCATCCTCACACTACTGGCATACTGCTTATGAATTAGATGAGATTAGACTAACAACACTTAGGAGTATTCCTCTACAGTGTGTGTGCGTGTGTATAAAGATAAAAGCATATTGATTTTCTGCCTTGGGAATAAAGCACTGATGGTTCGATATAAAGCAGCGGTGTTTGCTTGTTATGCTGTAGTAGCATGTGTAAAGGGGGAGGGAACCCCCAGTGGAGAAGGGAGGGCAGCCCCATTCACAACCACAACACTTTCATCCCTTTCAGATGCCTTTTCCTGGTCCCTCCACCGCAGCCATTGTCATTGCGGCCATGCGCTTTAAATGGAAAATAAGGCTGAGGATGAAGGCTCGCTCACTTCCTCCGATTTGTGTAAGTGAACGGCACGTGGCTCAGCTCCCCCGCGGGGATGAGCTTCATTAAAATGAAATTAGGATGGAAAGAGAGGCGAGTGTCATTTGAGGGGAAAAGCCTCTGCAAACCTAACCTGCATATAAGCAGACGTCACGCTTTTGAAAGAGGAAAAAGTCAAGCAAATCCAAGCTCGTTTGATTAGATCCAAAGCCAAACGTCAGTGAAACCAGTGAAAGACGGAAGGTATAAGTAATGATAACTGTACACTAGGAACGTATTGCAACATAGGAACTGGTCGAGCTAGCTCAGGCCAATATGAGCTATATAATTACAGTGGGGCCTCCGTTTACGAGTTCCATTTCTGGTAGCTTCGTAACATGAATTTGTACGTTTAGTCGGAACGTGTTGTCACGTCAAGGCAGACAGTTGGCCTACAGAATCTTCCTTGAAAACTTTTGTGAATTGGCGCTATTTACAGTAAATAAAATTGACTTGACAGTGGGCCATAAATACAAAACAATCAAATTGAAAACTTGAAATATGGCAGTAACTTAGTGTGCCTTCTTGTGGGCCCCTAACGCCACCTAGGACTGGGCGATATGGCCAAAAAAAATAAAATTCCCCCCCCAGTCATTCAGGACGATTATGATTTTAATCGATTTTAATCTAATAAGCACAACAAATGTTTATTTAAAGGGTTCACTTATTCAAAAATAATTCCTGTGCAAAATGTTCAGACGACGAAGTCATACAGCGTTAGTGACTGTAGTATTTGGTCAAGCCTTAAAACCTTTAACCGAAAGGTGAACACATTTATAATCAATGAAATCAAGGCCATAAAATTATTTTTAAGAATTACAACTGTATGAAATTGAAGCTCCAGCGGTTGTGAATGTGCTGTGGGCAAGATGAGAGGAAAACGCATTGATGAAGTCATCCACAATCCAACCTGCTCATTTCACCAAAACCACTCGGAGAGGCTGCTTGTCGCTGTACGACCATTATGCCGTTAGCGGTCGCCATAGAAACGGGTAGGTGCGAGGGGCCGTGCGGTGTAGGCGGCGCGGGCCGCATGCAAGCGGGGCACGCAACCTGAGAGTGATAAATAATAAGACGCACTACTGTGATGCACATTAAGGTGGCCACCTCGCAATGCAGCAGACTGCGGCAAAGCTCCCACACAGCAAAACGCAGTTTGAACTTGGGTTGTAATCACGCCGGTCGACACTCCTCGCCGCCACGTGCCACCGAGGCAGCAAGGCGTGTCTAAATGAGCTAAAAAAAAAAAGTGGAAAAGCTCAGGGCCGTGCACTCATCAGCGCGATGCAAGCATCTGCTACTTGTTTTTGCTCAAATAACATAATCCAATTTTGCAAATTCCTGGCATTTCTATAGATGGTTGTCTCGCATCTTACGGCGAATTAGGCAGCCATATGCCATGCTCCGCAGACAGCTGAATGTGCCGGCTTTGAGATTTACATCTGCACAACGTGGACCTGTTGACAGAGTAAGTACGGGGGATTAGCATTGAGGAACCTGGCTATGTCTGGCGGTCACTCATTGCCCCTCCCCAATAATTATCCAATCAGTGTCTAAGCAGGCTGTCACATCCAATCCACAAACTGTATGTCTTTGTAAATAATTTGAAGGTTTTAAAGTGTGCTATGTCACCGTATTTCCTCCTATATTGGCCAGGGGTGTTTATTTACTCAACTGCAGAGAGTATCACAGTTGCATTAATATATTTGCGGAGTTCTTCTGTGTAAAAGCAGAATCTTGTTGTTAGGGCACCGATGCACTCATTCTGCTGAAATCTGTGTAAAGAAAGGCTCAAAAGTCTGGTGGCCTTAGACTTTTTCTTTAGTATTATATTAGTACTGTATATTAGTGTTGCACGGGGTACCGGTACCAGTACCGTACCGTGATCTTTTGGCGTCAAAAAGGGATCTGTATCAATTTTTTTCTTTGATTGATACATTGATACATATTGTGGTACATTAGATCTGCTTTGCTGGAATACTATGATGTGCTGGGCTGCTAGCATGATGTGTGAGGCTATTATTGTCGCTAAACCATTTGCAAATGTCCAAAAACATCCATGTTAGGTTCAAGGAACCCTTAAATTGTCTTGGGTGTAAAGTTGAGTGTGGATACTTCTTTGTCTATTTGTGCCCTGCGATCGAATGGCAACCAGAACATGGTATACCCTGCCTCTCACCCAAAGCCAGCTGGGAAAGGCTCCAGGGTCACCCGCAACATTAATGAGAACAAGCGCTGTCGAAAATGGATGTAATTATGATGAAGAATCATTTTTGCCCACATCCATTAACAAAGCAGTTGCTGAAACAGCATTTATTCCCACTTTGACACCCTTTTTCGCCAGACTGGAAAACTGTCCAAAATATGAAAATAAAATTGATTCTCATTACTAAGTAAGAGTCTCTCGGCTCCCACCAATTAAACATCTTATTTTCTAGTGTTTATCGATAACGCAGCAACCCAAAGCTCACCAAATTACTAGCGAAGGAGCTTAGCGAACAGCTTAGCTTAGATAAGCACAAACAAAACAAAAGACTCTAATCAAAATAATAAAGATAGTGATCTGACTGCAGACAATGCAAACACGTAGGCAAGGCAGACAATAAAGGAATCAGGCTAGAAGCCCCCCAGCTGTGCTTGTGGCCCCTGTGCCCCGTGTGTGTGCGGTGGGACTAGAAGCGTTCCTGTGTAGCAGCAGTATTGACGGGTGCTGGGGGCGACGTACACCATCACAGCTGTTGCAGCTCTCATGCAGACGTCTCGGGGGGAAAACTAGCCAGCTACTGCGCACTGATTAACAGGGTAGGGGGACACAGTGGGGGTGGATGTTACACTCCAATCATTGAGGAAAACCTAAATTGCATGCTAACTAGAGTACCTTTGATGTGAAGTTGTGCTGAGTAAGAAGATTTGATGTCAGTATAATATACTGGACAACATATCATGACAGGGGTTTCTTTTGTGTACAATAAGGTTCCAATCTTATGGTGATGCCATTATTGACTAGCTTCAGTCTATCACTAAGACAGTCGTCAGAATTTAAGTAAATAAGAATGCCACAATACCAGGATCATCTGTACTGACTGACACTAATATAATATATAATGCCAAGAAGACTTAATTTTATTAACAGCTTTTGAGATTTTTACCATGTTAAACAGCCCCCCCACCCCTCTTTTTTTTAAATCTTAAACAATAAACATGGTAAACGGCCATTCCCGATTAGCTATAATGTTATCCAGTACATGCATTTTTAGGTGAGGTTACTACTCTTCACAGAGGGTCTTGGTCCCTAATCCCCACAAATAGTGAGCTTTAAACTTCATTGTGTTTTGACTATTAATATGGAATTTACCTGGATAACGGTTAAAAGCAAGTGTTGGTTAACACAGACATCTCACTAAAAGACAGGAAGGCAAACCTCCTGTGTCTGAGACGTGCATTAATAATTGGACATAATGTTGTATTTGCTCACCTGTCAAGATGATGAGCGTTCTGAGGGAAGTTCGTGACAGCATTTCAGTGACTTCAAATACACCTGTCATTTTCAGTCTGTCAAGTTTTGAGGATCAACAAGTCCTACAGCGGGAGAAGTTGGTGAAAGTGGTTCGTTTTTTTTTTGTTTTTTTTCCTGAGCCATCAAACGCTTGACAGCAATGCTCTGAGATAAACCGCCAATGCATTCGCCATTCAAAAAGCCGCATCCTGAAATCTGCTATATTTGTGTAATCAGAGTGCAATCTTTGCATGATAAGCATAATTCCCTTACAAATCAAAACAGAAAGGAATTAGAGCAGCAGTGTTGATTTCACAGGCTCCAGGTAACAAACAATGTAGACATACCACAAAGGCACTGGGCGTGAAAATGCAAATGGATATCTGGAAAGACCACAAGTTTTGAAAATATCTGTTCCAGGCAACAAACATGCCATGTAAAATGTCTTTGCAGCTATTTTGCACAATAAACAACACAGGGTATAAATCTTAAATTCTGTTCAACGCTTTACAAGAGTTTCAATGTCATTATGCATATTTGGACTGGGAGTGTGAAGTGACTCAAAACACCCTCCTGATACAGACCTGATCATCCTAGCATTAAATAATTATTTTTCAGGGGATTTGCAAGTACAGTACAACCTCATACATTTTCACGATTGAAAATACGGGCTTTAAAAGTCACCAAAAAAATTCAAAATACAAACCACCACCTTGCATGCATATCCCAGAGAACTTATGTTGAGCGTGGAGCACCCATTAAATGACATAATAGCATGACATGACCTGATATGAAATGGCAGATTCCCCCCACCCCATCTTTTTCACTTAATGCAGACACTGATGCTTTGGTTAGTAAGTATGTTGCGCTAGCAGCTAATTATTTTTAGTGGTGGAGCAATTAAACTGTTTAAAATAAACAAACCAACCATAATCTGTTGTCACTTAATACTGTAAATTAAAGTGGTGCTTGTAGAAATAGGATCAGAAAAGTTGCTTAATAAAGCAACACTGAATATATGTTTTGTATACTAACTCCACTCTGTTTGCTGGCACACAGGCTAACAATTAAAAAACAAAACGTTAAGATAAACTAAAATTGTATAATACGTATAGCCGGGCCACATTTTTTTTTTTTTTTTTTTTAATAAAAGATGTAACCGTTTTTTGCACCCAAGTATAATATTAACAGTCGACAACTTATTTTTAAACAACATTGTTGGCTTGCTCAATTAAAGAATTTATGATGGCAAAAGTTGATGTTTCCAAATCGGAATGTTGAAGGATGACCAGCTTCCCAGGACAAACTGAGCTCGACCTCAGATGTTCCGGCGGACAATAAACAGTTCTGTTTGCTAAATCACATGCCGTTTTGTAGGAAAAAAAAAAAAAAAAAAAAAAAAAAAAAAGTGAGATGCTTCTACAGCGGAAATGTCCGTGTATGAGGTGCTGCAAGTTCTTTCAAGGTTCTTCCTGTAACCGAATAAGAGCAGTGACAGACTAATGAGGCTAACTGATGACGAGGCCTCAGGAAGCGGAGGCTGCCAATGGGGACAAGAGAAGACGTTAACGTTAATCGAGGGAATCTAGGGAAATCTGAGGAAGACAACGTAATTCTCTTGAGAAGCAATAGAATAACGACCAAATCTACTAAAAACCACACTTAATTTCTGTACAGCTTAAGTACCCAGAGGTCAAGAGTCAAGACTAATAATTATCTTGTGATATTTGGATCCTACGCAGACTTGCCAAGTTAACAGGTAAACAGAAATACCGCTGAAGAACAAAACAGTGATATTAAATCTGACTGAGGCAATCATTTATTTTAACGGTCTGTTTGGAGGCTGTAATTTGTGGTGCTTTACGGGGTTCTCGTGACAGATGTTCCCAATACTTTGTTGACCCAAAGTGATAAATGGAATGCTTCAGTATAAGCCTGCGCGGTTCAAGTGTACCACAAATTACAGCCTTGAAAAAATGACCAATAAAGAAAATTAATCGCACTGTATTATTTTTATCCAGGCAATCCAAATAAATTGGATATAGAGTTCAATCCAATGGATTTACCAGATGTAAGCTCTCATCTGAGCAAGCCCCCCTCCCCCAGACTCCTGTCCAAGCAACGGACTACCATCTTACTACTTCTAGAGACTGGATCAGGAGGAGGTCGAGCCAGGGCCAAGCCTTAATCAAAAATTCCTAAAGCACAATCCTTCGTTCTGCCCCATCAGATTATTTAATCAGTGCAGGCAAAGAAGGGAGCCAAAAATGAGAGTTTAACGCTAAGAACCCGCTCTAGCAACATCCAAGACACGCCAAACCACCAAATCAGCCACTTCTTTCCACAACCTAGCTAGTGAGTATAAAAAAAAACTGATAAATGGCAATCTGATAAACTGATAAATATAATCATTAAAAGAAAATCTTTAAAATATCCTGTAAAGTCAATACAGATTTTTTTTTCTAAATGCTTTTCACTTTCTTTCAGTCCCCTGGCATGGTCGCTGAAAAGTGCCTCATTATTAGCTGTGCGTGCATGCCATAAAGAGTGACAAAGAGTAAACATTTTTAAAAAGTCTATGAGTGAGTAAGTGTATGGCTTTGCGTTGACATTGGCCGCTTTAGGGCACCTCATTGTCACAGGATGGAAAAGCCCCATGACGACCTGTGGGATATAGTCCAGCCACCGGAAGCTAGTTAGTTATGTGAAGACATAAAGGAATATACTAGACAAAGAGGCCCCCATTTTTCCAGGACTAGTTGTGATATTTGATTTACAATTGACAGTTGAGAGAGGCGTGGTTACAGCACATTCATATACGAAGATGATTCTCAATAAAAGAATTCAACCAACCAATAAACTTGTGGTTTTTACTGACATAATTATGATGCTATCATGAGTGAGGGACAAAAAAAAATGTCACGTGAAACTAGAGCAGTGCTGTGCGCCTTGAGCACCACTGCTAATGACTTCACCATTCGTTGTTTATAACTCAGCTGATTAATGAGAAGTGACACTATTGCCCTCGTTTTATCCACCTACACTGAATGATGCATCAACAATTACATATTCTACAAGCGGTGGGCCTTGTGTATGCATGAATGTGTGTACGGTACTAACGAATCTGTGGTTAAACAAAGAAGGCCTTATACACAAATGACACAAATACAGCCAGTGTTTCTCCTCTCACCATTTGATTTTGTCTACCCCCCTACACCCCCACCAACCACACGAATGGTGGTACCATTGACACAAGATGCAGTTGGGACCTTATTGTATTAAGTCTTTGTGAGCATTGAAAAAGAACAAACCAACTCTTAGCTGATAAATTGTTGGAGATCAGTTTACCTCTATCCCCCAGCATGAAGGGACCTCTCTGAACAGTGACACCGGAGATGGTGAGGGTTTGTACTACTTGACCTAAGAAAACCTCTCTTGAAACATGAATAAAGATAATCGTCTGTTCTCTACTGGTAAATGGGTCGGGATAAAACGATGACATAAGGGGCCCACTGTTTCCTCTGATGCCAACTATTGTATATGATGATGATCTTACTGGGGCTTTGTTTGTACTGTGGTCTGTGCATAGGCCAAGAAAGTGTGGGAAAGGCTTAAACTTTGGATAGGTGTAATACTGTAAAGTCAAATAAATTAATCTTGGACTTTAATCACTAAGATCTGCTTGAAGTCAAGTACATGATATATTAAGTTATTTGTATAGCTGAATATGCATTTAGAGGGTCCACTGTAAACAAGCTACAAGGTGTAGTCAAATGACAGGATGTGAAGGACAAAACCATGCATCAAGTTAGGCAGTGATCTGAAAGGCGGACCGCAGTTTATGGATAAAATAAATGGATAAAAAAAAACAAAAAAAAAACAAACAAACTACGGTACAAGTCCGCGACCCCAAACAAAGCTTTCTGTTGGCGGGCTCCTGGCAAAACAGGAAATACTGCTTCGTTGCAGCAACATACGCTTCTCGCAGGAAGGGTGACAGGCGAACAAACCAGGCGAGCTAGTTCCACTATGCCGTGAGTCATTGCAGACTTCATTGAACAACGAGTTCGATCTTTAGCTGTTTTGGTTCACCGACAGCGCATGTTGGTCACTATGGACATAAATTGGCCGCCTAAAGTAATGCAAACAGAAACTACAGGATGACTTTGCGTTATCGGTCAGGTAACAGATTAGTTTTGGATCAGCGATTAAAAAAAACGAACTTTTTGGAACCTGTGTTTATGACTACCATATAGTCTCTTATATAGACCTGCTGACATAATATCTACCTTGTGATGACAAATCTTACTGCCTCACATAGTCGCAAAGCTTTCTTTAAGCTTCTATGAACGATTTATTTGCCGATGCAAGTCTGTCTCTTTAAAGGAGTTTCTATAATATACAGGAAGCTCATTTCAAATTTACCTCTTCTTTGTGATGGCATCTTTCCAAGACAGCCAGCCAGACAGCCAGGAAGTACAAACAAACACACACGGTGAATCCCAGATCTCCCCTTGTGTACAAGCTGTTTGCTGGGCGTGTGTCACAACAACAAACAATGTACTTTGAGCTCTGCGCATATATACACAAAAACCTTTATATACACTGCACATGTAGGCAGCTTATTAGGCTTTGGCTGGAGCTGCCCACTAACCACTTAGAGCTGTGGTTTCTTAGTCCTTTTAAAAACACTGAAAGGTGTCAAACAGATGGTTGGTGGACTTTACTCTGTTAGCACAGGGTGTATGCTTGTTTGTTACTCCATTTTAGTTTGTTCTCCTGCTTAATAGAAGTGAACTAGTTCAAACGAGCTGAATATTGCTGGGTGGGTGGATCAGGTGGTAGTACAAGGAGCAGGTGCAGGCCCATTAAACTCCCAAGATAAGAAGCGTTCAACCTTTGAAAGTGGGGGATTTTATTTGATTACAATGAATGAACATACTGAAGCTAGCTGGAAAATAAATCACAAGGGGGCTTGAGAGCCAATTTAAACTTCTCAGAGATGTCAGTATGAAGTAGAATCAACTTGCAGGAAGAGATGATTTTTTTTTTTTTTTTAAGGCTGCTAGGAGAGTCAACAACTTGCCAACAAATGTGAAATGAAGTGGGAGGTTTTGAAAGATCAGTCAACATGCCCTAAAACTGATGGAAAGGTGTGGAACACTGCTTTGAAAACAGTTGACAATGAATGAATTAAAACTTTCTACTTTAAATTGAAATGTTTGCTGAATTTCTTGGCAAACGGTTTTGTCTGTTTTGTTTTCCATCTGTCGATGTATGTCGATGTCATGGCACTACATGGTGTATTAAGTTTGGGTCCCTAGTCAGACCAGACCTTCCTGTCTGACAATTGACCAGTTTTTGACGACAGTTACAATGGGAAGTATTTGTATTCCCCCTTTCCAACTGCCTTCCTTGGGTAAACAAGGAACCTGGCATGTGTGGTATGTATATTACCAACCGTATTATACGCCATCATCTCAAAAAGTCAACACAATTATTCTGGCTTTACGATCCAAGAATCTGTCTATGAAAAGGATGTATTGGTGCAAACTATGTACATTAAATACATTTAGAAATGTTTGGTCGTCATAACAGTAAAAACACGAAGCTGATTTGTGCTGTACGACCTGTGTGGAACATTCCGACAAAATGTAATAAATGTGCCCAGATTTTTTACGAGCTGCATTAGTGTGGTGGTCCACAACTTCCTTCACGCAACGTAATATTTTAACAGACTGGCACAGTAATAATACAACATTTCATTAAGCTGAAAGTTGCTGTCTGAGACTGGCTCATCTTGGAGTAATAAGAGACAATGACACAAGTATGTTAATTAAGTTCAGTCTCGTCAGTAATTTTGTTTTTTATAATTTAAAACTTCTAACAGATTCTACAGATCAATATTTGTTGTTCAGTCTCTCTGTGACCCTGGTACTAAATAGCCCATAAACTGCACCTGGTCCGCATCCCAGTGGTTGGGGACCACTGCATGAGAGAATCTGTACTGGACGACAAGCAACCATACTGCAGGCAAACTTGGCGAAGCAGCCCGAAACAGTGGTTCAAACAACTTCAATAAGTGTGTAGTGAAAAGGCTAATTTGTTCATCATCCCCTCCAGGCACACACTCCAGAATTGCCAGAATTAGCCTTTGTTCGTCATAAATATTAACATCCTATTTTCCTAACCAGCACGAGGGGGGAGGTACCCAGAGCAAATATTTAAGATGAGGGGAGTAATACAAGAGCTGAAGAGACAAATACATGTGAATTATTTAAACAAGGAGATCGGAGAAATGTGGGGAGATACAAAAGAACAAATATGACATGGAGAGCAATAGTATAAGGGTGAGACAGCTATGGAGACAAGAGTGGCTGACCCCATTTCTGCCATGACTATGCTCTGTCATTGGGAGGGTGGGAGGGCAGTCCTGACATAAACCTATAATGACAGGGTCGCTGCTCAAGCAACACCCCCCCCACAACTGAATAGAGGCTTGACACACGGATGCACAATAGGTGCAAATCACGACAGTACCACCCACTGAGAGAAGTGAGGGTCTTTATCGCGCCCTCTTCCAACCCGCTTCCACTCAGCTTGCATGTTCTCGAGAGGGAAAATGATTAGCAGGGAATGGAAGTTCAAGTAGGTTCAGACAACCTACAGCTAAACTGTTAGGAAGCCGAAAGAGATGCAATTTGCATTAGTATATGAAGCTAACTCTTGGAAAATTGTTTAATGTGATCAGGATAACAACCCTGGAGCAATAATTAAGTGGTCCTTCGCAGTACCGGTACTTGTGTTTGCATTTCAGTTGATAACAGGTATTATCAATGACAGAATCAACAAACTGCAATTCATGTCTGTTTCAATGAAAGAAGCAGGTGCACCTCTTCAAACAGTCAAAAGTGGGTGTGTTTTTTATTTTTTTAAGAAAATCATTCAGAGGTACAAAGACACACAAGATGAGACCACCCGTATTGTCAAAGAGAACCACGCACAGGACTCTCACTAATTACGACAACTACAATTGCCTGTTCGTTGAAATATGTCTTCAAGTGAAATCGGTCTGTGATGTAACAAATTTGGTGAACGCTGCACTGTTCTGAATAAATATCACTGACGTCACTGATTATTCGACTCCAACTTGACTTTTTTTCAACTAGAAAAAAAGTTGTTGGTTCTTCAATCCCTAGTAACGGACTGCTATCGTTTTGGCAGATCAAGGCTTAATGTAGAGTCCTTTAATTTAAGCAGATAATCACTTGTTTTACTTGCAGATTTGCTCTTAAAAACACCATGTGTTTTGGCTCTAAATCCCAACTGGGTGTATTGAAGTAGACACCAGCATTTCCCCTTAACAACTTCCACCTTTGCTTTTCACTTCCACTTGTAGGCATGTTGAAAAGATGGTGCGGTCTACATTTTTTAAGAGCAAGCCATCCATCCATGTGGGGGGAACAAAATACACCATATCAAGAATGCAAGGAACGTGGGCTGCATGAGCCTGTTTTATTAAGGGAGGGAGGGAGCTCAGAGTAATTTGGGGAACAAAGGCGTGTGACGCTGGCAAAGAATGAACTTGCTGGAGTTGTGAGTGGACTGGAGTCAAAACCCTGGGGTGAAAAGCCCAGCAGAGCAGAATTTAAAAGGAGGGGGGCAAGTACACATGCTACAGTTGTGCCGGGACACTCACTTCAAACATCAGCAGGGCTTCTGTGATGTATTTATGACCAGGAAATTGCCTTCAGTTTGCGCACCTCTCCCAACTTATTGAAAGATGTGCATAGATCCACTTTCATAAAAAACGTCACGCCGATTTACATCAACCGTGTGACAATTGAGCATTTCCGGAGAGTAAGACAGGCAGAGCAGCTGCAAGAAACAACCTATCAGATCACGCTGAGAGGAGGATTAAAGGCACTAATCTCACAGTTTTGGCAGGAGACCTTGAGATGGTGTGCTAAGTGGGTTAAAGCACACCCAAAGACCAATAATCGCCTCCCCTCACGCCTCCCTCAGTCTGCCAACACCAGCCAAGAGGAACACTTTCAGGTCCCACAAAAAAACTTGGACAACTACTTAGAAGGTTATATTGAATAGAAAAGACATGAAACTTAATCTGAAAGGACATTCAGAGAGCACAGTGAATCACAGTGCACACTGGCCGAGTGTTCCTTGCCCTGGGGTGCATCTTTCTTTTTATAAGGCTCCGCTGTCTTTCCTGGCGCACCTCCTCTAACATGTAACCAAGGACCCTTGTTTTCATTTACTTTAGTGCATATCTACAGGCTACCTTTTCAAGTGTTTCCTTTCATGTGTGTCATTTTAATTGGTAATATGTCCCAGCCTGGTGTGCCCGCCGACCCTTGCTCATTGATGGAATGGACTTCATTCTAGCACGTTAAGGACCTCCAAAGTGAATCCAGAGATTTGTTTCTAAATACAGTATATATCATCCATCCATTTTCTTAACGGCTTATTCCTTACAAGGGTCACTGGGGTGCTGGAGCCTATTCCAGCCGGCTTCAAGCAGTAGGCAGGATACACCCTGAATTGGTTGCCAGCCAACTTCAGGGCACGCAGAGACGAACAACCATCCTTTTAAATTCACGTGAACAGCAAATTTCAAGAAAACAAAAAGATTTGTTTTTTTAAATTGGCCTTTAAAATGCTATTTCCTTGAGAATTTATGGGAAAAAAGAGATATGTAAAATAATCGGTTCATGGTTTTATGAATTGATATCGGGCTTGAAAAGGAAAATCGAATCGATATAGATTTTTTTTTTTTTTAAACCCAGCTCTAGTCTGAAGTGAAAATTGACACACGCAAATACACACAAACTGAAACTGTAGTCCTGCAGCAGGCCTCTGATCCAGCACCGTGCAGGGCCCCTAAGAAATGAGATGTTTGACAGCAAGACTTTGTCGAATAAGAAAAAACATAGTTCAGTAGGTCCATTGAGATAGAAAGAAAGACAGAAACAGAGCTGCAGACAGCACTGTACAAACTGACACTGTAAGAAAAGAAAAACCAAACAGCCAGGAAAGAGAGTGTGAAATACACTAGAGCAAATAACACCGGGAGTAATTCTCAAAAGGCCACTGCATAAAGTACAGGTTTTTTTTTCTTCATATATACACATTTGAGCTTCTTTGGTGCCCCATGAAATAAACTCAAGGGTCTGCATCACTTTCCACAGTTAACACTACACTGAAATAAAGCTTGTCACCGCAGAAGGGTCTATACCTTGTCAAGATTCAAAGTCACAACTTCACAAGTAAAAAAATACCAGATAAGCAATAACCAGTAAACATAGTGAAATTAGATAAATTTGAGTACCGGTAGGCCCGTTTTGTTAAAAAAAATAAATAAATAAATCAACAGCTATAATGTCATTGGTGCAGAAGGAAGCACATCAGTCACGGAAGTAAGTTTGTGTGCGAACTTTCGCCAATTAGCAGCCCTAGTCATCTTAATTGTTTTTGTGTTGCAGCACTCATGGCTCTTAGACCTTTGAAATAGGGTTTGGGAAGATGACACAACCACGGTGGTTAGCTGTGGGTAACTATTAAAGGCTTTTCTCTCGCCAGGGGGCTTGGCACAATCATGTACTTGTCTTTGATGGGCGCGTCTGGCAGCGGAGACGTCTCCCCTACCATTCAACTCTACTGTAAATCGAGAACCCTCTGTTAATGTACCGGTACTCAGGTTTTTGGACAAAAATGCTGTAGTTTTCAGAGACTAAGTTGAAGTTCCAAAACACTGCTTTAATGTCAACAAATGGACAGTCTTGTATAAATTACAGTCGGCCGAGCACATGTAAAATTGATTTCCAATGTATTATATTGAATGTAGTATGCGTAGGCTTAGACAAAGCAATTGCATGCATGCTTCTGCAAAATGTGCGGCAGGTGGTGTGCTCACATGAATACAGTCTATTCAGAAAATATTAGAAGACGGACGGGGCTTTTGTCTCAACTGAAAGAGGCTTCCACGAGCAAGGTGTGGTTCCTTTCAACTCACAATGACTTCACAAAAGACTCTTGGAGTACTCCTAGCTCTTAGGTATCAAAATCCAGAGGTCAAATTCGGCCTAAAAGCACCATATGGTTCTAATGCAGCTGATGTAATTTATGTATGCTCGTTGGTTGCAAGGTCAGAGAATCAATCATGAAGAGGAGGTAAGAGGGAGTTTTACACCCTGAGAAAGATCTCAGGCCTTTAAAACTATCCCAGGCATTTAGACAGGCATCTCTGAAGAGGAATTTGGCCAGTAATAACAGCCGAGTAAAAGACGGCTCTCCTCTCAGCAGCTGTGCTGCTGGAGCTCCGTCACGTTCACTCATCTCTCGCTCGCAGGCCCAGCCAGTTTCACGGCGCTGTCACAATAAGCTCAATCCATCCTGAGGTCCTTTCTCATTCTCTCACTGTTTGGTTAAGAGCGTGTCCAGGGTGTGGTTCCACAGCCATGCATCCATGTACGCCCACACTCAGCTGCACGCGTGCGAGTCTGTGTGTATGCTCTGGAAGGCAGACACTGGCCTACTTGTTCTCCAGGCGTAGACGGGAAACGTTTGATGACCTGCGATAGTCTTTAAAAAGGTACCAATCGTGGAAACCAAGAGACTGAGCCAAGCAGGACTGAAGCAAAAAACACAGCCCGCACGCTCCCAGTGCCGGCATTGCTGTGGGATTAAGACATGGGAACTTCAGGGAAAACAGCCCACTGTTGGCACCTCTGCATTCGAGTGTGCACATTTACAGTATGTCAAGTGCATCTGCATATGTCTGGAAAAGTAGCAACGAGGTTGCGTCTGTGCAAAATGTGTGTGTGTGTGTGGGTGGGTGGGTGGGGGGGGGGGGGGGGGGGGGGTCATAAATTTGAGTGCCTTTTGGGCAAAACAAGTGGGTCAAACAGGTGGCAGTGGTGGGCTGATAGCACTGACCTTCAACAAACACACAGGCACCTATAGTAGCATGGCCAGACAAAACAGACACTGTTTGCCCCCCTTTGCCCTTTCATTAATCACGCCCATTGCAAAAAGAGAAAATCCACTCAGCAATACACACCATCTCCAGAGACACAGCCGCACAATAGGTTGTGCATTTCTACCTGCACGTTCACACAAATTAGCCACACTCGATCCCCCCTCTGAGGATCTCACCTAACACAAGAGAGACTGAATCACATTTATGCAGCGTTTTCCATCACATCGCTTCATCTGTTTGAGTCTTTCTCAGGTGACGCTTTACCTAACATACACAAACAGCCGGTTATCTAATCACAACTTGGTTGTAGAGTTCATGGGCAAAACACACAAAAGGGAAAAGGGGAGGATAGAAAGTGGAGATATCACATGGCTTGGCTTGAACCTCTGCTTTCAACTTTTTTGTGTCCACCTTCTCATCGCCTCCAAATTGTCTGTCTGCTTTTCTCCCACGATGATAGCGAGGCCTAGTGTTGCATGGAGATACACCCAAAAGTGTGTCACTTCCTTCTGCTTCTCTGCTGCTGGAAATGAAGTAAACTTAAGAGCTCTTTCTCACATTGGAAGAATAAGAGTTTGAGACTGGTAGGGAAATGCATTGTGCACAAGGGATTGTACCGATAAGCGACAACCACTCGGTGTTGACAGTTTCAGCTTGAAGTTGATTAATTGCCATTCACATTTTTTGTCTCAGACAAGGGATGGGTTGGGTCCGCGCATCAAACTAGCAGCGGTGCCTTAAAGGGGCTGTAAAGAGGCTGTACTGTATTTGGAGGCTGAAGGCAAATAGTGAGTTAACATGCACACACGCACACAAAATTTTACACTTTTAGGCAACAAACTCAATTCATGTAGTGCACTACTGTACTCCCTTATGCCTTAGTTGCATCAAGATGTTGACCTCACCCTAACAATCAATTCCACACATTTGACCGAATTCCAAACAATCACTTTACCAAGTAATGGGTTATTATTCACATCCATCGACTTTGAATCCTTCCTTCTTACCATTCAATTCATTCAGTGTAACTAACACCAAGATAAATACAATAATTCATGGCACAGTGAACGTCTTGTTCAAAAAGTTCAAGTTAGTTTTGTTATAAAATAAATGGCATGCAACAAGAACTAATGGGACATTTAGAGTCTAAATGTGATGTTTCCACCAAATATCTCTACAGCATACAATTATTTCAATGTCAGTCGTGGCAACAACATTGACAATTGACACGCTGTGTGGGATGTCCGTGACACAGACAGAGAAAAAAAAAAAAAGTTTCCATTAGCGCCAAGGTTTTGCTTTTCAAAATGAGAGAAATTCAGTTTATATTAAATGAAGCTATCTATAACAGCTTGCCTTCACAGCAGCCAACACATTAACATACCATATACTATTAGTGCATCAAAGGCGCTTGTGTGGAGGCTTGGGAGGAAACGCCTGCATGACAGTGACAAATCTGATTTGGAAACGAGGGGGTGGGAGAATGCACTTTCTTGTACAGTACACAGTAACTTAAAAAAGTGGTACATGAGGCATTTGCGGAATGACCACATGCTGCATTAAATTAACAGTCAAACAATAGATCAACAATCCACAACTGTGACGGCAGAGCCACCGTATGAATGCGCGGTCACCACAAATAAAAGGGAAAAACTACTTTTAATGTTGCATTGTACAATACTTCACAATGAGGCTGGCGAAAATTACAAAGACACACACTATTAGTATTAACTCTATATTTGATGGTAGTGTTGCACCCTTTTCCTAACATTCCCTCCCAACCTGGGAATGACTGCTTCTCTTTTGAGGCGAAGGTGAGTGAATGCATAATGATGCCAGAAAACATTTAGGAAGGAATTTGAGAGCAGAATCACACTAGGGACTAAAGAGATTTTTCTGTGTTTTACTCACATCCTGTCGTGAACTGGCTGTGAGTAATCTCTTCAATCTAAAGGACACCGCTCTTCTCTTCTTGATGCAGAGCCTGTGATTCACATTTCACTGCACACACTTCCTGTCCACCGGCTTGACCTCCAGTAGGAGAGAAATAAAACACTGATGCTATTTCACACGAGGGGACTATAAAGTAAGGGGGTCTTTACTCCTTTGCAGCAGGTAACAAAAATGTAGTCAGGATGGAGAAAAATAATATGTATTTACTGGCGAGCATAATCAACTGAACAATTTACATGTTCAAAGTAAGACAACTTTTAAGATACTTAGTGGAAACTTCACTAGGTACCACTTAACTCATTCACTGCCAGTCATTATAGAAAATTTTTACATTTCCAATACTCACGTGATATTACATTCAATAATTATATATAAACCGAATCTACCAAATAACAGAATAGACTCCCTACTTTTTGTCCCGTCCCGTTCTTTTATAATTGACAGCAGAAAAATGTAGGTTTGCCAAAATACAGCCATTTCTCCCATGGACTCTGAAACTGTGTTTATTTCCTATAAAATGGGGCAATGATGTCATCTACCGGTGGTTGGGCATCAGTAAAGTTGTTTCCAAGTTTGATATTTACAGTGGAGCATGCTCAGATTCGCCCCCATTTAGCACCGCTCTAAAAAATAAAATTGACAAGTATACTTGTCAAAGGCAGTGAATGATTACATCTAACTGCAGTGGACCACTTCAGGAGGCTTTTCTAATATTTTGGTTTCCACGCTTAGCTTGGTGTAGGGCTAGCCTGTAACTATTTAATATTTTTAGAAATCAAATATTTGAGTTAGAGGATAAAGAGTTATTTTGCATTAATAGACAATAACATGCACGTGAGGTACAGGTATTTTGTCAACTTGGAGTCACCATTCTCATGGTCTACTCTAATATCTGAGTGTGGATTGGTTTAAAAGGTGCAACCTGGCCTGGTGAGTGACATGGGTGTCAGCAAATAATAGTGTAAAGTTGGTTAGATGATTCTGCCTGAGTTGTGGTCATCAGCAGCTCATGTACCAGTGCACTTTCAGCTACGTCTATCCTTGACTATTTGAGGGGGCATTTATTAACACATCTAAGTAGCAATGATAGGCTATAATAAATTAGCTAGCATCGATACAAGACTGTTTTGGTGAATTTAGACGTGCTGTTGTGGTTCACATTGCACTGTAATTTACTTGTGAAGTGTAAAATGATCCCAAACTTTGGACATTCTCCATCTTTCATGATGTATTTCCTTCTGGTTGCCGACCATTTCGCCAACTTATTTCTACACAGAGGCGTGCGTGAGACTGCTGTAAGTGCGTGGAAAACAAACCCTGCGAAGCTTCAAGGTGGAGATTTGCTTGGACCACCACAAAAATAAAGAGTTTGGGGCTATTACCAAAGGATCTACATTTTTTAAAGCCAGCTCTTACTTTGTAATTATTGCAGACCTGTATTTAAAAGACAAAACATGACAGAAAACTCCTTCCACTCCCTCCCTTCAAACAAAATGATTTTGTTCACCCAACCAGCTAGGACTGATAAGCACTGTGCAATGATGCATGGCAATAACACAGCATATAATTTAACATGAGGAGCCAGAGGATGACAAGAATAGTAACCTGTGACTGTAACAGGTGAGCGAAGCTAAAATAAATTGCAAGTGATTTTTGGACGCAATGTGGGTTAAATGATCAAGCTGTATGTGTGTGTGTGTGTGTGTGTGTGTGTTAATTCACTCCTGTTCTCATAAAAACAGATGGAGGCCGAATAGGCTGTCTTCCAGGATTTCCTCTTTCCAGGACTTTTCTGGCATACTGTCGAGTCTGTGACATGACAAGGCACTCTCTCGCACGCATACAAAAACACATAGGCCACCTGTTATGCCATTGCGCCTTTGGTAAAGCCTCAGGTCAGCTCTGAAGCCAGTGGAACATTTACATACAAAAAGCAAAAGCCGATTTAAAAAAAAAAGAGACATCATACAGTGAAGAGACACACATCACACGGCTTTCTAAATTGTGACGATTCCTATCAACGGATGTATGACAGCTTTGGAAGCGTCGAGAACAAGGCTTCTTCCCTGCAGAATGAATGAACAATTGGTGCCTTTATCATCCAGGATCTCTGGAGCCTTCGACGTCATTATTCCCACATGACAGAGGCAAGCGTTATAAAGATATGGAGATATGAATGAAGCGTTAAACGTTATGGAGCTGGCAAGAGTTATACTCAACTAGTTACGGTGCCTGTGGAAATGTTCCTTCGGCAACCTTCTTGTAGGAATATATTGTCAAAATTTTAAATGGAAACCCTGTGTAAATAAATGACCCTTTGTCTGGTAGTGTATATGTTCCCTTCGGCTGCACATTTGTCCCATATTTTAGTCAGAAGTCCTGGCTTTGCGTTTGAAGTGTCTTGTAGACGGACGGATGGCTCTCCCTCTGTGGCCGCAGTTGACCAGTGGGAGGACGTGGGGCCGACCTGTGGCAAGAAAGGCCGCCTCGACATCTGTGTTTATCCTCTAGCGAGAAGCAACAGGCTATATTTACCCCAGTCGAACACAACCGGCACGGGGAAGTCAAAGGAAGGAGGATGCAATCTGGGATTTTTGCCACGTCTGGTACAGCCATTCACTTTCACATCCACAGTGAGCGCGCACAGACCCTGGCCTTTATATTAGGACTAATGTAGAAAGGGCCCGTTGAGGTCATTTACATCCAAGAAGCGTGATGTTCTCAATCCTCCTCCACATAGATTAGCAAACAACACCTTGAGGAAATTGTCAATCCTATCTTATCTGAAAAAGCCTGACTGATGAATTGTCTGCTTGGCTTGGCCAATGTTTTATGGCTGCCAAGGCGGCCGTAAAGCAGAGAGACGTGTCTTTGTGTAAATCTGTTGACTGAATCTGAATCTGAATCTGTTGGCTGTTGACATAGCCGGGCACGCTGACTTATGGATAGGGCCCTCACGGGGGACAAATACATCACAGAGAGTGGGGACGGGCTGCAGCAATACTGTTAATGGACCAAGGCTATTTCACCTTCAACTGTACAAGCGCACTCTGGTCTAATGGCACAGCCTGTTTGCATAAGACTGATGGTACTGCAGCATATTTTAAGGCTTTACGTTACGTTTCAAATCAACTTCATTATGCATGTACTCAGCTCACAAGAAACAACAGTGTGGTAATTATCCCCAAATTGCTGTCAATCATATCACATTCTCTATAAATCTTTGATATATATATTAAAAATAATAATAATAATAATAAAAAAAAAGTAAAAAAAAAAAAAAAAAAGTCTTCTAGTCATTTAACCCCTAGGCTGTGGTAGTATTGTGGTTATCATTCATTAATGAAATGAACAATAAATACTTATGTTACGATAATGCTTTATATTGTGTATATCAGTCTACTCCTGTCAAGGAGCCTAATACATTTCTATTTTCTGATTCATATTTTCAACTGTAAATTAAAATAGGTAAAAACTACTGTTTAAAAAAATAAAATAAATAAATAAATTAAAATTATGTTTACAGAAGCAAAGAAACTCACACTTTGTCACACAATACACCACACATGTAGATGCAGCTGTTAGATTACAATGACACAGTCCAGATGGCATCCGAGGTCTAACGTGTCCTCCTCGCTGTGTGTGAGGAAGATTCTGTAATAATTGTGATGGATGCAAATTAATGTGTGTGTGCGTGCGTGTGCGTCCTCCCTCACAATCATCCATTTCCATTAGCCTTCATTTAACTAAGATGTATTATTTAACTGACAAAGACTCCTCCAAGGGTTTTAGCAAATAGCAGGAGGTTTGCCAAAAAGTCATGGTCAGGGAGGGAGCGTTAAAAGTGGCCCCGGTGCCAAAATGGTGTCTCTCATGCCTCAAAAAAATCCCACAAGGTGCCCCTATGATCACTCACAGGATGAGAACGATAGAGCTGCTAGTGTAACGAACAGAACAAAGTCAAAAGCGGATGAGTCACCTCGAGCCAGCCATATATGTCAGTGATTCACATCATGAAACTTCGGTGGCCCAGATTCCATTTTCTTTATGACATGATGCTTTGTATCTAGAGATATGCGCTTGTGAACATTGCGGCTATAGTTTGATTTGCTATTTTTTGCTATTTTACCAGTTTGATATTTTACAGAATAGATGACCGTTCCCTCTGGTTGCATTATAACCAGAGCTTCCTAGAGACTTATTCAATGAGACTTGAACATGTCTGAGCAAGGAAACTCACAGGTGTGACTGACTTTTCTGGATTAAGTATGAATGAATTCCGCTGTGTTGCTTCGGGTCCTGTTACCGTCCACAGGGTAGCTGCGAGAACTGGGTCACCTTCACAAAAGAGGGCCGCTAGTAGTTAAAAATAACTGAAAAAAAATACAAATAAAATGCAACTGAGAACAATGAAATGCAATTGTTATCAAGCATATTTGTACATGTTTTTGGAACGTGTGAGGAAGCTGGCGTACCTGTGACCCTGGACTGACTCAAACGATCAACTGAGACAGACCTACTAACTACCATGCTGATTCACCTGTAACATCAACAAATCTTCAGCTGTTTCGATTCTTTTCACTGAATTGCACAAGGAGGCACTTGGGTTATAGAAAATATGTACCGTAATGCACGTGCAGTTACACGAGGGAATGCAGCAGCGACTGTGGTTGGAACATCAGATGATGATGGTGATAATGATATGCTAGTGCAGGAAGAATCTTTTAAATGCTGTGTTATTGCTGTGAAAATGGATTTTAACTTCTTGTTATGAAAGGAAAATCTGTATACATACAAATGTACAAGTTGTTTAAATTTGTTTCCGCAAAGCCAACGAAAGAATAAAGAGCTGCACTGGATGGAACTGTTGTCATTTTAAACGAAATTTAAATTAATTTTTTGATTTTTATTTTTTTTAAGGAAAAAACTGACGTATATTGACTTATGGGACACTAGTTCTGGAACTTTTCTGACACACCTAAGATGTGACATGGTATATACATGAATACCCGCATCAATGAAACTACAATTATACCTACACACACACACCAGATTGTGTTTATAACCCCAGCAGCAACATAATATAATAACTTGCCAGTCATGTTTTTATTCAGCATAGCCTACTGTAAGCACACACGTCTTTAGGCAACCTTGTCGTGCACGTCCACACACGCCACATGAGCAATTCTTAAACACGGTGCACCAAGCCATCCAGGTAAACCGGGTCGCGTTCGAGCCGACCACATAAACACTCGTATGTTCACCCAGAGAAGAGCCACACACAGCTTTTCCCACGCCGCCTGCCACAGGCAACTTCCGATTGCAGCACAACCTACTCTACATGCAGAGCTCGTCCGTGTTTGAGGAGGAGGGGGGTCTACCAAGCCGGCTACCCACCACAAACAAAGCTGCCATTGTCTGGATGCTGTAGTTTTGCTGTACATGCTCGGACCCTGGCGACTGTGACAAACTCAGGTGGGGAAAACGACACACGGGAAATCAGCATAGCGCAGTGAGCATGCGCAGAACGAGGACTAGGGTGGCTCTATTAGGGCAGTTAATAAAAGTACCCGGCGTAAGCGACAGGCTATTATTTTATGTAAAAGGCTGTGGGATGAGCAAGTGACGTGAAGGGTTTATCCAAGGGGAATGTCCAAGTTGTTGGCAAGAAGCAACGAGTATCATTTAACTGAAAGTTGGTCGCTTCGGGTAGCTTCCCCGAGTTCTGTGTTTGCCTAGCTCGCTAATACCGCTCGCCACTTTTTTCGCCGCTTTAAAATAACCCAGCCGGACCACTTTAAACTGTGTTATAAAAAGCAACAAAAAGAGGTCGTACCTTCATAAAATTGCGACGAGGGTCCTCCTCCGGCTCGAGAAGCATTAAAATTAGTCTCCAGACATGGTAAGAATAAAAAAAAAAGAACATAAGCAGCCTCCAGTTGCTGTTCCCTGAGCGAGACGTTGCCAAGAATGCTCAACCGAAACCACGGCGGAGCGGAATTGTGCTCGATGTGACTGCGCATGCGCAGACTCAGCCCACGGCCAGGGGGCAGCACTAATGGGCTGGGACGTGAGGTGGACAGTAAATGGCCATCTGTACGGGATGGAAATTACACATTTTGTAGGCAGCATCAGCATTTTTTTGAGTGTAAAAATGTCGGTATGTTTTCAATTTGAACATGCACGATTAGCATGAACGAAGCACTCAATGAATTACTCGTACTAATTGAACACTTATTGCTCGTCGCCTCCTTGCATATAACATATGGCACCGGCGGCACCTTGTGGTTGCAAGGCGCAATTCCGGGTCAAGGCGACGGTACAGTGTACGTATTAATGTTATTGTAATACATTTAGTAGACACCAGAGGTCAGTGTCGCGCAGAAATATTTTGCAGTCTGTTACCCTGTTAATATAGTTTGAATAATATTGTTTATATAAATAACTAGCTTTCGACGTTATGATAAAGTCAAGCTTAGAATAATTACCATTTTTATGAGTAATTTTAGTTTTTATTATAATTTATTTTTAAAATAATTTTCATTTAAATTAATTTATATTGACGGGAGCAGTAAAACATGGAGGTAATATATGTAAGAATATTTGGCATTTATGCGTCATAGAAATAAATAACCGGGCTTTAATTTGTGCGTTATGCTATTATAATTCCAATATCGCGTCGTTTTATTCTTACAAAGTGGCAATAAAACAGAGCTGCCGAGCTAATTATCTGTAATCCGTTATTATTGTGCCACGTTAATGATTCATGAGCTGCCACATTGATTTAGGTCAGCGACAGAGGTTTGAGAACTACATTACCCAGAGTGCAACGGGACACCACCACCACCGACGGCGCCTCAGTGTGTCTCTCCGGTTCCAGCAGCCTAAAGGCGTCCTCTACCGCGGTGTGTGTGCCTGGATAATTGCACACTCTTCATGGGATATATGCACACAAACTGGACCCGGCGACAGCTTTCTGCTCCGTGGGTCAGCGACAAGCCGGACACATGTTCCCCAAACCGAGTGAATGTCAACCGAGGTGGATTTGTTCAGAGGCTGAGTGATTCGCCCGGTGTATTTGACAGCTCGATGTGTCTAAATACCGATGGAGCTTTTTTGGACATCTGGAAGACTGGCAAGACGAGGGACTCCACGGAGGCTTGACGTGCGCGTGATGTGGATCACTGAGATGCAGCTACACGCCCATAACGAGTCGATGGAGGTTGCTATGCCCACGATGCAGGTTGGGTTACAGTAAATACTCGCTTTCATCATAGTGCAGCCCTTCGGATGTGGCCTAAATCACTATTATTACTGAAATATTATATTATGGAACGTGGCCTTAATTTATGGCGCATCCTTCTCATGATGCTGCTAAGTTATTTTTTGATCCTGTGATACTGTCTGCCTGTCTTAAAGAAGCGCCTCGACATTTAAAGACTCCCTCATCCTCCTCCACTAATGTATAAGCTAACACTAAAATGAGAACGCCTCCCATCCACGTCTATTCGTCATCATCACTGGGTTTGTTATGTCCACAATGACCTGCTTTCCAGCTGTGGATTGAATTAATTAATATGAGCGGACCCCCTTTTGATATAAGCTTTCCGGGGTCGTTTGAGTACAATGGCCATGTATGCAGGATTTCAACCGGAGATGTAGGGCTGAGAAAAGTGTTCCATCCATTCAGCCATCCTTGCTCCGTTGTATAGAGAGCGAGAAAGCAGCCCATATTCATGGTGATGGCTGACGGGGGAGGAGCGTCTACACTGGATAATGAGGACCCCCGCTCAGAGGATTGCAGTAGGCTCTGTCAGGGTCTGTCATTTTTACTGGTAGTCTAACCACAGTCAGTCCCCTGCAAACCTAATCTAATGACAGCCCCTTTTGGATTCTCACAATTCATGTAAAAATCATCCAGGCAACAGCATGAGCCCTAATTGTCTTTTTGTTTAGATTTAGATGAAAACATAGCCTATTAACAGTAATGTAGGAAGTTAGAAGCCAGTATTTTAATGAGGGATAAGAGATATGAGTTATGCCTTAAGAAGTCAACACGTGCAGATATTACTAAGAAAGTAAAATTTTAGCAGCTTTCAATAGAGATCAGGTTTTTGGGGATACTCTCATGGATTTGGAGTTTGACCGAATGTGCATTGCCCCTGAATGACCTGACACTTTGCTATCCCCGAACACTGCACAGACCCAAACGTAAACCGTGTTTGGCGCTGTTTCAACAACAAGATGCGGGGATGGGGGCGCGGCACTCCCAGTTCGTTGATCCGCTGACCCCCGTTAACCCTCTATTGGTGGTCAAGGACACCTCGCATTGGTTGATGGGCCTGCGGTGTTTATTGTGCCTGAGTTGACAGAGGCCTCCATGAACCCGTACGGCAGAGTGAGCAATACAGCAGCCCCCCTGTCCTGCACCAGCTGCGGGGGGTGCTGCTCCCCACCTCCCCCGTGCCTCATCCCTTCCACGGCATCCTCCATGTCGCCGAATATGACCCCGCCGCCCCTCATGTGCCCTGCCCCGGTCATGCAAGTGGAGAATGGCAGTAGCTGGAACTCATCCTTCGGCTCTCCGGACTCTCATCCTGGTCACAACTGCACGGCGCCCAACCCCTACTGGACGGCGGTGTTCGATTATGAGGCAACAGCAGATGAGGAGTTAACCCTGAGACGTGGGGACCTCCTGGAAGTTCTCTCCAAAGACTCCAAAGTTTCCGGGGATGAGGGTTGGTGGACGGGCAAGATCCAGGATAAGGTGGGTATCTTTCCGAGCAATTATGTGACAAAGGGGGACGCTCCCAACTACCAGCAGCTCACTGTAGACGTGGGGGAGTGCCCTTTGGAGATTGACTTCTCCGAACTGCTCCTGGAGGAGGTTATCGGAGCAGGTGGATTTGGGAAGGTGTACAAAGGGATCTGGCACGGGAAGGAAGTTGCGGTCAAGGCTGCAAGGCAAGACCCTGACGAAGACATCAGCGTGACAGCAGAGAGCGTGCGACAGGAGGCCAGACTCTTCTGGATGCTCCGGCACCCCAACATCATTGCGCTGCGAGGGGTTTGCTTGCGGGAGCCCAACCTGTGCTTGGTCATGGAGTACGCCAGAGGTGGGGCCCTCAACCGAGCCTTGGCTGGAAAGAAGGTGCCCCCGAGGGTGCTGGTCAACTGGGCTGTGCAGATTGCGACGGGGATGGACTACCTGCACAACCAGGCATTTGTACCCATCATCCACAGAGACCTCAAGTCCAGCAATAGTGAGTACAAATCTGTGTGTGTCTTTTTCATGCCTTTGTAATAAGAAAAGTTATAAATTGGAAGCCAACCTTAAATTAAACATGCACGACTTTGGATCGTTATAATTTGATTTGTGAGGATTATTCTGATTTGAAAATGTGATACAATGTTGTTTGACTACTATAACAATATGCCTGGTTTGTATGCTTGTCACAAGTAAAAGCAATACAATACACACAGTGGAAATCAAGTGTTGCATTGCAGAAATATAAAAAATACCCGGCATTCGGAATTACCAATAGCCGATTACAAAGTGATCGGAAGTTCACACTGCTGCTGGACTCACAGAGAGGTGCAAGTGATTTTGAGTGACATGTTTCCGAAGTTGTTCACCAGAATAAAAATGACAAGAACAAGAGTTTGTAGCCGCGATGTAGTTACTAGATAAGCTTAATGGTAGCCTTGCTTCTTCTAGTTCTTATTTAAATAGTACTCGTTCTTCTGTGTGTTTTCCATCTTGGTGTCACGCTAGACATCTGGTTTGGGGGATACTCATGATGTTCTGTTTGTCATCAAAATCTTTATATTGTACTGCGCTGAAGGTGTTTATCATAAATTAGTATTATTATGCTGATGTTTTGGGTACCTAATTTCGCTGCATGAGATGTGCAGAATAATAGGAACAGTGTGATTCAGTACTGTTCAACACCATTTCAAACTGTTGTTGCAACTTTCAGCTTCTCCCTTAAGGGGTCTGCATTCTGTAAAATTGGTCTCCTTTGGCAATCTTTTCTCCATCATGCATCTCCTCCTCTTGCTCCTTCTCCTCCTCCTCCTCTTACTCAAGGAAAGCAGTTCTGCTCTGCAACTCGCAGTGCTATTTTTGGTCCTTTGTGCTACTTGCTGTTTTAAAGACGCAGTTGCAGTTGTTAGTGCATCACACAAATGGCACAAAAGCATGGACGCATGTAAGCGCATGGGAGATATTATGCGTCTCAGACGATGTGCGTTGATCTCTGATGTGCTTGATGGGGGGATGGAGAGGTTGGCAAGTGTGGGTGGAGTGTGCGGGATGCTGACCAAAGGCTCTTTTTAAAAGGGCGAGACAGTTGATAATAGCATAAACACACTTATATTGCTGATCTGCAGAAAACGCCTCCTTCCTCTTTGCATCTTTGATACTCAATGTCTTTCCCATATGCAGCTCCATTAACGGTAAGGGGTGGGCATCAAATGTGACACAATCAGAAACCATTACATGGCATTGCGTCTGTGCCACTGAGTCATGCAGCTTCTAGCCTCTATCGGCCACAGCGTTAAATGTCAATGCCCTAATTTAGGCTATTGTCTACTACTTGTAAATAACAGTATCAAAGAAATGCTATGTTTTAGTCAGGGCTTGGACCCGCTCTAAATACCCCCTTGGATCTTGCTTAAAATGTGCATGGGCTGTAATCATTAAGCACGTGAAGAATAGCCCTCCTGTTGGTTTTATTTTTTTAACAATGTTCATGGGTCAATGTGATCCGTTCTAATGTTTAACCATCAAAAAATATTACATAAACACAATACAATGTAATATTTAAAAAACGAAAATAAAAAAAAATGAAGGCCAGCAGACAAAGATGAAGTTAAGAAATGTAAGTTGTTCCCCCCTAGACTTTCGTAACAGGTCTATTTGACCCGCAACATAACAGGACGATTAAGTATGAGTCACAGCTACTCAAAGAGATGTTTTCGCCTGGTGGGAAAACGGAAAAAGACACCAAGAAATGAAGGATGCTTTCAATCTACCATGAGCTTTGATCAATTTTGTTGACATTATAGTTCATAATCCACTCGGTGTAGTTTGTTTGGTCAGGTGTGAACACAGTAATTGTACTTGAGCGTGAACCAAATGTAGTCGTTTCAGGATCGACTTCTGTTCCAAACAAGTTTGGTGCAGTTGTGGTGAATAATCGCTCAAACCTCAATGATTATTGCTGATTAAAAAAATCTGTTAAGATGTTAAAAAAAACAACTAAATTGTAAGCGCAAATATGTAACTGTGAGTGAGGCGACTGATGGGAAAGAACAAGAGAAGGAGAATACAGGGGGTAAACAGTGGTTCATCTCCGTTTACATCTCAGCTCATTGTACGGGTGTACTGCTCTCAGGTGTCCTCTTCAAACCACCGACCACTTGGCACGGGTGCGCTTGCAGAGTAGCCCCAGAGCCTCTCCTCATACCTTCCTTGGGTTTGGAGCTCAGTAAACAATGATGTGTCCTTTTTCCATACCTCTTTAAAAAACTCATCAAGGCCAATTATGACACACCTCATTGAGGGAATGCCTGTTTTGTTTTTTGTTTTTTTAACTGAGCATTATTTTTGGATTTCTTCCAAAATTATCCTCTTGCAGTTCCTAATTCATGCCAGTGTACGTTTCTATAGTCTGCCGTTTTAACCTGGTGAGGCTATGGCTGGGGGATAATCTGATTACCATGACCTCCTTTAGAGTGATGTCACATCATGTTTGTGAACAGGCCAGTCATTGGCCTTGTGGTCATGGTTTACCTGTCACCCTGATCCCGCATCAGCCTCAGGTTTCTCACAGCGTAGGGCACCGGTCCCACTAGATTGCATAAAGAGGCCGTCTTGACAGTACAGTATACTCATTTGATGTCAGAGAGCATTCTGTTTAACATGTTGATCAAATTGTAGTTTTCATTTTTTGGGACCGGTAGTCAAGGAGATGAGTCAGGTTAGCCACGCCACCAACAACTTCAAAATAAGTGTCCTTGCATTACTATATTTGAGATGATTGTATTTTGAAGTTGGCCTTCTCACCATATTGGCACCATGTTAACATCATACATAGCTAGGGCTAGCTTGACTGTTTTCCTCACAATAATGTACACCAAATAAAAGAGTACCAGAAGCAGGAAAAAAAATATATAAGCATTTTTTTTAATTGAGGTACCCAAATTACTGGAGGACTCTCTTCACCCCTATGTGAGTGGTTGGTTTTCTACGTCTTCTGTGATTGGCTGGCGAATAGTCCAGAGTTTACACTGCCCAATGCCCGAAGTTAGCCAGTACTCCAAAAATGGATGGGTGAATGGATTTCAAATAGTCATAAAAAATGTGAAATTTAAGTCCCCATTTTTGTTTACCTTTTCCTCTGTATTGTTTTTTTATGTTACATTACCTAAAATGTTACCAAATATTTGCCTGCATTATTAATAAAGCTTTTATGATGGCCACAGTTTGCTGTTATCGGTCACGGTGGACAAACACTTGCTCTAACATCCACAATTGTCTACAACAAGATGCGTGTATGCATGCATGAGGCCTGAATTGCGAGCCAGGCTGACTTTGCATGCTGTTTTTACCGCTTCAAATGAGAGCTGTGTTTACATAGTCAACAGTAATCTGAATACAGGGAGCCCTCATGTCTCGAGGCACGCTTGTCGAGTGTGTTTTTTAAAATAAAGTGTCATTTCACTGGAACAAAACACAAATGAAATGTAATCGGCGTCTTCTGTTTTTTTTTTGTTTTTTTTTTTCCCATTCGGTTAATACTTAATGTCGGAAGCAACAGTGCAAACAAGTGCTTTATTAGCTGGTAAACAGATTAGTGAGGCATGATATGGAGCATAGGTCTATACAATACAGTGTGACTGTGTCTGGCTGTGGCTGTGAGAATAAAGAGTGGGGCTGTTGAGGAAAAGGATTAGAGGGGTGGTTGGTCCCAGGAGCTAATCCCTCGGAGAGTGGTCGAGGGTGACATGGTGTCTAACTTAGACGAGTGCAAGCTAGAATTGATGGACTGCGACCACTGCAACATCTCCGGCTTTTACGCTGCATAACTTTAATGGAGCATGATTCAACATCTCCTGTAACTAATGGTATAATATACAATCTCCCTTCATAAAGATGTAATTGCTGTTTTATGTAGGGTAAAGGTGACTAAAATATTTGAAGCACATCCCAGTACGACCCAATGGAGGTTTACACCACTGCAAACTATAGCCATTTTCATCAATATTATTTTAATTTAACTCATTGACTCCCAGCCATTTTCATTAAAGAAACCCCCTTTTGACAGATTTTGCAAGGCCCCCAGAATATTGTGTTCTATTGCTATAAAAACATGGAACCTACAAAAAGAAAGATTAGAGTCTCTTCTTTCATCAGGAAAAAAAGTATATTTGTATCTGTTTCCATTTTTGCATTGGCATTAGAATATAGCTAAGTTTCATCAATGTTCACATTCCTGGTGAAAACACTGACAAACAGAGCCTGTTGCAACATGGCCCTGGCTGATCTCGTATACTCTGCTGCCATCTGCTGGCCATGTTTTTAATAACTACCATTGAGTTAAGCCACCTCTTCATGTCAGAAGCTGCATCAAAGCCTTCTGTATGCGCTTCCATAAAAAAAATTAATAAAAAATAACGTGGAAACACGTTTTCGGGAGTGAATGACAAAGTATTAAAAATTTTTTTACACATTTTTGGGCTTGAATGAGTTAAGCTTAGTACCTCTTTGAGAGTTTGAAAACACTGTGAAGCTTCCTGTTATGCCATATTTTGTATTTATTTATTTATTTGTTTGTTTGTTTGTTTATTTATTATTTTAATTTTATTTATTTATTATTTTAATTTTATTTATTTATTATTTTAATTTTATTTATTTATTATATATTTATTATTTTACTTATTGTATTTTATTATTTTATTGACTGTTTTTTTTTTATGTTTTATAGTTGGTTTTACTAGATTTTATTCAATGATAGTGTGCGGATGTCAATGTGCAGTACTTTGGAAATGCTTGTTTATAAAATGTGTTATAGAAATAAAGTGGATTGAATTGGATTGGCTATTGTTCACTTCCTATTCCTAAGCATTTACAATGTACATAACAGTATTGTATGATCCTAAATTTGTGCCGATTAAAAAATGGAGCCCAAAAAATGGTCCTCAAAGAGAAATAATATTTCAAGTATAACAATGGATAGATCGACATATTTTCCATACCCCTTTAAATTAATCAAATGTAGCCCTTGGGCATAAAAGTTTGTCCACCCTTAGTTTTTGGATGTTTTTTGAGGACGGTTTCATACCTTTTTTACTGTATGGCATACGTAGTCTCCACAACCTCCATGTACTGTATTCTCGCCTTATAACTTAAAAGAAGGCAGGTTGGACTACATGTCTTTTATACATACAAATGCTGCTTCATTTTACCCAGTGCAATATTGATATCTAGTATCACTGTCCTTGTGGATTACAGAACAATTACAAGACAGGCTCTGTATTCACGACCGACCAAATTCAGGCCGTGTCTGAGCGCTTGTCCAGTACAGTGCACCGAGTATGTGTCCTTGTGTGCGCATGGAGGTTGGACAGCAGGACACGCTGGCGCTAGAGCAGGAGCCCACACTCTCCATACCACACAGACACAGCACAAACACATGTACACATCGCCACAGAGCAACAATGACCCCATTCTCACACCGCAGCCCAAGACAGAAAGAGAGCATGGCTCACAGTGGCAGAGGAGTCACTGCAGGGGAGGAGGAGGAGGAAGAAGCAGCCATCGGCGACTCCAGGCAGGGAATGGGAGAGTAGAGGCATGGATGCAAGCAAGCAAGGAGCGAATAGGAATGTAGAAAACCCCTGGAGGCTTGAATGGGAATGAAGAGATGGATGGATGGGGGGAGGGATGGACGAATGCAGCAATGGGGACATGTATAACACCAGTTTTGACTTTTGTGTGTAGGGTGAAACAGGCCACAATGAGGGACACAGTGGGGTAAGGAATTGTAAAAAAGAAAGAAAAAAAACATGATGAATGCAAGGTTTATAAATTGATCATTTGAATGGATCCAAGACAAGAATAAAAATTAAAGGCATGCTAATGAGATATAGACAAACTACTTGATTGATCAATTAATCAATTAAAAGATGGCATCCAAGAGAAAATCTTCATAAGGCATACTGTATGTACGGAAAGGGAGGCCAGTCTCTTTAATATTTGCTGTAGAGTTAGAACATTGAAATGCTGAATACTAACACAAGAGGTCAATAGTTCAAGGTCGTCTCTTTCAGTTGCTGTTTATTTTCTCTTTAACTGCTAACATGCCTAGTCTATAATAGGTGTGTCCAAAGTCCGCTTATTCTGATAATAAAATTAAACACAGCCCAAATTGTGATTTCATTAGTGTCGTTGCTATACTGTATTGGCCTAGCATCAGAGTTTCAGAAGCTGCGTTGTCGGTGCACTTTGTCCTGATGTTTGTCGCCGTGTGAGCACAAGCAGGCTTATAACAGATGTTTGAATCACACACCACTTGTTATACTTGTGTTGTCGTGACACTGACCCCTGTCATTGGCCGCAAGAGCACGCACGCATGCACACATGCACACACACACCTACCGTGATTATTTTCTCCACTAGTCAATAAACAGTTGATTGGAACCAAAAAAAAGAAAACACCCCCCCCCCCCCCCCCCCTCTCTCACTTTACTGCATTGCAGTGCACACCAGACTCCCTGTGGACCTGGAAGAATTGTGACACATTTGCTTCCATTCTCATGCTCCATTTTTGACATTTCGATGTGCATATTAATACAGCGGATGAGATGCTTTGGCTTCAACTTGATAACACACGTGCAGCAAATGTAAGTGGTTTAATGTGCTTCCCAAATTGAAATACAGAATTTACATTTACCAAACATGCATCTGATTGTCTTCAACACTGATGGACAGAAGTAGGTCAACGATCCAAATCAAGGCTCAGATCATTCCTGACGTCTTAAAAGTACAAGCGTGGTAAAGTATGAAAAGTGGACAGCAGCTTTCCCTTTCACTCTGTATTAGTATGTTTACTCTTCTATTAGAGGGTCATTGTTGTTGTTTGCCAGCAGCCTGGCACGGCGAGTGACGACTCGGGCCAAACGGAGCGGGTGCCGAGCATCCCGCTGGCCCACTGCACCTTTAGCCACACGCATGGGGGCACTTGGAAAGCAATTGAGCTTCTGAGAACTAGACTGGGCTAAATCCATTTTTGTCTTTTTTTTTTTTTTTTTTTTTTTTTTTTTTTTGCAGTAGAGTGATTTGAAGTTTTGGTGGATTTATGTATCTGTGATTTTGACGACAACAACATTTTTGTTCAGGTACTCTCTTCTCGGCTTTACACGATTAGGACTTTGGAGCTGATTGTTGATCAGCGAATTTAAAAAACAAAACAAAACTTAGGACCAATCCAATCAGAAGATGGACCTATCTATGCATTTTATTTAAACAACTTGACCATTTACTGTACAGTCGACCCTATTTATGTGGGGTTATGACCAATCCAGCCCACAAATGGCCAAAATTTGCATATAATTGGCATGCGCTGAAAGGCATTGGGAAAAAAATAAATACAAGAAATCAGATATACATGAAAAATGTGGTGGAAACATGACCAAAAGAAATATGTATATATTTAAGAACAGTGTTCCAATTGCCCAGGTGATCAGACGTGCGTACAGTCTACTCTCATCATCTTCAGTTTCATCGGTTGAATTTTTAGTGTCATCTAAGTCAATTTTTCTTGACCTAAGGCACTTTATATATTATGAAAATATCACAACACACCATAAAAACAAAATGTTGCAAAAAGCATATAAACTGAAATAATGTTGAACTTGTCCCAATTTTATTACAGTTAATCATGTATGTTTTACCATCTAGTGGAAGCGCATTTAATCCTTCTGCCTATCACAATATGTCACTGCCATAGATCAATAAACAAAGATACATTATTTGTCGGAAACAAATCAACCAAAAGTGCTGAACTCATGTCAAAATTGCAGCTAAAACAAATGTCTTTTTTTTTTCTATTCATTCATACATTTCACTTAAAATGACAAAAATGTCATTGTCCCACTTGAATTCTCAATCTGTCATACTAAAATAGTTGACTATCTCCATTTTCTTCATTGAGAGTTTAAGATAAATGGACTCAATTCAAAGTGGTGTCCATTCCTCCATCGCCTACCACACACTCCATCACTAAGAGCCAAGAAGAGGCCTCCTCATTTAAAAGCTCCATGTCTTCAGAAAGAGAAGGGCGGTCGAGTCACACGAACCTGGCAGCTGCGTTTGTGTGCAGACAAAGTGAATGACTGCAGGGCGAGAGTGTGCTACAACGACAGTGCTCTGGAGCGGAGCCCGGGTGCCTGGTGCTGGTCCGTGTGGAGCCAAGCTGGGGTATCAGTAACATGCTGCATGGGAAGATGCCTTTAATGGGTTTATCTGGAAGTAGTACAAGATGTAATGGCAGTATGAATGTTGCACATTCAATGTGGGGGTGGGAATCACAACATTTTACCTACAATCACGATTGAAGCGATTGTGTGACTGTTGCAATACATGTCGATATGTTTGTCAAGCCAAAACCTAAGATCATAATTGAATACAAATTAAGTATTGCGTTTAGAGATGGGCGAGTACCTATACCAGGTATCTGTATTGGACCGCAGATAGCACACAAGGAAGGAGGTGGGGGGGTGTAAATAGGAGCACACAGGGGTGGACATGACAGGGGAAACTCAGGAGACGCGACACGCAGACACTACACCTCAAAGAACAAACAAAATGGAGCCACCGCTCCCGAAGCACCAACTGTCAAAGTGCACCGAATGAATACTGACTGGTCAAGCAGGTAACAACGGTTATGGCGAAGGCCCTAAGTGAAAGGAATGAAAAATGGGCAATTAATGAATGGACGAGTTTATGGCGAATTGTGCACCCCACGAAAGACAGTGGGCACTAAAACAAAACAAAACCAAACAAACTAAAGAGGCACAGAGCCTGCGTGGGGCCGAGGGAGAAAGCAAAAACACTGAAACCAAACAAACAGCCACCCTCTCCCTGGTGGCAACTAAACTAAATAGGTGGTTGCACACCTGAACTGAGTTTGATAATCAGGGCTCTCCCGCACCCTGATTGGTCAGTCGAGCCGACGCCCACCACTCAATCATGCACACCTGAAACAAACGGCCACGTAACAATGTGGGCCGTAACACACACACACATATATATATATATATATATATATATATATATATATATATATATATATATATATATATAAAATACAGTGTATTTATATAATATAAAACTGAACATACACAAAAGTACACAAAGATTCAGATTGTTACCAATGTGGGTAATATATTTAAGTAAATATTTACTTAAATAGCACAATTATTTAAGACTATCAAAATGAGAATCACAATATTCATTGAACTGCAGCAAAAATGTGGCAAAAGCTGTTTCATTCTTTATTTAATTATGGAATTCCAATTATATATGTGTATGACTGGAAGCAATTTGGCGTTTCCATTCATTCCAATGAGACTGCACTACAAATATATTGGAGTGTCGTGCTTTACATTGCACATGTAGGAGCAATGCTAGCATTAAAATGCAGTCTGTTAAGTCAGGTTTGGAAATATTAGCTTATTTCACTGGAGGAATGCTACTTTTAGGCTCATTAATAACTATTGACCCATCATGTAATCATAGAGGTGTCGGCCTGCATATTTAACAAAAATGAAATGATACTCAGCTGTAGTCTATTGATACTCATACCAGTGAGTGAAACTACACCTTTTAGCGTTAATATTTTGTCCCAGCACTGATTCAAGGGCAAATATCTTGCTTGCTGCACTTGTGAGCTTGAACTCAGTAAAGAAAGGCTGGAGCAGAAAAGTAGCGGGAGTCATTGAGACACTATGTTGCGATGTACTGCCAGCAGAAGAACAAAAGCTCTCCCTCCAGTCATTTCTCCTCTTTACCTCTGCAAGGCCGCATCTTTTCATCCCCTCATTATTATCCTCCTTTCAGCCCGTGCACGTCCCTTCTCTGCCCAAACGTCCACTTTCGTCTTTTTCTTACCCTCCTCCTCTGCCTCGCCCCCGTTTCCCAGCTGCGATATCTCGCCCTCCTTCCTTGGCCTTGTTTTCTCCAGCCTTCATGCGCGTCCTCATCATTGTCGCCATCAAGCCGCCATCACTTTTGCCTTCTCGTCTTCCTTCCCCGCCCTGATCACCGCCTGCTTTTTGCTCGTTTGCTTCTCCCTCCTTCAGTTTCTGCTGCCTGGTTTGCTGTGATGGGATGTTCAATATATTATTTAAGACTCTTCTATACATTAGTTCAACAAAAAAAACAGACATATGCATATGTTTTGTCCTTATTTAAAAGAAAATGCAATTTTTGCCATGCATGTAGTTAAGATTTGCACGTATGTGGCCCTCCGGTAGCGGCGATGAAAAATTGCGGGCCCCTCCATCGTTTAAACTCCCCATCCCTGCTCTAGGCTGTGCTTTGCATGTTTGAGATGCTTCCAGTTGAGTTGTAACGCTGTTCGCATGTCAGCATGTCAGAAAAGCCGATTGTCAAGTGATCAGTGGGATGTGATAAAGTGGAGCAAAGTGTTGGAAGACAGTGGGAGGTGGTACATGAACTTGTTGAGTCGCTGGCTTGGCACCATGGCAACCCGTGCTCTTTTTTTGCTGCTCACTCTAACCATTAATTTAAATTCCTGGTCATAAAATGTTCATGTGGTGGGATTGTGTAACACACTCGTGCCATAATATTAGGTACAAGCATCTCGGCGTGTATTGTAGTGTCCAGTTTGAAGTGTCTAATGTCCAACTGACATTAGGACTATACTTACATATATTCTTTATCTGTTTTCTGGGAAATTATGAATATTACTGCGGCCTACTGAGCAGTTGTCAGTCGTCTTCATTGTATATACGTATGCATGTGTTTTACTGCCCCCTGGTTGCCAAAGTGCACGCACTCGAAGGAGCGGCGCATGAATGCATGAAATCATGCTTCACAAACTGCTTTATTATTTACATTTTGTTTCAATATTACTGTATAATTGTATCCCAGATCACATTCATTTTTTTTGTCAGAACTTCATTACATAAAATTAAAGGAGCAAACAATAACCGGAAGGTTTTCAATCGGTGACACGCTTGCTCATTTAGCCAGTGTGACCACCGCCCTTGTTACCATAACAACAAGGTGATGACACAGCACTCTAGCCAAAACAACTCATAAAGTTGTTTGACATGTCTTTCCCTCACACGCACATAAACTACATAAAGTCTCTGAATCCTTTTAGTTCAGCAAACAATGACACTACAAACTTTGGGTGATAGAAAAATTCCAAGATTCAGACACTCAGAAAAACAGCTGCTGCTTGACTCGTGATTAACTGGAGCATGTAAGAGGGAGCTTCATACTATATTGTGCTTGTTTGCTTCCCATGATTCCAGAACCAAAGCACCCTTAGGCTAGTCTCAGGTGGAAATTGAATAAAACCTTAGCGGAGTTTTTATGAAAACATTCAATCCCCGTACATACATAATGTATACTCATTGACAGGAAGCAGGTTCCCTTCCACTGCAATGTAACATACATTTTTCTTTAGGGTGAGCTCAGCCTGTTGGCTAATGTGTTACCTGAGTTTAATGCACCGACTCACCATGTGAGCACCGCTGCTGACTTATGTGCTGTTGTTTAACCAGTGACTCAGGTGTATTTCTCAACATTCCGTTTGGGTTCATTGTCCAAGGATGAAGGAAGAAAGAGTAGCGGGTTAATGGTTGTGTCAAAACGGAAGTGAATAGTTGGCGTTTTTCAAGTAGCAACATGTTTATGATATTGGAGCGGACATGCTGGAACTAAAATGGAACATAATTTAATGTAATCATAAGTTGTTTTTGTGTAGTGGATAGCAGACGTGGATACCGTCACCTTATCTGTCTACTCCTGCTCCTGAGTAGATTTGTGATTGGATGAACGAGTTGGGGGCTTAGAGCAGAGCAAGTTTTGGTTGAGCGGAAGAACAGTTTGCTGGGGGGGGTTTTGTTAGTTTTTTTGGCGTGTTTACAGCCAACATTAATCATTTAAATTGAGGCAATACAAAACAATAAAGGAAAAAAAGCCAGCTGGGATAAGCTCCAGCACCCCCGCGACCCTTGTGAGGAAAAGCAGCTAAAAAAAATGAAATGGTAAATTTTATAAAGCACCAAATCAAAACAAGAATCGCCTCAAGGCGCTCCACGGCAAGGTCTAACCTTGCACGTACCAAAAAGGTGAGTTTTTCCATGAACAGAGGATAGGTTACAATTTTTTTCACACACAAAAAAAACCCAGCAAATAATTGAATCTGCAAATAGGAAAGACTATGCGGGGATTCATGATTTTTTTTTTCCATCTAACTAATTGAGGCAACCAAAAACAAAAACAAAAAAAAACAGCCACTATAATATTGCTAGAGTCCCATCTCAGTCAAAATGTAGCATTACCTTTTGAATTGGCAGAATGTTTGATTCACATTTCGTATTGAGCTTCATATTGTGCCAGTGGTCACTCATAATGTTGTAGCTGGTATTATTTTCCATCTCTACCAAAATATGCTGTGTTGCTTCCCACGCCGTCATAGGTGCTGTTCATCATTACTGGAGTAAAAATAAAGAGAAAAACCTGATGCATGTGAATGCGATGTTAAATAAGTTTTCTCCACATGTCAAACTACAACATTGTCAACTCCCAGTCTCGACAAGTACATTAATTCATCGCATATCCCCTCCATCGCCTGATTAGTGATGCCCACATGCACATGCTCCATCTTCTACACAGTGCCTTTGAGGGGCAGCTCTCACCAAACAGAGCGGGCGGGGCAGGTGGACAGTGGGACACACTCTTGTCAACATGCAAACACGTCTCTCACATACATCCAGAGAGAAGAAGTCGATCCCCGAGGAGGAGATCAGCTGTCTCTGATATGAAACGGGAAGGACGGCTGGAGGACTTGCTGGTATTAATAAATGAGACGTTCGCACATGCTGACGCGGAGGACATAGTCATCTGTTTTGCTCTGGTTTATGTAGTGGAGAGTTGATCAAAACACTCCAACAGCACGAATTGCTAGATTCAAACTACCACGTAAATATACAAGCTATCAATTTTCTATAGCACTTGTACACATTAATGTAAGCTGGAGCCTATCCTAGCCGTACAGAATATAATTTAAGTGCTACTTTTGACACAGATGTGAATGCACTTGTTGATCTAAATGCAGAATATCTTTTCATGAGTCACAATCTGGCAATAGATTGACTGTGAAAAACTAGAACAGGTTTCTCCGAGAGCTTGTGGACAGGGAGGCACACCTTTTATCACGTAAAGGCTTCGCTGTGTGTGTTGAGGAGAGCGCGTGTATGTAAACAAAGATTCTGCTATTTGTGCATGTGTGTGTGCGTGAGAGAGACGGGCTCCGCCACCCTTTGCATAAGCCTGCAGATAAGAGTGAGAGCGAGAAGCCAGCCTCCACCTGCCTCCCGGTACTTGCCAAGTGTGTACACTCCAAATATTTCCATAGCTGGCTCGCACGCGGAAATGAAGGAGGAAGTCCTCGTGGTGTACAGCACGAGACTGGGAGGGATGAGAGGAAAAGATGGTAGTACATCATGCAAACACGCGAGACTACTCATTATTATTGTTGTTGTAGTTTGCTGTGGTGCAATCTACCGAGACAGCAATATTTTGGAACCAAAAAACATTGATAGATATTTTATTATTTTTTATTTCATAAAGAAATATTGTGCCTGTGAAATATTTTTCATTTAGTCATAATGAAGCTGTTTTTTGCCACTCCCAGTTGACTTTTCAAACGTCAAATTAATAAGCATAAAACAAACAGAATTACATGTTGTGTATTCACAACTCAGGAAAGTCAGTTTAGCTTCATGCTAACAAACCATGCAAAACACCATAGATGCTAATGGATAGCATCAGCATCACAATGTAATAAGCCTTTAACTAAGGATGTTTGAGATGGAGGAGTAACACATGATGACAGAAAATAGAACAATTTTCACAGGCATTTTTTTTCTTTGTCTGTGAACTCACACACCAGAAAGATCAGCATAATGTCAATTGAAATGAAGCAAATTTCATTTGATTATGTCACTGCTGTATGTTTTTATAAAAGGCAATATTATAGAGTGCTATTATGCTTACTTTAAAAAAAAAAAAAAAAAATGGACGGGGGCTAGAATGGATGAATGTCATTTCCATTCGGCTCAATGGGGAAGATGATTTGAGATGCACGTTTTGTTTTGTTTTGTTTTGAGTATTATTATCTCTTTGCAAAGGCAGCATTCTGGAAAACAGCTCTTTTACTGGATCCTCTTATTTTGTATTCTAACAGTTTTTGCTTCTTTTTTTTTAATGAGTGTTCGAGCAAAATCTTAACCATATAGAATTTAAAAATAGTGAGTCCGCATATTTGAATGATTTCCTGTTTGTGTCACATATTAAGTGTCTGGTGCATTTCTCCTCCAGTTCTCATCCTGGAGCCGGTGGAGCGTGACGACCTGAGCGGGAAGACCCTGAAGATCACCGACTTCGGCCTGGCGCGAGAGTGGCATCAGACCACCAAGATGAGCGCGGCGGGCACGTATGCCTGGATGGCGCCTGAGGTCATCAAGTTGTCTCTCTTCTCCAAGAGCAGCGACGTGTGGAGGTGGGTGGGTGCTGCACTCCTCTTTCTCTTTGTGCGTCACATTTGAGCTTCATGTTGCGTTTGCTGTCACAGTTTTGGAGTGCTACTATGGGAGCTGCTCACCGGCGAGGTTCCCTACAGAGAGATCGATGCGCTGGCTGTGGCTTACGGCGTGGCCATGAACAAACTAACGCTTCCCGTCCCGTCGACGTGCCCTGAACCTTTCGCTCAGCTGCTAGCAGGTAAGCTGGACCACCTCACTGCTACATTGATGGCCCGATGGATGGATGGATGGATGGATGGATGATATGGTTGATAGATGGATAATGGATAGATGCATAGATGATAGATATTTGGATGGATGACGGACGGACAGACGGACGGATGGATGGCTAATAAATGGATGATGGATGGATAGATGCATAGGTGATGAATACTTGGATGGATGGATGGAAAGCGGCACGGTGGCTGACTGGTTAGCACGTCCGCCTCCCATTTCTGAGGACTCCGGTTCGAGTCCAGGCTCTGGCCTTCCTGGGTGGAGTTTGCATGTTCTCCCCGTGCCTGCGTGGGTCTTCTCCGGGTACTCCGGTCTCCTCCCACATTCTTAAGACATGCATGGCAGGTTAATTGGGCGCTCCGAATTGTCCCTAGGTGTGCTTGTGTGTGGATGGTTGTTCGTCTCTGTGTGCCCTGCGATTGGCTGGCAACCAGTCCAGGGTGTCCTCCGCCTACTGCCCAAAGCCAGCTGAGATAGGCTCCAGCACCTCCCCTTTGTGAGGAATAAGCGGTCAAGACGATGGATGGATGGATGGATGGATGGATGGGTTGGGTGGACTGGATAGATATGTATTATAGATATTGATGATGGATGGATGAATGTATGGATAGACATGGGTGGATGAGTGGATGGATGATCATCTGGATAATAGATATGGATGATGGATAGATTGACACATTTAATACAGTTAACATTCACTTTTTATAGCCAATTCAATATCAAATAAAAAATCAGTCTAGTCAAAGCCAAGTCCAATATACAGTGTACGCTCTACATATCGACAAAATAGTTGACTGCAAATATTGTCCCGTAACTGTGATGATGTTCCTCCAATATTATAAATACAATAATAAATTGATCATCTCGCCATAACTGTATGCTGATACAATTGTGTCACAAAGCCCTCTCATACAACACAATTGCTTTCTTCCAAGCAACGTTTCACACTGTCTCATAATAAGCGTCAATCTACTAAATCTGTTTTCCTCTTCTCTTTTTTTATTTCATCCATTAATCTCTCTTTTATCAAGTCCTGGTTTCTCCTGTCTCATTTTCTTCTCTTGTCTTTAATAAGCGAAGACTTATCAACTGATGAGCGAAGAACTTCACTCAGTGGGTCAGTATGACTTCAGTGAGGCGTTGGCCAGCGATCAGCAAATATGTGAAGGTGTGATGAGAGTCGCGTCGGGCGCGGTTCTGTCGGCTGCGTTTGGCTCAGGATGGCCGCCATATGTCCACTCTCGGCTGCTTCCCTTCCTTTGTGGAAAACATTACATCACACCATTAATGTCTGCAGTCGTTCCTCATAGGCACTCACTGGCAGGGCTGAACAGTTTGAAAGATAACAGAGAATTTTTGTCCTCAATATTGTGTTTGCGATTTAATGTGCGATGATTATTATTTTATTTTTTTTCAGGGTCCTCTTCCCAGTATCAAACATAAACAACCAAGACCCTGACATGAGTTAATGCAGCTGTGTGTTTGTGTTGTCCCTCAGAATGCTGGAGCCCAAACCCCCACGGCAGGCCCTCATTCACCAGCATCCACCGGCGGCTAATGGCCATCGAGCAGTCGGCCATGTTCCAGATGCCCCTGGAGTCCTTCCACTCCTTGCAGGAAGACTGGAGACTGGAAATCCAGCAGATGTTTGACGAGCTGCGGGCCAAAGAGAAGGTGCGAACCCCCTCAATCTCACCTTGTCAGTACGTGCCCGAGAGGTGTTTCAATCGGCAGGCGGAGGTGTCAGAAGAAGAGCTAACAAAGGCAGGAATTTAAAAAGTGCTCATCTCTCTCTATAGGAGTTGAGGTCTTGGGAGGAAGCGCTAGCCCGGGCGGCCGAGGAGCAGCGGGAGCAGGAGGAGCAGCTGAGGAGGCGAGAGCAGGAGCTGGCCGAGCGCGAGATCGACATCGTGGAGCGCGAGCTCAACATCATCATCCACCAGATGTATCAGGAGAAGCCCAGCGTCAAGAAGAGGAAGGGACACTTCAAAAAGAGCAGACTGCTCAAACTGTGCAGGGACGGCAACAGCATCAGTCTGCCCTCTGGTGGGTGCGACCAAGTATTACACCTCTACAGACGGAGTCTGGAATCTTTTTCATGTGTTCTACTACTTGCCATTTTTTTTTGCCAATGATGAATTGCACCCCAAAATGTTGTTTTTTTTCAGCTCAAGATGCAAACTTACAATATTTAATATATTCCTGAAACATGGAGAGACCCTGTAATCGCAACATATGTGAAATTATCAACAAGCCCCCAAAATATTATTTTTATTTAAAAAAAAAAAAGAAGTAACTTTAAAGGGGATGTCAACCCAAATATTTTCTTAACAATATGTTCTATGCAACCCCACTAGTCTAAACACTGCATTGTGATTTATATTGCATTTGTGGAATATGACTTAAGCAGCAAAATCCACCTGCTTTTATCCATGTTGGGGGCGGCCATTTTGCCACTTTCTGTCAACTTAAAATGACATCATAGTTGCTCAGGTACTCATGTTCACCTGTTTTCTGAAGCTGAGCCGTGATTGGTTGTTACCTGAGCAACTGTCATGTCATTTTCAGTGGACAGTAAGTGACAAAATGGCCGCCCATTGAGATGGCTAAAATGTGTGAATTTTGTTGCTTCACTCATATTCTACAAAATGAATTAGAATGTCATGTTTTGACTAATGGGTGCACATACAACATCTTATTGTAAAGAATATTTTGGCGTTAACATCCCTTTAATTCTATTGTAATGCTATTTTAAAATAAAATATGATACACAGTATATTCTAATCCATCTCTTTCACTACACAACTGTCCACCGATTTATTTCTGCACAGTGTATCATAACATTTTTATTGATGTGCCTTCATGTGTTCACAGGTTTCGAGCACAAGATCACAGTGCAGGCGTCCCCCAGCGTGGACAAGAGGAAGACGCAGGGCAGCGAAAGCACCACGCCGCCCGCCAGCCCCGGCGTCATTCCTCGCCTTCGAGCCATACGATGTGAGACCGTATGCACACTACTTGCATGTTATAGAACTGGTTTATCCTTAGGAAAATCGCTATTATCGAGCACTCCGGTTGTGTATATGTGTTGGTGTTTAACTCATTCGCTCCCAAAGACGTATTTATACGTTTTTTTGGTGTTTTTTTTTTTAAATGTTGTTTTATGCTAGAGCATACAGAAGGCTTTGATGCAACCTCGGAACTGAAGAGAATGGTTGAAGCAATGGTAGTTATTACAAAACCGGCCAGCAGGTGGCAGCAGAGTATAAGAGATCAACCAGGCCATGTTGCAAAAACCTCTTTTCCCTACTCGTTTTCACCAGGAATGTGAATAATGATGAAACTTAGCTATATTCTAATTATAATTGCTGCAAAACAGAAACAGATATAAATATACTTTTTTTTTCCTGACTCTAATCTTTGTTTTGGTAGGTTCCATGTTTTCATAGCAATAGAACACAATAGTCTGGTGGGCCTTGCAAAATTTGTCAAAATTTAGTAAAACAGCCGGGAGCTAATGGGGTTGGGAGTGAATGAGTTAAAGTCTCCTGTGTGTGTGTGTGTGAGACAGTGACCCCAAGTGACGGCAGCAAGACGTGGGGCCGCAGCGCAGTCTGCAAGAAGGAAGACCTGTCGGCTGGCAAGAAGAAAGGACGCACGTGGGGGCCCAGCTCGACCCACCAGAGGGAGAGGGTCGGGGGTGAGGAGAAGTAGGTGGACTAAAGTATTCGGTTATGCGCTTTGTTACACCCTGGACGTCAAAATGAATCCACATTTTCATTTGTAGCATTTTCTCATTTTCACTTCAGTCGTTCCATTAGCACACAGCCGAGAAATTACTTTAATATTTAATTGAAATTCATATTATTACTTTGTCTTCATTTATTTGCTAGTATTTCTTTGATATCATTATTGTGGACAAGCTGAATGTCGACATACTATTTTTAATTTTTTATTTATTTTTTTGGTCAACTGTAGTGCTAAAAGCGTAATCCCCAGGAAGGCTGGAGCCTGGACTCGAACCCGAGTCCTCAGTACTGAGAGGTGGACGTGCTAACCACTCTTTCACCGTGCCGCCCGCAACATATGTATTTTTAATATAATTATAAACACTTGTGAATTTTAATTGCATGACATTTTGAATTATATATGACATAAAACAGTATTTTATGCTGTATTTCCGCTGTTTTTGTTGTTGTTGTTTGTTTGTTTTGTTTTTAAGCAATTTAGTGCCTTAAAACAGATCACTATTATGATGTCCGGAGCACTTACACCTTAAATTGTTTGGCATATGCCTTGAAAATTTCCTTCACTTTGTAGACTGCGATCAAATTTAAATGAATGTCTTTGTCTTTTTCCATATTTTTTTTTTCATTTCTATTTTTTTATTCTTTATCCTTTTCAGATTGAAGTCACTAAGCGAGGGCTGCAAAGTGTGGTCGTCCAGTGCCCCGAACCTGGGAAAGTCCCCCAAGCACGCACCCATGACGGTGGGCTTCTCCAGCCTCAGCGAGATGGGTGAGTCACATATTTGATTTCAACAAATGATGCTCAGTCTCAACCAACATCCCCTCCTCACATCCTCCATTTTGTTCCTCAGAGGAGTGCTGTGAGTTGGAGGAGTCACCGGGCTCCCTGCAGCCCTCCGAGACCAGCAGCAACGGGGCGGCCGATGACTCGGGGTCCCTGTGGAGCACCCCGGGGTCCGGCGTGGCCACCGCCACGGTGGGCTCTTCCGGCGCCAGCTCCACTCAAGGTTCCGTGGGACTGGCGGCGGCGTTGAGCCACCAGGACTCGCTGAGACGCTACGGCCAAAGGAAGAAGAGCGACATGCTGCTGTTGGGTTGTGCCTCGCTGCTGGCCTCGGTGGGTCTGGGGCAAGACCTGCTGCAGCTGGGCAGACTGCAGGTGAGACATATACATACACAACATACATAATGTGGATCAAGGTTATTTTAGTTCACTAAAACTAACAAAAAAACTAAAACTAAAGTTCAAAAAACAATTTCGTTGACAAAATAAAATAGAAACGAAAATGCTTTTTAAAAAACGAAAACTAAACTGAAACTACAATTATGTTTACAAAACTAACTAAAAATGTCATTCGTTTTAGTCTTTGGTAATTAATTTAATGCACGAGCCTTTGGGGATGATTTTTAAATGTGATTTTAAGTAGATTTATTTTGATATTAACCGGAATAAGGGCGTTTGAAAGTGTGTCACACAGAAGCGACATCATCTAGCAGCAGCCAATAGAAAAGCACCTTCAGATGAAAAAAAAAAAATCCGAAAAAAACCCCCGAAAAGAAAAACTAATACTGAAACTAACTAAAACTAAACTAAAATGAAGCATTTATTGACTAACTAAAACTAATAAAAACTAACAAAACCACACTAAATACGAATTAAAGCTAACTACATTTAAAAACAAAACAAAACTCCAAACAAAATCAAACCTAACTTAAATGAAAAATTCCAAAATTATAATAACCCTTGTGTGGATATAAAAGGTCTACACACTGAAATGCCAGATCATACATATATATATATATTATTATTTTTTTTTTACTTCCCACCTCAATTTCTTTTAACATTGCATTACAGGTTACATGTCACAATGTTAAAAAAAATAAAATAAAAAAATAAAAATAAAAAAAAGTTTTGAAACGACTTATCTTGGTCTATTTTTATTTTATTTTTTTATATCATTAAAAGTTGGCATTTGAACAGGGGTGTGTAGACTTTTTATATCCATTTGTGATTGTGTTGTATGTACTGTGCAGAATGTGACGTTAGCGTGTTGCGGTCGTCCCCGTCAGGTGCTTCAGGACGAGCAGGACATGAGAGAAGAGCAGAGGAAGAAGAAGGAAAGTCTTTTCCAGCGCACGGGACGTTTTCGGCGCAGCACGTCGCCGCCCAGCAGAAATCTCTCCTTATCCCTCTCACGTCATCACGATTCCACGCTTCCCTCCCTGGACCCTTCCCCGTCCGTCACGCTCCTCTCCTTGTCCTCGCTATCCGACTGCAACTCCACCAAGTCCCTCCTCCCCTCTGACCCGGACGACTACCTGTTGACGCCGGGTAAAATGCAGGCCCCGCCCCCAGCGGGCTCTTCCCTCAACCCGTTGTTGGACTTCCGGACAGAGAGTTTCAAGAAGGAGCCCAACCAGTCGCTCACGCCCACCCACGTGTCTGCCGCTATGGCGGTCAATAGGGGGCACCGACGCACGCCATCCGACGGCGCCATACGACCCCGGGCGCAAACTCTAGTCCACCGCAGGACGCCGTCTGATGGAAGCATGCCCATGCCCCCTCCGCCGGGTGGACCTGTCATCAGAGCAAACAAAGGTAGGGCAAAATCTCTAAGCATCTCTTTTTCCGTTAAATTAATAAAATCCTGTCAGAAATTTTGGGTTGTCTCATGGCAGAATGAAACTACAAATATTAGAGAGAGAGAAATAAACAAGTTCTACTTTCTTATCCAAACAAAATTTGACAGAGTACATTTGATACTTTATTACATTTTTAAGTGCAAATTAGTTTTTTCTAACAAATACCATATGGCTTATTGATAATAAAACAATATTTTATGATAATGATTAGGGGTGTGAATTGCCTAGTACCTGACGATTCGATTCGTATCACGATTCACAGGTCACGATTCGATTCGATACCGATTAATCCCGATACGAATGGTCACGATTCGATGCCGATTAATCCCGATACGAATTTATAAGTCGATTGTTGCGATTTTTTTCCATTCAAATTTAGAAAATACTATCAGTAAATTTGTACATGTACACTGTAAGATTTGTATGAATATATTTATCTAAAACTTGAGGCTTATAACCGTGAGCCACTGTACACAAACAGTTTGCAATCTGTTTCACATTTGAACAGCATTAAAATAAAAATATTAAGGCTTAATGTGCCGTTCATATAACATTCTTCCATGCTCAAGGTGTGAATCCTAAAAAAAAAAAAAAAAAAAAAAAAATCGATTCTGCTGATTATTGAATCGATTCGAGAATCGCGCGATGTAGTATCGCGATATATCGCCGAATCGATTTTTTTTAACACCCCTAATAATGATGCTACATATGAATGAATATCCCAAGCAGAGACTCACACTCGAGAGAATTACATTGCATTGCATTGCAAAAAAAAAAGAAGCATGAAATGAAATGAAATAAAATAAAATATAAAATTTAATTTAAAAAATAAATGAAATTTTGCCATTGCAACACAATGTAACTTGAATACAAATATGTTCTTGCAAAATACAAGACTGCATGTTTTTGATTATATTTATTAATATTAATTTTGCTACCTTAATATTAGTTATAATACATACAAATATTTTTATCACAATGCATTTTCAATATTGCTAGAAAAACTCAGCATTTTATGATAATAAAATATTTTTATGATAGAAAATTTGACAAATTGTTTTAAAAAAAAATGATTTATTGCAAGTCTATAATTTTCATTAATTTAGTTACACTAAAATTCTTAAAATAAGTAGAGGATTACATCACAGTTACAGGAATAAACTAAGAATTACATGAAAGCACATTTTTAATATTGCAAAAAAAAAAGTAAAAAAAATTTATGACTATAACATAATTTTATGAAAATGAACTTAGAATATTATTAGGTAAAAAAAAAAGTCTACATTTGATTAATCTAAAGTTTTAGTTATAAAAATAAACTAGTAATCATGTAAAAATAAAGATATAATACGAAATAAAAGTCAAAATGTTGTGAGCAAAGAATGCAAATTTTTATATAGGAATAAGAATTGCATTAATTTCATGAACATAACATTGTAAATTTATGAGAAACAAGTTGTCCCATTATCTGATAAAAAAAGAAAGTCGAAATCTTATGACTATAGTATTAATTCCAAGAATTAACTTCTCAAATTAAAACATTTTTAAAAAGTCATCATTTTGAGCATAGAATTATAATATTGTTGGAACAACGTTTTGATTTAATGAGCATAGAATTGTAATTTTATGAGTATTAAATTTGGAATACTATGACAAAATTAATTGTATGCTACTATGCTTTATTTATTATTTTTGTTAAATAGCTTAACTAAGTACAAAACATATACTGTGTGTACAATGTGTATCTATACACGTGTCGATATTTGTATTTCTCTAACTGTAGTTTACAGTCCAAGTTTAGGTATACTGTACAGTTTATAAAATCATACCACGCTGTGCTTGCAGGTGTGCTGGACACCCTGGACATCCCTCGCCTCCCGGACCCGTCGGCCATCTTCCCTCTCCCCCAGCGCCGAAAGGCCCCCGCGCCCCCCGTCCCCACGCCGGCACCTTTCTGCCTCATCAGCCCCCTGGAGCGACCCAAGACGCTGGAGTTCGCCGCCCGTCCCCGGCCAGCTCCGGCCCGGGCGCACGCCGACCCGTGGAGGCCGGGCTCGCTGTCCAGGACCCTGAGCTCGTCGCCGAGCGGCAGCTGCGACGGCCCCCCGGCTCCCGCGGGGCCCAACCTGATGGACATGGACGTGGAGGGGCAGAGTTTGGACCACACGGTACCTCTGTGCGGGAAGATTCAGCCCGCCGCCGCCCTCTGCGGGCAACAGTACACATAGCGAGCAGGCCGCTTTTTTTTGTACTGCGGATGACGGCCTGGAGCGTGCAAAAACGACACTTACTGGAAGCCATTCCTTCTGCTAAGGTGTAAGACCACCCACCATTCCCCAAACTAACTGGACCACCACTGAAACGCCTCAAAAAGCCATTCCGACAACAAGTCAACTCACAATGCATCTGCTTGCATCATTTCCACAGTAGAAACTACACTGTATTGTTCTTTAGCCACATGGCGTCTCTTTTCAAACTCATCTGTCTGGCAGCACCAATGGACTTGTTGCATCATCAAGCAAATGTTATTTCCTAATATTACCCCCCCCCCCCCCCCCACACACACACACACACCCCCAACGCCAATGTCATGCAAGGGTGTGAATGAAAAGGCAACATACACTACTATTGGGAGTAAACAAAGGGCAACATCACTGAGCCTGAGAACTAGAGTGGACTAACACCAATTTAGCCATTTTGCAGGGGGGAGATCAAGTTTTATGGCGGCAATGAAATCTGAGTGATTTTGGTAATGATTACTTATGGACCTTTTCATGCACTCCGCAGTAATGCCATAAATAAAAACTAACTATAATGAACATCCAAAACTATTAATAACCACAGAACTGAGGTACTTTCATCATTTTCAAGAAAATTATGCAATAATGGTCAAAGTCTAAACTCTAAACATTTGTCCAGTCTATCAATATTTTATGAAGGATGATCTGTAACATTCACTTACACTCACATGCAGATGCACTGACAGCCACCAGAGGGCACTATTTAAAATATTTTACGATAATGACGCTAACTGTGAGTGAATAGGCCACAAAAGGACAATAATAATGGCTGAAGTGATTTGACTATATAACAGCAGTCCCAAAAGTAAATGATGAATTAAATCATGGCAATGTACTGTAAAATACACAATTATTGTTCTAATTTTATTCTTCATTATTCATTTAATTCCAACTTTACTCCACCTTATCTTTTTTTTTTAACTAATATTATTTAAGAAGTAATCCGTAATGGCTAAGTAGATACTAGTTAGTCCACTCTATTTCTTGGCTCAATTAATCTATTTATTCATTTTTTATTTATTTATTCATTTTTTCTTTTTTTTAAAATTTTTAATTCTTTGGAACTTCCTGCCTTCTGTTAGTTTTGGGAAAATGTCCTGTTTGTGATTTTTTATTTATTTTTTTAAATATTGGATTAATTCAGATTTATAAGAATGAAATTGTAATATAAGGAAAAAGTCATACTTAGTAGAATAAAGTCATAATATCCAAAAAGTAAGAGTAAGTCATAGAAAAAGGTCTTTAAGCGAAGGTGTACGTTAAGTGTTAGCGCTAGCGACACGAGAAAAAAATGCTAAATGTAATATTACAAGAGAGGAAAAAAAATGTGGGGGAAAAATGAAGCACTTTCAAGAAATAGTTGTAATATTGTGAGGAGAATTAGTCAAAATTGGACAAGAAAAACATCTCAATATTATTATTTTTATTTGATTAGGCATTAATGAATGGCTAATATGATATCAAGTCCACACAATCAGGATGAACATTTGGCCGTGATTGTTTTTTTCTTGGAAACATTCCGACTTAGTACATCATTTCATTTTTTCTTTCCAGTGTGTCCCTAATTGTCCTCCTCAGAATACAAAAAAATGCCTCTTAATTTCAGCTAGTCATACTGACTACTACATATAAAAAAATATAATAATAATAAAAAAAAAAAAATCTATTTTTTTTAACCCTTTCCAGCCACTGCCCTTGTCCATTTTGTCAAAATAAGTTGAGAAAACTTGAGCTTGTACATTGGTGGCATCGAATAACCCTAATGACCCCTCCCTGGATGGCTTGGTGACATCGTGACCTTTCAAGCGCATATGCTACATACAACGTCAACCTCACAAGACCTCTCGGACCCCCGCGAAACGCATCCCACCTGCCTCGGTATCCCCCTCGGTACCGTCTCAGTCCCAGTGGCACTTTAGGAGACTTGTTGGCAGGCCACTTTGCAGCTGACAAATCACTTTGGACTCGTTACACTACTGTGCAAATAAGTCAGTGAGTGTGTGTGCGTGCGTGCGTGTGTGTCTGTGTGTTGTTATATCGGGATGACCTCTTTGTGCTCATGAGTATTTATTATGATTAAATTAATTGTTATTATGGGGAATAATTATTGTTACAATGCTTTTTTCGTGTAAATATTTGTTAATACGACATGAAGACAGTTGTGAAAAATGAAAAGTGAAAGTGTCACGTGACGAATGCTTGTTTGCCAGATGAATAAAAAGTAAGAAATATGCTTCAGTCTCATTCATGGTGCAGACAACCACAGAACATTTCATGTTATTTCATAATGTGTAGTACCAGCTAAAGTCGTCAAGGTGGCGCCAGTATGTGCTATGATGTCATGTTTTGCAATCACATTTTTTTGTGTCCAGTGGAGTGGAGCTGTGTCTTTGTCAGAAGTTCATCTGAGGACTGAATGACCTGGAATATAAATGACTCATTTACATATTTACATGAATGATGAAAAATCATTCTTAGCCCTGGTTGGAGACTCTAATCCATGCTTCAGATTCAAACTTCAAACTCGAATCCGGCCTTGAAACCGTGACAATGGCTCCAAACTAATTCAGTAACATTACCCCCACTTTAAAATCCTAACCCAGAATTCAAACCATAATTTGAAAACCTAACACTATAATTTAACATCCTAATGAGCCTAAAACCTCAATTTGAACCACGAACCCAATTTTGAAACGTTCACTTGAAACCTTAACCCTGTTTGAAACCATAAACCAGCTTGAAACCTTAATTTGAAGCACCAACATTTGTGGGAAACTCTTGAAACCCTAATTTGATAACCTTACTCCACCTGATAGCTTGAAACCCTAATTTAAGCTTTGCTTGAAACCTTAACTTAAACCCTTAACATTGGCTGGAAACTCTGATTTGAAACTCCCTTGAAACCATAAACTCAGTTTTTAATTTGAAAACCTTACTTAAAACCCAAACTGTAGTTTGAAACCGTAATCCTGTTTTGAATGCCTAACTGTCTTGAAACCTTAATTTGAAACAAGTTTGAAAACTCACATTTTTATTTGAAACCCCAACTTTGTCTGTTAATAAACGCTGGCTTAGAACCCTAACCCGACCGCCATCTTTAATTGGTTCGGATTGAGTATGGGACACCCTTTGGTTGCTCCGGGTTTTCCTCAAGTGGTGTAGAGGGTTGAAGATTTGGGCTGTCTGCTGCTTTCTAATAAAAATTAGTGGGTTGTGGGGGCTTTTAATCAAGAGAATTTTAAAACATGTCTGTGTCTCTTTTTCACACAATTCCTGATGATGGACGGCAGGTAGACCGAGGTCCGCTTTGGGCAGCGACGCCACCTCACACATTTGTGGAAGGAATAAGGCCATGTGCACCTCCCTTTCTCACCAGGAGGGGGAGCAATTCTCCTATCCTGAGAGAGGAAGGCTTCCATCCTTCTGTCCCGAACCCTTTTTCCAACACTCTTCGTTGGTGAGAACGCAAGCTGAATAGTCTGAATAAATGTCATTTAAAAGTCCGTTTCAATGCAAGTCTACTGATTAGTAGACATTAACAGCTGTGCGTGCGTGAACCTGTTTGAGAGTTTTTTTTAGTGTCTGTGTTCATGTTTGTGTTAGGTGTGAGGTTGTGTGCGAATGTAAGGATCCTAACTCAGACAGTAATCAGAATACAAAAAATATTGTTCTTTTGGACAAATTTGACAAAAAGAGCATGGAACAATCCAAGGAATAAATACAAAGTGGCAAACCAAATACAAGGCCACAAGCAAGTTGAATGACTATATCAAAACTAGAAGAAGATAAAAATAGCATGAAAACAGAAAACGAGCAGAAAGATCAGGAATCATGTAGGCAGCAAGCAAGGTAAAAAAAAAAACGCGAATGACCCGACGCCTCCTGTGAGCAAACGCCTGGCATGCATTTCAACCCTGCTGGTCCCGCCCAGCTCATTTGGGGGGCCCAAGCAAAATAATGCCAAGGGGCCTATATTTTTGCAGCCTCATTTATTTACACTGTACTGTGCAACCTGTACATCCCTATTTCAAATGTTTATCAGATTTGGGTGCAGTGCTGAAGATACTTCAAACTTCTCATCTCAACATCCGTCTGTCGCCACGGAAACTGAAACACACAGGTTAACGGAAAACAACCACACCGGTCTCACAGAACAGAATGGAACGCTCTGCTTGCTGTATACGCGTGCGTGTGCACAAGTGCATGTCATTTGTATTCGTATTATCATGGCCTCCTGTTGAACACTTTTCATCTGAGGCTATTTGGGAAGGATTTGCAGCCAGCCTCCCACGTAAAGCATCCCTGCTCAGTGTGTGTGCGTGCGTGCGCGTGTGTGTAATTGGATTACTTGGCAGCGGAGGACAGCGTGTTGTCAGGAGGATGCTAACTGAGGCTGCAGATGCGACACATGCGACTGTAAAGAGGCTCAATCACCTGGGATGACACTTACACACACACGCACACACACAATAAAGCAGAGGCTTGTGGGATTATGAAACAAAGGACCACACACCCTCGCTGTCTGCTCACATCCTGCCCACCCCTTAACACACGCACACACAAATCACGTTATGCAGTTGAGTCGAGACGCACGCACCCGTGCCAGCCTCGTTTTATTTCACTCACTGCATTGTGTGATGATTGTGTAAATGTCAAATGGGCTTTCACTTGTGTGATGCTTTTCTACCTTGACACTCCTACAATTTGCTAACACAAACACACAATATAATATAAAGGGCTGGACTGGCACAGAAAAATCGGCCCTGGCATTTTGACTTATGTCCACCGGCCCAGTCTGGCTCGACCCGACTCCTGACCATACCTGTCTACTAACACGTTGTTCTGCCACTGATATTTGGACTGATGTTAGTTCAGTTTGCTGTCCATATTGAAAATGGATTAATGGACAAGTCCCTCTAAATTGTGGGCCAGGCTCTTGGGGTAAAATGGAGGAAAATAATAGCTAGAAAGCACTGTATCGGCCCGAGTCACGACAGTAAGCATAACCCTTGCATGAACCTAGTCATGATAGTACCCCCCCACCCCCTCTAAGGACGCCTCCTGGCAGACCCCTAGGTTTAAACAACCCTTACATGACCCTAGTCATGACAGTAAACATAACCCTTGCATAACCCTAGTCATGACAGTAAGCATAACCTTTGCATGACCCTAGTCATGACAGTAAGCATAACCCTTGCATGGCCCTAGTCATGACAGTAAACATAACCCTTGCATGACCCTAGTCATGACAGTAAACATAACCCTTGCATGACCCTAGTCATGACAGTAAACATAACCCTTGCATGACCCTAGTCATGACAATAAGCATAACCCTAGTCATGACAGTAAACATAACCCTTGCATGACTCTAGTCATGACAGTAAGTATAACATAACCCTTACATGACCCAAGTCATGATAGTAAGCATAACCCTTGCATGACCCTCGTCATGACAGTAAGCATAACCCTTGCATGACCCTAGTCATGACAGTAAGCATAACATAACCCTTACATGACCCAAGTCATGACAGTAAGCATAACCCTTGCATGACTCTAGTCATGACAGTAAGCATAACCCTTGCATGACCCTAGTCATGACACCACATGATCAAATCTTATTTAGGACTCACAAAATATACAAGAGTAAAGGTTTATCATCAATATCAGTAGTGTTATTATTATTATTATTATTATTATCATCCATCCATTTTCTTGAACCACTTGCTCCTCACAAGGGTTGCGGGGGTGCTGGAGCCTATCCCAGCTGGCTTCGGGCAGGAGGCGGGGTACACCCTAAACTGGTTGCCAGCCAATCCCAGGGCGCACAGAGACGAACAACCATCCACACTTACAAGCACACCTAGGGTCAATTCAGAGCGCCCAATTGACCTGCCATGCATGTCTTTGGAATGTGGGAGGAGACCGGAGTACCCGGAGAAGACCCACGCAGGCACGGGGAGAACATGCAAACTCCACCCAGGAAGGCCAAAGTCCGGACTCGATCTTGTGTCCTCAGCACTGGGAGGCGGATGTGCTAATCACCCCGCCTACTGCCATAAGCCAGCTGGGATAGGCTCCAGCACCCCACTTGACCCTGGTGAGGAGCAAGCGGTTCAAGAAATGGATGGATGGATGATGATGATTATTATTATTATTTGCAAATTGCTATCCATTCCAAGTAATTTGTGGATGTTAAGAAGTCGTTGTATTGGCATATCCACCTTGAAGTACAAATTGCACACGTGGATGGGAAAAGTGATCCCTCATCTTGTTGAATTGTCTTTCCCCGGGTTTTCACTGGATGCGGTTGCGGTGCGGTTGCGGTGCGGTGCGTCTTGACTGCGTGCTCCGGACGGGCAATTTTTTTGTCAATCCACACCGGCTCCGCACAGCTGCGGTCCGGCAGCTCCGTCGCCGCCCACTTCCCAACGTGTCTCGCGGGACCGCGCGCGCGCGATCATGTGGCATTTCACAACGACAAACATACAGAAAGTCTGCTCAACAGAGAAGCAGAAAGATATGAGATTCCATGCAGCATCCTTTTTTTGGTTGTCCTTGTAAAGTATATTAATAACGAGAGTCGGGTCAGTGCGGGTCCACTCTTTATTTCTGTCTTCCCCGTCCGGCTGCCGCTCAGTACGGCAAGCGAGACGGGCACAACAAGCAATCGCGAACATCAAACTCACAATACATTACAGTCCTTATAAAAAGGATGTGCCGTGTCATATATTATTTTGTGGTTTTCCACCTCCAATATAAACCTCTCCTCGTCCATGTTCGCTGGTGTCTAAACCGTGAATGAGCACATGGCCCGGCGACGCCCACGTCACGTTTTGCTGAAAAACTTGCGAAATAGGAGCTGGCGAGTGTTTTATTCTGAAAGGTAACCGGAAATTTATTTTGAAACTGCCTCGGTCTTCCTGTCCCGCTCGATGTGTTTTGTACTAGCTTGCCATTTGCCGGAGGCCTACCGCTGCGGCGTCCGGCAAAAATAGAAAATAGGTCTATCCTTGCGGAAGGCTTGCGGCACGCCGCAGGCCTTCCGCAGTCGACACGCAACGCACCCGCAAGCGGTGGAAACTGCACCATTCGAATGAATGGAATCTAATTGCTTGCGTCGCCGGACCGCACCGCAACCGCACCGCAACCGCATCCAGTGAAAACCCGGGGTCAGTGATAACAACTTTGATGTCTCATATGATTTGAAACAAGGTGATAAACAATGAATGTGAAAACAGTCTGAATTTGTGGCCAAATATGGCCTAAGCCTGATTGATGTCTTGTTGATATTTCAGCGCGGCTGGCGGACGTGATTGGCATCAAATTGGGCTGAATTCAAACGAGTGCGGAATCTTGACATTCGCTCGCACGCGCCAAGTTGAAAGCGTTTGCGACGCACGTCCAACTGGGCCGCAAATTCACCAGATCCTCATTCAAGGAAGGATTTCCCATCCGCATGCACGCGCGCACACACGCGCATTCGTCCTGATAAGCGGTCAAATTGCACTTTTGAAGCGAGACGTTCTTGACTGAGTTCACGTTTTGATTCTGTTGCCGCCACTTTCCTCATCCTCGTGCGTCCCCATCCAGATCCTCAGGTTGGAGCCAGCGTGTTCCTCATCCCGACTCCCGATGACTTTGTCAGCTTGCGTCATGACGACGGCTGCTGTTTTTTGCGCTTTTATCTCGGCCAAACAGGCCTCCTTCTTCCTTCGCCGCCTTTCATGTCTATTTTTACAACTCATTAGCATCACACGTCCCATTTCCAAGTGGAAACAAAACAACAAACGACAGGCCGGAGGCTGCAGTTCAAATGGTGGGTTGGGGCGTGTCGACCAGCGCCTGAGGTCAGCTGAGGTCAACCCCAGCAAGTGTGCGGTCAACTGGGGTTGCCGCTGTCATCTTCATCTTGTTTATCATCATCATCATCATCATCCTCCTCTTTATCCTGGTCTCCCTTGGTGAGTCACGCTAGCAGCAGTGCCCGCCCCCTCATCTTCATCTTCATCACATCCAACAATGACTCACTTTGGGGCTTTTTTATCTTTGTGTGTGCATGTGCGCACATTTGCAGCTGTTTGTGTGTGTTTGTTGGAGACGCTGGAAGGAGGTGATGAGGATCAGGACGCTCGCTCGCTCGCTCACTCACTCTGTGCCGTCTGAGGCTTTTGGGGAGACTTTTACAGCCTCCCAGATTGCGCCGCCATTTGGAGGTCGGATGGGAATGTGTGCAAAGCGAGAGGACGTCTGCGGGGACCTTACGTAAGATGAAGAGCACTTCCTGTTGGTCCTCGTCGCTGTTTAACATTCAGCGCGGGAGAGCCAGTGAGCGGGAACCCTCAATAGGACGGCACGCCAGATGGGAACACGCACACACACGCACACACACGAAGCGCCAGCTTGTGTAAAACCATTTGCATTCGGCATCCTCCGTTTCCACATCCTCCTCTTCATCTTCCTCCTCCTCTTCATCTTCCTCCTCCTCTTCACTTCCATGGCCGTCCTCCATCTTCCTTTTGTCAATATTTGCCTTCCTGGCACTCCCCCACACACAGCTGCCTGTTTTGTGATGAATAACGAGGTCATCAGGTGCTCACGTTGCCTGCGATGATGTCACAGCATGTACGCCACAAGAGGTCTGTGTGAGCAGGATGCTAATTGGCTGTGTGCGGCGGGCAGTGGGCGGGGCACGTAAATGAGAGGCTTCACCTGAAGCCGTTTTCAAATGACCACTTCCGTTTTACATTTTCAAGCATTTCCTTTTTTCAAGAATCTTTGTGTGCGCCCGCCGACTTGTATGAGTCTTGTCGACTAACTTCCATGTGGCCAACTAGCTTCAGTGGCAGATTTTTAGTTTTGCTAGTTGCCCTGTGAGACAGTCGAGCCCAAAAGGACATCTCCACCACTGAACTTCCTCCCAGATTCAACACACAAGTGATCATTCCGATTGATAACTGCCCCTCCTGACGAGATCATCAGCGGTCTCTGACAAAAAAATCGTTGACGGCTTTTCCCTCACTGTAGATGACTGGAAGCCAAAAAACAAACGTCTCGTCCCCGAACATCCTGGATCGACTCCCTCAACAGCATTCGATGCGCCTCGTCAAGCAAAGTCCTCCGTCAACCTCAACACATCCACAACGTCTGCCAGCTGTTCCTGCTCACTGCCGTCAACACATCGTTCCTGTCCTCCAAAAACTTCACCAGATTTCCACCTCACAACAGATTCAATTCCAAATTCTAATCTTCACCTACAAAACATTTTCTTTTGTATTTTCTCAACTTTTACTTCCGTCGTTTTGACCCACTGCAGAGCTAAACAATGTTAGCATTGGAGGGTGCATCCTGATTAGATTTACATTTGGGCTCACTTCCTGCGTCTGCATGCTGGATTTCCATTGACAGAAATGAGCAACATGCAAATTGTGCAATAGCAAACTAGTCATTGAAAGACTGACATTTTGTAAAACTATTGCAAAAAAACTTTTGAGCCTCTTACAAGGTGATTTTTCAGGTGTGTCCATTGAAAAAGGGTCATGGAAACATGTTTCTCATTTTCACCCCTCATATGACCCCACCCAGTCACATGGGTGGGAAGTCAAGGAAGTACAGGTGTAGTCACTTTTTGTGTGGGACAGTGGCAGCTGTTGGTGCTCATTCACGGAAGGGAAGCTCATTCTTTTTCTGCCCAAACCATTGTTTATTTACTCAAACTTTCTCTTAGTAAGGAAGACTATCAAATGGCTTCGCCATGTGAGAGAGGAACACTTGGCATGGATGTGAGAGAGGAACACTTTGGCTTGAACGAGAGAGAACTTGACCAGACATAGAGAAACTTGACGTTATCTACACAGCTTAGCACACCTCAACTGAACACGACAATACAATACAATGCTACCTCGATGTGTGAACAAACCCCACTGACTAAATACAACACTAACGAGACACTAACAAGAGACACCTGAGAATCACAGCAGGCAGAGGGCACTAATTAGCAACACAAACGGGGAGGGGAGCTACACACAGGTAGACGAGGTTAACTATGATGTGACTAGGGGAGACAAAACCAGACAACATAAACACCCCAAACTAAACCAAAACCCAACCCCCCAAAACCAAAACACTTTTTTGGGTGGAAGGGGTTGATATTTTAGGGGAAGCTGAGCTTTCCTTGCAGTCTTGGAAGAATCGCCACTGGTGTGGGAACGTTTTTAGCCTCAAATTTAGCCATTTAGCTTTACAGCTCTCTCCATGCAGACAATTTATAGTTGTTACATGAGAAATGGATTTTTGTGAAAAACTGTGATGCAGTTTATGTTCCTCCATGCAAGCTCGAACGTGTTGTCGCTCTGCAGTCGCGCTCCTTCTTTGGCCGCTGCCCACATTCTGTCTGCTCTCGCTCCTTTACAGTCACTCTCATTGGCCGCCAGCCCCATTGCTAACACATGCACGCACACACACACACATTTATGGCAGGGGTGGGCAAACTTGGTCCTTGAGGGCCGTAGTCCTGCAGGTTTTCAATTCCAATCAACAGGATCGTTACCAGGCTTATGCAGAGCTTGCTGATGAGCTGATCATATATAAGGGAAATCGGCAGAGACGCCAGTTGCCCACCCCTGATTTATGGTATATACTTTTGATTTGGGAAATCCAGATCCAGAAAGTCAAAACCCTGAAACAGTTTGGCTTTAGCCATAGATGCTACTTCTCAACAGGTGGAGACGCGCTGCCTTACCTGCCAAATGAGTAGAAGCACCTGTGACGAAAGACAATCTGTGGCAATTGACACTTTCTGGACCTGGATTCACCAACCCTGCTTTTTGTTCAATGCGTGCGTGTGTGCGCGTGTGGTGAGCATCTGATTGGTGATTACTTCCTCTGGGAAAAATGAGACGCAACAACAACAGGAAGTGTGAGATTCATCTGGTGTGCCTCCTATACAACTACACACAATAACACACACATTGATTTTTCACTCACTCACTGATCTTTGAGTCAGCTCCATCCTCACAACACAAATGTGCAAACAGCAAAGACACACCCGCTGCGTGTGCCAGTCGACAAACAAGCGCATGAATGACATCATCACGACCAATGAGCACATCAAAGATGACAACATGAACAACAACAACAACATGAGCAACGAAAAAAGCGACGACAACATGAGCTTGTGCGTGCTGATAACCTTGGCCCTTGCCCCTCCCCCTTTTGAAAGTGTGTGTGTGTTATTGCCTTTGTTTGGTCTTTTGTGCGCCGCATCGCTGATAAGAGGCAACGAGGTGCCACCTTGTTGTCTGGATAAGACGGCGGCGGCGGTGGCGAGGTGGCCCGACACTTGCTGACAGGAGATGATAACATGATCTGGCGCCATTGGATAGACCGTACGTGATTAGCATATCGCGCACGCCGCAGCATGGAGGACGGGACGACTTCCTGTTTGGCCCGATGGCGCGGGATGTGCACGTGGGACGCTGGTTTGTCATCCTTTTTAAAGAAAAAGAGCCACGGTTGAGTTTATGTGACCAACGTCAGCCCCGCCCCACGTTTGTCACAACTGCTCTGTGATTAGCCAAGAGTGGCTTCAGTCAAAAATCTCATATATCATTGGTTCAATAAATGTAAACAAAGCTCCACGTGTGGCTATCTGACTGCGTCATTTCCTCGCCGTCTTCTTTGACAGCAGCGAAAATTACTGTAAAAAAAAATGCATGCAAAATTATACAAAAAAAAAATTCTGAGAAACAGCGACACGCCATATCCTCCTGACTACCAGGGGGAAAAAAATATTGTCCAATCATGTTTATTTTGATATTTCCCAATCTTTGTGACGTAACTGGAATACTGCAAAAGAAATTTTTGAAAAAAAGTTATTTTTAAGCTACGATGGATCCACTACAGAGGACATTTTTTTAAACGTAAATGCTAGGCTCAAATACAGTCAAAATAATTCAAACAATACTTTAATGTCTTCTTAGGAGTCTTATCAAAAACATGCTAACAACATTTAAAGCCTCAATTTGTTCAATAGAAAGTTATACAAGGGGAGATGCTCATAAAGGAAGAAAGACGATCAACTGATGATATGATTTGGAAAAGTTAATCCGCCAAAACCACAAAAAACAAGAATGATCAGGAAGCTAACAGTCCAGTAAATATTAAATGTCCTCTTTTCTTCATTGCCAAAACAATCACCTCCATTTTGTTTGGAGAGGCAGAGAAGGTCAACAACGAAGTGTGTGTGCACACCTCAACAGCTCATTAGCTGTCCTCAGAGACAAAAAGGCGGACTTTCCAGATGAAGGATGACTTGTCGCCGACTTTCCTTCGAAATGTCACCTGGCATCCTTTCACACACAAACGCACGCACACCCCATCACGCACACACCATGTTTGTTTACGCGCCTGACTGCCGTGGTAACGCTCGACTCGGATTTGAGCTGCTGTGTGGAAAATGAAAAGTTGTGTTCTCGCTTTTGTGCTGGTCGCCATGGCGACATGATGGCGGCCAAGGCCGACGCGGCGGAGCCTTCATCTTGAGTCCTTTTTGCCGAACGTGGGGAGAGCGCCGCACGATTCGAAGCAAGAGTTGTCAGTGCTCGCGCAGCTCATGTGACAGTCGCGAGTACCGAGTGTTCGGTCATGATGTCGCAATCTGTCGCCAAGGGGAAGCCCTTGCAAGCGTTAGCCACCGTAAAGAAACGCAACCAAACACACTGGGAAGGTGACACGCCACCGTCTCCACCACACGAAAGAAAGAAATTCTGCATTGGCAGGCCGACACACGCTGCCGGTAGCTGGCCGGCTCTATGAATTGTGGGTAAATGTTGACTTAGCGACTGAGTACTCAGCAAGCAAACACACAATCTCCCGCAGCTGTGTGTGTGTTATTGACTGGGTGTCTGTGTTTGCTCTTAGCTGTTAGTGATTGTTCTTCTACTTGATCTTGTTTCTGTCAGCCAGCTGCTGCTCTATCATGTCCCCCAACAGACACAAACACACACGGGCGGGCGATGTTGAAGGCCAGGCAGCAAAGAAGGATAATGCCAGGCAGCCTTTACATGATCTGATGATCTTCAGACACACACAAACAGACGCACATGCACGCGCACATGCTAGCAAGCGCTCAAAGGCACATTTGCTTGCATCCACGCAACGAGGAACCGACCACAACATGTCAACTTGGGCAGTCAAAATGGAGCCAAAGATCCTCACAGGGTGGCCAGACCAAGAGATCTGGATGGACATAAATGGCAACCCCACTTAGTTCGTTACACTTCCTTTCCTCAAAAGTCCACCGGGAAAAGGGCACTCATTGGGATTCGGTGATGAACTTGAACTGAACAATGACTGTTGACCACAGAACAAGCCAAGTAAGCCAATTTTGCACATACACGTTGTCAGATAGGCTGCGTGACCGACAGCTTTTTTTGCCATTCAAAAGCCGCACGTACCGAAACAACGTTCACGGAACTAACACAATTGATTTCTCATTGTGTATGCGCGAAACAAACTGTCGACTTCTCCGCTCCCCGTGAGGAAAACAGGACAAAATATACAGGAATTTAACTCAACTCAACTCAACTTTATTTATAAAGCGCTTTAAGAACAGGCATTGTTTAAGACCAAAACAGTAGAACTACGGTATTGTATTTTAGAGGACACTGACAGAAATATTTTCAATTATTTTATTTTGAAGAGGTCGGGCAAGCGCCGCTTAATAGCTTACTATGACGGATCGCCACTGATAGATAGATAGATAGATAGATAGATAGATAGATAGACATGCACAGAAAGAAGTTGCTAACTTCCAACCTCACTCTGCGAGAGCGCTAGCTAAAAGCTAGCTAGCTAACACCTTGATAGATAGCCACAGGTCAGTAGTGAGTAGTGGTGAACGTCTATCCATGATCCTGACAATGGTGGTGGGCATACCGGAGCCTGTCCCAGCTGCCTTCGGGCAGACGTGGATGAAAAGTGCCACATGTTGCCTTGCGGCTGTTAATGGACAAGTAGAGGGAGGGTTAGCATTGGGTCTTTGGGGATCAGGAGAAAACCAGAGGACAGGCCAGGAACTGCATGAGGAAGTCTGGCATGGCAGAGAAGCATGTCGGAAAGGCAGACAGGACATGTATGGAGAGGGAGGCACAGTGGTGGTGAGGTGAGCTTTAGGTGTGACGGAGGACTTCCAGGTGGAGGTTAGAGTTCGTCAGGGAGGCCATCTGAGCCTCGCCATCTTGGCAATAGGTGGACGGATGAGCTCAAAACGGAATGGAAGCCCCGCAAAAGGTTCACCTTGGCTCAGCTTGAGCCTCAATGTGTGACATAGTGGGCAACGTTAACACAACTGGGTCTTGGGCACACCTGTTGGATCACCTGGGGGAGAGTGTCGGATGTGGAATGGGAGACCCCAAACTCAAGACGCCTTCAGCTTGAACTGCAACCGTAACAAACAAGACACGTCACGCCGAAAACTCATGTGGAGTCGCAATGTTAACAAATTGACTAAAACACACACACGCACACACTCTTGCTCAAATGAGATGTGCTCTCCTGTTTGCAGCACTTTGGATTTAAGGTTTCATCTCCTGTTTGTGTGTCTGAGTTTGAGAGTGTGCTTCTTGAGGTCACCTTTAAGATAGCAATTTAACAGCTGAGCAGCGCGCACACACGCGCGCGCACACGTCTCGCTACACACTCGGGAGCTCAGACAGCGTCAGGGAAAGACCACCTGATACAAAGAGACAGGCTAAGGATTGTTCCCAGCTCTGTGTGTGTGTGCGTGCGCGTGCGTGTATGTGAGCATGTAAAAGGAGCACTTTGTCAGCTTAACATTGTCATCAGACTAGTGTCGGGTGAAATTCTCTTGTCACACGCGCACGCGCACGCACACACATCCGTGACAGCAGAGGTGACTTTTGAGGAAATGTTGCAGAAATCTAAACGAGAGGAAGGATGAATAAATAATTTAAAAACATGAGTGGAAAGATGAAGCAAAGACGCCGAAGGGATGACGATGGCTCGGCCACATGACAAGTGACAGATGATTGACAGCTGTCGCTCGTCGTGCTGAGAAAAGTTGAAGAGAGCAGCCGATTGGTTCACGTCAAACTTCATCAGTGTGACTTTCGCTTGCACACGTGTCCAAATGCATACGGCAGACATTCAACATTGGAGCCAGGGACTTTATTGACTGCGTGTGCATGTGCGTGTGTGTATGTGAATGTTATCATCAAAGTCTAGTCCTGCCATGAAACGCACCCCCAGACGCACACACACCCCTGTCCGCACATGACTCCTATACTGCCTTCTGTAATTTTTCAAGCTTCTTGTACACCTTACTAACTGCCTTCCTTCCTTCTTCTTATCCTTAATCATTTTGTGTTGTCCTTGCAGGAAGACGAAAGCAAAGACGTGAGAAGGTGTCCATGTGCATGTATCAGCTGCTGTTTCCTTCAATGAATGAAGTGTTGGTAGTCCGGTTTTGGTCTTTTTCCCAGTTGCACACCAACATCAACACAACTGCACCTTCACGTGTAGGGGAGACCGGGGCTAGTTGTAGCACTTTTTATACTTTGATATATTTCTTGGAATCAATACATCATGTATAAACCAAACATATACCAGAGGAAAGACTAAAGTCTTGGGTATATTTTTCGTATTCATGTCATTTTCGTACTTTGTGTCGGTGCAGAATTATAAGCCATCAAATAGAGGGAGTGACGTGTGACATGTTGCCCCACCAATGGGTAAGTTGTCACACCATATGGGGTAAGATGTCACATTGGATTTTGCAATTAATAAAACTATGACAAAACTATCCTTGTTCTCCTGTTTTGTTTTGTTTGTTTTTACAGCCATAAAAATTGTATCTGAAGAACAATTCTGGCATACGTAAACAGAGTTGCCAAAGGTGCATTTTTCAGTGGCCCATTCTTTGCCTATGTGACAACAAACCCCAAAATGACTGAGACAAGTTGCCCCAAATGACCATGTTGGCTAATTGCTCTATTTCAAAGTTAGCTTAAAACAGAGCAGTGACTGAGGCATGACAAAATGCCTGAATCTCTCTTCTAACGAGACCACAGGATTTGCTGCTAGAATTTGTCTATGTATGACGCCTGTTTCAAAATATATGAAGGTGAAAAATTTTGTTGGGTTGTGCAAAACATAACTGGCACTGATCTCAGCTCACAATGTGCTATTCTCTTCTCAGACATCCATTCATCCATCCATTTTCTTGACCACCTATTCCACACAAGGGTCGCGGGGGGTGCTGGAGCCTATCTCAGCTGTCTTTGGGCAGTCGGCAGGGTACACCCTGGACTGGTTGCTAGCCAATCGCAGTCTTCTCAGACGGTACACAGTATATTTACCGGTATATATATTTGTACGACAAAACTAGTATTCGACTTTTTCGTTGCACCCTCTGGTGGATAAGAAAATTGCAATGTGACAACTAGCCCCGGTCTCCCCTACCTGGCTGTCATTCCCGCCCTTGCTTCCTCGTTTCCTTCCTGGGCTCTGTAGCCAACAGTCGTCATTTGCTTCCTTTCCTTCATCTGGAGGCCTCCAGAGGTCACACCTCTCATGCTCATTAGGCCCTCATCATTTGAAAAGAATTTAGTGACTATTGTCAATATGTGGATGACGTTTGGATGCATACGACCATCATGAGCATACGTCACACACATCTCTCTTTGGCTCTCTGAAAAATGGCAGTCCTCATCCCACAAGGAAACCAATGTGTGTGTGTAACCTTGAAGCCTCCTTGAACGCCTGACAACCTCCAACAAAGTCGGCTTCTCTTTCATTTCTTTCTTTCTTCATTTTCCTTTCGCTCTTCCTCTGCCGCCTGCTCACAAACAACATCCAAGAAACCTTCGGGATGTTCTGAACATTCTGTGCTCTCGCACACACACACACACGCACCCGCACACACCAAGTCAGCTTGTTAGTCATGGAGGGGGAGGGGCATCATCTAGAACAAACCACCAGCTGTGTCTGATTGATGCGTTGTGCGTGAGCGACTTCTGATCCATTAGCATAATTGTCGCTAACGTTGTGATGCGCCAGTTCAGGTCATCTGTTCATAGCCTTAAGTTTGTTTTTGCCTTCCTCGTGACGAGGTTTGCCTTGTAGCCGGATGTTTACCTTTGGATCACGTTCTCATGGCGTGACTTAAACCCGTCCGCTGCCATTGATCAGTGTACAGTTTTTCAGGGTGATGTTGAGGTATCCTTGCTCTCGCAGGATGAATTCTCGCAGTATTTGTGAGTTTACAAACTCCGGAGAATACATCTTGTACCGCTCCCGTTGATTTCCACCGATCGGACCAATCACAGAGCGATATTGTGTTTGGGGCGGGATATGTAACTGTGACGAAACCAGGAAGCCAACACTAACGCCGGGACTAACAAACAAACCTAACATGGACGAATGGACGCTGCAATTAATTCTGTTCTTGCAGAATTATTCACCGTTTCCTTGTTGAATGTTGAACAGCGAGAGATGCTTCGTGCATTTCTTGCGGGTAAGATGTTCGTACTCGCCCCCCCCCCCCCCTTTGACATGAACGAAGACAAAATTTTCACCCGTGGCCGTGATTGGTTAAAACAAATGTGTACAATGTCGCATCGTCCAATCAGCTCGAATAATTGTACGGAATGTCCCGCCTTTCCCAAGCAAATTACCGTGGAGAGGTACCAGATGGATATTGCGGAGGACTCATTTGAGTGAAGCGCAATATCTATCTGGCTATTGCCAGGTTAATGTTGAGGGTTCCTGTTGCTCCACACTGTCAATTTCAAGTTTTGGTTCCAAGCTTTCCTTAATGTCATGACTAGGGTCATGCAAGGGTTATGCTTACTGTCATGACTAGGGTCATGCAAGGGTTATGCTTAGTCATGACTAGGGTCATGCAAGGGTTATGCTTACTGTCATGACTAGGGTCATGCAAGGGTTATGTTTACTATCATGACTAGGGTCATGCAAGGGTTATGCTTAGTCGTGACTAGGGTCATGCAAGGGTTATGTTTACTGTCATGAATAGGATCATGCAAGGGTTATGCTTACTGTCATGACTAGGGTCATGCAAGGGTTATGTTTACTATCATGACTAGGGTCTTGCAAGGGTTATGCTTACTGTCATGACTAGGGTCATGCAAGGGTTATGTTTACTGTCATGACAAGGGTCATGCAAGGGTTATGTTTACTGTCATGACTAGGGTCATTCAAGGGTTATGCTTAGTCATGACGAGGGTCATGCAAGGGTTATGCTTACTGTCATGACTAGGGTCAAGCAAGGGTTATGCTTGGGCTATGCAAAGTTTATTTTTGGGTCATGACCGTGTGGTCAAGTGTCTGTTTTGAACTGATGTAACCAGCATCTAGTTTCAACTGGTAAGATGCTATGTGATTTCAGGAGCTAAGTGATGTCAAGAATCTTTAATCTCTTTATCTGGTCAACAGCCAATCAGATAATTCCATGTTAGTCCTGTTGCCCACATGTCTAGCCACAACCAATCAGATCGATTCGCCGTTGATATAAGCCTGTCTGGGGAGGGTGTGTTTTTGTCAGATTATTACCTCTGTTCCTCTGTGCAACTCTTGTTTCTCGTCTAGTCAAGTTAGTTCCTTGCCTTTTGATATGATGTGAATAAAGTGTTAAACTCTTATTTGTGTCTGCGTTTTTGGGATCCAACCCCAGTACATAACAAATGAGTTTTGCACTGCAGATGAGGCCCACAAACAATGAAGCCCAAAACTCGTTCATCCGATTGACGAGGGACAAACTTCAGCAGTTTTGCAGCCAGCGACACATCTACAACACTTCATAAAAGAACAACAAGAAAAGTATCCATTAATGAAAAAATATCAACTGGAGCCAAGTTGGACACGCGGAAGCTTTCAGACCAATGGCAGCCATGTTCCTCTCCACAGAAACATCCTTTTCTACACATGTGCATTTTGTCAAAGCGTCAGGACTTTCCACCACCAAAACTCCTGCAATTTTTTTCCGGCTGAAAGGACAAAGTTGATTGTTTCATATGCTTCAGTTGCTCCTCGCATCAAATTCTGCCGCTCTTTCAAAATCGGCCAAAATGCTCTTCAACACCTGGCAGGCAAGCAGCGAAACGGCGCCAGCCTTCTCCTGGTCCTCCTGTTTCTGCGATCTTCCTGACCTTTGACATGTTCCTCAGACGCCGTATGCACGTGATGACGAGGTCGTCGTTCTCATTTCAGCATCTGACGATTCTCATCTTCCGGTGTGCTCGTCACGGCTTCATGATTCTCATCATCTCATCTTCTTCATGACTTCGTGAAGGAAGGGCCATTGACACGCATCCAAGTATTCATTCGTACATGTGTGTGCGTGTATGCAGTTGCAGCAGCGGGGAAAAAAACTCATGCAGGTCGTCAACGCTGCCGAGTCTCAGTTGAGCACTGAGGTGTGAAGACGTGATGGGGATACAAACGCTGTGCACACACTCACGCACACAAATGGGTCTGAAGAAGGAATTGGCGCACGCACACACTGCCTCCATGTTGTCGTGCTTGCGTGTGGCGAGATGACCACAGTGAAAATGGAGCTATGCTGTCTGGAGAGGCCACGCGTGACTTCCTACACACACATAAACACGCACGCACTCACCAAAGACCAAAATAGACGAGAAACACACACAGACAAGTCACACTAGCACACAGTGCAGGTGTTGCTTGTCTCTAAGCCTCGTTATTTGGAGCAGGAAGTCGTGATAGTGAGCTGCCGTTTGTGGCCAACCCTTTTCTCCTGTTTTTGTTGTTTGCTGGATGTTTTTTTGTTTTCGTTGTTTTTTTGCGAGTTGCAGGTTGGCCAGCGTCCGAGTATTTTCACAGTATTTTTGGTCCTTTTGTACTTCTGGTTATTTTGTTCTTGTGGAGTCCAATTCTTTGGACGTTGCCAGCAGCTTTTGTTTTATTTCCGCATACGCGTCTTCTTCTTGTGCTTTTCTTTGATGTCGCGTGTCTACCGAGTTGCCGCGTAACACAGAGTACATCCTCCTTCTTTCTTTTCATTTACAAACATGAACATTTAAATCAGGGGTGTCAAACATACGGCCCACAGGCCGGATCAGGCCCGCAAAGGGGTTTAATCTGGCCCGCAAGATGATTTTGTAAAGTTAAAAAATAAATAACATTGTAATGTCGGACTAATTAATCAGCCGGCCACAATCAAAATATATAAAATTTGTAATTTCACAAGCAGTCCTCAGACGAGCAATGCAACGTACGGGGGAATTGTCCTGGATGTCCTTATTTTACACAACGTAACGTTACGGTTTGTTTAATTATTATCATTATTATTATTATTATATTAATTCATAAACCGACAAACGTGTTAAATACGAAACAATTTCAATTACAGGTAACACAAATGGATATGACAAGGATTAGCGTCCGTATAACGTCATCAACTGCGCCACGCAATGCATTCTGGGAACAATCTGCAAAACAGATCGATTTAACACGTCCGGAATGTATACCGGCAAAGTGTTGCCGCGTTCCATTTGCATTTGTGTGATTTTTCAAAATATTTCAAAACATTTTCTACTTCCTGAGGGGCGTAACAAACAAAATTTGGAAGCATGCTGTCTTAGGGTGACAACGCGAATGTCAACTGTTGATTTGGGATGTTGATGCAATCCGGCGCAGTCGATCTCAGTTGGACGATCTCATGCAAACCCTTTTCTGACAAAACCACACGCCAATTGTCAATCAGGGACAGTGGCAACGCAAGATGGCCGCCCTCTGAAATAGAAACTTTGCATCTTTTCTCCCGAGAGCCTCCTGCAAAGAAGTGATTGACAGATGGAAGGAGGGCGGGGCTTGTCCTTCTCTTCCAATCCTCTCCTTTCTTTTCCTCTCCCATCCTGCTCGCTAGCGCGCTCCTGCGCGGACCCGCCGCGCTCGTGCACTTTGCGCGCGCGCGACCGCTCCAACTTTGTGTGGCTGCTGCTTGGAGGGAAAGGAAGGAAGGAAGAAAGGCAGCAGGGAAGGAAGGCAGGCAGCAAGGAAGGTGTCGAAGTTGATTCGAGGAGGCGCGCGAGTGTTGGCGGGATGAGACGAGCACGCGCACGCTGACGCTTGGCGCGCGCACTGCGGAGGAGCCAGGAAGAAAGTGGACGTGATTATTTCACAATTGTCGCCTTTTTCCTTGTCACGCATTATTGATCCGAGCCAGGACCCCGCCCGGATTGGGGCAGACGAGCACGTGCACGATCTGCAGCCTTTCCACAATCTGCGATGGGATTTGATTGAATCTTTGATTGACGGGACGGCGCGGCGCCCCCCTCCCCGCCACCTCCACTCCATCCAGGCTCGAGGACCCCCCACCCCCCCCACCTCATCGCATCCTTTCGACGTCCTCACAAAGCGGCTCATCGATGACGGTGAGATTGCTTTGATTTGATTTCATTTGATTGACTGAGTGATTGATTGACTGATCGACGGTGATGCGCGCCTGAGAGGAGGCTGCCTTTGATCTCCTCCTCAGTTGGCGGGAAGTGAATCATCGTCGTAATCTGATTACACGCTGCCATTATCCCCTGCGCGTGCGTCTGTGCAGCGATACATGCACTGATACTACCCCCCCACCCCCTGCCTCTCCCCTCCCATCGTGCAGGAATGTGCCCCGATACTTTATCCTGCGCGTGCGTGCCTGTACTGCCTCATCTATTATACATCAGGGCAAGTATGAGAAGCCCGAGGTGGGGTGGGGGAGGGGTGGGGGTGGGGGGGCAAAGAGGAGTGTGTGGAGGGGGGAGGAGGGGGGGTAATGATAATTGGCAATGAAACAGCATGAAGAATGTTACGTGCTCATAGACACGAAAGGGAGCTCACCTTCATTATGCTTTCCACTTCCTCCTTCTTCCTTCCTTCCAAATCCATTTGAATGATTGTGGTTTTGGTGGCCTATGTTGGTCCGGCAACTTGGGGCCTGGCACTCGACGGTTCTGTTTTTGTCCGTATCAGAGAGAGCGGCGAAGGCCTGCAAAGAGTTTGTGCATGTAGCGAATGTTGGTTTTTAGTTCGCGTTCGTTGAATGTTGCAAAAGGTTCCAAAGGTATTTGCCAAACCTTGGCAACCAGTTTTTATGGTCACAAACAGTGTTTGTGTTGCAATCCAATTTTAACGATGTTTGCTTTGCACCCTTGAAGAAGCCTGACGAGGTGCTGGGCTCGGTGTGTGCGCGCACACTGGCGAGCCTTAATCAAGAGATTCGACCTGAAACTGACAGAGATCTACAAACGTCTGACTACAGTGGAACCTCTACTTACGAACGTCTCTTCATACGAAATTTTCGAGTTACGAAACGCCTCAACGGGAAAATATTGCCTCTTGTTACGAAAGAAATTTCTAGATACGAAAGGTAAAAATACATTACCAAACGCAACATGGCTATTTCCTACCATAGGTATCTATGAGCGTAAATACTAGATCGGCGTTTGTGCATCGTTCTGGCATCCCATTGGCTAAGAGGAACCTCTACCTTAGGTATCTATGAGCGTATACTAGATTGGTGTCTATACAGCGTCCTCATCATTCATCCCGCGGCCCATGAGGTGTTCCAATAGTTTTTCGTAAATGTATGAACTAACGGACAACGAATTTGTGCAAAAATTCAAACAATTGGTGATCGATGAAGGCACAGTAAGTTTTTAATTGCGACGAGACGGGCCTTTTTTTTTTAAAAAGATGCCTCGCCATACCGGAAGTTTCCATGAAGTTTCAGAATTTGTCTAAAAGAATTGCCCAGAAAAAGTGTTCACCAGTCGGGCGTTTGCTCACTAAGATGATGTTTGCATTGGACATTTCCGAAGGATTGTTTAAAAATAAATAAATAAATAAAAGCAAACATCGATGGATCAGTTCTTTACAAACCACCAGGAAAAAAAAAAAAAAAAACACTTCTGAGAGAGGAGAACATGAACCAAAGAGGGCAAAAAACGATGAGGACAGCAGTTAAAAAGGTAAATGACCATCATTTTTATTCCTCTTACTCTTTTATTTGTTTTTTTACATTATGCACAACTCTCATTTATTGTGCAATAATCTAATTGTAACATGTATTTGTTACATGTTTTGATGCATTTTTATGCTTTATAAAACATTTATGTCTGAATTTTGGGAGGCTTGGAACGGATTAGGGCATTTACATGCAAAATGCGTCTCTACTTACAAAATTTTCTACTTAAGAACTTTCTTCCAGAACCAATTAATTTCGTAAGTAGAGGTACCACTGTATCTTCACTCTTTGTGAGATGATCTTTGTGTCTAAGGTGCGTCAAGAGTCAATTTGTGATTTGTCCCCACAAGAAAGTCATTTCATCATGGCCTCTCCATCCAAGCCAATGGAAATGTAACCCCACTGAACTGAAACACTGAACTTTCAAATAAAGTATCCTGGAACGTATCGCAGCCCATGTTTGGAATCGTCCGGCCGTTCTCCTTATTTGACGATGTTGCGCTCAGCCCAAGGAGAAGGATGGCGTCGTGTTCCGTTAGGCCAACCCGATCGCATCTACCAATCAAGGAACGAAAATTTCGCTCACAAGCAAAAAAAAAAAAAAAAAAAAGTCAGATGTCACTGGACAAAGTTTGACCAGGCCCACTCGACAAACAGGAAGTGACTCGTGAGCGACTGACGATTGAAGCTAGCAAGTTAATGAGTTCAATCAGGGACGTACAACGTCAATGTCACCGAGGACCTCGAGGACTGCACACTTGCGACACCAGATGGATGACAAAAGTGCCACTTGAAATATGGACAAAAAACGTGCATGTCTGGTTTTGACTCAAGCAATGTACATGACAGTATCTTTCCATATTTCATGTTCAGTGTGTCTACACAAGAGGCAGCCTTCAACAGCTCATCAAATAAGCACCAACTCGGATTGGAGTTGGATTCTTTCCAGTGCAAAAAAAGGTTCTCTGGCATCACAAGGACCATTCAAGGACGCCACAAAACTGCTGATGTCAATGCAACAACTCATTTTGGACATTTGTCCACAAAATGTCGAGTAGTGTGCAAAAACTGATATGGCCTCTCAACTTGTAATGTGGGAGAGTAGAAGGAAGACAAGTCTGCTTGCTCAAGGGAACTTGGCCACACTCGCAGACCTGCAGCCACTCACGATGGAACCAGCAACCACTCTGTGTCTCCCTAAAGCGTTAAATCATTTATGAGTTCATTACTCACTTATTGACAGTAGGGATGTAACGATATCCAACTATCACGATACGATAATTATCACGATAATGTGGGGAGGTTGGCGATATTTAAAAAAGGTCACAATATTGTAAAAGAATGAGCTCATACACAATATTGCACAATATTGTTCTTTTGTACATAAGAGCAATACATATAAACTACCTCCAATCTCTAATAACACATAATATTGAGGCACTTACGCGCTAATGCAAGCCCACATTGAGTTCCTCCACATATTGACTCACTTCACAAGCACATTATAATCCCCTTCATCTGACAATTAGTGTAGATTTTAAACACAGGAGGCCAAAGCATCCCTAATGAAAATTAAACTGCACAAAAAACTAGCCACCAGAGGGTGCTAGAAGTGCACAAATTGAAATCCACCTAACTTTTTTTTTTTGACAGATGTGTAGCTTTTAAATGTTGTGAACATGACGACAACGATTATTGTGGCAAGTTTTAATATCACGATATTGCCGTTATCATTACATCCCTAATTGACATAAGGTAGTCAGCTAGTTAATCAGCGACATAATTAACTAGCTGGTTATTTAACAGGGCAGTTAGTTAGCCTGCTGGTTACCTAGGTAGAAAGTTAGATCATTATCTAGTAAGTTAGCAGTATAGTTGAATAGCAAGTTAGCGTTTGAAAGCGCTATATAAATAAAGTTGAGTTGAATTAACTAGCTGCTTTGTTGGGGTTAGCTATCTGGTTGATTAGCCTTCATAGCTAGCAAGTCATTTAGCTAGCTAGCTATTAGTGACAGGCATGCGTATCGATGTCGGCCATGTTGCAGCGTTGTCATCGAGCTGATCACATGAGTGACTTTGATTGGCAGCTGCAGTGTTTGCCTTTGATTGGCCACGCCCACACGTTTTTGGCGAGCGACAGGAAGTCTGCGCGCTAATCGCGCCTTTAAGCCGTCAGCTGTCAACTTTCTGTTTGTCCGCACGTCCATCTGCGCGCTTCGCCGCCGCGCTCTCATTGGCCGCACCACCACCTCCTCCTCGTCCTCGACTGCACCATCACCATGGTAACACGGCACTGACATCCCGAGCAACACTCACATGACGCGTCAAAGGCGAGACAAGTTGAGTGGGTGATGTGAGTGAACCGCCCGCATTCATTCAATGACTGCTTGATTCACTCACTCACTTATTCAGACATTTATTTATTCACTCTCTCATTCATGGATCAATTCAGTTAATTGATCATTTGTTTACTTGTTTTCTGATTCACCAACTCACTCATTCACCCAATTCATCATTTATGGATTTGCTCATAATAAATATGCACTCATCCATTCATTCATTCATCATTTCACTCACTCCGTCATGTCATCCGCTCACAGGCTGGTTTGGATTTGCATATTTTCCGTTTGGCATTTGCGGACTGACCACTTGGCCGATTTTTGGGGCTTGTCGCTTGCTTTTGGCGCGAGTGCAAAGCTGGCACAGCAGCACCTGCCACCAAGCCAGCGGCTTCCCTTTGCTGGGGCGGTGGCAGGCGTGAAAGCTTGACGAGCAGCCAATTGCGCAACCTCATTCAAGCGCTCGACAGCACCCTCCAGTGGACAAAATGGATTGCAACGCACGGTCTGCTTGCTAGGCTACATTCGCACAGATTTTTGAAGGGCCCGACCCAAGTGGATTTTTTGAAGTCGATGCCCATTTTTGGACAATTACTGATTAATTGGTTGATTTATTTCAAATATATATAATGCATAAAAATCACGCCCTTTGAACTGTCTTTCAATGGCCGTCTATTATATGCAGATCATCCCTATTGGCGTGTCACCCTGGTTCATATAACTTGCATAAGTGTGTTTGTGGTAGCGCTAGTTGGATGTGTGTCATAAGAACACATTTCAGTTGGATTTTTGTTGCATAATGTTTTTATTATTATTCGCCTTTGTCTCTTTTGCGCTCTCACTGCTCAACGCCGTCAAATCGAAAAGTGGGAGGGTGGGCAGAGACCAAAGAGAAAGGTTCCAGTTCCACAAAGACATTCTGACTGGTGCCAGCGGGTACTAGTTATCTCCAAGGGCAACATGAGTAGCCCACAGGTCTATTCTAAAAATAGCTCACCAGTGATAGGACAACATTGATTTGTTGACTTAAAATTAATAAGTGAATTTAATGTAGCCAATATTCGACCTTTTATTTTTGTTTAACCAAATATTTCTATATTTTGATGGGGTTTTTTTCTCATGGCGTCAGGATGGAATATGGACGCTCTTCGTGGAAATGCGCGATTTGCGCTGCCTGCCGTCGGGTAAATGTCAGCGCAGCGTGACGGAGCGCAGACAGCAAGAGGGCGACCAATCACGACGGGCCGCTTCCTTCGTGCAAACAGCGAGAGCAGATGTCAGCGCGCCCCACGCACGTGCGCGTGTGCGTTCTAAAATTATCTCAGGTGCGTGCGCGTGTCATCACATGACTTGCCATCTAACGGCTGACATGATTCTTCATCATGTGACTTTTGCCAACACGCATGTAAATGAGCATTTCTGCAGTCCAAAAGCCATTTTTGTTTATGGATGGAAGGATCCAAATGCGCTCGTTCCAACATTTACAAGATCACAAAATGTTCTGGACCGACTTTTCATTTTGACTTTTGAGGTATGCACAATGAACTTTCTCAAAAAGATTTTTTTTTTTTAAGTAACTTTTGCTCAAGCAGCACCCAAGCCGTTGACAAATACCTTCCACAAAAATTCTAAATGGCTTATATATATATATATATATATATATATATATATATATATATATATATATATATATATATATATATATATATATAAACATTTTAAAAAAGGGAAGCAGTCGTTTGCTCATGATAATGTCATATTTAAATTGTATGAGAAAACCTTGCTTGAGGTCTCTGGGGTCCTGCAAAAGATTTCTCCCCAAAATGAGAAAATTGTTCTTTAATTGCTGCGATTGGCTGGCAACCAGTTCATGGTGCATCCCGCCTACTGCCCAAAGCCAGCTGGGATAGGCTCCAGCACCCCAACGCCCTCCCCCTGCGACCCTTGTGAGGAGCCAGCAGTTCAGAAAATGGATGGATGTTCCTTGATTGGCAAAATCTGCTCCTCATCTTCCTGCTCACGTCTTCGACTCATCTTTTCTCTTCCTCTTTTTATCGCCCGTCCCGTCGTTGAGCCGCATCGGCGCAACAACCAGACGCCATCATGCGTGTGTGTGTGTTTATTCTGGCCCTAATCCATGGCGAGCGGCGCCGCGGGCGGGAAAATGGGATTTTTCGAGGAATCATCTGATTGAAGGCGATGACCTGATTAAAAGACGGCGGCCATATCTTACGTGCCGGAAATAACATCCAAGATGATGTGAAAAATTTAAAAAAACATGTCGGCTACCATCCCCTCGTGTGCTGTTCAACGTTGGCATTGCTCTGGCTCGCTTCTTCATCACTGGCCCTTTTTATGTGCCGACGTTTTTTCAAGGTCCCAAATCACAAGAAAGGGATGAAAAATACCCCAGACTACGAGCGAGGCGTCAACGAGCCGTAACGGTTTGGCAAATTCCAACACGGTGCCGTGTGGCTGTTGATGTTTTGTGATGAATCAAGTTGTGGTTAGCGCGTGATTGGTCCTCATCATCTGCCATCAAGATTCAATTTGTCAATCTAGTCGTGCTGTGCGATACGCAGGACTGGACTGGCCATCTGGCATGCAGGACAGATGCCCGGTGGGCCAATGTCATTTGGGGCCGATGTGGTGCTATTCAATGATTATTTTCCTACATTTTACCCCGAGAGACCGTCCCACAATTAAAATTATGGTATATTTTTTTTTTTAAATTAAGGAAGCTGTATCATCAAATTGCTTAATCACAATCAATTTTCAACCTTGAAGTATTTATGTGTTGTTTCCTTTTTTAACAAGGGACAAAATTAGGACAATGTTCGTTGACAAATAGAAAATACTTTATCAATGTGTTTTTCCCCCAGAAACATTACAATCATAAGAAAATATATATGTATTTATTAGGGCTGGGCAATATATCAAAAAAATATCGATATCGCGATATTGGCCCATGCAATATGCATATTGCAAAGACATGCAATCATTTTCATTTGGATTTTTTTGCTTTTATCTGAAATTGACACAAACTTAAAAGTGCATCACCATCCAATAGTTGAACATCGTCTCGGGTAATTACAAATAATTAAGTAGCAACACATTGAACTTGCTAATTTTACCACATGAAAAAATGTTATTCTTTCATTTGACAATAAAATGTTATTTCTTTAGGTACATGTTAAATATCGCAATAATATCAGTATTGTGATATTCAACAACGATATCGCATATCGCATGTTTTTCCAATATTGTGCAGCCCTAATTTTTTTACTTTCTTAAAGAATTTGCACAAAGTGATGATATAGGAAAACAAATTTAAACAAAGTCTTTATCATATATTGTTCAGAAACTACAAATACAAAAAATAAAAAATTCCGCCTTCATTGTGCTTCTTTTGTGGATTTTTTCAAACTAAATAAACAAGGTTTTAAAGCTTATGCTCAAATATAAAACACAAAACAACATACAATGCAGTGCATAAAAGCATAGTGCCAGCATCGATCCAACATCGATAATATCGATATTTGGATCGATCCGCCCACCACGAGAATCTAGTGCGGATCACAGCGATCAGCGTTAGCCTCAAGTCGTTAGCTTTTGGCTAACGTGGAACTGGTCACTTGCCATGAGTGACCGGCGACAGTGGAGAGCGCCGGCTGGCTGCCTCGAATGGTGGCAATGACCTGGAATTTTTATTTAATTTATTTTCTTTGCTGGTTTGCGCAACGTGTCTCGTGACGTTTTTCAAATATCCGCAACCATCGGCGATGCGGCTGTAACGAGCTTGCGATGACCGATTTGTGTAACAAGATGGCGACAATCCGTAAGAGGGTATTTGCAACCTTCACAAGTACCCGATACAAGAGCCACGACTTCGTGTCCTGGAAGCGACGACCACGCGGCCGACGCTGAATTCGGATGCTGATGTTTTATTCAGGCCGCGACGCCGTTGATGGCGGCCATGATGGCGTCCGGCGCGTGTGTGCGCTTGTGGGCCGCCGCTGGCTTGTTTGTGGCGGTTAAGCGTCTTTACGAGTCCGCCGGGTCTAATTGAGTTTGGCTTCCGACGAGCGCGGGAGGAATTCCTTTTAAGGGCGGCGCCATTCCAGTCCTTCTGTGTGCATAATTCAGTCGGTGAATATTCATGAGCTGTCGCCTCTGCTCATGAATATTCATGAGCGCTGCCTCTGATCATCAATTAAACATCAAACCTTTTTTTTTATTGATCCCCACGTTGGTCTTTTAGCAAAGCGCACAAGATATGAAATGGGCAAATATTCGCTCACATCTGCCACCACCGCAACTACACGCACGTAGACTCTATGGAGGACCAAAACTGCCAAAATTCGAAATAAATAAATGACGAAATAAATAAATAAATGCCGAAATAAATAAATAAATGACTAAATAAATAAATAAATGACTAAAAGTGAAAATAAAAATGAATATAAAAAAATATAATTCGAAAATTATATCTAAAAAAATAAATATAAATGGAAATAAATCCGTTTTTATTTTCACTTTTAGTATTTATTTATTTATTAAGTCATTTATTTATCTATTTATTTAGTCATGTATTTATTTATTTAGTCATTTATTAATTTGAATTTTGGCAGTTTTGGGCCGTACTGCCAAGTCAAAATGTTATTCAAATGAGGGGGCGGTCCTAAGCGTGTCTTGGGTTGGACTCCACCGTTGCAAACTGCCTGTCATTGGTTGAGTGAGCAGCTCGCGAACAAGGAAGTCTTGCCGGCTTGCAATGGACGACGATCGTGTCCACTGTCACCTCAACTTGCGACTTGAGTTGTTAGACAACAAGTGAGAGCAGACAGTGGACACGATCGTCGTCCATTGCTGGAGCTCTCCATTGCAAGCCGGCGAGACTTCCTCGTTGCCGAGCTGCTCACTCGACCAATGACTGGCAGTTTGCAACGGTGGAGTCCAACCCAAGACACGCTTAGGACCGCCCCCTCATTTGAATAACATTTTCACTTGGCAGTATGGCCCAAAACTGCCAAAATTCAAAGTAAATAAATGACTAAATAAATAAATAAATGACTAAATAAATGACAAAAAGTGAAAATAAAAATAGATTTATTTCCATTTATATTTATTTTTTTGGGATATAATTTTCAAATTATAGTTTTTTTATATAAATTTTTATTTTCACTTTTAGTCACTTATTTATTTATTTAGTCATTTATTTATTTCGAATTTTGGCAGTTTTGGTCCCCCATAAGACTCCTGTTGGCCCGCACAACACGCAAGCACACGCACGGGACGACAGATGAAGCACACACGCTTCAAGTCGTCCAACTAAGCAGTTAAAAATATTGTCGTGGAAGAACACGACAAAATTGGTGTGGTAGATTTGATCTGCTGATCGCAGACAGCCAAAGACGTCGTCGTTCATTTCTAATCCGGATTTTTGGTATTCCGGAAAAAAACTTTTCCATCTTTCTATACAGCCAAACATTCCACACAAAGATGGCCTAACACGTTCTTCTGCTTCGCTGATCAATAACAAATGAGGCATTGGTAGCGAGCTGTTCCTACCAATATGGGCCCGGGCGGTGCGTTCAGGGTCACGGGAAAAACTCGGAACCCTCCGACTTTCAAGCGATGGCCAGCTTCAAACGTGGAAACGTATTTATTGCGTGTGTGGAAGAGAAAGCGGGCCGATCTCTCGGATGTTCTCATCTCATTGTCGTCTCGTTTGTCCTTGGCAACCTTTCAAGCCAGAAGAGCATAACGAGCGTCAACATTGATGTCACTCACGTTCGGCACGGGACGCCAGCTGCATTCAGAGACGGTCGGAATTTTCAAAGTCAGATGGGAAAAAAAGTCCATCAATGCATTAAACGTTCATCTGAACAATTGGGGACTTTTTGCTGTTTTCAAATGTTGCTATGGTGACAAGTAGGCAGGGCCTATCAACCGTTCCTAATATTTTGGCCCTCTCGATAGCCACTAAATCCTCACTCGCACCCAAACGCGCGCTGGCATGGTCGCACACACGCACACACATGAATTATTGAGGTCAGTTTTCTATTAAGGGAGCAGATGACTAATCCACGTTTTAGTGGGAGAAGAAAATAATCCTCCTTTTGTCTCTTTATGTCCTTCTGATGCGCCATGTGTGTGTCTATGCGCGTGTGTGTCACACAGCATGCAGTTTGCAAAGCTTCGAGTGGAGTCGATGCAGGCAACACAAATTCAATAATGCACAGACAAACTATCAAATTGTTACAAATAATAAGCTTTTTTTTTTTGCATTGAGTTGTAAAAATGACTGACTTGACTTGAGGAGCAAATTTCTCATTTTGTTATCCTCTAAAAATGTGACAATTTAACGAGCCCTCCAAAGACATTTGAGTTCTAACTTTGCATTTTTTCTGTATTCCAACGTGAGCATGAGCAGAATGAAGCGCTTTTTGGAGAATTTCAGCAAGCGTACGACTGCAAAGTCAAATCAAGACAAACATTTCCTTCATTGGCCATTTGGCTTTGAGCAAAAACTCACCTGAAATCCTCCCTCTCACAGGTGTCCCAGTGTCTGTCATTGGCTAGCGGAGGAGCCGCCCATCCGCCATGATCTCAGGCTTTCTCCATCATCGCCATTTTGGGCGCGCTTCCTTCATCACCGACATCAATTTCCACACAAATATTTTAGGAGCGTCACCTGTTGACAAGGGTAAACAGCACACAATTTGCTTAGGAACAGTTTGGACAATTTGACACCCCCCAAAAATAGAAATTCTTCTCCTGCTTCTCGTCCTCAAAGTGCCGCACCCTCCAACGTCCCTCCCCTGTCTTTGCTTTTGGGGTTGCTGATGGCTTGGGGGACAGCCAAAAATGGCTTCCCTCATTCCGTGGGTGTTTCAGAGTTACATCAGTCCACCAGCAACAACGGGAGTCCATCTGTGACTTCACTTTCTTGCTCAAGGACACTTCCACATAAGTTGGCTCTCCATCCACCCATTTTTATTCGAATTTTCAAGAAATGCAAAAATAAAACGGAATGGAAATGCTAGCAATTTGAAAAAGAGCCCAAAATTCGCACAAAAGATTTCACGGTTCGAGGGGGTGAAATTTGAAGCGTATCGAAAAAAGGAAAACGCAAATTTTGGCTATGGAAACAGCTTTCGCAAAGAACCGCTGTGGCGCCGCATGTACGTTTGTAGTACCAAAGAAATGTCAGACGATAAAGTAAGGTTTGTTTGGGGAAATGACGAAACAGAAATCTTTTTGGAATTAATTAAAGAAGCGGATATTAATGCTATTGTAGATGGAAAACAGCAAAGAAACGCTACAGCTTATCAAGAATTACAAAAGCAAACTCATACGACGTTAACGCACGGCGCAGTCACTTCCTGGTCTTCTTCTTCTTCTAAATTACTGGTGGATCACATCTCTATGGTATACTGTATAGCGCCACCTACAGCGGCGGAGTCCATCTCTCAATATTCGCAAAAGAAGAACAGATGGAAGCAGGCATAAGTCGCATGTCTGTTTTGCGCATTTTCAGTAAATTCACTTAAAAAATTCAAAACAATTGGATGGAAACCTGACTATATTCAGAGAGGCTGAGGATAGTACGAGCAATCTATGGACTGGGAGGCGAGCACCCAAGCCGTGACATTTTCTTTCCAATGAAGATCAATATCAATATTGAAAATGGAACGTTGAGGCTACTTGAGGCACGAAAGTGGTGTAGTCCAGTGTATACGCGGGTTTACTGAGTATAACCACTTCTTTTTCAGTCTGTATTGAGTAAACCCACTTCTAAATCTCCTCCTGATGTGCACCGTTCAGCCATGGCCGACCCTCCTCTGCCTATAATTGGCTGGTACTTCTTCGCTGATTAGATTGGCTAACTTTTGGCATGAGGATTGATGAGCCAGGGCCGAAAAAAAAACAAGCCTTCAAATTGTTCTCCAGAGCCACATTGGCAAACCAGAAATTTAGCTCAGGTGAACTGATTTGCCCTCGTACTTGATTGCGACGTGGGTTTGATCCCCGAGGTGGACACTGCCTGTTACACAACAAGTATTTGCTCTACTTTAGTTTTATAGTAGCTATAGGCTGGTACTTGATTTTAAAGTAAGTAAAAGTACCACTCATATGGTTTAAGATTCAGCCCAAAACAATACTGAAGTCTAACAAAACAGTTTATCTATTTTGTTCATTGTTCACTAAATATTGTAATTTGTTTTACAACATATTACTGTAGGCAGTACTGTGTTATGAAACAACATATATGTTTGCCTCATGACAATACATTTCTCATTTCAGGCTGCTTGTGTTACCAATCGTGACTACAAACTGTTCTTACAAGTCATGAAAATTTTATTACTGTGAGGAAGTACAAATGACGGATTTTTATTACTTACGTGTCACTGTTTCTAAGCGGACGTTTTTCGGGACTACTTGAAGAAGAAGAAGAAGAAAAAAAAAAGACAAAAATTGAGAGTATACCCAGTTCTCCAGGGTCCACTACACCACTGCCCTAAGTGACTCACTACTCGCTATACGGCCTGTCGATTAGCGGCTCGCTTATGAGGAAGGTGATCATGCCGATTGCGCCACAGCTTGACCAGTCGCACTCAGGAACCGTGCATCCGCAAAGTGTTGACAGCACTTCAAATCAGTCTGTCAAATGTCTCAGAGTTAGGGATGGCGGATATAAGTGACGCGCAAAGTAGTGAGGTAGTACTGGTGCTGGTATCGGTCAGACCGAAGTGCTATGGCGCATCGGCCTCGCCCCCATCAACACGCTGCTTCTCCGGCTTGAGCTTTCACTTCCTGTTTGGGGGTTGTGGCATCACTTCCTGCTTGGTGTTGATGTACGGCTCATCCAGATGTTTTGCCCTCGCTAACATCTGCGTTAGCGCCGCTCCACTGCACGCCTTCGAACATCTGCTAACATCTGCACGCGCTCAGCGGCGTGGAAGCGAGATGCCGACATACGCACGCTGGCAGCTGCCAGCGGGAAATGGCGAGAATGTCGAACCGTTAGCCACGGGCCGGCTCCGCGCCAGCACGTAGCAAGACGATTAGCTGCTGGCGGACTTTTTAGCGGCAGGCGTGATACTTTGCTGCTAGTGTGCGTATGTGTGCCTTTATGCACGTCCATCTGTGTGTATGTTGATGTATGCGTGCATGTCCGTGTACTTGCGTGTATGTGTTGTAAGCTAATAATCCATCATTCAATAAAGAATGGAATAGAAATCTCTTTACGATGGCATGTAGGAGGTCCGGAGTTGTTTTTGTTTTGTTTGTTTTGCCAAATGCCAATGGAGCCGAATGCAGGTGTGCCTCGTCCACCCTGGGCATATTGCTCTAATCATATACCGGCGCAAACAAAATTCTGACTGCTGGGAGCAAATTTGCGCCTGATTTACCACACACGGCAATGGATTTGCACCAAGAACATGGTTGTTAGAGTGACAGTTGCGAGAAAGATGACACTATCAGAAAGCGAGGTTGGACCGAGCGGTGCATGAGAAACGTTTTCCTCATTTAGAGCCATTAAGCTAGCTGTACAGAGCAGAGAGGACGACAACAACGTCATTCATTCATAAAGTACAAATTATTGGTGCGATCATTTATTAAAATATATATTTTCAGAGGTTGATGTATGTATACAGTATGCATCTGGCACGTAAAAATTATCGGAAAATACGACCCCCCACCCCCGGCGCCCCGCTTCTGCCGATCAACCCGGGTTACATCATTAAAAAACAACAACAACAACATAGAAAAAGGTGACACCTTTTTAAAAAAAAAAGGGGAAAAAAAAGAAAAAGGTGAAGCCAAGCTCTTCTTCCATCTTGTCGCACGTCAACCCTAACATCAGCTGCTGGATTTCCCTCATCAGTCGGCAACAAATGCCAACAAGGACATTTGCTTTTTCAAAGGCTGCACCACACCACTACATAGTACACACAAGCACACGCAGTAACATTGACGGTCAGGTTCCCATGGCGACGCTTTTATGCAAATCAGCACCTTCTTGTGCTCCTGTCTTGAACTGGGTGGACTCTTTTTCAACTTATTAGGACGCATGTGCAGGCGGGGGCTCATGTGGCCTCACATATCGTGTGCGTGCGCGTGTGTAGGCTAATAGTGGAGGAGCCTCCAGGCTGGAATCGCAGCAACGAGATGTTGAGCCTTAATCTGATTGAAGCACACTTCACTGACTGACTGACTGACTGGGGCACATGACACACACACACGACACACACATGCATGCCTGACAGCACAGTTGCAGTCATACTGTGGCAGTGTCATATGTCAATGGTGCTTTAAAGACAACTTCCTGTCTCCTGATGTGCACACGCACATCAACAACAGGATGACATCAGCGGAAGTGGCAGGTGGTCATTAGTAAATGTCAGACAATAACAACGGTCATCATTTAGCGTGTTAGCCCGTGCTAGCGTGCGCGACGCTATCGGTGACTTTATCGTGTTGGCGGCTAATTAGTGTGACGGCCATTTAACGACGGAGGCGAGGCGTCGTCACGCGCCGTCGCCTCCATTAGCGTCGGCTGCTTAGCCCGCCGACGGCTGCGTTTAGGCCGCTAATTGACAGCACGGGTCACTTCCCGTCAGCCGCGTGCCGCATCCTGCCTGTCAAACGCGCGAAGGGAGCGAGGCGAGGGTCATGTGACCACAACAACGACAGCCTGCGTGGCGGCAACTCGTCAAAAGCGGCGACTGTGATGAAAGTCCGGTGAAGAACACATTTTGTTATTCCAAAATGTTTCAAAGTAAGAAACAAAAATGTTTCACATTTCAATGGGTTGAAAAAAAACAACAAAAAAACAAATTTGTCGATGATTTACAAAGCACTCTGAAAGAGCTTCGTCAGACGTAAGGGGAAAAGTTTTGAATGTGGATTTTGAAAAACATTTACACTTGATTGCCATGTTTGGAATCTTGATTGATTGCGACATTCCCAAAACGTCCCAAAGTGGCGAACAATGTAAGAAACATCGTCAACCTGTAATGGAATTACTTTTGCTCATTGGCTGCTTCGGCTATTTTCTTTTTAAACAAGTTCTGATTTGGGGTGCCGCGATTGCTGTTTTGGGGCATATCACCGTTCCCCAATTGTGGAAAAAGTTTCACCTGCCAATCCCCATTTTTGCCACTGCTGATTTTTTTTTCCTATCAGCGTAAGCCTTTATTGTTTGGATCTTGTTTTATTGTCAATCTTTAAACGATAGTGTGGTATACTGAGTGGATGTGTTAAATACATGTTATTGTAACACTAGGTTCCCCAGTAGAGGGCGAACTTGCTTTATGTTACCCACATTACTACCATGTACGACAAACGGGAACAAGAGAAAATTGTACCGCAGTAAGCGTTGGTGTGCACTAGTAAAGTTTTTGGAACTACAACTTGAGATGTTGTCTTAAGTTATTCGGCCACTACGCAACAGAGAGCAACGGCTTGTTTGTCTCTCAACTCAAAATAAAATGTCTTTTAGTAAAAGGACTGACGGGCTGACTTTTCCAAATTAGAAAATCGGGCCTGATTCCGACAACAGTTATCACATGAAAATTTGAGGACGTGATTGGCCCGTTGTGACGTCTTCAAAAGGAAAAATTTTGGCTGCTTGTTGCACGATGAGCTTTCCATGCTCATGGTTCCAACCTTAGGAAAGGCCTCCGTCAGTTGTGGCTAGCCAACTGGGATGCCAGGAGACCAGCTAGCCGCTAGCATGTTGTGCATCAATGATAGTGTCATTGATTGCTAGCTAGCAACTTGAACGGTGCGCGAAGCGCCGTCATCCGTTGCGAGCCACTTGACAGCGATAATGTTTGGCTTGTCGAATATTTTGCACGTCTGGAAGCTTTTCTTCATCATAAAATGAAGCGGGAAACATATGACACATTCTCCACAATGTGTGGAGGTCACAGTGAAAAGATGCACTTGAGACTGACGGCGGCCATCAAATGTTGTTGACCTTAGCAAACATTTCTTTTATTCACTCAAATATTTGAGTGCCTCCTGCAAATGTCAGACACTCATTGTGCTCAAATGTCACATTTTTATGGCACATATCTTCGTTACTCTTCCTCATCATCATCCTCATTTGCACCATTAGGACATGTTGTTGTGGAGATTTGGTTTGATTTGAGCTTGGCTAACTTTCCGCTGGCCGGGGAACATCTTTCCGCTTGACCTTGCCGTTGGCATTCATTCAGTGACGGCGCACTCAAACCTTTTCGAGAGGATCACACCAAGACTAACTATACTCACAAATCAGCAACAATATGTTTTTTTCCATACACATTCACAAGAGATTTATGACATCATTTTGACCATTTTTTTTTTAGATGACCCCCCCAATGCATTTCAGCAGGTGCCAACATTTTGGCTGTTGGCGGGTCGGCTCATTTCCTCAACACTTCGTCCTCACTTGTTGCCATACCCAGCAATACCCATGACTGTCAGGACCACGTTGACCATCGCAACGGCGTGCTTTTGGTCAGGGCTCACGCACACACGCACACAGAGTTTGTGTGCATATTTGTCTTTAACCACACACCAGCTTTCACAGCTTTTGTGCACCCTGAAACTGTGTGTGCGTGTTTGTGTGTCATCTAAAAATAAGCTTTGTCTCCAGGAAGAGCTTCCTAATGGAACTTCTCTGTAGCCGTGTATGTGTGCTATTTTCCACCTGGCAGGTGGTATCATGGCTGCTGTGACTGCCTGCATGGTCCGGATGCTGAGTGGGATTTTCAATCCAAAGTCTGTGTGTGCGTGTATGCTATGGGGCATTGCATCGAAATGTAATGTTGACAAATGATAAATGTGCTGGCAAACGGCACGTTACGTGTGCAAGTTCCCGACTGAATGCAGCGTGTAGCTTGCGTGTGACAGGCCCCTATTGCCCCCCCCCAGGGCGTGCTTGAAGCTCTTTCATGACCCCCAGTCGGAGTCGACTGTCAAAGTAAACACAAGAAAAATGAATGACGTGTTTTATATTTCAATACACATGGTGCTTTTTTTAAAAGCCTGCCAGTGCTAACGCTAAAGTCAAAGTAAAATCTCATTGACATGCTAATGGGGAAATTAGCATCAACTTTTGGGAGTGCTATCCATTCCAATAAGTAAGATCCCCACATAAACATGCCGCCGATTCTCTTTTGGCGGGGTGACGTGGGCGTGGCAAATATTCTGTGATGAAGTGACAGAGGCGCCCAAGAAGAAGAGCAAACATCGTGATGGATGCTTTTCATATCTGCCGGGAAGACTTCCTGCCCCGGAATACTCGGCCTTAAAAACATTTTAAAAAGGTGGCAAAAAGGTTTGCTGTTAGGGCGTCCCCTAAAAAGATGAACAACAAGAGCTCTTCCAGTCACCTAGCAACCTGCCAGTCATGATTGAAGGATGTTTGTGGAGCATAAACATGAGAAGTTCATAAGTGTAAAGTTGTGAGAATTTACGCGTCAATTAGCGCTTTGACAGGTTAGCGTGCTGATAAAAATCGTTTTCAATCATTGCTAATACTGGCAATGACCTCTATTTGCTCTATATAAAAAAAAAAGAAAAAAAAATGGTGCCAACACATACTAGTTATCCCCAAGGACAACATGATTAGCACAATGATCCGTTAGCTGACCAGTGATGTGAAAGTGTCACTTGCTAAGAACAAGCACAAGAAGAATGTGAACATTGATTGACAAAATGTTTGTTCTGTGCCGAATTTCATATCCTTTGCTTGGAAAATAGAAAATGTACCAAATGATTTGAAAGCAGCTGATTTTGGAGCCGTCGTTTGAGGACGGAGATAGACGGGCAGCTGCTTAACTGGTTCGGCTAACTTGACAGTTACGCTGCTCAAACCTAATCGGATTGTTTTCATTGGCCAAACGACGTTTGGCAACATTCCAGCAAAAATGATGACTTCAGGAAATCCAAAAATCGCCATTTTGTTCAAGTTGGTCTTCTATTGCATCATGTGATGATGCGCAACACCAAATCTCATTCAAGCGCTCATTTCAGGAACTAGCAACATTGATCCTTCCTACACATCCAAGTGCATGCTCAGGCGTCACGCAAGAATGCATCTTGCATCTTCTCCCAAACTCCTTTCCAAAGGTCTTGGAGCGCCGCAGGAAATCAAATAATCATCTGACCAAGCAGTTTCCTGAATGCGCGCACAAACTAACCTCCGCGGCTGACGAGCTACTTTGTGCGCCGCCCGGAGGCTAAAAGTCGAAAGTCTTCTTGCGTTCAGTCATCTGAACGCAATCGGCCATCCAAGACTTTGCACTCCGCCGCCGCCTGCACTCCTTTTTTGCCCCAAAACCTCCTTCAGGGTTCCATTTTGTTTGCCCAGCGCAAGTCTAGCATCCAATTGCTTGCACTGTTGTGGGCGTGAACACTCGCTTGCAACTCCTTTCATTGCCTCTTTTACGTTGTGGAAATGGACTGAGTGGAATCCACGCGATGGAAGCACCCAAAGTACACTTTGAACAACTTCAAGCACGACGACGCCGGCCCGTGATGTCAACATGTCCACTTGGCCGCAGCCACCGCCTGACAACCGTCTGGACAGGCATGTTTTTCATTCAAAGCGGGAATCTTAAAATGCGTGTGCGTGCGCATGTGTGTGTGTGGGGGGGGGGGGGGGGGGGGGGGGGCGCATGTGTGTTAATCCCAACTGGCGGGAGGAATAATGCGAGTTGCGTCTTATCTTTGGGTTTGAGTGTGGAAAGCAGCTTAGATGAGGTCGCCTGGAAGGAATTATGCACAGGAAGGGTCTCTCTCTCCCCACACACACATACGCAGAAGTGAAAAGTTGCCCATGGAGCTTGACATGGGCTCCAATTCCAATTCTGATGAATTTTATGAGAATCCTCAGCAAAAATATTGTCAGCAGCTCTATTTTTTGGGGGGGGGCCAAGCAAAAACATTTGTTTTCATTGAAAAAAAATTGAACACGATATTATTTGATTAAAAAAAAAATATAGATTTTTTTTTTTTTTGCTACATTACGATACAGGTAGCATGTGAATTAAAAATTAACACATTCACATTTCCTAACATGGAACATTGGTGAACATTTTTAGGGCTACTCGTGTTGTCCTTGGGGCTAACTAGTATCTGCGGGCACATGTACATGCCTGTTTTCTCTTTTAAGACAGCCGTGTGATTGTGTCTGTTCGTCCAACCTCCCTAACTCTTCCTCCGTGTATAACTGCTTACTGAGAAGGAGGGGGAAAACAAACTTTGAATTGCAGGCAGTGAAGATGAAAGAGGCGGCTGGTTGCCTCAAATTTGCAAGCAGCCCTGCTTAGAACGAAAGGATGAGCTCGCTGGTGATGACGGCCATTTTGAAGAGGTTCTTGCAAACTTGCCTTTTTTTCAAAGGCGGCTAATCGGCCCACGTCTACTGTCTGCTTTCATCTCACGCCGCCTTGCAAGGTGTTACACACGGCGCCCGCTCGTGCTTGTTGTGTTCTAATAGATTGATGGAAGTCAACCAAATCATCACACAAACACACACACACGGTCAGTGTCAGCGCGTTGATGAAATGTCGCAACAGCGGCGGTGTCACCTTCCATTTGGTCAGCGAGCTGTCGCCATGGAAACCATGTGACTGTCCAAATGGAGATGGAGCGCCTCTGTCTTTGTGGCAGCCGGCGGGCGACAGTTTTAAACGCTGACCAATCAATCGGAGAGACGGACAGCGGCAAAGATGCGTCTTCATCGTCGCCATCCTCTTCATCATGGTCTCTGCTGGAGGCCAACGGGGCCGCTGCCGAGCTCGCTCGCTCGCTTGCAATCTTCTCATCATGACCACCAGGGTGGGAAGGGTCCCGTGCGGTGCCGTGATAGCGCCGGAGCGAGCGCTTGGCACGTTTGCAACATTTGGAAGCGGCGCCCTGCTGGCTCCGACCTTTTCCACTGCATCACAACTAAACAAAACACAAAAGTGTTTGTTTCCCTGGCGGAGGCATCACTTTGTCACCCCAATGATACTTTGTCAGAAGGGACGATCCTTTGGCGTGGCGCATACAGCGGACACATTCTGGTATGCGCTGCAAATCGTAAGCGCTAGTTGACGCTAACGTGCTATAAAGCTGCTGCTCGGCTTTCCGTTTGGCTTTCGAACTTGAAAGTGGCTCAGGACCCAACCCAATCGAAATTCATAGATTGAAGCGGCTCCTTCTCCAGTGCAGACATGTCAAATGTCAAAAAGGAAATTCCTCAACTAGGAATTCCATTCTGCCAAAAACTGGCGCTATTCAAATGGCAGCTCTAAAATCTCATTTGATGACATAGTTGCTGCGCTTGGCTGGCGACCAGTCCAGGGTGTACCCCGTCTACTGCCCGAAGCCAGCTGGGACAGGCTCCAGCACCCCCTGCGACCCTTGTGAGGAGTAAGCGGTCAAGAAAATGGGTGGATGGATGGATGTCATACTTGGCTAACTAAAAACAGCATTTTGTTTTCACCCTTTGGTGCATATTTGGTGCATTCAGAAATGTAGCACATTAAGGTTAAACAAATAACTCAATGTTAAATATTCTTGCTGTTTTCATTATTCTTAGGAAGTCACAATGTGCGGCCACTGGTAAGCTATTTTTTTAACATATCTGCGGGCTACTTATGTTGCCTTTGGGGCTAACTAGTGCCGGTTTTTTTCTTTAAGGACAATGTGCAGCGTGTTTTCAGGGTCTCTCATCTCTATGCATAAGTGGAAAAAAAACAAAAGTCAATTGGAGACAATTAACTTGTCTGCGAATAGCCAATCATGTTGTGTCCTGCTTAGACGTCCCCACAAAAAAGAAAAAATGAACTTGTTAGCAGTGACAGCTAGCTTTAGCACTTTTTAAAAGCACGCTAACCCCCCCCAAAAAATGGAAAAAGTGGAAATGATATGGACAACAAACAATCAATAGAAGTGTAAGGAGATTAAGAAAGGTGAGGCGTGTTTGTGAATTATTGGACAAAGGACGTGAACTCGCCGTCAGCTGATGACCGGAAGGATTTGGAAACATCTCGCAATACTTCGTCTGTCTGACTCTCTGTCCCGCCCGCAGGACAAGCACGGACCACCGGACCAAGCAAGGATGGCCCGGGGTCGCCTTTAGCTCCGCCTCCACAGCCACACCCTACGTGAAGAGGACCACCCCCTCCCGTGACGCTCAGGTATGCCAACTGGTCCAGTCTTACGATGATGTTACACCAAGGACAAATTCCACATTAGCGTCTATAATGATAGCAGTTATATCATTATCCACTAGTTGGCAGTATAGTCTTATGTTTTGTGTGTTAGGAGACAGAATGAGAGTTATTGGTTGAACCAAGAGCCGAATGGCTGTGTTGCACTAAAAGAGCAATCAGCTTACAGCGTATGTTCCTGCGTGACTTCTTGAATAATAGAAGGCAGAACATTACAGCGTCCTGTTAGCTCGTTAGGATAACAACGCTTCAGGAGAATGGTGTGTGTTTGTGTATGTGTGTGTTTTGCCTAGTGGGGGACAACAAAGCCTCCAGCAAAACACAACATACTCACCAACCCTCAGGCAAACATTCCCAAACACAAGCACACAAACACACGCGCACGCACGAGTGCACTTCCTGTTTGTGGAGGAAGGCAACTTCCTTCTGTCCAGTCAAACCACAACAAAGAAATAATCGAGCGAATGTTTGCACTTTGGCTGCCTGAAAAAGGAATGATGTGAAAAGATAAATCCTGTGAAATGAAATTGAATGTAACAAATGTTTTGTTGGATAAGAATTTCAAATAGAGCCAATGGGAATGTGACTTGTTCAAAGTTTGATTGGGAATGAAGAAGGAATTTCAACAGTGAATTTTTTGGAAAGGCTTCCCCAGGTGAGGGAATGAGGGACTGATTAAAATGGGAATGGTGGCAAATGTGTATCGAATGTTGAACATGCCATTGGGAAGGGGTGGACAATTTTAGGGTGAAAAATGTTACATTTGGGGGAAAGGAACATTTACAATGAGAACAAATTGGAATCTTGTTGAGTTGTTTGTGTTTATCTACTGACGCAGTGTTTGTGTGTGTCAGCAGGAACGCGACCATGGGGGGCCCGTGGCCGCCGCCCCTGCCGGTCCTCGTGGCGGCATGCTGGCTGGTCCGGCTGAGTGGCGCCTCATTGTCCATGTTGTGTCCCAAGCGCTGCACGTGTCAGAACCTGCTGCCGTCCTACACGGTTCTGTGCGCCAAGACGGGTTTACTGTTCGTGCCGCCCAACATCGACCGGCAGACGGCCGAGCTGCGCCTCATGGACAACTTCATCACCACGCTCAGGCACCGAGACTTCGCCAACATGTCCAGCCTGGTAACCACGTCCTCCTCGACATTTGCTCTTTTCTCATGGTGCTTGGGCAGCATTATTTTGAATCCCTTTAGGCAGAACACGGCCCACTGAAATCTGATTAGCTGCAGGGCAAGTCCCGCTGAAATCTGATTGGCCCTTGCAACCGGGTGGGACAGGCCCGAAGCTACTAGCCACTAGCTGTCCTAGCGGTCTCCGTTCGCAAGCATAAAAAGTTGGCCTGGCAGCTAAACTAGCGAGCTGCCTGCCGTTCATCCGTTGGTCCAAAAGATGAAATGATGGACGGGTTCCACCAACGTCCGGGAGACCAACTCAACTGACATGTCCCTCTTACATCGAGGTTGAAAAAGACCAAGCAAAAGCAAATGAATCCAATATTTGGCCAGCAACTTTTTCCGGCCAAGTTTTTTCATTTGGCTTGAATGTCCACCAGATCGCCGCCTATACCGCGTCATACGCTGCTGGCACCAACACAACGCCATCCACAAAAAATAAAGCGCACTCGCTAATTAAGAACATCAAATAAACACAAGTTGATTATGCTGCCATCATTAAGAATGATCCAATCAGCTTCCATTAATTGTCACTTCCCGTCAATGACTATGCCCACCTTTCAGCACGTATTCGGCATATGCTTGATGACACGAAGGCTTGCAAAAATACATGGAATGAGAGGGACGGTATGTACTCACCCCGGTTGACGGGCGTAAACATGTTTCAGTCACAGTTTGTTTTTTAATTCACAACTAATTCTCACTTTGTCTTTTTGCAAGGCTTCGCGTCATTGTGCACTTGCCGCAAGATGGGCATCGCCATGGACAGGAATTGGCGATTAACGGAGGTGCCCAGATTTGGATATGTGGCATTAATTTCTATGAGAATGCTAATGCTGCTCGGCGCTAGCACCGTCAACAACCCAAACGGCAGGCTCTGGGTAGCGGAGTGGTACCATTGCGTTCGCTTCCCCACCCGGGAGACCATGTTTTTATGTGTATGCGTGACTGAGTGTATTTAAAAAAACAACCTAAGCGGCTCACGGTTTCTTTACTGTTGTCGTCGTGTCTGCATTGTCAGATCCACCTGACGCTGAGCCGTAACACCATCAGTCAGATCCGCCCGTTCGCCTTCGCCGACCTCCAGGACCTCCATGCCCTCCACTTGGACGCCAACCGTCTGACCACCCTAGACGACACCCACTTCCAGGGCCTGGTCAACCTGCGCCACCTCATCCTTGCCAACAACCAGCTGCACCGCCTCTCCCAGGGAGCCTTCCAGGTCAGGCCTTATTGACACTTGCATGCCAGTCCAGTCCAATATGCCGGAAAACTCATTTATGCCTCCAATGCGATTCAAAAAGGCAAACAAATTCATTCGAGCCGCGCTTGACGGATTTTTTAGGGTCCGCTATGCGATTCCTTCCAGCCAGTGGGTCAAACTAACGTATCATTCAGTTAGCTATGAAATATTGAGGCACGTTTGCATGTAGCTTCTTGAATTAAGTGTGAAACGATCCCAAACATTTTTTGATGCACTCTTTCCGCCTCGCTCAAACTTCTTGTCACGTGAGTCAGCGGTGAACCGTCCGTGTGGCAAAATCCAAACTACAAATTCCCGCCATATAATAAATAATCTGCGTTTTAACTACGATTTAACAAAAACAAGAATCAGCGATGCAGCTTCGCACATAAAGCCATGTGAAGATCTTGAAGATTGGAATCTTGTGACTTTGGCTTTTTGAATCGCACTCGTCAACTGGAGCAAATTTTCCAACATGTCTCATTGTTTGTGACGTTGCGGGATTCGGCAGGACTTCCTGGAGACCCTGGAAGACTTGGACCTGAGCTATAACAACCTGGTGGACGTGCCCTGGGAGACCATCTCCATGCTGGTGAGCGTCAACACGCTCAGTCTAGACCACAACCTGATCGAGAGCGTTCCCGAGGGAATCTTCTCCAACCTGCACAAGCTGGCCAGGTGCGCCGCCAAGCTGGCCGCCGCCCCCGCGACTGGCCGCTCCCCACCTTTCCGTTGTTAGCATTCTGTCTTGTCCAGGCTGGACATGACGTCCAACAAGCTGAAGAAGATCCCGCCCGACCCGCTCTTCCTGCGCATCCCCGTCTACGCCAAGATGAAGGGCTCGCCGCTGACCGCTTTGGTTCTGAGCTTCGGCGGGAACCCGCTGCACTGCAACTGCGAACTAGTCTGGTTGCGACGGCTGACACGCGAGGACGACCTGGAGACCTGCGCCTCCCCGAGAGACCTAGCCGGGAAGTACTTCTGGACCATCAGAGAGGTCGGACGCCACTTGCTTTGCTTCGCGATCCTCCTCATTTTCATTTCAACATTTTCAATCGGCTTGTTTGAGTCGCAATTAAGCATTTGCATTCGATTTATTAGCCTCAACACTTTATATTAACAGCTCAGTTGAAAAGCGGACATCTTGAATTGTCAACAAGGATGTACTCGTTCATTGTCAACCAACTCATTCACTTTTCAGCATTACAAGTACAGACAGCTTGTTTGCAGGGTGTCTAGACTCACATTTTTACGCCAAATCTGCACTGACACTTTGATTGCAATGATGTTTTATTTCTTTGACTTGCTTCTTTTCAAATGGCTTGATTGAGATGTCTTTTTTGGTGTTTTTTGTCTTTAGAAGCTTGAGTGGCTAAAGTGTGTGAGACAAATCAACTTGACTTGTGCGCCTCCTACAGGAGGAGTTTGTGTGCGAACCTCCCATGATCACTCGCCACACGTCCAAGATGTTCGTGATGGAGGGCCAGGAGGTCAGCCTGCGCTGCAAGTCCATGGGCGACCCAGAACCATCCACCCACTGGGTCAGTCCCGACGGGAAGCTGATGAGCAACACGTCGCGCACCGTCTGCTACGACAACGGCTCGCTCGACATCCTCAAGGCATCAGTCAAGGTGGACCGGGAGGGCCGCCGCTTATCGCGAGACGCCGCTCGCCTCCCCTGCTCACCCGCTCCCCTCTGACCTCCCACCCGCAGGATTCGGGAAAGTTCACATGCATCGCGTCCAACGCGGCCGGCGAGGCCACAGCGCCGGTGGAGCTGGTGGTCAACCCCTCGCCGCACTTGGAGCCCAAGCCGGACGCCGACCCCGGGCCCTCGGACGTGCCCACGTCCATTAAGTCCAACGCCAGCGGTGGTCAGCCGCGCGTCGCCCAGCAGCGGGTCAGCGTGTCGGAACTGACGGCCAGCACCGCCCTCATCACGTGGCCCGCGCAGAACCACATTCCCGGCGTGCGCACCTACCAGATCCAGTACAACAGTTCCGCTGACGACATCCTCATCTACAGGTGAGCTCACCCACACTGGCTTCCAGACATCTCACTTGGTTAGACAGCACCGCTGTGCCCCTTAAGGCCGGGATACACCAATCCGACTTCGGGAGTCGGACAGCATTAGGCCGACGGCATTCGCTGTCTGATCAGTGTATAAATTCCTGTCATAAAGTCGGATCGAGTTGGAATACGCCGGGGGGGCATTTTCAGCAAATTCGACATGTTGAAGTGGCGTCGGGGCATTTGATCACTGTGATTGGTTGTTAGCTAGCAAATCAGCGCAGGGGGCAAGAAGAGGAAGTGACGAATGTGGATAAACAGTACTGATGGAAAGCCTGGACATTCAACATGTGGAACTACTCAGGCTTGTTGAAGTCGGCTGTTTCCTGCTCTCGACAAAGGTTCAGGTAAGCTCCTTGCCTTTGTCGCTGGAGCATCCAAGATTTTTCCCATTTTGTGCAGTTTCTCCTCATCTTGTGCCTTTGCTGCCTTAATCTCCATACAATCACAAGAGCGAGGGTTGACAATGGCAGCATTATACGACACTGTGCAAAAAGCCGGAGGGTTTCATTCAAGTGGGAGGACACTGTGAGAGAAAAAGTAACCGATATGCATTGTTTACGTTTTTATATGCCGCCCCCGTAAAGAGGTTTCTGGTTGCCTTTAAAAATAATGACTACCACCGAATAGGGGAATTAATTCTCGCGCATGCGCTGAAGGTACGTAATAGTCGGGGTCGGTGCGGTGTGTATTTACGTCATTTTTCTATGCAACGTGCCGACGTCCGGACCGAAGCCACAGGGGGTAGAGGCATCGGTCACATTTGGCCGACTTCGGATTGGGGTATCTAGGCTTTTACACATCCTGGGACGCGGTGGTGGGGAATAGTCTCAGTGGTGCAGGCAGTTTCATTCTCAGGGTACTGCTGGGATGAGAGGCCAAATGTCTTGGTGCGCTCGTGATGGATTCTGTGTCCTGAGAATGTCAGACGCTCCCGGTGGTCGGTCCAGAAGTGGGCTGCCCCTTTTCTCATCAGCCATCACCGATCACATCGGCAATTCAATTCGAGCTCCTCCTCTAGACCTTCAAGGCCATCGCCAACCTTGGTTGACCTCCTCCGCATCGCCAGTCCAACTGGTTTTCTTCACCACTTTCAAGTCCACCTGCTCTCACTTTCATTCCAAGTGACTTTTATTTCTTCTTATTTTCTTTCATTTCTTCTGTCAAGTTCTATTTTTTAATGTTTATATGATCTTACTATGAGTGTTAATTTCGTTGACTAAAATATTTCACCTTTTATTCCATCCCGAAAACAAATTTCCAGATTGAAACAAAAACTAAAATGGAAGTCATCCAATGATATGAAATGATATGATGATATGAAAAATCTACCAAAGCAGCCACTTTTGAGACGACTTTTTGCTGTTTTTGGTCTCTTCAAATATTTGGACGGGAGTTCTTGGTGTATTCTTCACTTCCTGTGAAGCTGTTGTTGCTTCCTTGGCATCTTTTCAAATTCACAAATCCTGCCAATGTTGGAGGGTCATTTCAGTGGTCAGTGCGCCATCCAGTGGACAAAATAAATTACAGTAGTTCATTTGATTGGAACATTGCAATGAAATTGTTCTGAAGCCGTACGGGCCGTTTCTGACACACTGGTCCGCCTGCTATGTGCTAACTGGACACGTTTGACATCTCATCAAACTTGGTGACAAAATAATTAATGATGATTGATTGTTTGGGCTTTGCAGGATGATCCCGGCCAATCACAAGTACTTCCTGCTGAGCGACCTGGCCTCCTCCCGCGACTACGACCTGTGCGTCCTCGCCATCTACGACGACGGCGTCACCGCCTTGACGGGAACCAAGATGGTGGGATGCGTGGCCTTTGCCACCGAACCCGAATACGGGCGATGTCATTCCATACGAGACCAGGCATGGTGGCGCTCTTCACCTCTCAAAAGTGCACGCCGTGTGTTATGATGCTGATGTTTGTTTGGGTTGTTCTTCAGTTTCTGGGTGGCACCATGATCTTGATCCTGGGCGGCATCATCGTGGCGTCTGTTCTGGTTTTCATCTTTATCCTGCTGATGAAGTACAAGCTGCACGGCAGCCACCACCACAAGCACAACAACGCCAATGCCCGACACGCCCACGTCTGCTCGCAGACCAATGGAGGTGGAGGGGGCGGAGCCAACGCCATCCCATCCGCGGGCCAAGGTGACGAGGGCAGCTCGACTTTTCACTTTTCACAAGTGGTTTCCCCAAAAATTCCTGCCGACAAATGGAACTGCTTTTGATGTCTGAGTGGAAAAGTGCATGAAATAAAAGTGCTTTTGTCTTCCAACAGGTGCGCACAAAGGTTGCCAGCTGTCTGCGGACGGGCCACCGCCCGCTGCCGCCCGCCTCCGAGGAACGACTGTTGTGGATTTAAACGCCGCTCGTGACACCGATGCAGACGACACCTCGCAATAACCAACCGAAGCCAATATGCCAGCGCCCCTTCCCCGTTTTTCTTTTGGTTTACCGCCGAGCCGGGGCGGGGCAGGGCAGTGAGCGGCGGCGGCCCGCACTGGTCAGTACAACGCTTTTCATGTTGCATTTATTATTTATTACTTTTATTTTCGTTTCCAATGTATTATTATTATTATTATTAGCATTATTATTGTTATAATTATTATTATTATTATTATTATTATATATCTTAACCTTTTATGTTTAAACTATTTCAAGAATTTTTTTTGTTCATGTTTTACAGTGCTTTCTCATTTATCATAAAGGTTTCGTTCCAAAAACTACCAAATAAGTGAAATCTGCGATGTATGGATTTACCTTTTTGTTGTTTTGTTTTTCATTTCATTTGGGGGGGCGTTACACCTCGATTATGGACTGCTTTATCCACACCATATGCTGCCCTAAAGCACTTTACAAAGCTTCACATTCACACATTCACACAGAAATGGTCCACTGGGATCAAATTAAGGTTCAGTGCCTTGCCCAAGAACACTGACATGGTCACCAGAGGTGTGGCTTGAGCCCGCAACCTTATGGTTAAGAGACCACTCTGCCACTCAGCCATGTCTCCCTAGTATGTAATTATAAACCACCCTACACGGTTCCCAAATGTTCAAATTTGCAATTTGAATACGAGTTCAGATATGATCAAAGCACCATGCAAGCTCTTCACCGCAACAGCAGACGAGCACAACTATTAACTATGTTAAAGTTGTTGTTTTGACAAACAGCTTACCTTAATTAGAATCCCGTGTTGCAATGTCACCAAAAATGTACCTTCATGGTGGATTGATGTGCCTTTAGATCCTTCCTTGTTAAAAATGAAACCGGAAGTTGTCAAGACTGAATATAACTAAGGATAAAATAGAAAAAAAAAATGTCTTTCAAGTTTCGGTTTCTTTGAAAAATGACATGAGTCTATTTCAGTTTAGTACGAGTTGATCTGATCTCTGATGCTTTTTTTTCTTCCCAAATATGTCCAAAAAGGCTAGCATGCCCTTCCAATGTGCTAACACATGAGCGCTGATTTGGCGTCAGTGTGTGAGCCAACGGAGCAACACTGCCGCCTGCAGCTCCGGTGGCTCAACTACAATCACGTCATCATGATGAGGATGTTGGCAAACACGCCATTGGTCAGTGATCTCAAGGTGGGTGTGTCCTCTCCACAGGTGCCTTTCTGGTCACGTGATCAACATGAAGTCTCGCCCCACCCCCACCCACAGCCAGAAGCAAAGGCGGTCCACACCAATCGGGACTTCTTTGGACTTTGTGGACGCCCGGCGCCGCTCGGCTCCTTCGCCAGCTTCCGCGACGCCAATGTATTCGTCCGGTCGAATGGAAAAAAAAAATCCCTGAAGAACATTCCATGAGGACAACTTGCACAAGCTGCGTTCTCTCAAGAGCAGCCAATAAAGGAAGGTTGCCTTCAAACGAGCATTGAGTGAAAAACATCCGTGCTGGAGGAAGCGTGACGTCTCTAAGACGTGACTGCACTTTTTCTACGGCATTTGAAAAGGTTCCGGTTTGGAGTTACGAGGACGGCGTGAAGTTCTCCGTCAGCTTGTCCTGTTGAGCTCACTTTTGGTTGCTTTCATACTCGGCACAACAAACAAAGTCGCACGTTTTGCTTTCACTCAAAGACAAATGTGGGATTTGTTAAGAAAGAAATAAAATAAAGTATTTTTATTGTAAAAGTGGTTGACACACACGCACACACACACCCACTTTGTTAAGCAGAGGTCAGAGGTGATGATGAGCCTGGCTGGGCCATTTTGTCACACGAAATCCGTCATGGCGTCTCAACGGCAGTGTTGGCGGGCAAGACCTTTGCCTTGGCGGCGTCCCCGAGGCCGACGAGTCTGTAAAAGCCGTTTCTGATCTCGGCGGTGCGGACCCCGTAGATGATGGGGTTGGCGGCGGCCGGGATGAGGATGTACAGGAGCCCCATGGCGCTGTTGGCGTCGGTAGGGATGGCGAGCCCGAGGTTGTGCGACAGGAAGGTGACGCTGCCGACCAGGTAGAACACCATCATCACCATCAGGTGGGTGCCGCACGTGTGGAAGGCTTTTCGACGCTCGTCCCCGTGGGCCGCCGCCCGCACCACCACGCCCAGGATCTGACATAAATTGAGTTCAAATATCATCCAGAAGGATTCATGCTGGCGGATTGGATTCAACTCAAAAGCTGATGTACAATTTAAACCACATTTAATCTTGAAAATTGAAATCCAGATTTGGAAATCCAACTCTGCCTTTAATCCACATTTGAGACCGTGTCGACGATTTCAAAACATGACTCCAAAATCTGGAGCAGCATGAAACCAATCCCGCCTCAGGGTCAAATTAGCGATGTGATCACGTCTTTGGACTTTCACTTATGCTCATCAATAAATAAGCAGCATTTTTGCGGAATTAATCGTGTAAAGTAACCTGGCAATAGCCAGATGGATATGCTTCGGAATATCCATCTCGTACCTCTCCACAGTAATTTGGACGAGAAAAGGGGGGACATTCTGTACAATAATTCGAGCTGATTGGACGATGTGTTATTTATTCTACATGTTTGTTTTAACCAATCACGGCCATGGGTGAAAAAGCACGAACATTTTACCAGCTAGAAATGCACGAAGCGCCTCTCGCTGTTCAACATTCAACAAGGAAACAGTGAGCAATTCTGCGAGAACAGAATTAACTGCAGCGTCGATTCGTCCATGTTAGGTTTGTTTGTTAGCTCCGGCGTCGGCACTGGCTTCCTGGTTTCGTCACAGTTGCATATCCCGCCCCCAAACACAATGTCGCTCTGTGACTGGTCCGAACCACGGCGGTTTTCAGCGGCAGCAGTACAAGATGTATTCTCCAGTTTGTCAACTCACAAATACCGCGAGAATTCATCTTGCGAGAGCAAGGTTATATGTAAAGAGATATTCTTAAGAAATGAACCATCATTATGTACATTTTTTAATTGAACTGAAAAATTACTATTCCACAATTTCCCCCACGCCAAAAAAATAAACCCCAATAACTAAACAAAGAAACTGCTTCAACCCAAAATTCTAATAACATTTAAAGTACAAGTTAACCCCCCAAAAATGTTCTTGGCAAAAATATGTTGCGTGTGCTCCCACGAGACTAAATACGACATTGGGACTGCACGTTCTTGCGTTTGTGGCATATGACTTGAGCAGCATTTTGACCCATTTTAGCCACTCAATGTTGACCGCAAAGTTTGATTTGTTCCTTGGCAAGGAGAATTTGTTCTCTCAGTTTCCATCCTGAGCAGTTTTTTGTTGATCCTCATCATACGGCCGTGGTCTTGTTTCAACAGACAATTGAAGCCAACATTGACTCCATGTAAATATGTGGATACCGATATACGTTTGCATTTGCTCTCTTGACTTTGAAATCTATGAGACACACTTTGTGTCTCCTGTCTGTGATTTGGAAATCTCAAACCGAGAAGATCAGGATGATTCTGATCCAATCCGGCAGTTTGAAATAGCAGGATAGAAAATACTGATCTGTGGATTTGCAAATCTGGATGTGCTTCATCTGGACTGGCATTTTTGAAAGCCCAGAGATGGCGCATCGACGTCTCCGCAATCAGCGGAGACTCGAGTCTCCAGGCCAGTAAGATTGTCCTTCCAAGTAAACATTGAAGCTTGACACTACACACGCAAAATGTCCTTTGAAGCCTTTCATGTCATTCCCAAACTCAAAGGTTTTTTGCTTTCTGGACCTGGACTCGCCACCTCTGGTCCCTCGCGTTCTGCCGTCTGATTACAAGCACGAAAGAGCGTTGAAACCTTCAAGTAGGAGAAGATGATGAGCGGGATGTCCACGCCCACGAAGCAGGCGATAACGGCCACGCCGGCGGCGTCGCTGCGCCCGGTGTCACCGCACGCCAGGCTGACCAGCGCCATGTGGTCGCAGTAGCAGTGGCGGATCACGTGGGAAGCGCAGAAGTGCAGCGAGCCCGCCAGACCCACCAGGGTGGCCATGACTGCGCCGCTCCGAGCCAAGGTGAAGAACGTCAGCGTGACCAGCGCCCGCAGACCCACCAGCTGCTTGTAGTGCAGCGGGTGGCACACGGCCACGTAGCGGTCCAGAGCCATGGCCAGGAGCAGGGTGGACTCCACCGACGACAGGAAGTGCGTGGCGAACATCTGCGCCAGGCAGCCGGCCAGGGACACGCGGTTCTGCTTCTGGTCCACCAGCAGACCCACCAGCGTGCTCGGGATGATGGCGCCCATGGCGAGCAGGTCCACCAGGCACAGTGCACAGATCAGCAGGTACCTGCAGGCACACGCGACACGCTACCATGGTACCTTTTCTAGGTACAAGCTGCTACGTTCTCCATTTTGTTGCTTAATGTTCCGGGTGAGCTGGAGTAAACGAGCAAAACAACGGCACAAGCGTTTTGACATTGTGAGCCGAGCGCAAATTATCCAAAGGTTTGCTCCTAGCAAATACGATAGATAACATTTAGTGAGCGTTCCCCCTCGCAAAAACCAAGAAAGCCGAATTTGCTAAATTTGACCCAACGCTCGCGATATGGAAAGTAGCGTGCTGTGAAATGACCCGCTGTGGGGACAAGCCGACTAAACAAAGTGCCGTGTGCTTTCAACGCCTCCAGATGGCAGCAATGTGGATATCCTGGCTAACTGAAACTTGTCCTGCCCTCTCAAAATAGTGGTGAAGGACAAAATACATGTGTGGAGCACCTCAACTTGTACGTCAAGCAAGAATGGGAAAGAATTCCGCCAACAAAGACTGACAGTTTGTAAAGCTTAGTGAGTGTTGTTCAAAGGAAAGGCGAGGTAAGACCGCGGCAAACATACCAACTGCTGTTGCAGGAAATGAGAGAATGCAAAGAAAAACATTCATCAGTTACAACCTGAAATATCTTCCTCTTTGCTGTGTAGTCAATTAAATATACTGTAGGTTGGGGGGGGGGGTTATGGCGTATCCACAGGTATGGCGTACATGGGGCTGTGGAGACGCTCGACGCTGACGACGACGTAGACCAGAAGTGAGTTGCCCAGCAACGCCAACGCGGAGGTGGCGGCCAGCGGCGGCGCCAGGACCCAACGCCGCTTGTCCAGCGCGGGGAAGCCGTGCAACACGAAGGTGCCGTGGGACGAGTTCTCAGCCGACATCCTGCCGCAGACAACATCACAATTACTCGAGAAGCGGAACGCTCCCTAAAGAACGCAGCGTCCAGAACCTTCTGCAAGCAACGTGGCAAGGTTTGGGCTCAGGCAATTAGCAGCGTCTTGCTAATCCACAGGCAAAACCAAGACAACACGCTAGCCGCAAACAGATAGCTACTAGGCTAGGCTAGGCTGGCCATTTCCAACCACAGTTGCTAGAAAAGCATTCCAGAACTTTGTTCAAAGGCTAAACCAAACTACTGCACGTCAACTTTTGATGACGAAGATCATTAACAAGAAACATTTGTTGATGTCGCTACATGCTAGCAAAAGGGCATTGCAAAAGCGAGCGGTCGCCTACCACTCCTACCTGCCGTTTGTCCACACGAGTCATCCGCCACAGAAAGACGTCTTGGCCTTATAGGCCACCGTCAAAGGTCCCGTAGGGATGAGCCGGTCCCGAATGCGACAGAGCTCTGATTGGTCGCCAGTGGTCGGACCGAACCAAATTAAACTCCAGGGTCTCGTCACACAAGCGTCGGAATGGAAATCTTCCTTGTGTCAAAGTCTTGTGCAACATAGTGCGTGAATGTTAGCTCGAGCTAATTAGCCTCAAATAAGTTAATTAGGCTCAAACAAGCTAATTAACATCAAGCAAGTTAATAAGCCCAACAAGGACTTTGTGTGAGGATGCGTTCACTGCTGCTAATGATCTGCTAACAAGTCTTTTCCTTCGGCTGTGCTAAATGCATTATGCTAAGCTAACAAGCAAGCAAAGACGACGTGAGTGACCAATCACTGACTTGAAAGCAGACGGTCTTCCAGTTTGGATATCAGCTCCAGGATAGCCAAAAGAAAACCATCGGACAGCTTCTACGTTGTCATGTGAATGGAGCAGAGAGTTGGGAAAGAACCACATGCTGCTTCATCAAGCTTCGCCTGGGTCCATGTTTTAAGCAACGGTTATGGTTTCAAGTCTTCACGTCAAGGTGAAAAGTGACTGGCCAGGGTTAGCTTTTCAAAGTAGGGCAGGATTGGGGTTTCAAGTCTGTGTAAAGGTTTTAAACCAGGATTGGGGTTTCTAGTCTGGGTTAGGGTTTCAATGAAGGCTTTCAAGCCAACATTTACAGGAGTATGTAGCACTGAGGTTGAAATATGTGATGGATGAACGGACTGTCGATGAAGAATGACGTGTTTCGAAGTAGACCACGTAGCGATCCCCGAGATCCAGCCTGAGGTTCCGACGTCTTGTTGGCCTTTGGATTTTGCCATGAGCGCTGCTGAGTTTGACCCGATGGTGAACATGATGGGCTTGTTGACGTGAGCTCACCTCAGGAGGCTTCACTACGTCCGCTCAGCGGCGCTCGCCGCTTTGTCTGGCTCGGACCTTAATGGACTCCCGAGGGTGAGCGGTCACTGAATTGTGACAACATGTTTGTCCCGCCGCCATTCCCCAGAGAAGGGGATGGAACAACAAGAGGACCCGGGAGGCCAATCAGCTTAATGACCTCTCCTTGGACTGCTTGGCGTAGACGCGCTCATTATCAAAGTTCAAGTTCGGCTTTCAGGTCAGGCAAAGTGTTTGAAAGTACGCAGGCAAGCCACGCTAAGCTTTTATGTTAGGCTTTTATGCCAACGCTGGGGTTTCAATGACTTTCACGTTTTGTTTTATATATACAAATAAATTAATGATTTCCACATTTTTTAGATCCACAAACCTATTTGTGATTTTCAAGTGTTTTTCACATCCACAAATATCTGTGATTTTTACGGGCTTTTCAGATTCCTACAAATATAATTGTGATTTACACGTTTTCCCGATCCACAAATATATCTGCAATTTTCATGTGTGTTTTATTAATAATAGCAACAACAACAACTACTACTACTACTACTACTACTGTTATTATTATTATTATTATTATTATGTGTAAATTTATCACAGTTCTTATTTCCAAAGTGATTTTGCTCGCACGGTTGTGGGCCTGCTGGGGCCCATCTCAGCTGTTTTATGATGACTTACTTCTCATCTGTAAATATATTTGCAATTCTGCTTATGAATTGTTGAAGGTGTGTTTGTGGATCAGCAGGCACATGCATTATTGCTTTTATTTTTTTTTAGGCAAATGCCTCGTTGTTTCCAGATGGTCAGATTTCTAAATAACGCTGAAATATATCAAATTAAATCTCTTCATTTCACATTTTAAAGGTATGTACATTCTAAGTTCAGATAATCTTGAGTATACTCATTTTACAAGTGCTGTAAATTAGGCTATAAAATAAAATAAAATACTATCAGTACTCTAATGTTCAATGCTAATTAGCAAATATCTCAAAATCTTAGTGGTCAAATTCAACCGACAGCAAGACTAAGCAATAACGACATGCTCATCGATATCAACAATAAAATAACGTGGATATTAAACAAACATAAATAAAACCATCTCAGGACAAACATTGTTTTCGCCAGCACCAAACAATTTCTTTCGCTAACAGCTAGCGCGCTAATACAAACAATTCAATGGACTCACCAAATCCTTCTTTCTCAGTTGCGTGGCTAACAAACACAGCACACGTCTGTGGTAGAGGAGGAGCCTATGAGTTGACAGCATATTATCTATATTTATCAGTCAGCAGGTAAATTGGGCAAAGATGGCAGCTCCAAGCTCGGAGATCGCCTGCTGTAACAACCACATGAACACACACAGATATGTGTGCTGCATTCGAGTATGGTCGGAAGTCGGACTTTTCCGAGTTCAAACCAGGAAGTGTGTATGGGAACGCCCCCTTGAACTTGGAAATTCCACTTGCGAAGTCAGAAGAAAAAAAAAGAACCCCGACTTCACCGACGGATGTCACTATAATGGTGACCCCTTTGAAAACACAGGCCGTGAATGGTGAAACACAATTTACTTGAGTATAAAACTAGATAGCTTTCTTCATTCATAAATATTCGACATAACGTCACGTAACGCAACCTACGTGACAATATGCCACCATTTCTGTGTATGAAATTATACTGTAAACTACTAAACTGTATGGAATGCCTCTGAAATAAGATAAAAACAATAAATTAAGCAAAATTACAAAAAGGTAGTTTGCTGGAGGTCAAAAATGAATTTTAGGAACCAAAATAAGATAACAATTTACCACTGTCCGCCATTTTGGTTGTTTACATTCACCTCGAACGCTTTCAGTTCGGAACTGGAGCAATTGGTGGGCAGTTGGGGGTATCACTGTCTTGCTCAAGTGCAGCACCATCGTGTGCCTGCCTGGTCTTGAACCAGCAGGTGATGAAAGAAAGCAACATTAGCGCAAGTTGAATTCATGTTGTGTTTTTAGGGTTTGATGAACAAAAAGATGAAGGCAGGCGGTGACGATGATGTCATGAATCGTGTAGGAGGTGCCACTGGGCGTGCACACAAGCGAGTAACCTGTTCAAGAGCGGCCCACTTACACACACACGCTCAGACTGCGCCTGCCACGCTTGATGAGTCGTCATCACAAGAAGATGAGCAACCGTTGCTTGATAGTTAATTGACAACTTGTTTGACTTGCTGCATGTTGAGCTGTTCACAGGTTCAGGGGTGACTGCTTTGACTTGAGAGGGTTTGTTTTGTTTTGTTTTTGCTTAAATTTTGGCTTAACCCAACTTACCAAGTTGACGTGAGGGAGTCGCTTGTTGTTTTTTAGGTCAAATCAGAACTTGATCAAGTTGTTTTTATGTTTGTGTTGTCTTTTGAAGCGTAAATTGATGCCACATGTTCAAAATGGAAAGTCTACTACAAGTGAGGATGATGAATCCGTTTGGTTTTGTTAGCCGCTGAAGCGCGTTTCATGCTTGCGATTGGCGCGTTTTGGGAAGTCTGAACTGTAGAAACATTTTGTGCTAAGCAAGGATGTCCAACGTCACGTATTCGTACTTTATCCTGTCTCTGTACGGCGATCTGGGTACGGCCAAGTACTTGGCGTTTGTCGCCGTCGCTTTAGCGTACGCGTCCGTGGTGGCGTCCAATGCGTCTTTGGTTTGGCTGATCTGTCGCGATCGCGACTTGGCCGGCCGTCCCATGTTCATCTTAGCGGCGTCTCTGTTCGCCAACCAGCTGTTTGGCTCCACGGCCTTCTTCCCCTTCCTGGCCACGCAGATGCTGAGCTCCTCTCACACCTTGTCGTCGGCCTGCTGCTTCCTGCAGGTCTTCACTCTCTACTCGTACATACGCGTGGAGTACTGCACGCTGGCCGCCATGTCGTACGACCGCTACCTGGCCGTCTGCCGGCCGCTGCACTACGGCGCCCTGGCGACGGCGCGCTGGGCCCTGCTGGCCGTGCTGCTCCTGTGGGCGTACTCATGGGCGTGGGTCGCCGTGGCCGTGTGGCTTCACGCCCGCCGGCCGCTGTGCGGAAACATCATCCCCGCCCTTTACTGCCACGACCTGGTGTCCCGGCTGCTGTGCGGCGACTCGCGTGCCGTATACGTGTACGGACTGGCGGCCATGGTGGCGTCGGTGGCGCCGCCGCTGCTGCCTTTGCTGTACTCTTACGCACGGATCCTGCACGTGGTGTTCTCCGGCAGGCGACGGGCCCGGCGCAAAGCGCTGGTGACGTGTGCGCCGCACCTGGCCTCGCTGCTCAACTTCAGCTTCGGTTGCGCCTTCCAGATCATTCACACGCGCTTGGACACGAGCGGCGCTCTACCGCACGCCCTGCAAAACTTCCTGTCGCTCTACTTCCTGCTCATCCAGCCCGTTGTGGACCCGCTGGTCTACGGGGGTCAGATGGCGCAAATACGGCAAAGGTGCAAGAAATTGTTGTGCTGGCACCACAAAGAGCTCACAAAGGAGGTCCGAGACCAAGGTCAAACCAATGTTATGTGCAAGAAAGCATGAAACCAGTCAGCAAATGAAGACAAACAAATAAAAATATCACACAAATCAAGATCAGCTGTGACATGTTTATTCTGTGTTGAGACTTTAGAAAAGCACACTCCATTGTGTTCAATGCATTACTTCATTTTTCTGTTCTTTTTTTTCTTTGTTGAGGGAATGCCTCCATTACAAACATGTCAATGCAAGTCATAGACATCCAGAATCAAATGTCGTCCAAAAGAGCAATTTGAAAGGGAGACTGCGTGTGAATACTTGAAATGGTGATCCAGAGCTGTGACGAGGATATTTCATTTGAGTGAAAGCCAAAGAAAGTTTCACAGGATATTAGATGAAGACACATAATACGACAACACAAATCTTCCTAAAACAAGCAAAAGGAAGAAGCATCGCAAATGTTTGGTCACACAAATCACCAGGGACGGATGGCTTTCGGCAGTTTTCAAAGAACATCTGCGACACACAATATATCTCATCATGCGCCATCAAATGGGCAAAATAGGTACTGCGCAAAGAAGGAACTCATCCATATACTTTAAGTTGTGATGCTCGACGACAAGTTTACTCTGGAATCATTTCCAGCTGCTTAGAAGCATAAACGGCAAGAACGCAAATCATGTCAACACTTTAAAGTGTGCTGGGAGAATCGCAAATGCAATGCAAAGGCCAAAATATGACGCTTGCCTGCTCGCTTGCGCTTCTACGTTTGATACGTAATTAGACGCCCAAAAGGATTTTGTTGGGGTGAAGGGCAGCTTCTTGTATCAAACACAAGAAGCTTGTGGCTTTCCTCAGCTGAAACTCTTTGACAAGTTGACAGATGGCTTTAGATGTATGTTTTCACTTGGAACCTGCTCTTGTATTTTTGTTCAGGTGCCTTTGCCAGATATTCAAATTCTCTGAATGATCCAAACTATGCAAGCGTGGCCAAATACATTCCGAAGCATCAATGATGGATTCCAAGCATTTGTTTGTCTTAGCAAGAAGAAAGTGTTTGATCATAAGAGTCGTGCTTTTGTTGTGCCAACGTTTCACAACAAAACAAACGAAAATGCTCTCATTGATGAGCTCAGCTGCGTGTTTGTGTGTGTTTCCACGCGTACAAACATGAAATGTTTTTCTATGTGAGCATCACATGATACCTAAAGGCTGCTGTGATTGGCCTGCGCTCACCTGGGGCTCATTAGGCCACAAGAAAGACCAGAAGGATGAAGATGAGGATGGTGATGTCATCGCCGGCGTCCCCGACCTCAGCTTGATTGATGGACGCTAGCCCTGTAGCGATTAACATTGGGTCCTGTAGTCGCCGTAGTTGGGTGTGGAAGATGTTTTTGACACGCTGGACTTGGCAAATATTTGTCCCCAAAAAATGGCCTCAATGATTAAATAATTTTTTTTTTTTTTTTAAAGTGGCATAAATTATGCTGCTAACTTTAACACACAAAATTGGAACGCTAACTTTGGAGTTGGACAGGTGAGCGGTACCGTGCGACACACCTGATACTAAAGATCAGGATCGTTATCAGGCATGCTGATGAGTTGATTATATGAATCAGGTGTGCTAGTAGGCGGAAAAATCGAAAACCTGCAGGACTCCGGACCGCGAGGACCGGAATTGGTGAACCCTGTTCTCCTCCATCACCTAATCACCTACACCTGTGCTTTAAAGTTTTAGGGCGGGAGGGTGGAGAGGTCCAGGCAGTGCCTACACTGTCACCTGTGGTAATCTACAGCAAATAAAAGCAAAAATAATATGTGGCTCCTATACAAACCTGGTTCAATGGACTTGCGCCGACAAGTCGGCCATTTTGGTATCAAGCAGTCATTTGGATTTGCTTTTGCATAAGCAGGATTCTTTTTGCCTTGGAATGTATTTCAAGATCTACATGAGGTCATTTCGCTATCATCGCGCCGGCATCACACGCAAACATCCACTCAATTTGCACATGTTGTTCGGAAGAAAAAAAAAGTGCTTTATTTGAATTTGTCGGACCTTGTGGCCAACAAAAGACTCCTACTACCATCTGAGAATCGGGCAGGAGACCTGCTCCTGCAACTCAGCTGACATGTTAGCCACATGCTAACTCCTTACTGCACATTGAAAGGACTTATTCCCAGCCCACAGTAAGGTGGACGCTGCTCTTGCGTTGGAAGTATTTCCTGAAGTCTTGTGACTTTTATTTTGAAAGTACCTCCTGATTTGAAAAACCTGCCCCTGTTCAAACCTACTTAGTTAGCTAATGACAGCTATATGCTAGTGCGGGCAAAATTCTAGCTGTGGTCAGTTCTGCTGCTCTTGTCCTACTTCCATGTCCTGGTGGTCAGGTTCGACCATTCAGTCCTTGTGGTCTGACCTGATGATCTTGATCTACCTCTCAGTCCTGTTGGTCTGGTTCTACCTACCAGTCATGGTAGTCTAGTTGTACCGCTCAGCCCTGGTGATCTGTTGTAACTCAGTCCTGGTGGTCTGGTTCTGCTCTTCAATCTGGGTGGTCTACTTCTACCTCTCAGTCCTGCTGGTGTGGTTCTACTTCTCTGTCCCAGTGGTCTGGTTCTACCTCCCAGTCCTGGCACTTTCAATCTGTTTCCCAGTCCTGGTGATATGTCTACCTCTCTGCTCTGATCTTATATCTGAGGACAAAATAAGCGAGTAGGCGCAGTGCGAAGAAGAAAATGGCAAGGACTACAAAGTCCAGGTAGAGCTTGGCGTCCATCATGTCTAACTCTTTCAGAATGGCGTCCGACTTCTGAAAGTGACAGGTCTCTTCACGATCGCAGTGGAGGTCCTCTCGATGAAGACCGTAGATGGACAGGATCACGCCCTCAAAACCGTACCTGAAAAAAAACGAGACACCTGGACTAAACTTGCTGTTCAGGCAGTCGTCCACGCCCAAAATTGAGAGGGATGTGCTCCAGCCACTTCCTTTTCTGCGGCATACCTGACGTAGGAGATGTAGGACATCCACTGGAGGTACCACGGGATCGTGTCGAAGCTCACGAAGAAACCCGAAAACAGAAGAACTGGGATGGCCGTCACCGGACCCACGAACGTCGCCACCTGCACCAAGTCCTTATCAGGAAGACACTCTTATTTTGAAAACACTTCCTGACCTGAGGGCAAAGTACTTCTGGTGGAAACATTTTAAAAGTACACCCTGACCTCCAGTGACTCTTATTTTGAAGGTGACACAAAGATTCTAATTTTGGGCTTACATTACAACCTGCACTTTTATTTCAAAACTGCAGTGACTTTTACTTTGAAAGTACTTCCTGGCCCTAGGACGCTCTCATTTTGGAAGTACCTGCAAGGAAGTGGAGGCTGCTCCGATCAGGAGTCCGAGACTTTGAGCCACCAGCGAGGTCATGACCCCCAGTGACAGGAAGAGGAAGTAGCGGGTGGCGTCCGCGGGCTGAGATGTCATCCAGTACACGATACTGCAGTACAATGCCGGGAATACTACCTGTACATACACCGGGAGTATTCGTACGAATCACTACAACGATCCACATACAAATACAAAAGGCGGTGCTGTTACGAGCAGGAGTACTACTCACTACGAAGGACAAGCAGCAGTACCAGTTCCATACAAATCTGTTTTTGAGACACCAGCGAAGCAATAAAAGTCGTAGCAACGGCAAGTATGAGTACAAGTACACGGGGCCTACTTAACCTGGAAGGGAACGTCGGCCGTGGTCTTGGCCAAGTAGAAGGCTTTCAGGCTGTACCAGTAGTTGAGATGTTCCCTCAGGAAGACGGCCATCTCCAGCGGAACTGCGGCAACAACATGAATATTGGTTGACACGTTGTCGTGGTGATGGTCAAGGTCAGGACTCGCTCCGTGGCGACTGACAGGTGAGCACGGTGGGCATGAGGGCGGCGAACATCAGGAACAGCATGGAGAAGAAGAGGAAGCCCGAGTTGCTCAGGACCTTCTTGGCCTCGTTGCCGATGCCCAGGTACAGGAGGCCGATCAGGAGCCCGATGCCCACGTGCGACGACACCCGCAGGTGGGTCAGCACCTGCGCATGCACAAGCACAGCGCTCAGCACAAAACCTGTCAGCACCGGCGCCAGTACAAGCGCAAATGCTCTACAAGGGCCAGTACTGTAATGTTGTTTTTGTGACTGGCATTTTGCGACCAGTCTTGGATCCTCTCACCGAGTCCCTGAGGATGCTGAGGAAGGTTCTCCGGAACAGGATGTTGAACTGGACCAGGCAGCTGGCTGAGAAGCTGTGGCAGCCGTCGGACGAGCGCTCCTGAGTGATGGCGAGATGGCGACCAATCAATGGACAAACAGACGGACGCACGCGACTAACCTTTCTCACCTCGTCGGCCCGCTGCCACATGAGCGAGCGGAGATTGGGGTCCCCGGTGAGGTCGCCTTCCGGTTGGGTATCCTGCGCCACTCGGACCAGGCTCCCCGTGTGGTCCCCGTACTCCCCCGACGCCACCTCCATCACTGAGGCGGTAGCACATCAAACCAACGTCACCATTACAAATGAGATTGGCATGAGGATGATGATGATGAATTGCTTGCAATTAGGGATTTAGCGATATCACAATATGATATCACGATATGAAGTGCACGATACCATAATTATCATGATATTGTAAGGAGGTTGGCGATATTGAAATAAGGTCACAATATTGTAAAAAAATATATATATATACTATATAAAAGCACAATATTGTGCATAACAGCAATGCATATAAACCAACTACAATGAATACAATACAATAATAAAAATATTGAGGTGCTTACATGTTAATGCACGCAAACATTGAGTTCCTCCACATATCGACTCGGTTCACAGGCATATTACGTTCCCCTCATCTGACAATTAGCGTAGATTTTAAACATAGAAGGGCCAAAACATCCCTAATGAATATTAAATTGCACTCCAAAAACAGCCACCAGAGGGTGCTCGAACTGCACAAATGGAAATCAACCTGACTTTTTTAACAGATGTGTTCCTTTTAAATATGGTGAACATGACGACGATGATCTTGTGACAGTTTTAATATCACGATATCACGATATTGCCCTTATCGTTACATCCCTACTTGCAATGCAGGTCAAATACAAGTAGCAATTTGCGATATCTACATCACGATCAGTACCAGAGGAAACCGCTACCAGTAAATGTACAAATGCAAGTGTTGTGCTACCTTGACTTGTGAACAACCCAACTTCTGAGTTTGTTTTGTCTTATGAGCAAAAATTGGAGCTGTGAGTCCATTTGGCAACAATGGTAGAAAAATAAAGAGGCCACACCCACTTGAAGTTTGCTCTCTAAACATCAACTGGAGAGAATTTCAAATAAGCCAGACTTTCGCTAATGCTGTTCAAAAGTCCGCTTAGCTAAATGCTAATGTACAAAGCAAAACGCCATAAACGGGCTCAAGAAACTAGCGTTGATACCCTAGCGATGTTTGAATATAAACAACAAATACAAACAAACACAATTTGGAATGGAGTAGTTAAGTGATGTAAGGCAAGAAATCTTTTTGGCTGTTTTTGCCTACCAAAGTCTGCCGGGTTGTGATACGTGGGGCAGTTGAGTCCCAAATCTCCCAGGTACGGGACCAGGGCCGACACGCTTCCTCGGTAGATGCACTGACCTTGACTCAGCACGTACAGCTGTAACACACACGCACACGCATCAGGTTTGTTGATGATGTAACCGTGTGCTGATGACATTATCGTCGCCGTCGTCATGCGCACCTTGTCAAAGAGTTCAAATAATTTGGCGCTGGGTTGGTGGATGGTGCAGATGACCGTACGGCCTCCGCGGGCCAAAGCCTTCAACAGCGACACCACCTGGAAGCACGAGGAACTGTCCAGGCCGCTGACGCCGCATGCACACACACACCAATAAGTATTTTGGAGATCTGTGGTTGAATTGTGTGTGCGTGCGCGCGTATACCTGGTGGGCTCGTCAAAGAACATGACGGGCGGGTTGTTGACGAGCTCCAGAGCGATGGCCAATCTTTTCCTCTGCCCCCCCGACAGGTGAGAGGTCCTGGTGGACACGCAGTCCAGTAAACCCAAAGCCATCAGGATCTCGCACACCTGACACACCAGAGACATTTTGTCAGAATCTTCCGGAACTTCCGTCGACAGCACCAAACCTTCGGGAAAATCACCTTTTCCTTGCGAGCGTCTTCCTTCTCCTGAAGCTTCAGGTTGGCCGACACCTGCGGACGTGCGGGCGTGAGTCTCGGTGAGTTTGCGCTCGCGTGTTAGTGCGTGTGCAAGTACCATCATGGCCTCGTGCACGCTCAGGTGAGGCAACAACATGTCGTCCTGCATGATGTAACAGGAAACTTTGCGGAAGGATCGCAGATCTCGGGGATGGCCGTTGATCAGGATTTCGCCCTTCATTCCCGACTCCCTGACAACAAAAACACAAATTTCCCGATAGCCCATACACGTCCGTGCAAGCCGTTGAAGTCACAGGGCGGCCATCTTGCTCCTCCCACATCGGGAGCAGACTAATGTATAAACTATACGGTATACATACAGATGAGATATACAGCTTGTAGACAGTTAGGAAAGGCCTGGGGCGGGGTGGGGGATTTGTGGCAGGGTTGACATTATTTTTTTAACAAGTTCCTTTGACCAGGAGAACGCCTTCCAGCTTTTCAGGAGAGGAGAGAGGAGAGCGTGCCCTCTGTCGGCTGGGTATGTGGTATATATATTATACATATTTAGCTAGCATGCTAGGTGGTTTACTACAGAAACATTAACACTGACGCCACAAGGTTATATGTAGAAAAAACACAGACTTACAGGCGGTTTAAGAGTTCCTGGTCAACTTTTGTATCCATGAGTCTGTGACAATATGCCAATATATGTGTTTAGATAATTTAGACAAGTTGTAAAATGTCTGAAGTCCTCTTGTTTATGTTTCACCAATTTAAAACATAAATCATGCTGTTTCTATTAAGTACAAATGTTCTCCAATTTCGAGACTGGAATGTATACGATCGTATGCCGAGAAACGTTTCTTGGGAGGAGCAATATGGCGGCCTTGCGACTTCAAAAGTGTTGGCCTATCGGTTACCCAGTCGTATATTCAGACCAGTGAGCACTCTTCACATCCATCCAGCCAGGAGGTCTACGTGGGTGGAGTACTAGACATTAGGGTGAGGGGTGATGCGGGTTTGCTTTGGGCTGACCTGTAGCCCGCCAGGATGTTCATGAGGGTGGACTTCCCGGCCCCCGAGGGTCCCATGATGGCCACCAGGTCTCCGCTGGCGAACGTCCCCGAGATCCCTCGCAGCAACGTCTTGTTACCTGAGTAGACGACAAAGCGCAGACAAAGACCACATCTTTCGTCTTTTTGTTCACACTACTCAGCTTTTATTCGTTCTTCTTGGTGTCACATGACCAACCGGTCCGACCACACGAAACAAAAGCGAACAGAGGCTTGTCAAGATTTGCGTCTTTCAAGGAGAACAAGCGACAAGCGAAACGTTGATGTGAAGGTTTGTTTGTGCAGATGGAAGCTGAAGTTGATTTCAACACATCAAAAGATTCAAGGCAGCCTTCAAACACCAGCAAAAGGTTTATGGCCGAGTCAAACAAAACGTGGAGAGTGAAGAGCGCCTGTCGGACGCAACATTGCAAAAGCGAATGCGTTTTGGGTCAGGTGACACGGCCACAACCAATTACAGCAGGCCAAGAGAAAAGCTCACCTCCTCCTAATGAAGTTGACGGCATGTCAATCAAAAATCATCTCAATGGTAATGATGCTAATTGTTAGCATGCTCAGGCTCCTGTTAGCATGTCAAGCACTAGCGCGTCTAATCTTGCTCATGGGCAGGTTGTAATCTGGACTCCTGCTATTTGCAGATGCGGATTAACAGATTACACACGCGCGCGCACACGCTTGTTGCACAGGTGATCTTTTTGTCAACATTGTCATGCTCATCGACTTTGAAACGCGTGTCCACTTACTATGTTTGCGTTCAAACCACTTTGAATATTTTCTACTTTGGAAAATCATCCTAATCGACTTCTAAATGGATTCCATGACAACATATTCTTAAACTGCTTAGAAACTTGTTTCCATCTAACCTCAAATTGGCTTCAATCCAGTTTGAAAATACATGAAAAGCAGTAAAATCTGGTTTCAATGGACTCTCAAACTGGCTGAATTCTAGATTCCAAGTCATCTAATTTAAAATGACACGTTCAAATAGGAAACTCAAACTAGTTTAAATCTAGTCTAATTGGGAACTAGTTGGCATGTACTCACATACTTGTTTCAATCTCGGATGAAGACTCTCAATACATTTCAACTCATTTTAATCGCTTGGAGCTGTTTTAAATCCGGTTTCAAATGAGTAAAGAGGCTTCAAACAATTTTCATAGTATTTAGATGTTGTCAAACTAGTTTGAATCCAGTTTGCAAGTAGATGAAAAAGGATTTGTCGGTAATCGAGTGTCGAACATGCTCCGTACCGCCGTTCCTCCACCAGGGTCCTTCCCTAACGGAATACTCCAGGTCTCGGAAGTGGATGTTGACGGCTGGTCTCCGCGGCAACGACCAGAACCTCTGCGCTTCCGTCAGGCCCATGTCGGCCATCTTGGTCCGAGGACGTCCCTGCCACGGTGGCGGCGGCGGGCGGTCCGCCACATGGTGGTCCACCAAGACGAACGCTGACGACGGCTCCAGCAGCAGGTCTGGAGGCCCGTTGGTGTTCTGATGGTCCAAATGGGCCCGCATGCACACACACAGACAGACAGATAATTGATTGGGGGGGACAGAAAGCAGGACTCAAAAGGGTATGCATACAATTACAGAGGTTTCCCCGCTTGGAGACAAAACAATAAAATGGAGCATCCAATTAATTGACAACTCATGTTGAGAGTTGAGACTTGAAATTGTCCTCATTTGTAGAATTTCATAAGCACAGACGGACTTGTGAGCTTTGTACTTTTTCAAAAGACATTTGCAAACACGGCCTTTTACTTTGGAAGATAAAGATGGACATTTTTGAGGAGCTTCATCAGAATCTTTTTTTGTTTGTTTGGCTATAACCTATTTGCTGCTCTATCAAGTTGGCATAATGTCCTGTTTGCTCTTTTTTTCTTCACTCTAAAGCCATAATTAGCATGTGAATGATTGAAGTCATTGCTAATCTACTTGCGGATTGGCATGGTGTGTCCTACCTACCATGATGATGGCGTTGGTGACAGCCGGGTTGTGAGCTGAGCAGAGCGCCACCAAGCAGGCCATCACGACGGCCGGCGGGCGAGTGACGAGTGACCGGCCCCAGTCCGCTTCCCACACTCTCTCCGGGCCACGCCCATGGCCAATCCTCTCTCGGGCGGGTGGGCGGAGCGCCGGGTCGGGATTCGCCTTCTCGGAGGTTAGGTCAAAGGTCGGGCTGGGCATTACCCGTAAAACACCACCGGGGGTCGCTGCGAAGCCTCCTTTTGCGGCTGTATTTTGCACTTTGGATTTCATGGCCGAGCATTCATGTGTGCAAAGTTGCATTTGATGTTTGTGATTGTTACAATTTTACACTTTTGCCATTCGGAAATTGGATGTCACGTTATCTTGTATGTTCAAGAATGTTTTTCCCCACATAAGTGCATGTCTAATAATGGAGGGAAGAGGGGGGGGGGATTCCACTAAATGTTTGCAAGTGCCTGCGACGCCATCTTGTGGCAATGCCACACTTGAATTCAGACGGCAACACAATAGACATTTCTCAATTGAACTTGACGTCAAAATGTCCACTTTAGCAAACAAAAGCCTTCTTCAACTACTTGTGCCCAAAAGGAGGCAAATGAAGGAGACAAAGAAGTGGAAAGCAAGCTAACTTTTATTTGTTTTTCCTGTCGGCGGCGAGGCCGTCGTGAAGCCCCGACACGCACTTCTCAAACTGGTCCATGGCCAGCGTTCCGTTGTGGTCGAAGAAGGCGGCCACCGACGAGGTCACGTGGTTCTCGCGCCACGTCTTCAGCTTGCCGTCTCCGAAGGCCACCCGCAGCGTGTACTGGTCGTCGAACCTGCCGGCGGCGGGAACAGGCGAGTGCACGTCAACGAGGGCGCGAGCGAGCGAGACGAGAGCCGCTTACCTCTTGAGCGAGGACGAAAGCTGCCACAAGTGGTCCGGATCCATCCCGGCCGGGTCCTTCTGAATGGCCACCAGGAAGATGTTCTTCTCCTTGTACGACGTGTACAGCGTCAGGACGCCCATCATGATGAAGTACGTGATGGTCGTCCACGTCAAGGAGCAAGCGAATGTTTGCATCCTGATTAGGAGGCCATTTTTGTCATTTTTATGGGAGGAAACTGTATGCAGACGTCTCAAAAACAAAAAAAATGACAAATATGTGTTTTTCAAATAACAGCAACATTTTGTTTATGCTTGAAATATTATTATTATTTTATTTTATTTTATTTATTTTTTTTAAGTGCAAAAGTGTTGATCCCCAGTCGAGCTTGCGAAGGATATGAGACCACGCAGCAGGCTAGGACAGGTCTGGACTCGGGGAAGGGGTGCAAGTAGTCCCAGATGAGGGCCACCATGGCGAAGACGCACGACACGGTGCAGATGAGCAGACGACCGTCCACCAGACCAAAGTTCTCCTCGTAGCCGTACTTTTCTAGCAGCACCTGCGCACAATTTCAGAAATTCAGTCCAAAACTTGACACGACTCAAACTTGCCCAAAACGTCAAACGCCTTCACCATCCTCCGCGACTCAACATTTACGGCACAACCGGGGAGAGTTGTGCCATTTCCGCAAAATGCTGAAAATCCAACCGAACAGTTGGTAACAAATCATCATCAAGAGAATCAAAACAAACAAAAATGCCGGAATTTGGAAAAACAACCATCAAAAGGAAATCAAAAGTAAAAAGTGCTTGACAGCACCGCAAAAGCCAACAGAAAGCCATCAATGTCATGTCATTTGCAGGAAAAAAAATTCAGCGGTCAAGCGACATCATTTGTAAGGCGCATTAGCCACGCCCACCTGCTTGGCCGCATCATCCAGAGAGTTCTTGACAGCCGCGCCGTCCCACTTGTCGATCTTCACCGGCTTCTCGTCGATCCTCCACTGAAAGACACGAGACAGACAGACAGAGGTGGTGCAAACGTCGCATCAAATGCCACCAGATGATTGCCAGCCATTGCAACCACGTCAAAGAACCCTTGAGCAAGATACTGAACTCCCAGTTGCTCCTGATGTCATCAGGAAGTGAATGAATAGCCAAATGTAAAATGATTGAGGGCCTTGGAAAATAAATCAAGTAGGATTTTATTACACCAATGGATGCTGGCATAATATAACATGTCTTGTGAACCTAACAAAACTATATTGAACATTTTTAACATGATTATGTAAGTGAAATTGTTGACAGGTGTTGAAGAAGGGAAGGAAGTAGCAGTTGCTTATCACCTGGAAAAGTCACAATCTGTCAAAAGAAAAAGGGAAACACAATAAGATCATGACTGCAGGAGAACTTCCAACACATAAGAATTTTATTTATTTATTTTAATAGTTGTCTAACCAGATTATTAAAGTTCAGGTTTGAGAATAACTCATCTTGTCTTTAATTGTATATGAATGCATTTCTTGAGCAGCCGGGAAGCGCTATCAGTTAACCAAATGCTAATTTGATGAGAAAAATCCTGAAAACATCCAAATGTACATGCCAGCATCCCAAAACATGGAGACTCTTGGCAAAGCCAGATGACGACGTCTGACCTCTCCTCAGTTTGAAATGTTGCAGCACGCTTTTTTATGTATTAGCAGTCATCAAAGTGAAAATCAGAGTTGTTTGAAAGATTCCGATGACATCTTGTTCATGAATCGTCAAAGCAACTTCTGCCTTTCTGGTTATAACCAACCAGCTTCTAACCTAACAAAACATTCATCACGCTTATGCATTCATTTACATCTTATAAAACACCACTGACTCAAACAACATACTAACAAGTAAACGCATTCGATTACAAAACTTTACCCATTTTCTGAAGCCAATCAATTATCTTTGGTTAACTTTTCCATTATCAGACGTGTACACTCTAAGAACATTATTTTCTGGAGGAAAAAAAAAAGGCATGAATAAAGAAACCGCGACTTTGCCTTTGAAAAACTTGAACTCGGTCTCCAGATGGTCACCGAGACTCAACTGACTTTGAAAAATAGGTTGTCAAAAAAACAAAAACCGTTTAATTTTATCATTGGTAAGCCTTCGATTAATATTCAACGCAACTTCATTTAGCCATAAATGAGGACTTACGTTTATCTTTGTTTGCAGCTTTGCCATCGCCGTCTCCTCTTGTGTCTTTCGCTCCCTTGGCGGATGTGAAGCGTCATCACTTGATTGTGATTGGTTAGCTAGGATCCAATCATAAACGTCATCCAAATTCCGAGTATTTATTGGTTTAGACACGCAAATAGGTCATGTACTCGAGTGTGGTCTATGGGTCAGAATGGGCTTTGAGCGGTCAATTATTGAATGAACTTTAGAGAGATTATTTTTAACGCCCATCCCTTTTCAAACATTTCTTTAAACTGACTGTCAGCAAAAGCAACGATATTCAGTCTGACATCATGAAGGACGACAGTAATTTTTACTGGTGAGTGGCTGAAATTATTTGGACATTAAAACAACCGTTGACTAATTTGACAATTGATTAGCGGTTAATTGCTGCTGCAGCAAGAAAAGAATATTTTTGCCTGTTAGACTAAAGATTCTTTATGAGATGTTTTCAGCTTTTCCTGGATTCATCTTTGGGAATGTGTTTGCTGTTGGCCACTTTCAGCCTCACGTTTGTTGTTTACATTCACAACATTCATGATCTACCTCAGATTTTCCCTCATCTCATAGATTTTTATTCGAGTATGCAAGTGTGCAGTCCTGTTTCAACTTTACTACGACGGCGTGAAAAACAAGTTGTTGCTGTTCAACGAAAGAAGCCATCCTATGATCCTTCATTCAACATAATAGCTTAGCTACTCGCTAACATGCAGTCTGAAGCGTTCACGTAGTCCGCCAATGATGCTATCCACGAGTGTGAATTTAACTCACCAGCGGCTGCGAAAGGCAAAATAGGCAAAATGCATTCGAGACAAAAGAGCACACAATCTTACTTTTAAATGCATTCGAGAGAAAAGAGCATACAATCTTACTTTTTCTAAAAGGCCGCTCTTTCCACTGCGCGCAGCCGCCATTTTGTCTTGAGCCCCAAATACGACAAAGCTGACATGGCAGCTTCTGATTGGTCGGAAACACAAACATGCAACGTCATCACATCACAAGTGTGAATCCCCCATGCTGGCTTCCTTAAGTTAGAATATAATGTATCATATTGATGTTTAGGCATTTTGTTATTTACAAATTATCCGCACATGTATGTTATTTATCAAAGTTAGAGAGAGCTCTTTAGAATTAATTGAAGGAAACTACGTTGGAGAGTGTTAAGTTGGAACGGAGGTGACATGATCGAGTGCTACAGTCTCTTGTTCAGAGGGTGGCGATGTGCACCTAAACGTTTCTTGTAATTTCCCAAGCACCTGAAAGAACCACGACCAGTTTCGCCATGAACGTTCAATGCAACCGCCACATTATTCCGGTCAGGCATTCCGTTGGAATTTCTCGTCTCCACCGTTTGGAAGCGCTCCAGCATTGGACAATTCCTTTCGGACCTCGTCTGGATCGTCGGACGTTTTCAAATACTTGAATTCAATTGTTGCCCGTTGCTTTTGACGTGAGAGCCTTGCCCTGACCAAGATGGCGGCGTCATGGTTGACGAACACAACATTTATGAACCGCTGCTGCCGCTGGCCGATTTGTTTCAAGTTTTTATAAGGTTGTCTTGATCATTCACGTGCGTGCTCATACAAAATGTCACAGTTTGATTTGGCACTCCAAAGTGTCTCTGCTACATCAAGCCAAAGACAGCTAGCTACTTTAGAAAATGTGCATTATGACAATCATAAACGTCATCATTTGTAGTTTAAAGTACATTAAAGCTGGCATGTGTCAAGAAAAGAAGCCCTTCAGCAGAGGAGACCCATCTCATTGGACCCCCGCAAGCAAATGTACATTATACAGTAAATATGTACAGTATTTATAGGAAGTCATTAAAGTTGCTCGTGAATAGGAACGCAGAACACACAAACAATTGACAAATGGGAAGAACTTGAAAAAAATGAAATAATCCATCACACCCAATATTTTAGTTTCAATTCGTATTAATACAAATATACTTTATACTCAATACTGTACTTTATGTAACCAAATTTCTTCAAGTGAGGCAAAACAATTGTTTCAAGCGGTGATTTGTCAGCAGATCCGCCTCACAGTTGAAATGTGGTGGCAGGTTCGAATCCGGGCTGTGGCCATTGCAAACCTGACGGGAAGAAGATGTTAATTGTGCGCGAATGTGGAATGGGTGGAATGACGAAGAGAAATCAAATGATGGGAATTTGTTCCAAATGATAAGTGCTTTGCTTCACCTTAAGAAATGAGTCGACATTTAATTTAAAAATGTGTCTGTATGAGCAAAGCTCAAATATTTGGTGTGACAGTTTACTTGCATTTTTCATGTTGCACCGATGTTTCCATTTTGTCATATGGAAAAAAAAGCGAGCCTTGATCTGCTTGGGGTGAGCCTGAAAAACTGCACGATTGTTGTGGAGTTGCATGATCGCTGGACTGACGCTGGGGTTCTAATAGGTCACGGCGTCAGCTAGCGCTGCTTGTTGATGCGTCGCGAGCGTCGCAGGCCACGCCTCCTGCGGCTGTGGTTGGCCATCCAGGAGCGCAGGAAATACTTGGCGGGGCTGGCGGGGCGGGGGGCGCTCTCGCGCTCAAACTGTCTCTGCAGCTTGAGGGCGAGCGCCCGGTCTCTCCTCTCCTGGCTGACGGCGTCACAGACTTGGGGGTCAACGGCGACGGCGTCCTGGTGTTTGGTCTTCCTGCTCCGCTTCGAGGCGGACGATTCCTTGCAGGTGCCCAACGAGTCCTTTCGCGCCAGCTTGCACGACTGGAAGCCCGACTTGTGGCCACACGGGGAGAAGGAATGTCTGCGTCCAAACAAGGCGCCTACGCCGCCCCCCGACTCCAATTCGGACTTGCCGCGGAACGCCAAGTCGCCGCTGTAGCGGACGGCGGGCACGCGGATCTTGAGGGTCTGGCCGTCTGTGCTGGGAGGATCGAAGAGTAGCTTCCTCTTGTTGGAGCCGGCGGCCTCCTGTATCTCCTTGACAGGGCTGGTCAGGGTCCCTTTGGAGTCCATCTTGAAAGTCTGCCGGTCCAGCTCGATCTGCCGCCAGCGCTGCAGCACGGCGGGACTCGCCTCGTAGCTGGTGGGCTTGTGCAGGCGCCACGTAAGGTTCCGGGGCGTGGACTTGACCACGGCGGGCTCCAGCAGACGGCCGTCCGCCAGCCGTTTGGGCGGCGTGCAGGGCGAGCACACGATGGGCTTGAAATGGTTGAGCTCCTCCGAGATGCTGTCGTTGCTCTCTGGGCTGACCGAGCGCTCTGGCGCCGCCGCCGATGTGGACGGGGCCGCTGCGCGCCAGGCCGGCCGCCGCTCGGGGCCGCTGACGGGCGCCGAGGCCGAGCGACTATTCTCGGACGACAGGAGGATCCCGGCCGTGAAGCTGTGAGCTGCCCCCGCCTGTAATGACAGGAAGTGATGTCGCCGGTTATGTGGAAGGAAGGACGGCTGCCGGCAGGCGTTACGATAATCCGAACCGACGGCTAGTAAAAGGGATTGATCGCGGTAATTTAAGACCTTCCAAAAGTTAACTAAAGGCATGTAATTATTAAATCGTACCTTTGACGCCATGGCGATGTAATTTTTTATGAAATATTAGGTGTTTTGCTGGTTAGATTTGTAACGCGGAAGTGAAACGCCCGGTTCAGTAAGCCACGCCTCTCCCGTTTGATTGATGTGCCCCCAGCGACCAGACTGCAGTCTGCAGTTGGAGCTCTGCGTTTGAGCACTCCTCTGAGTACGCCACGCAACTTGACGCAAGCCAATTCTTCAATACACATTTGACACAAAACGGCTCATTGCGGCAAGAAATCGTGGTGGAGGAGGGGAAGAGGGAGAGACGAGAGGAAAGGAGAAGAAAAAAAACAACAACCTTGGCTGGTTTCGAACCAGTGACGTGCTGCTTACAGAGCAAGCACACTAACCACTATACTATTTGTTCAGCTAGGTTTAACAGTGCAAAAGTTTTACTTGTAGTTTACACAAGTGTCAACCACAACCTTTCTGTGATTTTAAGACTACCAAATGTCATTGCAAATGTGAAGGATAATTGATTACTTTGGATTCATTTGGACAGAATGTGTACTGATCAAGGCTACTTTTGTCACTATCCCATGGAGGTCTCAGAGAAAGTGGGCGTGTCCGCAGAGGCGGTACGGGAGTGGGGCCGCACTTTATGATGTCATAAAGTGAGCACTCGCTCGTTTTCTCAGGTTGGGAGGGGTTGGTGCTTGGAGATCTAGAATTTCTCAGAGAGAGGCGAATGGAGGAAAATACCACTTCCGTCATGTTTTTGGTGAGGAATTAGAATTTTAACACGACTAAAAGTGCCGCTCGAGGTTTTTCCGCCGCTGTTAAACACAACATTCAAAATGAGGACAGCAGCCAACCAGGAACAAGCGTGAAATCAGCCTGCCAATCAGTTCGCACAGCTGAATTTGCTTTTGCTTAACAGTCTGGACGACTTCCTTTACGTGTAAACATTTGCAACATTTGAAAAGAAAAAAATCTTATTGATGTTTCACATTCACCTCGTAACAAGTTGATGAGCTGTGATTGAAAATTTGGCCTTTTCTTTTCAAAAGATCGTCAAAAACATGATTCAATCCATCAATCAGCGATTGAAAGATAAAAAGTCACTTCAAAGTCATGAACTTATTATGCCACACAAACGGTAAAATTGTAGAGACGTCCAAATGCAAGTCGTGTGAAATATTTCACGTCATGTGACACACTTTACGTGGTATGACATCAACATAGCAGGTTGCATGACACCACGCAGCAAACGTCACATGACGTCCAAGTGCACCAGGCGAGCCGTACCGTGCGATCGGTGGCGGCGGCCGCCGCTGAGCCCCCCTTGGCTTTCCCTGGCGCGTTGTCGCCGGCCTCCGTGCAGCTGCGACTCCTCCGCACGCCACTGAGGAAGACGAGCACAGGTCAGAGGTCACGGCGAGCGTGAGCCCAGCAGAGCGGGCGCGTGAGCGAGCACCTGCCGACGCCCGACGACGTCCGGCTCCTCCGGACGAACGCCGACAACCTCCTGACGCGTCTCGACACAGGCTCCTCGTTCTCCGAGTCGGACAGGACGCCCTGCGACGCAAGCAAGTGTGTCATTGGCGACTCAACGTCGCCTTAACAACAAACATTCAAAACTTGCTGCCTGTACAACGCATTCAAGTTGACACATTTGTTTCACTTCCAGTCACACAATTGAGCGGTTGTGCTTTAGGCCTTGTCCACACGTAGTCAGGTATTTTAAAAACGAATATTATGTTTGTAGAGCAATCAGGGTTTTTCCTGTATACACAATTCAGAGGCGGCCACCTCCATCTAATTTGCTCCCCACCTCCCGCTTGAGCCACTGATATCGCTCAACACAGCGCTCCAATTGTGTTGATTGAGCTCGGCATGAACATATTTTAACTGCAGTTTCAGTGTTGTGCCATTATGGAGGCGCTATATCAACAGCAGTGCACCAGAAAGACCTGAAGCAACAACCGAAGAAACAGCTTTCTTCTTTTTTGAAACTTTGTATGTTTCAATTTTTCTGTAAGCCTGTAAGCGTCATTTGTTACTAAAATATTTTTTTTAAATTAAGTAATTCATTAAATTAGTGGCAAAAAATTAATGGTAACTTTGTATTCATATAATTTCTAATTTCTCCTCCCTGATCGTGAAATGGCTGCAGGAAGGTGGCCCATAATGGAATCAGTCACCACCGTGAGTACCAATAACTTAAAATAAAACTGGTATTGGCACAGATATCGGTAGTTACCCATCATAGTCAGGGTGATACCACCTCTACCTCAATTTAAGCCAGGAAAAACCCTGTAATGACGTACAACATTTATGACTGTTATACGTAAACGCGGATCAGGTGATATACACAAATCTTCACTTTGGCCGGAGTTTTTTTTTTTTAAACCTTTGTTTTTAATGGGGGGGCTGTAGCCGAGAGGGCAAAATACATACAAACCAAAACAAAAACGATGCTACGTGTAGACAAGGCCTTAGGTGGCACATGTGCAACTTCAAACCTGACCAAGTGGCGCTCACGTCTTCATTCCAATTTCTGCAATTCATACCCGTTGGGGCGACATTCACAACAAAATCCTCAACAAATCATTTGCCTGATGTACCCAATCGTCCCCGCGTTGGAGTTGGAGCCAGCTGCTCTCATCTTTGGGGAGAAGGCTCCTCCTCCTCACGTCCTCTCGCTCCTCCACCTCCGGCAAAACAAAAACACATGTTGCCACAACACCCCAAGAAAAGAAACAATCGGCACCTTTTCTCAGGCTTACCTTGTGCTTCACGTTAGGACCGGACGATGACGACGGGCCTTCCGTCAACTTATGGACCGCACTTGGACATACAAACACGTCTGACACACAGGCAGTGACTTAGATGATACAGTGGACGTAGTTAGTTTGGAAAAATATCCACTAGAGCAGGGTTCACCATTTACGGTCCTCACGGTCCGGAGTCCTGCAGGTTTTAAATGTTTCTGCCCACCAACACACCTGATACTAAGGGGTCAGGTTCGTTATCAGGCACGCTGGTGAGCTGATTGTATGAATCAGGTGTGCCAGTAGGCAGAAACATCTAAAACCTGCAGGACTTCGGACCTCGAGGACCGTAATTGGTGAACCCTGCAATAGAGATTTCCTTTGTGATTGTTTGTTTGTAAAACTAAGCTTAACTAACTCTAATCGTTGAGCATCAATTTGCTGCATTTTCACCTTTTACAACTTTGTTCATATTTGTCACAGCAATTTGACGATCACATGTCTGATTGAGCTCACGCAAATCTTTCCACACGTGCCAATCTATATTATATGGAGCACAAAATAGTCAAGAACAGAGTGAGTTTTAGTTAACTCCTCCTACTTAAAGCGGTTCAGGTCCCAACAAGTCCCGACAAGTCCAAGCGATTGTCAACATGGCGGAGGAGCAAGCGAGTAAGAGTGAGTTTGCGAATGTGTCAAGTGGAGCCAAGCGACGTCCAAAGCTCACCTGACCGACGAGTGCAGGGGTCCGTCTCGTCCGCGTCCGACCCGCCGCCGCCTCCTCCTTTTCTTTCGGCCTCAGCGCTCCTGCGCCCCCGGGTCGAGCAGGAGCGGCCACCTGCCGACGAGCGCGCGGGCCCACGGCTGTCGAGCGCCGCCGCGGTTCCGAGTCCCGGAGACGAGCGGGAGCCCACAGCGGCCGCCGCCGGCTCCTCCGCCGCCGCCTTTCCGGAACGTCGGCCAGTTACCGCGGCCGCCATCTTCCCTGGTGACTGCTGAGTGCTGCTGCTCGGTGTTCTCGTTCAAAACAAACCCCGCCCTTCCACTACCATATTCAACACCCAAAATTAAAAAGATATTTTTTTTAAAGCGCTCGAGATCAATCTTTTATCAATTATATATATATTTTTTTTTTATTCTTTTTTTCCAACATTTAAAACTACCAAGGATCCTCTTTTGGATCGTTTTTGGATGCTGTTTTGTTTTCTTGTCAAATTTATTATTTCAATAAAGTTATTTAAAAAAAAATATACTTCAACCATAACATGGCCGGACCTTCATAATAAAGGATGCTCTTCCTGTTTAGTCAAATAGCAAAAAATAAAATGCACTTTTAATTTAAGTACAGAGCCTCTAAATGAACAAAGTTTTCTTTCTTCCCTTTCTCCCTCTCCCACCGTCCCTCTCTCCCTCAAGCCGGAAATTAAGCATCTTTTCAATCGGACACGGATCACGTCCTGATCTGGGGATCATGGATTTATGAATCATATGACATAAATCCGCGACACGGACTACTCCCGTGCCATGGACTTACGGCGTCCCATGACTTGTGATTTAGTACGCGGGAATCCGACGCATCGTTTGCGTTTGTGCGTGTGTGATGGAAGTGAAGCCATTATTTTGTACATAGGATCAAAATTTTGTAATTTTATATAAATGTTGTAATAATTGAAAGTTTTTTCTTTTCTTTTTTTTTTTTTTTTAATGTTTTTCATCCGCAAAATGACATAAATGCGCTGTTAAAGACGAGCGCATAAACAATCTCCATCCACATGGTGACGCTGGTGGGCCTTGAAGCGTCTTTTCAATAAATTCCACCGAAGGAGGAGGAGGAATATGGCGGCCTCCTAAAGTCGTCCGATGAGACTCGTTTGACAAGTTGGAGGTAGAACCATTCTAATAAAATGTTTTCCATTCTAATCATCAAACGTATAATGTAATGTAATGAATGAAATTGAATCAATGTTTGGTGACTTCAGTGGATGTTGGTCGCAATTTGACGGTGGGACGACACGTCACGCTTGCTTTTAGTGTCAACAAGGGGCAGTGTTGTTTTCATTTAAATCATTCAGAAGAAAAGTTATATTGTGGGTGCATATCAGCAACTGTAATTCCTTGATAGTTAACCAACCAGCCACAATTCAGTTAATTCAAATCTAACCACAACTTTTTTGTCATCATATATTTGCTATCCGTATAACTGCATGTTTTTGAAGTTGTGAAGAAAATGAGGACACGTCAGTATAATCTAAAGCAACAATTAATTCACAAATTAACTAGGGCTGGGTTTTAAAAATAATGGATATCAAATCGATTTTTTTTTAGCCTGATATCGATTCATAAAACCATGAATTGATTATGTTAATATCTGAATTTTAAATGGAAAAAAGTGTGTCTAACCGTTTTCTTGAAATTTAATATTCAAATGAATATAAAAGTATTTTCTTGCATTCATGAAAGACCTGACTTTTTGCACTTTTAAGACGATTCACAATCTTTTATTTATATTTTATATTTTCATAATAAGAATTATGAAAATATTTCCATCCCATGCCTGCTGATGTCAATGTTTGTGTAACACTTGAGTGATTGAAACACGTGTTATTAATAAATGTAATAATTTAACCAGTTAATGCCTCCGCAAAATTTTATTTGGAATTTAATGTTTGTGGAGTTTTTCAGCAGTTCATGTCGGTGAATCTTCGCCACAACGCCAATTAACGGCAGATGAAAAGCTGGTGCAGCCCTGCTGGCAGAGCTGACTTTTTTTTTTTTTTTTTTTTTTTTTGCAGCCCATGCGTCCGCTGGTGGAAGTGGTCCGTCTGGGCCTTCTGCCTTACCAGGAAGCATTGCGCATCCAGGAGGCGTACGTCAAGCGCTGCAAGGCGGGCGCCGGCGAGCTCCACGCGCTGCTGCTGTGCCAGCACCCGCCCGTTTACACCACCGGCATCCGGCAAAAGGGCCGCCCCCTCGCCGAGCTGGAGCGCCTGCGTCTGCTGGGGGCACAGGTCCACAACGCCGACCGAGGAGGTCTGATCACCTTCCACGGCCCCGGACAGCTCATCTGCTACCCGGTCCTGGACCTGGCCGCCTTCAAGAAGGTGCGTCCGCTCGCCATCATGGGTCGGCCTTATTGAGTTGGGGACGTCATCGTTGTTGTCTTCTGCAGAGCGTTCGCTGGTACGTGTCCCAGCTGGAGCAGACGGCCATTTTGGCATGCGCGAGCTTGGGCGTGGAGGCGTCCACGTCCCCTCACACCGGCGTTTGGGTCGGAGACAACAAGATCTGCGCCATGGGTACGTTAGCCCGTCACGGGATGTGGACGGTGCGCCGTTAACTTGCCGTTTGGCATTTTAGGCATCCACTGCTCTCGCTACGTGACGTCACACGGCCTAGCCCTCAACTGCGACACGGACCTGGCGTGGTTCCGTCACATCGTCCCGTGCGGCCTGGAGGGCAAGGGTGTGACCTCGCTGAGCGCCGAGCTGCGGCGCCGCGTGGGTGTGGACGAGGCCGTCCCGCACTTGCTGGACGCCTTCGCCCGCAACTTCCGCTGCCGGCTGCTGGACGACGGCAGATCGGAGCGCGATGGCTGAGGCGGCCGCAGGTCACAAACACACCTTTGAAAAAGGGGCCCTCTTTGAGCGTTTGTCCTCATTTGAGGGGGTTAGTGAGCTTGGAGTCTTATCCCGGCCGGCCGCCAGTCAAACGATGGACTGGTCGCCAAAGTGGATCTCTGGCAGGGCTGGCCAATCCATTTTGCAAAGTGGAACGTTTGCCAGCATGCTAAACCTCAACTTGGTCTACGTTAGTTTGAATGCATTTACAACAACTTATCATTAGGAAATGCAAATTTGAAACAAGTGTTCAAATTCGATTTTTACATTTTAAAAGAATGATCATGTGAATTACTCCCTAATATGTAGTAGGGAAGCAGGAAGTTGATTCTTATTGACAGTTCTCTCCACTATGCAGGAATTAAGAAAATTTCCACACTTGTCATCAATGGCCTTTAAAAAAAAAAAAAAAAAAGTGTTGTTGCAAAATTGCCACCAGTGCAGACACACGTTGTGGCTCTTGCTGGCTTTAATTAGAGTGCACACCTGTGGATTGTTTATACAATAAAAGCACAACTTTCAAAATAAAAGCACTGCGTATTTGACTTGATGGTGACTGTGGGGGCCAGTCAGAAGCTGTGGCTTAGCCGGACTTTTGCCCCGGTCTGTGGGTTTGTTGACAATAGTCGGGCAATGGGCATCCAAATGACGCCCAGTGTGTGTGTATGTGTGTCACCGTTCTCGGCCGCTCGGGGGCGCTCCCCTATTGCTCTGCCGGCGCGGGTGGTCTGCAGTAGGCAGGCAAGACGGAGCCCTCCGTCCGTAGAGAAGAGACGACGGAGACCGGAGAGAGGCCCAGGATGGCGGCGGAGGGAGCGGGGGACTTTTTCGGCGCTCGCTGCCCGGACGAGTCGTCGGACAGCGAACCGGAGCAGGAACCGGGCACCCCGCAAAAGCTCATCCGGAAAGTGTCCACTTCCGGTCAGATCCGCAGCAAGGTGAGCTGCGCCAGACGACCGAAGCCCCGTGTCAAAACGGCGAGTTGTGGTCCACTCGCGTCTCACGCGACGTCGACATTTGCAACGATGTTGCCCCGCAACTCGTCCGATTGATTGCGAGCGCGCGCTCCATTCGGCAGTAAGCGTTCACGGCAAAAACGTCGCGATATGCATCTTTCCCTTGCCATAGCACTTGTTGCAGAAACACGAAAATCGTGCTCGCTCAGTTGCATCGACGGCGATACGAAGAGCAAATGTTGCCAGCATTGCGTTTGGTTCCCCTTGTGATGAAATGGCATATTTTTCCTTCTGTCATCTTTGCGTGCAAACTTGCGACCACACTTCAACTAGACTCGACCGAGTTTGCGGCCGGCAGGCAGGCGAACGCAAGTGCAGCCAGTCCGTTATTAGCGGTCCGTCGTGCTCGTGGCCGCGGAGAAAAGGGGCGGAGCGACGTCCGGTTTTCCAGGCGGAGGCCCGAAGCACAGCCTCGGCCTTTCGTGCTGTGCTTCGGCCGTCCGACGTGAGCTGAGCTGAGCGCGGGAGGGAGGGAGGACGGGAACTGCTCGCCGTTAGCATCGCTGCTACTCAGTTGGCAGCCCAAATTGATCAAGAAACGCATTTTGACTCTCGTTCTGCTTTGCTGGCAACATGTTCAACATTTCCTGCGTATTTGATTGTCTGCTGCGAGGCCTTCCGAGAAAAGTTTGAAAGCTCCTGAAAATCTTTGCGACAAACGCACACTTCCTATTAAAAAACCTTGTTTTGGGGCCTTCATCTCCAAATTAACAAGATGACAAATGTGCAAAGCACAAGCAGTGACGTGTACATGAAGAGCCAATGGAACTCAAACTCAACTGGACCCCCTGCGTACATGTGTTTGGGCATCTGTGGATTCACCACTTTTAGCCTTTCACAATCAGTTTTACAAGTTGTCAGTTTTTTTTTTTTTTTTGGGGGGGGGGGGGGGGGGGGTGTATGGGAGCAAAGCGTTTACTGGTGGTATCATGGTACAACTTGACTAATTTGACCAATTTTGTTTTGATTCCCCCATAATGCAATTGAATAGGTGTTTATTATTCACAGATTTTCACCATCACTGATTGATATCCTAACCATCATATGAATATGAAAATATGAAAGGATAGCACTTGATTGAACACAGATTTTGCCCTTTTTGGTTGAATATTCTTTGGCCAAATTCAGAACTCAAAACTCCACTTGGATTTGCCGTCCAACATACATGGCAGTTGGACCGGCGTCTTTTGGGGCCAATGCGGTGCTATTTAATTCTTTATTTCCCCCCCGAGAAAACAGCCCACAATTTTGAGGGAGCAAGCCCGTTCATCCCTTTTCAAAAGAGCACAAATGGAAGCGATCAAGTTTGAGAGTCACACAAACATGGCCGACAAGTGATTGTGAACCATCATGGATGCGTTGATGATATGGAACGCTCACATATCTGCAAGCTTGCTCAACACATTTAGAAAAACAATTGAACAAACCTGAGCGGTTAGAATTGTGAGGACCATTTTGTATCATGCTGTTTTTATGGATACGATTGATTTGGTTTTTGGCCGCATCAGACGGTGTTGAAGGAAGGAGACTTGATGAAGCAGACCAGTTCTTTCCAGCGGTGGAAGAGAAGATACTTCAAACTGAGGGGACGGACACTTTACTACGCGCAGAACGCCAAGGTGAGCGCAAGATCGTCCGTCCGTCGTGTGCTCATTTGTCACCTTGTCCTCTGCCCCGCAGTCCATCATCTTTGACGAAGTGGACTTGACGGACGCCAGCGTGGCCGAATCCAGCACCAAGAACGTCAACAACAGCTTCACGGTGAGTCTCGGACCGACTTTTTTTGTTTTGTTTTTTTGCTCGTTCGTTTGTTTGTTTGTTTTTTGCAAACACTCAGCCTGGTGCCGGTTGGGAGTCTGCAAGTAGCGTCTCCACGCTCATGTCATGTCGTGTGTGCGTTCGTGCAGGTGATCACCCCGTGCCGGCGACTGATCCTGTGCGCAGACAACCGCAAGGAGATGGAGGAATGGATCTCAGCTTTGCGGAGCGTCCAGAACCGACAAAACTATGAGGTCAGCAAAGCACAAAACAAATCAGCGGCGTCCTTGGGATGCCGGCAGAATTGTTGTTATTGTTTTGTCAAGTAAACGCTTAGCAGTTAGCATATTGGCTTTTCTGACATGTTGCTCATCACACTTGCAGATGTTATTTATGTCATCGTCTTGACAATAATGAGATAATGAGAAAACACAACTACCGTATGCTGAATCTCTGTTCCTAGAAAATCACAATGTGCCATCATTGTTCAAATGTGTGCGTGTTGCAGTCCAGCCAGTACAGCATGGAGCACTTCAGCGGGATGCACAACTGGTACGCGTGCTCGCACGCCCGTCCCACCTACTGCAACGTGTGCAGAGAAGCTCTGTCAGGAGTCACCTCGCACGGGCTCTCCTGCGAAGGTACGCACACGTGCACGCGACTGACAAACACTCCACGACTTATTCTGTTGTGGAGTCCAAACCGTCCCGAAGTCTTGGGACATGGACGCAATTGTCCTCTGAATATGAAGCCGCCGTTTGAGGCTTTTTTTCTGTCCGCCGCCGCCGCCGTTTGCACTTTTGGACGGAGATGGCCGCCATCTTGAATTGCTGCCAAGTGAGAAAAGCGGCAGGATTGGGATGGCCAACCAAGATATGCGCGTACAGGCTGTATATGTCTAATCTGTCCATATACATATCTGCTCGCGAGATGGGAGTGGTAAGATGGCCGCCCTGTGGCTTCAACGGCTTGCATGGGCGACCGGCGGCCATCAGCTGATTTGGCTGGGAAAAACTCTCCAATTGGAGCTTTTGTTTTGATGGTCCAATGGTGAACAAATTAGGCTTCAGTTTTTGGCCCCAACGACGACGAGCGTGTCCATGTCTCAAAGGTTTCCACACCTGACCAGGTAAACCCAAGTAAACACACCAGTGTCGCCATCTTGTTGTTGTGTGCAGTGTGCAAGTTCAAAGCCCACAAGCGTTGCGCGGTACGAGCCACCAACAACTGCAAGTGGACAACGCTGGCCTCCATCGGGAAGGACATCATCGAGGACGAGGACGGGGTGAGTGCGAGCGACGGCGTGATGGAGGGCCCGGTGACGACGATTTGGCGTGCGTCCGGCAGGTGTGGATGCCGCACCAGTGGCTGGAGGGGAACCTGCCCGTGTCGGCAAAGTGCGGCGCCTGCGACAAGACCTGCGGCAGCGTCCTCCGGCTGCAAGACTGGCGATGTCTCTGGTGCAAGGCCATGGTAAGAAGGTCGCCCGCCCAAACGCACGCCCGCTTGTTCGTATTAACGCCGTCGGCCGGATCTTCAGGTGCACTCGGGCTGCCGGGAGCATCTGTCCGTCAAGTGTCCGCTGGGCCAGTGCAAAGTGTCCGTCATCCCGCCCACCGCGCTCAACAGCATCGACTCTGACGGTGAGAACACTTCTTCACGTTACCTGCAAGCGCGTGGCTATATAGTCATATATTCAGATCAGTGACGCATTCCCACTCCGATGGGAACATTTTCAAGTCAACTGCCAGTTGGCGCGTAGAGCTTTGTGGTGCTTTGTGGTTGGTGCAGAATATTTTTGCAGTCAAAGCAAAATTTCACTTAGGAGCTTCACCAACGTCATTGTGACTGAAGTCATGTGTCAGGAAAGTTATGTATTAGATTGAATGGTGTCGGAGCGCCCTCTTGTGGACAAAACGCACAAGGACGTCCTCCATCATTTGATGAGGAATGTAGAACGTGTTTGGTGTCTGCAAATATGAAAAAAAATGAATTGCTGGAGCCCGACCTCGATTGAACTTTTGCCGCTTGGTTCTCGTCAGGTTTCTGGAAAGCATCGTGTCCTCCGTCCTGCACCAGTCCTCTCCTGGTCTTCGTTAACTCCAAGAGCGGCGACAACCAGGGCGTCAAGTTCCTGCGGCGCTTCAAGCAGTTGCTCAACCCCGCGCAGGTTTTCGATCTGATGAACGGAGGACCTCACTTGGGGTGAGACGGACGGCAACGTCGGCGGCACGGCCGCATCCGGCTAACGTTTCGCTCCATCTTTGACAGGCTGCGTCTCTTCCACAAGTTCGACACCTTCAGGATCCTTGTGTGCGGAGGAGACGGCAGCGTGGGTTGGGTCCTGTCTGAGATCGACGCGCTGACGCTGCACAAACAGGTGAGGCCCGCCCACCACCTGGCCGTGTCCCGCCCGTGGTCCTGACGCCGCCGTCTTGGTGTTGTCCTAGTGCCAGCTGGGGGTCCTGCCTCTGGGAACCGGCAACGACCTGGCCCGGGTTCTGGGCTGGGGGTCGGCCTGCGACGACGACACCCAACTACCTCAAATCCTGGAGAAACTGGAGCGAGCCAGTACCAAGATGCTGGACAGGTGATTGCGGCGGCGGCGTGCTCGAGGACCGAGGACCACTGCTGGCTTTGCCCACTTTGTTGCTTGTTGCGCTTGCAGGTGGAGCGTGATGGTGTATGAGAGCAAGTTTGCGCGGCAACACTCCGCCTCCTCCGTGGCCGAGGACTGCGCCGACGACTCAGAGGTGACACGCGGCACTTTTTACTTGCTGTGTGTCAGAGACTGTTTCTACTAAGTACTGTCTCAAATATTCTCTGGTTTGGATACTGTAAATTTATAGGATCGTATGTCGAAACGTTTCTTGGGAGGACCAATATGGCGGCCTCGCGACTGGTTGCGTCATTTGAGCTTTCACCCAGGCAAAAGTGACTTAATGTGTGCACAGGTGCAGCAGATCCTGACTTATGAGGACTCGGTAGCCGTTCACCTTTCCAAGATTCTGACGTCGGACCAGCACTCGGTCGTCATTTCCTCCGCCAAGTAGGCCAACTTCCTGTTTGTTCCCCCCCTGGTTGGGCCTCCAGCTTGACGTGCGTGCGTGTGCGCAGGGTCCTGTGCGAGACGGTGAAGGACTTTGTGGCGCGGGTGGGGAAGGCCTACGAGAAGAACACGGAGCCGTCACGGGAGTCTGACGTCATGGCCAAGAAGGTATGAGAGTGGGCAGCGGGAGGGCCCCAGCCGACTTCCTGTTCCTGTTTGTTCCCGTTGCCGTTTGCAGTGCGGCCTCCTGAAGGAGAAGCTGGACCTCCTCCTGCGGACTCTGACCCAGGAGTCGGAGGCGTCCCGTCGGCCCGCCTCGCCCCTCCCTCCGGAAGACGGGAGCCCCCTGGCCTTCGTGCTGCCCTTCCTCCACGCGCCGCCCGCCCCCGACTCGCCGGCGGCGGCCGTCTTTAAGCCTCGTGAGCAGCTGATGCTACGAGCCAACAGCCTGAAGAAAGTCATCCGGCAGATCATCGAACACGCCGAGAAAGGTCAGCGCTGCGCCGATCTTTCCCAGACGCGCTTTCTCAGGCCCGCCCCACTATTTGAGAAGCAAGATGGCCGCCCTATGACTTCAACGGCTTATCGGCTATCCAGTCATATCGCAACTCGTCAAGAAAAACAACAATCGTCCTTCACAACAGTCATCGTCAAGAACTTTGCTGTAAACTTTTCATCATTTGAACTTGAAACAATCATTGAAAGATTTTTCCAGCTCCAAGTTTACTGGAAAAATAACCCATAAAACAAAAGAAAGGTCAACATTGGCTGTTAAAGTGAGCAAGCAAAAACTGAAAGGACCCAAAAAGCCCGAGCGAGGAGGAGTGAGCAGAAGTGAAAGGCACAAAAAAAAGCAATGAAAACCTGATGTGTTTTGTTTGCAGCCGTGGATGAGCAGAACGCACAGACGGCGTCCATGTTCTCCGCCGCTGCCGGCCTGACCTTGGACGAAGAGGACGACTGCGGCGAACGGCGGCCGGCTGGCAGAGGTCCGACTGATTTTTGCACTTGCCGGTCCTTCGGTCCGATATGATCAGTGACTTTTTCATGTGCGCGCTCGCAGCCAGCAAGACGCCGTGCGAGAGGATGATGAGTAAAGGCAGCTCCGTGTCACTTCCTGTACACACGGCCAGTCCGGACAACATGCCCGTCCTCAACACCAAGATCCTCTATCCTGGTGAGATGCTCTGGCCTGCCCTCGCGTCGCCTCTTCTCTCTTATTTTTGTGCATGCATGCGTGCAGGTCTGCGGGCAGGCGTGTCGTCCTCGCTGTCTCACAGTTCGGTCATCGGTCGACTGCTGCTCAACAGCGAGTCGCTTGCGTCATGTGACCCTGACAACATGTAAGGCCCCCCTGCTGTCTGCATCAACTTGTTAGCTCCATGTTAATGCTAACCCACACTGTAAAAAGTGATAGTGCAGTAGCACTTTGCCTTTCAATCAATCAGTGATGGATTATTTGTCCTCTGCAAGGAGCCGAGGCCTTCAACTTTTCAAATGAGCAAGATGAAGAGTCAATTTTTCACCAATAGTCATGAAAAACTTGAAATGACGCACGATGACTTGTGACAACGTGGAGGGAAATGAGGATGAAGAAAATATTTTTTTTTTTGGACCGATGATGTTTCCATTGGCGAGAGACCCGGATGGGGGCACATGTTGAGTCAACAACTTAACATTTACATTTTTTTTTCTTTTAATCTTAAGAAAATAGTCTTTGTTTTCAAATTTTAACAAAAAGTTGAGTGAGCTCAGCGGCAAAAGTATAAAAGTTTCCGACTTTTCAAGTTTCCAAGAAGTATTCAACTGTGGCTTGTTTTTGCTTCCATTTGAAGGTGCAGAAAATGTCAACAAATCCTTTCCTGTCATTTCTTATCAGCTGTCCAAATGTCTCAACTTAGGAGGGAAGTCATGGAACCAAAGGGGCTCATATCTCAAGGTGTTTATGCGTTTGTAGGGAGTGCTACACGGAGAAGTGTGTGATGAACAACTACTTCGGCATCGGTCTGGACGCCAAAATTTCTCTGGACTTCAACAACAAGCGAGACGAGCATCCTGAGAAGTGCAGGTGAGGAGTGCAAGGCGGGCTCAAGCGTGCGTCATGTGACACGTGTGCGCGTATGTTGGCAGGAGTCGCACCAAGAACATGATGTGGTACGGCGTTCTGGGAACCAAAGAGCTGCTGCACAGAACCTACAAGAACCTGGAGCAGAGAGTTCTGCTGGAGGTGAGACCCGAGTGATCGAGCGCGACCAACCGATGGAGCGAGCCGATTGGCCGATTGGCGTCCTCTCCTGTGGTGCTTGCAGTGCGACGGGCGAGCCATCCCCCTCCCCAGCCTGCAGGGCATCGCCGTCTTGAACATTCCCAGCTACGCCGGCGGAACCAACTTTTGGGGCGGAACCAAAGAAGACGACGTGAGCAGGCAAAGCCGTCTCTCCTCTTTTCCTCCGGCACGTCTGCCGCTCACCTGCCACGCGTGCGTGCGTGCGTGCGTGTTGACAGATCTTCACGGCGCCGTCTTTCGACGACAAAATTCTGGAGGTGGTGGCCGTGTTTGGCAGCATGCAGATGGCCGTCTCCAGGGTCATCAACCTGCAACACCACCGCATCGCGCAGGTAAGATGCTGGTCCCATCTGATGGTCCTTGTTTTTCACTTGTGCCTGTTAAGTGAAATGTCGTGGCTGTGTGCTTGTCACTAACGATGTATTGCATTCCATTCCAGTGTCGCACGGTAAAGATCGCCATCCTGGGGGACGAGGGCGTTCCGGTGCAGGTGGACGGCGAGGCCTGGATCCAGCCGCCGGGCTACATCAAGATCCTCCACAAGAACCGCAGCCAGACGCTCACCAGGGACCGTGTGAGTCCCGGGGAGGGGAGGGGCCAGGTCGGGGGGCGGGGTCTGGCGCGTACTTACACAGCAAAATCACTAGTGTTAGATTAACACCGAGTAGTGTTCAATCTAACACTAGAAAAGTGTTTGTGTCCACACCAATGTTCAAAGTGTTTTTTTTACACTTAACCAGTGTTACTCCAACACTGAATAGTGTTAGAATTCTAAACTAGTAAACAGTGAATAGTGTGAAAGTACTTTACACTAGTGTCTGTGTTAAAAATGTAACAAACACTTCACTCTGGTAAAAGGTACTTCATTTATAAAGGGTTTTTCCTCTTTACAAGGCCCTCAAAGCGCTTTTGACTACTGATGACATGACATCAGAAGCAACTTGAGGGTTCAGTTCAGTATGTTGTTCAAGGATCTGAGAGATTTGCTGTGCACTGTTTGTGTGCGGCAGGCCTTCGAGAGCACGCTCAAGTCATGGGAGGACAAACAAAAGTGCGAATTTCCCCGGGACCCGCCGCTGGGAAACCATCCCGATATCCTCTCCGAGGAAGAGGCGGCGCTCGTGCGGGACTTGGCGCAGGCGGCCGGAGTCCTCATCGGCAGGTGAGCGAAGCGTTCCTTTCGTTTTGTCCGCTCGCACGCACCCGTTTGTCCCTTCACGCACTTGCTGGTGTGTTTTTTGTGTATGTGTATGTCAGCATCTGCCAGCTGGCGCAGAGTCACCGCAGCTTGGAACAAGAACTGGCGCATGCCGTCAATGCCAGCTCCAAGTCCATGGACCGCGTCTATACGCAGTCCGGCACCGTTGGGGTATTTGCGTCGTCCATCTTCAGCACTTTGGTTGACACTCATCCAGGAATCACGTTTCAAAAACACAACAAAACACGTTTTTGGAAATTTCTGTCTCATGAGTGATGATTTCATGCATAAGTTTCAAGCATGCTGCAGCTCTTGAAATCATAAATTTGCATTTTTAAAAAAAAAAGTTAAAAGTTGATCTGAAATTACAAAAGTAAAAAAAAAAAAAAAATGTTGTCAACCTCTGTCACTGTCTGTCCGTCCAAGTCTTCAACTTGACATTTGAAGTCTGTGCTGCTCCATGAGACAAGCCAAGCCATTTGATTGGATAAAAACGGGGGACTATTTCAAACTTGACTTTCAACTCATCTTGCTTTTTGCCCCGTCATCGGACAGCATTGCAATATTTCTTAAAGGAACACTTGACTCATTGAGCCATTTTCAGCAGTAAAAAGTTAATATTTGTCTATAATTAATGTGGTAACTTCATTATTTTTCATGTACAATTAGTACCTTTAAAAGGTAATTTTTTACTTGCTGTCGACTGATGAGATCACCTGTGCTGAGGAAGTAGGTAACGACCAATCATGGCTCAGTTTACTGACCAAACACAGAAAACAAGGTGACATCATCAGTCGACAGCAAGTAGAAAAATTACTTTTTAAAAGGTATTAATTGTACATGAAAAAATAATGAACAAAATATTAAATTTTCACTGCTGATAATTGTTCAATGAGTCAAGTATCCCTTCAAGAAATGCAAACATCCCATATGAAAAGTGTGCCTGCCCATCATACTGACTTTTCTTTGTATCACAAGTGCTGTTCCGCTTGATGTCCACTAGGTGGCAGAGCGAGCTAGTGACATGCTGATTCATACTTGCAATAATCCAGAGAGCAAGTTTGTTCGTCGAGCGTGAAAAAGGATTTTGGATAGAAAGTGATGACTTGACGAGTCACTTGGAGCCTCCCAATTTTTGGAGGTCCACAAAAGGTCAAAGGTGACCTTTGGGCTCCGTTGCACCTCTGGAAGGGGCGGGGAGCTACAAAGGCAATTTTTTGGAATCATTTCAAACTTTTTACCGGGTGCACATTCATGCCCCCAAAATGTCAGAAGAATCCTTCCTTGGACTGGAATCGGCCGTACATGTCGCACACAATTTCCTCTAAACAGCATGTCAACTTTTTCCAAATGAATCCATTTGTTGGCAAAATGTCCCTCGAAGGGATGTTGACCCGTTCCTGGTGGTTGCGCAAGCTCTCTATTCGGCGACGCCGGGATGGAACTTATCTGAATTGCCGGCATGTGTCTTGTGTAGGCGGCCAGTTGCGGCGCGGTGGTGGCCATGGTGAAGGACGTGAAAGCGTTGCTTAGCGAGACGGAGCTGCTCCTGGCAGGAAAGATGTCCATGGTTGGTAACGCAAACGCTCACCTGGCCACAAGTGTGAGCCCGCCGGTACTCAAAGCGCAGGTTTGTGTGCGTGGCAGGCGTTGGATGCGGCCCAACAGGAGCAATTGAACGCGGCGCTGACTTGCGTGCATCAACGTCTGGGTGGCCTGGCCGACGTCAAGCTGGCCCTGGACCCGCCGGACCAACAGGTAAGCAAAAGTGAGTCCTGCCACCGTCCGGCTGCGCTCAACCGGCCGGCTTGTGTCCAGGGTTCGTTTGCCGACTCGGCCAAGCCCAGTCGTGCCGCCAAGTTCCGTCTGGTCCCAAAGTTCAAAAAGGACAAAAACAACAAAGTCAAAGAGGCGTGCGCTTCTTCTCTCACTTTGCCGGGTAAGCATTTCTTCAGGCGGTCGGCCGCGTGGCGCTGCACGCCGGTCGGCCTCACGTCCTCTTCTGTCTCAGTCGAGCAGTGGGGCACGGAGGAGGTGGGGGCCTGGCTGGACTTCCTGTGTCTGTCCGAGTACAAGGACATCTTCGGCCGGCACGACGTGCGAGGGAGCGAACTGCTGCACCTGGAGAGGCGGGACCTGAAGGTAGGTGTCACGTGATGACCGGCGCGCCGTCCGCCATGAGCACGTGGAGGCGAGTGACACGTGAGTGCGTGCGCAGGACCTGGGCGTCAGCAAGGTGGGCCACATGAAGAGAATCCTTCAGGGCATCCGAGAGCTGAGCCGCAACAGCAGCGCCAGCGAGGCTTGAGCTCCGCCTCCCGAGACCAAGCCCCGCCTCCAGGTGAGCCTTTGGGTGGGAATATGCAAATGAGCGCACCTTCAAGTCAATTGGTCTTGTTTGTGTCCTGTTGCCTAGCAAGTCCAGCCATCTGTCAAGCTGCAAAACCGCGTCGTGACATCCGTGATGATGTCACTCATGTGCCTTCCTTGTCATGTGACCAATCAGCGTCAACTTCTTTTTACACTTTATTTATGTTTTATCTCTCCTTCTTTTTCGTGCTTACTTGGTGCAGAGAAGAACATTCCAATAATCAATCTTTACATTTCATGACCAGAGGTCAATTTGACTACAAATGTTGAAAAAACTTTTGTTGGATAAACATTTCATGTTTGTGCTATTAAAAGTCATTTCCCGCACACAAATGTTCCATCTCATTTGTAAATGTTGGCTGCAAGGAGGAGAAAAGGTTTGTTGTACTATGATGACCAACATAAAAATATTGTCGCACTTTAGAATCAAGTGTTCACCTTTTTTTTTTTAAATAAGCTACTTAGACTTTGTGCTTAAATTGAGGATTTTGCAAACAAAAAGACTCTTTTCTACTTCAATTGAAAGGTTATTGCGCATAAAAGCACCATGAAAATTTGTCATACAAGTGTAAAAAAGTTTCCACAAGCTGGCGTTGACTATTTCAAGTTTATAACAGGGGATCAGACATTCTGGGACATCTTACTAGAGGGAGCCCACGAGCACTACTTGCACTTGAGTATGTTCATCCATTATTTGTAAGCTCTGGCGAGGAGAAGCCTGAAAAACGAAAGCGAGTCCTCACCAGGAAGTTAAAGTTGTTGTTTTTTTTATTTTTTTATTTACATGCGGATCAGAAAGTACGTGAAGCCAAGTAGAAAAAAAAAAATTTGGTCCTCAAATCACACAAAAGATGGACTGTGAAGAGCTTCCGCTCGTTTGGAAGTCAGCTTGGCGTTTTGCCAGAGCGACCGTCACGGGACGAGCGAGCCCGTCGGTCGGTGCCTCCCCTCCGAAATAAGAGCGCCGTACCTGCGTCAGGATCGGAAGACGTGGACGGCTCTGATGACGAACTGGCGGCAGATGGGACACTCGCTCATCCGCTTGCCGCATTTGGTGCATGTGATCATGTGACCGCACTCCAGCAGCACGCAGTCGATGGCCGCGTCCATGCAGATGCGACACAGGTTTTGCTCGGAACTTGCCGGACCACCGCCGTCCTCTAGAGGGAGACATTACGGTCAAATAGTTGCTTGGCCACAAGGTTAATTTAATTAATTAAAACTAGCGAAAAAAACAAACTCAAAAAACAATTTCGTTAACGAAATAAAATAAAAATGAAAAAACCTTTTTTAAAAACGAAAACTAACAAACTACATTTTATGTTTACAAAACTATACGGTAACTATAATTATAGCAAAAATGTCCTGTTTTAGTCTTTGGTAATTAATTTAATGCACGAGCGTTTGGCGATTATTTTTAATGTGATTTAAGTAGATTTATTTTGATATTAACCGGAAAAATGACTTTTGAAAGTGTTTCACACAGAAGTGATGTCATCTAGCCAATAGAAAAGCACCTTCAGATGACGTCGCTCCTATGGTGTTTTTTAAATATTGCGCACAGGTAATACTTTTTTTTTTTAACTAAAGCTAATACTGAAACTAAAACGAAGCATTTATTAAATAACTAAAACTAATACTACATAACAGAACCATCCTAAAAACTAATTAAAACCAAATGTAAAAAAACAAAACTCACAATGAAATCAAAACTAAATAAAATGAAAAATTCCAAAACTATAATAACCATGCTTGGCCTGTGGCTGTGTAGTACTACATTTGGCCACAACATGGCCAGCCAGCAGCACTGAACTCTGCCCCAATTTTCTCTTTCTAATCAATTGTGACGTTTGGCACGTGTGTTGACTTCATTTGATTGTTGATGCTTCTGACAACATGAGGATGAAGAATGACATTACAAGACAAATGTCCATGTCGCGCTTCTCCTGCACTTCTCGGCCCAAGCGAACGCCACGCGTGCTGTTATTTGTTGCCGTACAGCCAGAAAAGAAGGTGAAAAGAAGTATTCAAGTTAGGTGCATGAGTGGCAACATAACATGGCCGCCGCTGGCTTCACCTCTTGCTACAATGAGTAAGTGGGTCGTCAACTGATGCATGTCACGTGCCAACATTCACTTGTCAAAACAAAAAACTTTCGGGGGTACCATCACACTTTTCATCTCCGTCAGCCGTGGCTACGCTGAACACGTACGACACATCACCAGATTCGTCCTCAAGTGCTTACAAACTTGCCATAGACATCACGTGTCATTATTGTTATTATTAGCCAAAGGGTGTCAGGTTCATTGTTAGTCCACCATGTCAAAGTCACTTTTGGGAACTACAAAATGAAAAGTAAAAAAAGTACATTCATGAATTGAATGGGGCTTATGAGAATCGAATGGACGGCTGCCAGTGCCGCCTGGCGACAGAAAGATGGCGGGCAGAAGCGGACTTTTGCTCAGGTTTTGGGTCAGCAGAAGCCGCTTGGGAAGGAAAGGGGCAACTCACCGCGGTTGTCGTTCCGGTCGCGATAGAGGCGAGTGACTCTCTCCATCAGTTCCCACTTCTCGCAGCAGCCTTTGTAGTTGACGAAGTTGCGAGCCAGAATTTCTTTCAGCTGCCGCACGCTGAGCACGTCCACGTCGTCCTCGCTGGTCAAATCCGACAGCGAGGCCCTGCGGCCCGCCGAGTCCACCACGTCCCCGACGTCCTCGGGGTCCGATTCCTGAAGGAGAGCACAGGGCGCCCGCCCGATCCGTCAGTGGCCACAAAGCTCCGTGGGTCTAACGAGAACACGTCACTCAAATCCACGTAGACATTTTCAGAACAACTTTCCTCTACCTCAAAAAGCACAAAACATCGCCCGTTTCATAAATCTACTGAATGATAAGAAATCCATTTGAAATTTCTGCTGACTGAAGAGATGCCGCTCGCAAAACGTCCATCAACACCGTCGTAAAACTATTTCATATCCCTTGATTTTGTTTAACTATTGAAAATAAGGAGGCGTACAAAAAGGTGTGAATGAAGTTGATTTGATTTGAAGATGGAATATTTGCCCTTATGAAGACGTCAACACAATGAAAACGGTCAGTCAACTGCATATTTTTTCCCCCAACAGAACGAGAAGACAAAAACATCTCCAAGCATTTTACAGCCGTTTCACAGCAATATCCACAATTATTCGTTGTTTTTTTTAATAACCCATTTCAAATAAGAACAACAATTTAAGTGATTCACTATAATAGAGGTCCTACCTGACCCTGATCCTGATCTTGGTCCTGGTCCCCATCCAAAGCATCCGCATGTGCAGGGGCACTCTCGGGAGTTGGGACTGTCGGGCTGGGGTCAGAGAGGTCAACGCCATCTGTCCGGTCGGTGACGGGGGTCTGGTCGGAGGCGTCGGGGTCGATGGTCGGCAACGGGGGGTCGACGTCGAGGTCGCGGTCGGGTGGTTCGGACGGAGACGGCTGCTGACTCAGGATCAGTTCCACCAGCTCCTCCTGCACAAGAGCGCCCCCGTTGGCCAGCAAGCAAGTACAAAGACTTTTTGTTTTTTTTTGTTTGATAAGGGGACGAAGTTAGTTGTTGTTGCATGCGCTGCCACTCATCTGAAGACAGACGATTTTTCGTTTGTGGAATATGAGTTAAGAAGCCGTTTTCATCCTTGTTTGTTTTTTTTTTTTTTTTTACATCACTCATTCATACACAAGCTCACTTCATGTAAGCCACATGGGTCTCCCAGGCGGTGGAGCGAACCCACGCCAACCGGCACCAACGGCAAGTGACGGTTCCACTCCTCCACCTGGAGCCCTCATCCTTGTTATTTTGTCACTTGCTGTGGACTGAAATGACATCACAACTGCTCAGGTGATGACCAATCAGGGCTCAGCTATTTTCTGACTGATTATGTGATATTTGCAAGCTGAACCCTGATTGCGTCTGAGAGAAGAGCTCAACAAAGCATGCCCAAGTTGGATTGAGCGATGAATTGCACGAAAGGCTTTGCTTTGACTGACGGCCGTTTCTACAAATGCATTTGCTGAGCGGCCCAAATGAACCCACTTCAACACAGGGGCGAAAGAAAAAAAAAAGTTTGTTTATTTTATTTGCTGGCAACGTACCTTCTCACGGCAGAGGTGTGTGGCGACATGGTGCAGGTGCAGGTAGTCTCGCAGCTCTTTGACTTTAAGCTTCATCAGCTCGGCCCGTTGCAAAAGGTTGCCGTGGAAACGCCGGCAGGTGTGACACAGGCGGGGGCGGGGCTCCGACTGGGCCGAGCAGCGGCCGCAGTAGTTCTCTTTGCAGTCGGCGCACACATGCTGGCGGCGGAACAAACATTGATTGGCACAGCTCAGGTGAGACGATCTCGCAATCGATCGCCCCTTCCCAATCGGGAGTGACTGACAGCTGAACCAGAAGCGGCCGCCAGGCATGGGCCGATATTCCATAAGCAGAAGCAAAAATATTGCGCTCTGATAGGATTCAAAATACAGCTCAAAAAAGGTCCTTTTTTAAATATTTGGAAAAAGAAAAACACAATCTTTTTCATTTGTTTGCAACACCTGATGAATTATCAAATTGAGCAGCAATTATTTCTGAAAATGGTTGAACCTCTTAAAATTGCAATTTTCATTTGAAATGATCTAAAATTTTGGAGTTTCAGCTTCTCATCCAATTTCTGTAGTTCTCCATGAAAGTTTTGATTGATTGATTGAAATGCTTATCTTGAATATTGTCAACATTATTTCAATAGTGACAATACTCAAAAAAGAAGAAAAAAAAAGGCATCAAGTAGAAGAGTATAAATGAATATTGAGAAGAAGTCAAACTTATTGACTGCCACCCACCCCAGTTGTCTGGCAAACTTGTGTTGAATCCAAAACAAACTTTGACTTCCGAAACAAATGATCAACATTTTTGCCGTTTTTCCAGACAGTAACTGAATCAGAATTCATTCATGTTTGTGCAATTACAATCATGTGATGGAAATTTAAACACGTTTTTCTTCCCCATCAAATCATTCGACCAAGAGGTTAATCTGATTATTAAAATAATTGTTACCCCCAATTTTAACTTTTGGGGAAATATTCAATTTTTGGTACAGAATAAGTATGTACTATAAATAGAATATATGTCGTGTAATTGTAAAGTGGCCTCCATGGAAGTCCATTAGAATAATGATTAGAAGGCAGCCTGTGTTATTTGTGGTAAAGTGTCAAACCGGCGTCAAATGGCCATTTCAAGCAGACTCAGCATTTTGCGGAAATATTGTTTTGTTGCTGCAGTTACCTTGGTGGTGGGTGTGTCCAGGCTTCGGCCACAAGCTTTACAGGTGTGTAGTTGTTGTTCAGGGGGCGGAGTGGGCTGGCCGGTGAAGGCGGAGTTGGTGTATGACCGAGGGTGCGACTCGGCCACAACCGCCTCGTTATCCGCAGAGTCCAAACACAGCCAATGACAACATGACGCCCACATTTCTAGCAACAAACAACAACAACATGACACCCACGATGGAGGCAACGGAGCGTTCGTTACCTGCATTTTGGGAACATTTGTAAACTTTCTCAGCTAGGAGCCGCATACAGGCATAAAGAAGGCAGAAAGGGTCCCTTCAACATTGAACACACTAAAAACAATCCATTTAAAGGAAGTACTTCTTTTTATAAGAAGGAATGACGCCTACGTCACAACTTTCTGACAAATAGTTGAGGATTTTTCATCATTCTGAGGTCATGAATAAAGATCCAGTCATGAAGACAAGACGATCGAGCTGATGTTGACGTTGTTGTTCTTGTAGCTTTCCACACGACACCTCGTCGTTGCTCTCAATTTTGGCCAAGCAATCTTGAGTAATTGTCAGGTGCCGAAAATTTGTGTTCCTTTCTCAGTTCAACTTTGACGGCTTGACGTTTGCGGAAGGAAGGCTTTGTTTGCCATTTCCAAAGTCTTGCTCAAAGTTTGTGTCAAGCTTTTGGCTGGCGCACTTTGACTTCCGCCAGTTTAGCTTGATGTCAACACGAGCCACCTTTCAAACTTCCAACGTCAACGGCATTGACAGAAGGCAACAACTTCAACTTTTCTCTTCGCTTTCACTTACTTTGCTCGCACTTTCAACGAGTTTGGACATCGCGCGAGCGTGCTAAGCTAACCGACCTAGCGGCGGCTTCGTCAGCAGAGTGGCCAAAAAGTTTAAAAAGTTCAACGACAACATTGACAAAGAAACAAACAACAAAGAAAGAAAGAAGCCAAGCTGTTCTCACCTGTCGCAACTTTGGTGACGGCTATCGACGGCTAGCAACTCGCGAGCCAAACAGGAACAAGGTGGCCGGTGACGTCATCAGGTAGCCTCCATACGTCATCAGGTCGCGTGCAGGTGGTCAGGCCACGAAACACAAATTTTCCCGTGACATCATATCAACGCGCAACTGCTTTTTAATACTAACTTAAAAGTGCACCTAAGTTATGTGACCATTTTTAAAATGAAAAACAATTCGCTGAAAAATCTAACGTACAATAAATTCTCACCAGTAACTATTGATAACTAATGTAACGCTAAATGGCAATGCCATCTTGGTTAGCAGTTCAACAGCACTTAAGTCATGCAATCACCACTCTGTAACCTTTTTTTTTTTTTTCGGTTTTCAGCACACACATAAGTAGTTTTCCTTGAAAACATGCGCCCCAGAAACGCTCAGCTGGCGTTCGGGCTGACTTCATTTCCCATGATTCTTATACACGGAAGCAGGAAATAGTTGTAGTTCCGGTATGACAGTTTTAGGTTTCAGAACAAACTCAAGCAGCTTTATAATTTGTCAATTAACTTGTATGAAAAAAAGCAATATAGTAATGACTTTCTGTTTGTGTTGAGTATATTATGTTTTATTTTATTTGGAATGTATGTTTAATATATCTTTTCCAAATGTAATTATTTGGGCCATATGTAACGATTTTGATTTTATAATCCACAAAATGAGCGGCCTGGCCACTTGAAGTGATCAGATTGAAGAAATGACGTGTCCTCCATTTCAGAAAGAAATGTGCATGTGGCCCCACAAGTCAAACAAGTTTCAAGCGGCCTTCCCAACTCGGCCGCCCCGACTAAGAGTCAGGACAAATGAAATTGTTCTGAGGCCCAATCACACTGTTTAATGATTCCGTTTATTGCCGTCTTTGTCACCAAGGAAAAAAAAAATACATTTAAAACAGCCGTTTTATTTCTTTTGTACAGTAAGAAAGTGTCTGCAACATCCAGAACACACGAGACAAGAACCCGAACAATGACACACCCCGACCCGGTCCACAAGAGCACATAGATACGGTACCCGGTCCGGTGCCGAGTCTGGACCTGGCCCGGAGCCGAGCCTGGACCGGACCGCACCGGAAGGGAGGGAGGGAGGGAGCGAGCAGGTGTGGACCAGGAGCAGAAAGCGACAACTTGCGGGGAAAGGAAGTAAAACAAGATCGTGTAATGTGCTGCTTGCTTGGGCAACAATTTGGACTTTGCTCTTTCTTCTGGTGGTCCACACTGACACAACGAAACCTTTTTTCTGCTTTTCTTTCTGCTCTTCCGGCGTCCGCTCGCTCGGCTGCCGCAAACGCGTCACTGCTGCAATGGAAGACACACGAGCAGATCAACAACCAGCACAGCCTCAGTAACACGCAAAACATTGAGTGCCGCTGCCGGCGTGGGCCCGCGTCAGCCGCTGACATCACGCCGCCATTTTATAGGCCGATCCTTTGACACGATCAAACATTTCTCAAAAGCATCACACCATTAACTCATTGACCCACAGCCCTTTTCACGGCATTTGCACTCACCTTGACACTCACACAAGAATATGTTCTATGCTGTCAAATCCCGTCAAGAACAGTCATTTAAAAAAAAATAATAATAATTGAAGTTGGGGGTTATTATAAAGGAGCCAGACTAAGAAATCAAAACGATTCACATTGTTTAGACATTTAACAGTACTTGTGTAGTAGCTAGTGTTTATCAACTAAAAATGGAGTCAGTGATTTGTAGCACATTTCATCCACAACGTCAACGTAACTCAATCTGCTTCACATCGTCTCATTCAAAGGACATTTCAAAGCACTTACACACCTCAAGAGATTTCAAAACAAACTCAAGAAATCCCAAACAAAAAAAGAATCCAAATATGACTGAAAGAGCTGATGATTTTGAAAATAATCCTTTTCAAACTACTTTGAAAGCGCTTCATCAAAGCCAGTGGAAATGAAAATCATTTTCAACCTGGATGGAAAAGCATTTACACTTGACTTGGATGTTTGCAATATTGATAAAAGTACAGAAAAAAAAAAAAAAAACTTTTTGGGAATTACGTGTTATTGACGTGATTTGACTGTACACCAAATCTACCAAATAGTAACAGATTGTCTTCGTTTGCAAAAATTTGATTTTGACCATTTGCGTTGTTCAGTAAGCAGGTGTAAAAGGTTTGTAGCAACGTTTGACCAAATTCATTGATGAATTTCACTTGCATTGAGTAAATGCTTGCCAGCAGAGGGCGATATTGGCCCCCTGCTGGCCCAATATTTACTCTACAAATGCAATATGAATCACAGTCGAGGCTCGTGATGGCGCATATGACGTATTCTTGCAAAAATAAAAACACTGAAAAGTGCTGGCAGTGAGCGAATGAGTTAATGATGCCAGAATGTGAGTTGATGAAAGCCTCAATCATCTCCTAGCATGGACGCCATCAAGTGTTTTTGACATGTCAATCATTTCAAGGATTTTAACGACAGAAAACAAAACGGACGATTGCAGTGGAGGCAATGCAACTATCGCCGTGGCAACACAACGAGCGGCAAACCGGTTCGTCACGGGTGACTATCACCGACAAAGTGACCAGCAAAGCAGATGGTGGTTCGCGTCAAGGAGGCGGGGCTTCAGGTCTTAGGAAAGGCGACGTGGGCGTAGCCTGCTATGATGTCACAATAAGACGAAGTGAGGGGACGGGGCCCAGAAAGGCCAAACATGCGTCTACAAGTCTGCGTGAATGCTGGATACGTTTCTTCGAGCAAGCTGGTCGGACTTGAAATTTCACCATCAAGCTAAAACGCCCTTTGACCTCTACAGGTCAACTTCATTTGACCTTGGGTCAACTTGCGAACGCAGTCATCCAACGTATCAAGATGAGCGCAAGCATCGACCCCGATGACAACAAATAGCAATGTGACAAAATGGCCGCCTGCATCTGCTCAGATTGGCCACGAAGCAGAAAGGACACCCGACATGGGATGATTTAAAAGTTTTGGATTTTGTGCTCCCACCACCTGAAAAGTCGCACAAAATGCAAAGACGCCGCCGGATGTCCATTTCTTCTGGCCAACTGATTTTCTGGGCCACGTTTTGGAGGGCAGTAAACATGCTGGCCACAAAAGTTGAGACACGCAAAGGGTGGAGAGCATTTTAGGCTCATGGTCACAAATTATCTGATTTTTATGTCGCTCGCTCGTCTCCTACACATTTAGCCCAAATCGGGTCAAGTTATTTTTTTATTTTTTTATTTTTTGTTATGCCCAAATTCCAATTTTGCAATGATTTCACCTTTCCGGCGACGGGACGCATCTTTCCATATCTGGCAACAAGCCATACAACTCAACTTCATTCATCACGTCGGCCAAATTGCCAAAGAGATATGGTACATATTTACATGACATTTCAACAACTTCAGCATTCGCACGCAATTTGGCGCCGTCCGGTTAATAGGAATCAGACTGTGGCTAAGAATGAAAATCTGCGCTGATGCAAGACGAAGAAGAAGAGGATGAAGAAGGCGGCAGTGTCCGCTTGGTACGTAAAGTCGGTCACCCGCGCCCCCGTCGTCGGGCCCCGCCCCTCCCACCCCCTTCAGTCTTGAGCTTTTTCCCGGGAAATCACCTCCTCTCGCGGCTTGGCACCTCCAAAGATGGCGGAGTGGGGGTTGGCCACCTGGTTGAGAGGCTCTGACACCGTCCGAGGTTTCAGCTGGAGGCGTGGCCTCTGGGCGCGCTCCTCTGAGAAAGAAAAACACACAAATATCAACCTCATTAAGGAAACCACCCGGCCAATCAAGTAACCAAAATTCGACTATTTGAGCCCAACGTCCATTTGTCAGCGGCGTATACTGAAAAGCACATTTGATGGACACCCTTGCCAACATGCCAAAAGAGTTTTTGATGTCCCAATTGTAACTCCAGATTGGGCTCTAACTATCAACCAAACTTTGTCACATTTTAAAAGAAATATTTTTCATCATTAAACCAAAGCAAATAACATTTGGTTGATAAACAGGAATACATTTTTTTTTATAAAGAATTTCTATGACCAATTTGATGGAAGAGCGGCTAGCATATGCTAGCCTGCTGTGTGATTCCTGACGTACCGTCCGATGGTTCCCTGAAGTCTGTCATGCCTCCGCGAGGGGGCCCTTCTCTGAAGCGCCCCATCGCGCCGCCGCCCCTCCTGTCACCTCCTCGGCCGCCCCCCCGACTCCGTCCTCCCGAATAGTCGTCATCTCTGAAACCTGAAAAGCATACGCCGAGGACGCCACTCAGCATGGCCGCCATGCGCTCAAAACAACCCAAGGTCAGATACTCCTTTCCTACTCCCCCGATCACGATGCTGGGATTTTCCAAGTGGGCCTAAATAGTAGGGCCAGTAAAGCTCTTTCAGAAATGATCATCATCGGTCAGTTTTGCTAAATCAACGGCAAAATCCTTCCTGTCTGAGTTAACAGTAAATGCTGAGTCACTCAGAATAAGGTCATTGCGCTGTTTGTCCACGAGATGGAGCTTGTGACCCCACTCACGCCAATACGCAGCTTCCTAAGGTGCATTATCGGAAACTCCACAGCAAGCAACATTTTGCTTTGACAGCAAAATCTTCTGCTTCTCACCAGCAGCAACAAAAGGAGGTGGCCAAAGTGGAGATCACCTTCTTCAAGACTGTTCTTCAAGACCAAAGACCGTTCTTCAAGTCCAAAGACAGTTCTTCAAGACTAAAGACCGTTCTTCAAGGCCATTCTTTAAGACCAAAGACAGTTAAAGACAAACGACAGTTCTTCAAGCCACCGCACACAACAGTACGTTTCAGTGTTTGTCTCACTTTTTGGAACGTCTCAACTTCCCTCATGATGCCATTTACAGGCTGCACACATTTAAGGTCAAAATCCATACATCAATCAATTTTCCCACTTCTAATTCAACAAATACAAAAGGACAAAAAAAGTCTCGGCCAACTGACAAAAGTTCTGCCTGAAATTCCACCTTTCTGATTGGAAGTGTTAAAGAACCTAAAACACGTTTCTTAGTTTTACTTTCAAGTATTTTTTCACTTCCTCTGCCGGTTATGAGAATTTTTTGGTGGGACCTACTAGAACGTCCACGGAAAATTCCTTGCTTGTGATTCGGGAACGAGTGCATGAATATTCATCATCGTCACCACTACCACCACCACCAATAGCATGACATGAATATGCAGATGAGCGAATGTGCAGCCATGAACGCAAGTTGCCAGTCCCGCCATCTGATTGGTCTCACCTCCGCCGGGCGCATCCATGAAGTCATCGCGTCCTCCTCGGGGACCGCCTCCTCGATTACCTCCTTGGCCTGCAGATGACACGCCCATTAACACCGCCTCGCCTGTTAGTCGCATGGCAGCCAATCAGATTTTGGGACTCGGCCGCCAATCCGACGCATCGGCGTTCCCGTGACATGCGGACGGTGAGCATGTGATGGACATGATGAACGTGAGCATGCGCACGCACGAACGCTCCCCGAGTACCTCGAGAGTCGTCTTTGGGGAAGCCAAAGCCGCTCCCCCCTCGCGCTTGTCTCCGCCCCTCAGCGATGTCCACGCGAAGTGACCTGGAGCCTAAATCCTGCGGCGGAAGGTAGCAAAAGATTGTGAACAGGCGGCACGGGCCACAAAGACGCTGGCTGGTGGGCGATGGACTCACAGCGCCGTCGTATGCCAGGGCCTCCTTCAGGGACTCCAAATCGTCAAACTCCACATAACAGAAACCTGAAGGAGGAAGACAAAACACGCATGGCACGTCAGCGCTAGCAAATGTAAACGACCTTTCACGCTTTTTGTGCCGTCCTGATGACGGAACATTACACATCACTCTCTTGCTCAAGGGCACTCCCGTATGCTCACAAGGGCTGAGGGTGGAAAACGCAACCTCCCGCTCATCGAGTAATTGTTTGGAGACATTTTTATTAGTGATAGACCGATATGGTTTTTTCAAGGCCGATACCGATACAGATTATTTGTAGTCAAGTTGGCCGATAACCGATATTTCAAGCCGATATTCATTTGCAGTAAAATGGGGAGGGGGGGGGAATTCTTTCAAACTATATATAATTTCTCACTGAGTAACAAATTCATGTGAATGTAGCTCATTTGGGGTTTTTGTTAGGGTTCGTAAAAACGTTTCAAAAAGATTTTTGCGGTGAAAAATTGTGTGAATATGTTCCAAATGTGTTTACGACAAATAAAAACTGACTGCGAACATCTTACAAATCCTGATGAAAACCCCAAATTCGCTACGTTCGCAAGTATCCCCTGCTCAGTGAGCTTTATCGGCCTTCAGATTCAAAACATGGCCGATGCCGATATTTGTCAAAATGCCAAATATCGGCGCCGATAATCGGCCCCGGCCGATTATCGGTCTATCCCTAATTTTTATAAATTTTAAAACATTTCATTGTCTTCATTTCTTATTTTGAAAAGACGGATACTGTTCATCCCGTGTTCTTCCGCCAACTGTCTGGTCAAAGTCCAAGTGTGTCCACAGGTTTGAGTGCAAATTGGCAGCTGGCCCATTGCTCAGTTTTTCTGTGTTGCTTCGTATTTTCCGGCCCTCTCGCATGTGTTGGTCTTGGCTGGTCACCGCTTCCGGCTACTTGAGCCACATATAACAGGATTTGCAACCCCCAAAAACGTTTTTTTGTTTTTTTCAACTCGGGATGGATTTCCATCACTCCATTTACAAGGCAGAGAAGTGAAAAGTTGACAAGCTAGCGAATGTTCCTCCGCGGGGTCCCCATTGCACACGAGTCACGGAACATCAGGTCAAGAAAGGCGGGCTGGCTCACCTTTGAACTTGTCGGTCTCTTTGTCGCGCACCAGTCGCACGCTGCGTATGCTGAGGTCCTTGAAAATGTTGTCCAGGTCTCCCTGTACTGTGTTTGGCGGCAGGTTGCCCACGTAGGCGGTGTAGGGCGGCTCCGAGGGAAGCTCCTTCATGCGCCGACCTCCGGGGGGGCCGCCGCCGCCGCGGGGCCTGAGGGGAGGAAGGGGAGCCCACCGTAAGAATCTGGCCAACACGTATGAGCGCTGCAGATGTTCGGCATCATCTCAATCAACAATCAACACCGGCCAAACCATTTCTGTTGACTTGCATTTTTCTGCTGATTCAAACTCAAATTGTTATGCCAACTTCAAAATTGTTTGTTTCGACCACGTCAACTTTATTCTTCACAGGCAGCTAACAGAAGCAAAATTCCTTAAATTGGGGCATTTTCACAAATCAGATTTTGGGGAAAAAAAATGCAGTTCCAAGCCTACACTTGTGGCCTTCACAAAAAATAAATAAATAAACCTTCAATATATATATAAAAAAAAAAAAAAGTGTGTTGGCTCGGGTCAGCGTAAATATTGCTCTCAATACCGACGAGGTGCGCCCACACTTCCCTCAGTAAAAATGTGACAACCGTGTAGCATCTGCGGCTACATTTATTTACCTTCAACACTGGAGCGCCGTTGTAATAACCTCTGGGAATCAAGTGGTAATCATTAATCCTTCACTCTGCTTCTAAAATCTTTGACATTCTCATTAAAAACATATGTCTGAACAATATATCACCATCAACTGGTTCCTCAGCGCACCATCTATCATTTCCGTCATTTATTTCTTATATCCGTCAGTCATAAATGCTCAAATAAAATTCCAGGAAATGCTACGCGGTCCACGTCACCCTCACGTGTATATTCTCATGCATTTCATCGGCTAAGAGGCTGAGTATTGAAAAAAACAACAAAATAACGCAAGCCATTTTACACCTGCATCCCATACCACTTTATCTCCCCACACACCCATACCCTTGCCCACAAGCTAGCCAATTCCTCGCAGCTGATGAACTGACGAACCATCGCCTTTCACGATTTGTTGACAAGACAGACACAGTCGTACAATGTCACTGTTGCGCTGGGATGCAGACAGGAAGCAGCACATTACTGGACTAACATCGCCCCACTGGCTGGTTGGACCACAAACTACTGATAACAGGCATCAGTACCCAGCCTTATTATAAGGTATCGGTACTTGCAACGATGGTCGATACCAGCATCAACAAATCAGGACCAAGAAATTAGAAATTGGGAAAAAACTGCCATTAATTTCAAAATTTGAAGGAAAATTGCTATGTTGGGATATATACTTTCTTTCAAGTAATCTGTCCTAATCTGTCCAAGGGGAATTTTATGTGCCAATTAAGTGCTTGTGGTATGTGTACTTGGTGTCGGTGACTACCTACCTGTACTGGTATCATTCTGCCAAAAAAAAAAAAAAAAGTGCTATGGAACATCCGTAATTGAAAGGCTGATGTTGGCAGGTCGGCATTGCAGATGACAACTTGTTGGGCAAACAACGGTGTCCTAAAAACGGCGCTAAAAGTGTTTTTGGAAGGGGTAAAATGAATAAATGTTTTGAATGGGGTAACGTGATTGGAAATAGGAGCGAGCCGAGTTGCAAGCTTGGTGAAGTGCTAAATGAAGGCAGCTGCCATCGGGATGCGATGCCGCAGCGTTGGAGGAGCACCAAAGCACACCGATTGCTCCCTCCCATGTTACAAGCGCAACACTCGACACGGCGACAAGTCAAATCATTTGGGGAAACGCATCGACGTGCTGCTGCTGCGGCTGCTGCTGCTGCTGCGTGCTTGTTTGCGTGTGCGCGTGCGTGGAACGAGACAGGCGGCCAGGCAGTCTCCGCCACACGGCGCCGAGGCCACGAGGGCCGCAGCCGCCGCAGCAGATTCCTTGCAAATGTCGGACCCCCGCCGCTGGCTCGTTTCGTTTGCCGCAGCGTCAAGCCCGTTACCCGTTAGCATGTCAGCTCGTTAGCAAGTTAGCTCGCCCAGCCAGCCTGCAGCCTGCCACCCAGCGAGCGTGGTCTTCGCCCGCCGTCTGGCCGGCCTCGACTGGCCCCGAGCTGGCCTGCGCGCAAGCCTCTGGACGGAAGCGGCGCTGCGACCGCAGCCAGTCGATTGGAGGCTAGGGCGGACTCACCCTCTGTTGCCGCCGAAGCTGCTGTAGGCCCGGTCCCGATCATCGTAGTCGTAGTCCGCCATTACTGCTACTGCTGTGTGTGGGGGGGCCGGGGGAGAGGGCGGGGCCACAAGGAGGGCCTTGACGTCACGCTGGGAAAGCCTTTTAGGTGTCCGCGGCGCGCCTGACCGCGAAGGAAGCATTGAAGCGCCAGCTGATTGAAAACGAACCAATTCCCTGCTGTCTACCGCACAAAGTTCATGTTCACAAATCGACAGTGATCCCGTGGAAGACAAATATTCACATGGTTAGCTATGGAAAAAAAAAGTATTGAATTTTCAAAAGGTAATAAAGGAAAATGTAAATTATATTTTTGTTGTTGTTTTTAAACTGTCCTTATGTACTTTACCTCCCTGCTTTTTTCCTTGCTCTTTTTCATATTTATATTTTTATATTGTATATTGTTTGTATCAGAGGGGGGCGACTAGCAAAGTTTTGACTGTGCAGTGCATATAACAATAATCTTGAGTTAAACACACATACACACAAAAGATACACTGCAGTATCTCCTATGTAAGACCAAATTTATGTTGTTTTATTGAAATTACATTAAAAAAAAATGTTGATCTTTTCAAGAAAATCTTGAACAGGAAGGTTACTTCAGAAAAATGAAGGATAAGCGGAGATGTCATAAATAGTTGTACAGAACATATGGCAATAGCCACTTGTAAAATTTTAACTACTAGTAGTATTAGTAGTAGTATATTTAATGTATACATGCTTCTTTGAAAGATAGCACAATGTTTCATTGTAGGCTATGTGGCGGTGTAGACAAATCAAAATGTTTTGTTTTTTATTTGTTCCATCAAAATCTGACTTTACGTGAATGTGAAAACAGTCCTTAGAACAAGAACTAGTTGCTGCTGCTCTCCACGGAATCTGAAGCTGGATTTCCTTGCAATACTTTCAAACTCGATTATTCCCAGTCACGCCATCAGGGGGCGCCATCTACCTGCGCGTTTTCCCTGAAAGGGTGGGGCCCCTTTACAGGGCCAATCAGAAAGTGGATACGCAGTTTCATCAACACACGCACGCAAGCACACGCACGCACACACGAACGGCTGTGAACAGGAGGGCGGGCTTGTGCGTGACGTCTGACAGGGCTGTGAACATTGAGCAGCTGCTGACTGAAACATTTTAGGACAGCAACACACGAGGACACTTCAGGACTTGTCCATCAAGAACCTGTGAATGTGAAGATCCCAAGACTTGAGGACTGGTACACTGGTGAGTTTTGAAGTCAATCTAAGGTGATGGTGACGTTGATGATGATATTGTGTCGCCGGTGACAAGTAAAGTCAAAGTAAAGTGTGTTGTCTAAAGAAAGATGCTTTCTCAGTTCAACTCAACCACTTGGAGGATGTCTGAAGGACATTTTTAAAAATTGAAATAACAGTGGCCCTCGTAAATCTTGACTTGTTGGACAGACGATGCGAAGCCGACAGTCTCCAAGTTGTGTTTTCAAATGGACACTGGTTTGAAATTGGATTCGGCTGCAGTGGTCAGGTCACCTTTGTGAGGTAAGCCTTTCATGCACAAGAATGTTATCCATGATATCCGAGTCAGTCAATCCTCCCTCAAACGTCTCCAGTTCCAAAAGCTGAGCATTAACTGGAACACGTAAGAGGGAGCACCTAATTTGGATTCTGGCGTCCATTCACTGTGGATTTTAAAATGTATGTGAAGATTCTTTACTGGTTTTGTAATGTCTTCATGGTCTCATCCCACCTTACTTCTCTGAGCTGCTCGATCCTAGCACACCCGTTGTCGTGGGGCCCTGCCCAAGTTGCTTATGTCCGCTCACTTTAAGAGGTAGTCGGACTCGAAGAAGAAAGTCAATATTTGTTCCATTCGCGATTCCTCTACTAAACTCGGGTTGTTACCTCCCTTTTCCGGCACAGTGTCATCCCAGAGCTTCTTACATGAGTTCGGTCTAGAATTAAGGTGTGTGTTTGTGTGTGTTATTTATTTGTTGGCTGATCTGCAGGTCCCTTTGCATCCTGGTCACCACCTCTTCCAGTTCCTTCCTCAGGTAGCCGCTCTCAAACTATGCACCCTCAAACCCGCAGACATGATACGAGCTTCTCCCTTCTTGCCATTAAGGTCTTAAACAGCTGACTTGTGGCCAATTTTGTACATTTCTGTCATGTCATTCTTACCATATTCGTTGTTGTTTTGTCACTCTGCATTATTTGCACAACTTTTGGTGATCAGTATTGGCACATCAGTGGACATGAAATTTGGTGACGATTGACTGCATTATTTGCACAATTGTCCTTGTATCAGCACCAATACTGGTTCCCCTAGAGGTTTGACATCTTTCCATACTCTATTATACCTGAATCCTATAGTTCTGCAGACGCCTGATCATAAGCATCCTGATCTTTAAAATCTCAAACCTGCAGGCGCAGGATTGGGGAAGCCTGCTGCTGTTCAGTATTTGATCAATCAAGATGCTTGTGATTCGGTTGGTGATTCGGTCGAATTGTTGTGGCAACAAAATGAAGACGAGTGAAAATTAGGAGGCAAATGGGAAGTTAGGCTGCTAACTTCAACTGTTCCAGGAGGATGAAGATGCAAGGGAACCAGGAGGTGAACACTTTGATCACCATGGAAACCAAGCCAGAAATCAGCTACGGAAGCATCGCCATGGTAAACTTTCACATCCTTGTTGGTCTTGTCGTAGTCTTAGAAACTAGCTTAGCAATTGCGCTAAAACCTTGGCCGCATCTGTTGTCTTCCCGCAGCTTGTTGGGAACAATCAATCAATCAATCAATCAATATATACATATATTATATATATATATATATTAGGGGTGTGAATTGCCTAGTACCTGACGATTCGATTCGTATCACGATTCACAGGTCACGATTCGATTCGATACCGATTAATCCCGATACGAATGGTCACGATTCGATACCGATTAATCCCGATACGAATTTATAAGTCGATTGTTGCGATTTTTTTCCATTCAGATTTAGAAAATACTATCAGTAAATTTGTACATGTACACTGTAAGATTTGTATGAATATATTTATCTAAAACTTGAGGCTTATAACCGTGAGCCACTGTACACAAACAGTTTGCAATCTGTTTCACATTTGAACAGCATTAAAATAAAAATATTAAGGCTTAATGTGCCGTTCATATAACATTCTTCCATGCTCAAGGTGTGAATCCTAAAAAAAAAAAAAAAATCGATTCTGCCGATTATTGAATCGATTCGAGAATCGCGCGATGTAGTATCGCGATATATCGCCGAATCGATTTTTTTTTAACACCCCTAATATATAATTTTTCATACAAAAAAAATAATACAACTCAAAGTGCTTTATATAATTTAATCCACAACAACATAAGAAATGGCCTTGGTAAGAGCAGGAAGGCGACCGCGTGGTCACGAGAACACATGTTGACTTGGAACAAGTTATGAAAACTGTCCTGACTTCACTCTGTGTGCTTCCCAGGATGCTGCTGTGCCGCCGCGGGACAAGAACACGTTCAGCGACGGATCAACTCGTGTTGGTGAGTCAAAAACATGTTAGCGTCAATATTAGCTGAGCAAACAGGCGTGACTTCATCTCTGTTTGACAAGACATTAACGTCAGCAGCAGCCAGGAGAAACAATGCAATACAGAATGGAAACGTCCGTCTTGATGCTATGTGAGACTTGCTGTCAAATGGATGACCAGAAGCCGCCCCTCATGAAGGCATAATCCATCAAGTCCGGAGAGTGAACTCATTTCTATTTTTCAGCAAAAGTATCATTGTTGCTAATTTTGTCCAGCGCTGAAAAACGATTGCATAAACTTGTGAGCACAGGTGTACAGGTACAAAAGCTAAACATGGCGTCATGGCACCAAACTGCTCTGAATGGTTACCAAAATTCACATCTCTGCATGCTCACGTCCACTTCAACCTCTGAAAATGTCAAAACAATTGCTACACTAGTTTCCCCTTGCCATAACTTTGCATATTATGTCAACTTAAGAGCACAACTGTGTACCCATTGGTCAGATTTTGTTTTGGCGTGGGAGGAGCCTCGTAACCCCAACGTGGAGGACGGGAAGGCCATCAACTCGGGTCACAGCAAGTGGAGAGAAACATTCTTGAACAAACTGAGATTCTCGGGAGTCCTGATTGAGAAGGTGACGCCAAACACACGACGGAAATGACAACTGACCGACCGCATTTGATTTTCGCTTGTCTGCTGTACAGAGGGATGTGGTCCAGACCAAGACCAGGATCTGCTTCGTCCTCCTGAGCGCCCCCTGGAGCGTCCTCTGCTACTACGCTGAGGAAATCAGTTTGCGCGTCCCCCTGCAGGTGAGGCCAAACGCGCTGATGGCGAGACGGTCGCTCGCACGTGTTCTTCTTCCTTCAGGTGGTCAACACTTCCTTAGTCAATTGGTCAGCTCGTGTGCTTCAATACCTGGCGCTGCCCAACCCGCTGGCGCAGGACGTCCCCAATCCCCCGCCTGATTTCTACACCTGCCAGTTCAGGACCAACAAGCTCGAGAGGTTGGAATTCCTTGCAAAACACCTCACAAGTCACAACAAGGGTCAGCACAGCTGGGGTCAGATCAGGAGTGGCAGCAGAACGCCAGTCAGATCACAAGTCAGGACAAGAGTCCCAAAAACTACTGAGCAGTACTGGAGCTTTTCAAACGGAACGGGCTGTTTGATTTGTGTGTTTCAGGTTTCTGGGTAGTGAAGACAGAGAAAATTTCTTCAAGACAACACAAAGACATCAAGTGGTGAGTTGCTGCCATTTTCTCATCACATCCTGATTGGGAGGCGAACCGAGCCACTTCAGGATGCTTCAGTCAGCAGGCGGATGGGACTCCACCTACTGCTCAAACACAAACACGCATGAATAACTCGCACACACTCCCTTTAGTGCTAAGCTAGGCTAATGCTAACATGCGTGTAAGAGTCACAGCCAGAAGAGAATCTTATGAGAATGTTTGTTGTCAGAAAAGACAAACTCCAGAAGGAAGTCACACAAACCAACACCACCACCACTGTAATCATAACCAGACCTGTTTGTGTGTGTGCTGTAGCTTTATGAGATCCTGGCTCGGACTCCTTATGGCTCAGTGTCCAAAGGCGAGGTGGGAATCGACCGCCTGCTGAGTGAGCAGGTCTTCACATCGGCGTACCCGCTCCATGAGGTCCGCTTCCACCAGAAGTACACAAAGCCGCCGTCAAGCGCGTCCCTCTAAATAGTGTCCATTCTCCAGGGTGGATTTGAGATGCCCAAAACGGCAAAGCCCCATGAGTCTCTGGGTCTCAGACAAATCCTGTACGGGTACTGGGCTCAGTGGTCCTGCTGGGCTCGCTACCAACCTCTGGACCACATCAGGGAGTACTTTGGAGAGAAGATAGCTCTGTACTTTGCCTGGCTCGGTAATTGCAACAACTTGTTGTTTCTCTGTATGTTTCCATGGTCATGGTCCACCTTTTGATGTATGTTTCCATGGTGATGGTCTGCAGGGTTCTACACGGGCTGGTTGGTGCCAGCCTCGCTTGTTGGAACATTGGTCTTCCTCACCGGTTTTTGGCTGATGAACACGGATGTTCCAGCGTGCGTAGACATGTTCCAGTCACACACTCCACTGCACACAATGTACTCAGGTGTGTGTGTGGGTGTGTGTGTGTGTGTGTGTGTGTGTGTGTGTGTGTGTGTGTGTGTGTGTGTGTGTGTGTGTGTGTGTGTGTGTGTAGGAAGGAGTTGTGTAACAGTGGCGGCAGCTTCGTGATGTGTCCAATCTGCAACATCTGCTCCTACTGGAACTACTCCAGCATTTGCGTCACCTTCAAGGTTGCAAATGCCTGCCCACCTGTTTGTCCGTCCTGTCTGATCACCTGACTGAGTTTGTGTCAATCTGACCATCTTCCTGTAGGCGGGGATTCTTTTCGACAACGGAGGAACGGTCTTTCTCAGCGTCTTTATGTCCTTGTGGGCTGTCACGTTTTTGGAGTACTGGAAGAGAACTTGTTCATCTCTGTCCCACCGCTGGGACTGCACCGATTTCCAGGACATTGAGGTACCCCCAGCTCACCTGTACTACGACTGGTATTACATCCAGTTTCCGCGAGCTTTAGCACCGGCATCAAACCGCAGCGACATTGCGGAGTGTCTCGACCAAACCGGAAAACAGGTTGGCGGACTTCCCGTGTGCGCAGCGAGAACTACAATAACGACGGGCTGATGCCATGATGGTTTGAACTCCAACTTTCTAAAATGTTGTTGTTTTTTGCTGACATCTTTGTATTAAACTTAAATAGAGCAATTTATTTACCTGGGCAGGTAAACAAGCTCTTTTAGCTGCAGGGTTTTGACTTTCTGGACCTGGATTTCACGCCTCTGCCCAGTAGTCACTGATAATCCCAATAGCCTTCATGTCCCACTTACTGAGGTCTCGGTAGCAGGACTGAAGCCGGCCAGTCTTTCTTTTGCAAGTTCTCCGTGGAGGATGTCTTTGGTCATCCTCCATAGGACAAACGTGACAATCATTGGCGCAAGACAGAACTTCAGTGTTGGCTACTTTCACGTTATGCAGCGGATATACCTCATGTCCGTTTCAATCTCGTTCTCTTGCTCGTCGTACGTCGTCTATGACCTGCTCCCATGGAGGAGTGTGCGTATAACGCAAGAAGTCGTATGAGAAATGTGAAGGCAAACAAAGCCTAAACATCAGATGGGCTCATCACTTCAAGTCATCTTGCGTAAAACCAAATGAGTGCAGACCTTTCAACAGGTCCCAGTCTGCTGCCGCCAGTCACCCCGCCCGGAAAGCAGCCCTTTGTCCTGTTTTGCCCAAACGCGGAAGTTGCATAAGCGCTATTGTCCGCAAACCTGCATGACCTTTGGCAGGAGCGACCGCGGCCTGAGTTCACGGCCATGGCGCCCATGACGATGAGGAACCCCCTGACGGGTGCGGAGGAACCGTACTTCCCCAAGAAGAAGCGCCTCAACCGAGTGCTGACCGGCTGCATGATCATTGTCATCATGGTGAGGCTTCGGCGGCGGCGGCGCTCAAAAGGGTCTGAACCGAGCCGCTGCACTTTGTTGCTTGCAGGTGGTGGTGGTCCTGATGTTCCTCATTGCCATCATCCTCTATCGCTCCATCCTCAGCATCATCATCTCCAAGTCCAAAGTCAGCTTCTTCATCTTCTCCGTGAGTGTCCCCGCACTCAATCAAAGCAAAAAGCGCACCCTTGTTGCTCGAACCCTTTAACAAGCAATCAGTCGAGCGCATTCAGAGGCCGAGATGCCGAGAACCGGAAATGCCAGGTCAACTCTTTGATAGAATTGGTTTTGAAAAGAATTTCACAGCGTTGACATTTTTTTATTATTGAAGAACTTGAAAAAAAAGCTATGCGGTACACAGATATATTTTATTTCCACAAACTGAAAAAAATACAGCGATGATTGAAAAAAAATAAATAAATCTAAGGTCCCTTAATCTTTGACCTGTATGTTTCTTTAAAAAAATAACTTTTGCCATCATTTTGCTGGATTGTTGTTGAAAGAGGCCAAATGAACTTTTCTGAGTTGCTTGTTAAAAGGTTGAAAATGTGGAGGATGCGGGACGCATCCCTGAGGGACTTGTCCCTCGCCGATTGCTTCTTTGACCCGCTGTCTGCTTCCAGGCCGCCAGGATTGCCAGTCTGACGGGATCCGTGTTGAACCTGCTGGTCATCCTGATCTTGTCTCGCGTTTACATCTCCCTCGCGCACATCCTCACCAGATGGGGTCAGTCCCTCACACCTTGCTCCTTTTGACAAGTCCACTCGCTCCTTGAAGACGTTTGAAGGACATAGTCCTTTTCAAAAACAACAATCACAACAATGAGACCATCCCCTGTGGACACACCCACCAGGTCAAATCCAGGTTGGGAATGTCCAAAACACTAATCTGAATATATGACTGGATAGCCAATATCCCGTACACGCCCGTGCAAAGCAGTTGAAGCGACAGGGCGGCCATCTTGCTCCTCCCATCTCGAGAGCAGACTACTGTATAAACTATATGGTATAGTCAAGTTTATTTAACGCATCAAATAATCAAGCAACCAATCAATCAAAACATGAATCGACCAATCCATTCGTGTAACTAACAACAACAACAAGCATGTGGCCACACCCACCTACAAGAGACACAAGTTCACAACCAAGACTGAGAGATGAAGAAGCCGTTTAGTTTGGTTTGGATTTAATGGGAAACATCTTCAACAAAAGTGACGAATGTGCGTGTGTGTGTGTGTCAGAGATGCATCGCACTCAAACCAAATACGAAGACATGTTTATACTGAAAGTGTTCGTGTTCCAGTTTGTCAACTTCTATTCGTCGCCGGTGTACATCGCCTTCTTCAAAGGCAGGTCAGCAACAAACTTGTCCAAACTTGTCTAATTGTCGTCCCAATGTTGACATTTTGTGCTTTGGATGAGCTGCCAATAATATCCAACTCTCCTGACTTTGGCTCCGTGGCTTGTGTTGCAGATTCATCGGCTACCCAGGAAACTACATCACGTTGTTCGGAGTGCGCAACGAAGACGTGAGTGCCGCCCGCCCACCGTGGCTCAATTGTTCTCCCGCTGAGACCGACTTGTGGTTGTGACAACAGTGCGGCGCCGGCGGCTGCCTCATTGAGTTGGCCCAGGAGCTCCTTGTCATCATGGTGGGAAAGCAGCTCATCAACAACATCCAGGAGTTTGTCTGCCCGTAAGCTAGCATGCTAAGCTAACACAGACAGTTTGACCTCCAGCGCTCACCGAATTTCTTGTTCAGCTCTCACACGCGTTTCACCTGAAGCCAAATCTGTGAAGCATGTGACAACACTAACAATCAATTGTTTGTCCATACGTAGCTAACAGTGAGCGGCGACCAATCAATTCTTTCTCTATGTGATTGGCTGGCAACCAGTCCAGGCTGTAGCCCGTCAGCTGGGCTCGCGTGTGGCTCACCCTCGACCCAAATGAAGATAAAGGTCTTAAAAGACGGAAGGATATTTTGGTGGCCCATTTGCTTTGTTGTGTGCTGGGCAGGAAGTTGAGGGCGTGGTGGCAGAAGAGGAAGCGAAGCAGGAAGGCCAAGGATGTGCTGGAAGAGCAGGAGGAAGCAGAGCAGGCCGTTTGTCCCTGGGAGGCCGACTACCAGCTCCTGCTCTGTGACGGGCTCTTCAGCGAGTACCTGGAGATGGGTGAGTCGCCTCAACAAAACACAGTCACATGAGGTGACGCCAGGCAAACTTCATATGCAACTTGGGGCTTGCTTGGCAAAAACTTTCCAAAGACTCACACATGAACTCCAGGGCGTCACATATCTCGAGTTCCCGAGAGAGAGTGAGTGGGGACGGTTGGCCATGCTAAAAGCGCCGTCAGCTCGTGCTGGTGTTGGTGAGCTAAAATCATGCTGGAGGATGGGCAGGCAAGCAGATTGGTTGGGTGACGGTTGGAGTCAGGAGATGTTTTTGAGTGGAGAAAAAGGCAGATTTGGTGATCTTCAAACACTTTTCTTGGCTTTGAGCTGAAGTGGATTCATTGATGTGACGACGTAATCTGCTGACTGTTTGCTTTTGTACGACGAGCTGTCCAAGCACCAGTATGCTATGAAGCCACCTTGTGAGCCAAGTATCATATTCATAAGTGTTGCCGAGATAGAATCAAGGATGAGCTTATTGACCAAATGGGATCCAATTCGATTGGCAACATGCAAGCTTTGCAAGTCAAAGTTAAGAGACGCAACAACTGCGTCTGTTACAACACCATTTATTCGAAGAAAAGACAAGTGAGGAAGGTTAACTCATTCACTCCCAGCCATTTTCAGAGAAGCAATCCCGTTCGCTCCCGGCTGTTTTACTGGAGTTTAACTGATTTTGCAAGGCCCACAGAATATTGTGTTCTATTGCTATAAAAGAATGGAATCTATCAAAAGAAAGATTAAAGTCTCTTCTTTCATCAGGGAAAAAAGTATGTTTCTATCTGTTTCCGTTTTGCAGCAATTAGCATTAGAAGAGAGCTAAATTTAATCAGTTTTCACATATCTATTTAAAATTATAAGTAATTTAGCTTTTTTTCTACATGGCCCTGGTTGATCTCCTTTGCTCTGCTGCCACCTGCTGGCCGTTTGTGTAATAACTACCATTTCTGCAGCTGTTTTTTGCAGTTGAGAGGCTGCATCAAAGCCTTATGTTTGCTCTAGCATAAAAAAAAAAACAAAAAAAAAAACGTATAAATATGTCTTTGGGACACTTAAAACATAAAAAAACGTATTTACACGTTATTGGGAGCAAATGAGTTAACTGCTGATCGATAGCTGGTCGAACATGCCACAATGTTGAATTGGCAAGACGAAAGTTTGATCTCAAAAATTCAGAGAGCAGTTTGGGACCTCACAAATGTGCTAGTGCGGGTAACCAATGAAAGTCCATATAAGGCTAAAGTGCCAATCGTTATCGTGACTGAGCATGATGTTGTCACTGGGCTGAGCAATGAGTGACTTGCTTTCCAGTCATTCAGTTTGGTTTCATCACCATCTTCGTGGCGGCGTGCCCTTTGGCTCCTCTCTTCGCTCTCATCAACAACTGGGTGGAAATCCGCTTGGACGCGCAGAAGTTTGTCACTGAATATCGGCGGCCGGTGGTGGAGCGGGCGCAGGACATCGGCATTTGGTTGGACATCCTGCAGTTCATCGCGTACATGGCCGTTCTCAGCAACGTATGAGCAGACCGGACGTTGGTGTCCCGCATGCTCGCTGCGCCGCCGCTGAACTTTTGCTCTGCAGGCCTTCCTGATCGCCTTCACGTCCACCTTCCTGCCTCGCCTGTACTACCGCTACACCCGAGCGCCCGACCTCAGCGGCTTCATCAACTTCACGCTGGCCACGTCGCCACGCAACCGCAGCCAGGAACACGCCTGCAGGTAAGCCGCATTCGCAGCTGAATGAGCGCTTGATGATGAACGAATGATTGTTGGCAATGTTTCCGTTGTGAAGCATCTGAAGAGTGTCCAGAAAATATCAAACTGATGCATTATTAATATTGTTATTATTATCACGATCTTAGCCTTGAATGAGTTGAACCCTCATAGCAATGACAGGAAGTGGAGTTTAAAAAGCTGATGCAGTAAAAGAAGCCAAAAGATTTGAGAAAAAAAAACTATCCGTACTTGAACAAGAAGCTTGAAAGGGTTTGTCGAGTCAAAAACCTCGCTTCAGATTGTCGGCCTTTGTGATGTGAGGCTCATCTTCAGGTATCGCGGCTTGAGGGACGAAAATGGCGAATATCTGCCCGAATATTTTCACCTGCTCGCCATACGACTCAGCTTCATCATCATCTTTGAGGTCAGTGTCTCTTTACTCCACAAGTTTCATTGTTGTGCTAATCGCGTCCATTGATTGACCCAAACCCAAAGTGACATTAGCCTTCTTCACGTGTTCGCAATGTTGACGCTAACTGAACTGAACAAGTATCTGTAGTGTTGTCGGCATCGTGCTTGCGTTTTAACCAGAGATGTCAAATCCAGGACGGGAAAGGAAAAACCCTGCCATAGTTTGCCTTTAGTCAAATTAGTTGTAGGTGCTTCGACACATCCGGCAAACAAACGAGCTCCCACCTGCCAGTTGAGTAGAAGCACCTGTGGCTAATGTGGCTAAAGGCAAGGTCTGTGGCAGGGTTTTGACTTTCTGGACCTGGATTTATCACCTCTGCTTTGAACGTGCTAGCCTGCCGCAAGTGCGCTCGCCCGACTGGTCGCGACCTCTGTGATCTTTGCTCGTTCCCCAGCACGTGGTTTTCTTCATTGGACGCCTGATCGACATGATGGTTCCAGACATCCCCGAGGAGGTGGAGCTCAAGATGAAGAGGGAGCACTACATGGCCAAGGAGGCTCTGGCCGAGAACCAGGTAGGAAGCTAGCAAAGGAACGGACGTCGGCGTGGCTTTGTGGATTTTGTTCCCGACGTGCTGTTTGCTTTGTGCCACGTGGCTGCCCTCATGCAGGCTCTGGGGAGGACGATGATTCCCATGCAGACCAGCGACTGGTCCGGTGAACCTCGGCAACGGAAATCTCACCCCTCGCCACAGATCTCCGAAGAAGCAGACGAGCCGCCAGGGAGCATCTGAAGACCTTTCCCGAGACATTGTGGACCTTGTGGAGTCGTGGGCGAGGATTCTTCCGCCGTCGCTGTTCCTCCCGATGGACGACTTTGCTTCACTTTGATGATAGAAAGTCCCTCAAAGATATCAACTTTGGCTAGCAAGCACTTTCTGACAGGGCTGAAACAAATGCACAAGTATTACACCATAATATGATTCTTTTTCTATATAGGAAAAAGATTTTTTCTTCTCCACACCAAAATCCAAATAAATCCATCGGAACGCTTGTGTGAAGAGGAGAAACGGAGCAGATGTCATCAACAGTCGTAACCATTACTTGCTGTTTCAGCCACGGATTCTCAACCAGTGGATTATGGACATATTTTGGCTACCGCTAGGTCCCAGAGATCATTTTCAAATCAATTGATTGTAGTTATGGGGAACTCCATCGTAAACCGATGGAATTGTAATCGTGGAAACCCCTGGAATAAATTCTGTTCCTCGGGTTTTGTTTGCGTGGCGACATTTCACTTATCGTCGTAATTCGTTAGGCAGACCCTCGCTGAAAATGCAGCGAAATGATGCTCAACGTTTGATTTGAGGTTTTAGACGCAGCTAAAGTCAATCCGCATCAAGCCCCTTTGAAAGGTTTTGTTTCCGAGCAGTCCCAGACAAGTTTCTTGCCTGCCACTGCATTTCTCATAAATTTTCTCATAAAGGGGTTGTGTTTCTCTGGACCTCGAGGGCCACGGTCGAGTCCTGCATGTTTCAGATGATTTCAAATGGTCAGGATGGATATTAGGCTCCCGATATCAGTGCTAGCTCATCATTTAATTCAGATGTATTGGAGAAAGGAAACATCAAAACATGCAGGACCCGAGTTGCCCACCCCTGCTCTCTTAGCTACCAGCACAACAAGAAAATGAGAAACGGGCTTCCTGGCCACAGGAAATGACAAGTGATCGACAAGACACACGTCATGTGTGGTGAATGTTTTCTTCTTCATCATCACAGTGATGTCATCAAAAATTGATGTGAATTCCGATTAAAAGCACAATCTTGGTGGTGGTCTATTTGTCAGTCCAACTGGGCCATATCAGCGGCGTCCATTTTGGAAGTGAATAAGTTAGAGGAAGTGGCGGCAGCGCTGACTGCTGGACTACCAGACTTCGCAGCGCTTCCCAGTGTTCATGGGGGTTCCTACGGGGCACTGAAAATGTCGGCTGAATTCAGCCGAGTTGCTGAGCGTACCGATGATGCGGTAGCGAGGTGGACTGTGTGGGTCGGTCACCAAACCCTCGTGAGCGCTCTCTGGTGTCCGGATGGAGCACCACACCTGAAAAACACAGTGCAGTCCAAATGAAGTCAGAGTTGCTACTTCACTTTGGGCGTCTCGTCTCTCACCTGCGCAAAACCCACGAAGAAGAGCTGCTCATTGGTCAGGTTGACGGCAGGAAGTCTCTTCTCATCGCCGTTCTTGCGGACCCACATCTGATACGCCTGAACACAACAAACAACAAACGGGTTTTGTGGTGCCATTACAGGTGCCGAAGACAGATACCTGCCAGGCAACATCAACTGGACTCTTTTGGACATTTCATTTCCACATTCGTTGAAAAGGGAAGCAAAAATTTTGCATCAAATGTGATCAAGGAGGAGTCTGCAAACATGACAGTCTGCTGCTAACCTTGCAAACTGAATTATCACTGTATTTGAGTTCACCCGAGATCTTGTACCGAGCCTGCTGATTTTCACCGATCCCAACCAATCACAAAGCAACATTGGGTTTGGGGGCGGGATATGCATCCGTGCCGAAACCAGGAAGCGCCGACACCGTGGGAAACAAACAAACCTAACATGGACGCTGCAATTCATTCAGTTCTGCAAGAATTACTCACCCTTTGCTTGTTGAATGTTGAACAGCGAGAGGAGAGGCGCTTGTTGCATTTTTAGCTATATATTTGTTTTCCTACGATAAGAACGAAGACATTTTCATCCGTTGCTGTGATTGATCAAAACAAACGTGCACAAGATGCCACATCGTCCAATCAGCTTGAAGTATTGTACAGCAAGTCCCTCAAGCAAAAAGTACTTCAGCAATTCACCGTGGAACAGCTCCAATTGTTATTGTGAAGAACAGCCTTGAGTGAATCATAAAATTGATCAATCTGGCTTTTGCCAAGTTAGTCTGCTGCCATGTCATGATTGCAAATGCCAATCAGCTCCCACGTGCCTGACATGGAGAAATGACGGTTCAATAAGAAGAACTCCAAAAGTGTCTGCTTTTGTGTGTTTGTGTTAATTGATCCATTTTGAATTCTTGGAAATAAAACGTAAAAAAAGAAGGCAAGAAATTGGTTGTTATAATTGCAGTTAATAATTCTTGTAGTTGTGCTGTTGAAATGTGAAGAAAATCCAAAGGGTAGTTGCTTGTTTTGAATGCCCCCCACTGGTCATATATGGCTACTGCACCCCTTGCAAGGGTCAAGGGTTAAAAGTAAGATGGCCGCCTCAAGTTTTTTTTCCCCCTTTGCTTTCTTTATTATTGAAAAACCGACATCCAATTCAAACTGAGCACACAAAACAGAACCGTGCTGTCGAACAAGAAGATGGCCTCAAGTCAGGTGTGTGCGTATGTGAAAACAGTGGAGAGGCACTGTGAATACAGGTTTGCCCACGTCGTTGTTGCACCTTTGGAGTAGCAATAACTAGTTAGAAAGCTAGCTAGTGAGCTCGCTCGGACTCCCCAACAATAACAGAAACAACAATAAGAACAACGGCAGCTATGGGAAAAAAGAGACTGGATTTTTGTCTGGGAAGAAGATCGGCATCTCTGGTGAGTCGCATGTCCAATATTTTCTTGACAGCGTCAATGTTTTTGTCCTGTTATTCGATAAATCCTGATTGGGAACCGCTCCATTCTGGTGTCAAGATCTTAAAGCGATATCATGGAAGAGAAAGGTTGAATGTTCTTTTGTTTCCTTTTTTCTACTTTTTCTATGAAACTTGATATTTAGTTGGGTGGTGTTGTTGGTGGTGGGGGTGGGGGGGGGGGGGGGGGGTCATCAAGTATTTTTAGTATGACAGAATGTTGTTTGAACCTGGAATACTGTAAAATGCAGGCATGTGCGTTCAAGGGAGGCAGAGCCTCGCTGCCACCTCCCCTGCATGTAAACAGTTAGAATTAGCAAAAACAAAGAGTAAATAAAAAAGTGCCCCATGGAGCTGAGAAAGTACGATACCATGCTGCTGCCAGCAGGTGGGACTATTGAGCTCCTTTGGTGATGTAATCACAGGCAGGAGGTTGATCATAGCGTGACTACACTAGCTTGACGGTCTTCCCGACAATGGCAGAAACAAAACTGCAAGCATTTTTTGAATGGAAATACTCGAGGACTTGGTTCACACCTAACACCTAGTTGTTATTTTTTTTCTGCACTTGTTACACTTCTGAAAAATAATATTGCTAATGTTCAACCTGATGAGTTGAATGCCACCTTTTTTGTTTTTGTTTTGATCTTCACGTGTAGGCTTTGCCAGAGACAAACAAGATTTGCAAACTCCTTGCGTTTGGGCTTGATTAGGTGATGGAAGCGGTCGATTTGGATGTATTTGAATGCGGGTGCGTGTGTTTGGACTAACGTTGTACGCAGTCTTTAGGCCTCCGTTGTCGGCGATGTTTTCCCCGAGCGTCTGCTTGCCATTGATGTGCTCCGAGTTGATGGCGTATTGGTTGTATTGCTCCACCATGCACTCGGTTCTCTGGCGGAAAGCTTCCACCGACGAGTTGCGCCACCATGGCTTCAGGTTGCCTTCCTTGTCGTACTCGCGCCCTGCGCACATGCGTGGCTAGCGTTAGCGCCAGTCGCCGGCTGAATTTGATTCCGACTCACCTTGGTCGTCAAAGGCGTGTGTCAGCTCGTGGCCCATCACCACCCCGATGCCGCCGAAGTTCAGAGCCCTTTGGTACAAAGACACTCGGAGTACTTAGGGAACTACTACGCCGCCAAGCTGCAGAAGTTGCATTTTCTCAGCTGGTCTGCCTGGTCGTGAAAGACATCCTCTTCATCTTTCTGGGGTGGCTGCGGTCACGTGGACGTTGTCGTCGTTGCCACGTGCCAGGGTGGTTCCATGCCAAATCAGCCGGTCGCTTGAATCAAGCCGATTTGGATTGGAATAAAACTTGGTGTACTTGATTGTGATGTGACAAAACTAATTGTCCAATTTGGAGGGGAATGGGAGCAAGCGTTTGGGAGCTCAGGCCTGCCGAATTTTTAACTTTTTGGCAAAATGGGGCGTATCTGCTTCCTTTGAACTCTTCGATCTTAGGAACTACTGTGTCAGTCTTCACAAAACAGCAATAAGGAGTCAGTCCATGCAGACATGTCAATCATGAATGTCTGAGGGTATGGAGATTAGATTTGGAATCCTTTTGTGAAGATTGACCAATTCTGTAAGCCGTAGCTCCCAAACCCCCTTGCCCTGGTTCACCCCAAACTTGTTGTGCCATCTTTAGCAACAAGTTGAATTCCAATTACAATCTGCTTGGTTGAAGCCACTGGCTGATTTGGCCTGGAACCACCCGCCAATGAGCTTCTTGCATAGCGACTGGTCATTCAAAATTGGCTGTTTAATGTCACTGGCCTGGAGACTAGTTGGCAACAACCCTTGACCCGCTAGACTCGCACATAACCGTGCCTTTTCCTCGTTCACGGCAAGAGCTGTTAGCCATCGGGGCACAGCCTCCTTTTGCCCATCCTCCAGTGAAGAATCTACTCTTTCTTGTCCTTGTCCATGCCGAGAGTTCTTATGAAAAGCAAATCTGTTTTTGAGTTGTCCAAATGCACGGCCTTGGTAAGACCACAGCAATATTTTGGTGCTCCGAGTCTCCGCAGTGAGATGGTGTCAACAATCTTCAGGGGAGCCACATCTTGTTGGTTCATTAACTGACTTGCTGGTCTATTGATTGTCAGAGGTGTCAAATCCAGGTCCAGAAAGCCGAAACCCTGCCAAGGTTTGGCTTTCGTTAAACAAACTGGTTGGTTGAGTTGACGCACCTGTGTGTAGCTACGGCTTGGTTGCTTGATGCTTGAAGGTGGTATCACAGTAAACGGCGACTTCCTGCAAATGTAGCCAATTTTGCATTTGTCAACTTAGCAGTTGTCATTAGCGACATTTAACTGTGGTTCTGTCAGTCATACCCGAGCCGCTCAGTCAGGTATGGAATTTTAGTCCATTGATTGGTTGGCTGGTTAGTGAATTGGTTGCTCGAGCTCCCTAACGTATGTTTCTGGCAGTGGTCATTGGTGTGTTTAGCTTTAGCATATGTAAAGTGGCCACTGATGAGCCAGCCATCTTGCCACCAGGCTAGTGAAATTTGGTGGCTATGCGAAATGCTCATTCAGCAGCTCCACCCACAGTCGAGACGCATCAGCGTCAACTAACAAGCAGAGGCAAGACCAAGTTGAGCAAATGCAACCTTTGAACATGCCGCACAGATACTAGAGTGCCACTATGTGCATGGCCTGCAACTGACTTGGGATGGTCGCGGGCGTAGAACGGAGCCTGGAGGATTCCGGCAGGAAAGACGATTCCGTTCTTGGTGGGCATGTAGTAGGCGTTGACCGTTGGCGGAGTCATGCTCCACCTGCAACCACACAACACACCAGCCATGTGGACTTTTTCAAGTCTGTCATCTCATTCACTTTGCTTTTAGGACTATAATGTGATTTCAGGCCAAATCCAAGTAGACAGAAATGGCAAGTCCAGGTCCAGAAAGTCCAAACGCTGCCAGAGTTTGGCTTTTGCCGCAGATGGGACAGCTAAAGCAGCTCCCGGCCAGCTCCCAGTTGCGTCAAAGTACCTGTGGTCGCTAAAGCCAATCTGCGACAGGGTTTAGGCTTTCTGGACCTGGACTTGCCACCTCTGCAAGTTGGCTTTGCAATCGTTTCTATCTGAAGTAGCAAACGTACGAACTGCTAGGAGGAATTTGAAATTCAACAAATACATAGGATGAGATTTTTGGGAGAATAATTCTGATTCTGCTATGGAGTGAAAATAAAGATTTCCATCTTCACAAATGGATTTCGGACGTTTTCAACTTGCAGCTAAAACAAAAATCATCTTTTGTCATGTTTAAAAGATCATGTTGTGTCTTTTAGCGAATGACTGCTTTCCTCCTGGTTCATGTCTGCAGAACAAAATGCCACAATAGAGCCAATCGGCCGCCATATGGAGGATATCAAACTGCCAAGAAGGCGCAAAATGCGATACGGCGTTTGACGAGTGTGTTGTGCTGTCTTCTGACTGGTCTTTGTTGGGAGTTTTCCTCAGTTGGTCGGCCATGACTCTTGAAGAGAAGTTGTAGAAGTTCAACATGTTCTGGAAGAAACTATCTTCCGAAACATCATACTGAAACACACAACGCAGGAAGAACTTGTTGAAAGTCTGACATTCTGAGGCTATGGAATGAATGGCAAGTGGACGTGTGGTGCGACCACTCCTCCGTGCCCCGCGTGAAGGACAAACTCACCCCATCGTAAACCTCATCCAGTTCTTTGGCATCCATGATGAATTCGGGGAAACCGATCATGTCGTAGATGGAATCTGCCTAACCGCACAATCGACACACACGCGTCACCACGCTGGCTCGGTGTGCGTGAGCGCGTGTGAGTGTGTGCGACCTTTTCTTTAGCGGCTCGTTTGGTGTCGTCGTCCATCCAGCTGAGGCGGTCCAAAGCTCGTTTGAAGGCGGCTCGGATCTCGCCAATCATCTCCTCGGCCTGTCCCGCCGCAACGCAACACACACAAACATGCAAGGACCCGTCTCCATTTTCACGGAAAGGCACGAAAGAAAAAAGTCACTCGTTATTTGATGAGAATTTCTGAAGACAATTAATTTTTTGATGAAATTGGAAATGTTGGAATATTGAAACCCGTTGGACCCTTGCTTTGGGGGGTAGCGTCATAGTGGGGGAAAAACGTAACATCTAAATTGCGTCTATCCATCCATCCATCCATCCATCAATGATGTAGATGATCTCTTTTCAGTGTCATCTCCTGAAACGATGAAATGTAACCAGGGTTTTTCCTAGCTCAAATAGAGGCAGCAGTGGTATTATCCTGACTATGATGGGTGACTACCAATAAAAAAAATCGGTATTGGTGCCAATACTTGTTTTTATCGGGACTTGCGGCGGTGACAGATATCGTTATCGGCTGCCCTCCTGCAGCCATATTACGAAATTAGAAATTATATGGATACAAAATTGCCATTAATTTCATACAATTTTAAGGAAAAATAATATATTGGGATATATAGGTCTGTCTTTATAATCATATGTCATTTTTGAATGGGGAATTTTATTTACCAGTGGTATCGGCATTTTGTTATCAGTAGTGGTTGTCGCAACCAGGAAATGGGCGTGGTAAATTGGTGCTCCATGATCTGTTGCTTCTTTGGTACATTAAAGTTAAAAAAAAAGAAAAAAAAGAAAGCTGTTTCTTCTTCGGTTGTTGCTTTGGGTCTTTCCAGTGCACTGCTGTTGATATATCGCCTCCATAATGGTGCAACGCTAGAACTGCAGTTGAAATACGTTGCTGCCGAGCTAAATCAACGCAGCTGGAGTGCTGTGTTGAGTGATATCAGTTGCTCAGGCTGGAGGTGGCCACCTCTGAATTTTGTACACAAGAAAACCCCTTTCTTTCTTCTTCTTCTTCTTCAAAGGAGCGTTGTTGCGAGAGCTGCTTTCAGTTGAAACGTTTGATTAGGTTGTCATCATTTGTCATGTAAGCAGGCTGATTGAAGACATTTGCACACATCTGCTTTTATGGTGCAAAAACTACAATCAACCTTTTTTTCTTTTTCCCTGCCGAAACATTGGCAATCGATTTTTGATTTTTGCCACTCTGGCTTGGAAATAATGTCGTCTTTTCCGATCAAAGAATGAAAATGAAAATTGATTGGAATGAGCAAAGAAAAAGTGACCTTTTTTTTTTGTCTGCAAGCGGTGGCGGCGGCTACTCACGATGTCTTTGCTGTGCTTGTCGAAGGTGGCCTTGACGAAGAGTGCCCCCAGCGCGAAGCCCAGCGTGTCGTCCGTGTTGCCGATGCACGTCTGCCAGCGCGGCGTGCACGACTGCCATGCACAAAGCGCACTCGTCAGCGCTAACGCACGTCAACACAAGCGCTACTAGTTCAAGATGGAAGCTTTCAAGTGACACTAGTTCAACACGTATGAGTGTTACTAGTTAAAGATCTAATAATGTACTGCTTGAAGTTTTGGGAGGTCTTGCTCAAGGCAAGTCAAATCCCGTCAGTCAGACGCACGCACACGTGTATGATAGCAAAATCAATTTGTTCTCTGCACTTGCATCCGATCTGATCCCCAGTTTGCTACTATTGATGATTAATCAAGATTCCCAGTGAAGTGTAAAGTCGTTTCAATCCAGATAGACAACCATGCTCTTTGAGGATGAAGCGCTTTCAAAGTCGTTTGAAAATCCATCCTCCTTTCCAAAATCTTTTCATGGTTTTCGTACTTCTGATTCCTTGACGTTGCTTTGATATCTCTTGACGGATGTTTTGAAACGTTTGCCTTTGAATGATAGAATATGAAGCAGGTTTTGTTACGTTGGGGATGAAATGTGTTACCAATCAGTCATTCTATATTTTTTTTCAGATTTTGGATTTTCCCTTCTTTTTCCCCAGATGGCCTTCTTTTTCATGGAATACATATACTGTATTGAATATTCAGCAACGTTCATGTAAGAATGTTCAGTTTGAATGTTCCTTTCTTCCTCTCTAAGAGCATTATTTGCGCACCTCACAAACAATACGACCAAAGCTGTTAAATGCTCGATTTTTTTTTTTTCTCTTTATGTGTGGCATCTGACAAAGATGAAAAAAATCTTTTAAGATTTGAAAAATCCTTATATGTGTAGCAGGCTTTAGTAAAGTACCTTCTTGGTGCCGTAGAGACTTTCCAGTAGTTTGTCTTGCGCGTTCTCAAAACGTTGATCCAGACTGGACACGCTCTTCTGAACCAACGTCCATATCATGTAGTTGTTCAACAAACTACACACACACACGTGGGTCAGGTCAGGGGTCAGTAAGCTTTTTCAGTGACAGCTACTTCTTGGCTACTGATGGATTCATTGTTGATTGATTTCTTTTTAGCAGCTGCGTTTCATAGCCACTGGTGAAACAAGTGTAACATGAAATCATTGATGGTCTCAGTGATTTCATTTACACAAGAATGATTGAACGAGGAAGGAAATGTCAAGATGCAACGTTGAGCTATTTTTGGAACAAGCCCTCGCGCTTGTGCGCTCGTGCGTCACCTGTGCTCCGTCCTGTTGATGAGTTGGGAGACCTGTTGCAGATATTCTGGCGTGTAGACCACCACCGGCTCGCTGTCATTCAGTTCCAGCGGCGACAAGCACGACGACAGCAAGTCCAGCCAGTCCACGGCGGGGGCCAGCGTCTGCGCACACGCACACGCACACGGACAGTGCTTTTATTTGGACAAGCCCTTCCTCTCTTGCCACGTCAAAGCAAATGGCGCCGCCCATCGGGGACACGCCCACGTCACAAACAAACGCCCAGCAGAGGAAACGTGTGCCACGCCCAACACCAGCTTCCTCATCTTCATCATCATCATGACATCATCAGTCATCTTCATCTACCTCTTCGTCATCAACATCATTACCGTCCTTACATTGCCATAATCTTCATCATCCTCTTCGCCATCCTCATCTTCATCCTCCCCCTCATCATCACCATCGTCCATCCTCATCGTGTATGTGCGTGCGTGTGTGTGTGTGCGTGTGAGGTTACGCAAGCCGTCTCCTCTGAGGGGGATGCGGTCATGTAGCAACTGCACGTAGCAACGGTTGCCGCGGTGACCCCATGCAGAGCCGTCGTGCAATCGTCTTAAAAAGTTCTCAGCTGCCGCTCGGAGAAGCTCAAGTTGACGAGAAGACGAGATTGCGCAATCTGAATGGCGCCGTTTTGACGGTGACACGTGACGGCAGCGAGCATCCGACACCTCTGGCCGATCCCCGCATTTTGCCATCGTGTGGATGTCAGCAATTCATCCAATTGAAATGGATGTGGCAACTAGGGGTGTACCAAAAAAATCGACTTCAGAAGAATCGCGATTCTCATTTAGTACAATTTAGAATTGATTTTAAATGTCCTAAAATCTATTTTATTTAAATTATTTTATACTGTCTTGCCCCTGTTTGTGTACTGGGAACGCTGTTCATGTTGTACCCGATTTGGCCACTTAGGGGCAGTGTGGTTCCGTGCGTTCTGATACACAGTAAAGTTGTCGCCACATAGAGAGTAGAAGGAAAAAGTCACGATCAAGTTATGCCAATAAAAGTTGATTTTTTTTGCAGTGTAGGAAGAGCATATGCTGGTAATGTTAAGATGCATCTCTGTATACATTCCTGAAGTGTTTTGTCTGAATAGCCGTTCTTTTGAGGGATAAAAGTGCCGCGAGTAGCGCGCTAATTAGCATTAGCCAGTCAGACTGGAGTAGATCATGACAATTATATATTTATTTATAAAATGAAGGAGAAATCATTGTCAATCAAATCATTTTGAATCGAAAATCGATTCTGAATTGAATCGTAGACCCAAATATCGGAATTGAATCGAATCGTGAGTCAGTCAAAGATTCTCACCCTTAATGGCAACAAAACAGAATGCAATTTTGTCCATAATCGAGCATTTTTATTTTTTTTCTGCCGACGTGATGATTGTTTCCATGTAATTGTTTGTGGAAAAATGAAAAGTTGCGGCGGGTGCTGCTCACCTGGAGCTCGGCGATGGTGACCTTGTGGTAGATCTTCTCCTCGTCCCGCCGCTGGTCCTGCGGCACGGTGATGTTGGCCAGCTGCGTCTCAAAATCCACAATCTGCTGCATTTGCTCCAGCGCCGCCGCCGGCGAGCCCCCCAGCAGGGTACCCAACTCCACCATGTAGTCCAAGTACGCCTGCAGCACCTGTGCCAGCCGCGCCCACCGCTCATTACACGTACTCAAACGTGCGCATGCTCACAGGCCACTCACCTTCTCATTGGCCGTTTTGTTGAGGTAATAGTCGCGGGATGGCAGGAAGAGCCCCGACTGGTCCACCTGTGGTGGGAGGAGTGTAAGTGGACCAATGGCAGCGCGGCTGGTGACGTGACTTGGCGGCGGCGGGCGCACCTGGATGACGTTGCTGTTGGAGTTCTTGGAGTCGGTGCTGACGGCCACGCTGAAGAAGGGCTGCGCCCGGTACGGCCCCGACACCACCTTCAGCACCTCCATGAAGTTGTCCTTGTCCCACGTTCCCGTCAGGTTCCAACCCCCAACCTGCGCGCACGGCCACCGTTGAAAAGCGCGGGGCCCGCTGGGATACGGCGACGGAGGCGGGCGGTTACCTTGGTGATGAGGTCGATGAGCGGCTGGGCGCCCAAGTCTTGGATCTTTTGCGTGTTGAGGCAGGACAGGTAGTAGGACTGCGTCTTCTTCTCCGCCTCGCTGCTGCCGTTGAAGGTGCCGTTCTCTGAAAGGGAAGCCGGCATGTTGTCGCCAGTCAAAGGAACAATCGTGTCAACTTTCTTGACCTTTCAACTTTAGTCCAAAGACCTCACCCGCTTCCAAATCTCAACTGTGGGAGGTTTGTTGTTCGTTCTGTCTAAATTGCGGACCGAGAGGAGCGCTCGTTTCGAACTCAAACTTCATCTTGTCTGTCATCTTTTTGAAAAGGGAAAATTGTCTTGCTGACATTTTGGGCTATCGTGCTTCCGTGTCGAAAACCAGCTGGTCGCTCGGGGAACTTTATTTTCAAGGTCTCCCAACCCGATCAGTTGCTTTTTGACCCGTCACACAAGTGTGTAGTAACAGCACAGAAAAAGACCGAAAAGTTTGGCAAACTAAGAGAATTTTCTCTTGAATGAGGAAAAATATATATTTATATATTTTAAAACCATCAACGAACCTACCAGCTGAAACAGCGAATAAGTGGTCAAGAAAGTAACCTAGCAAATGAGCAAACCAACGAGCCAATTGGTCAACTAAACAAGCAAACAATCAACTGATAGTTAGTTGTTGAACCAACAAGCTCCCGAATAATTTGGGTACCTGCTCACGTTTTGTACACTGGCAGGAACAAGTCAAGCCGACGCAGCAACACTTGCTCCTGACCAGGATTATTATAGTTTTGGAATTTTTCATTTTAGTTAGTTTTTATTTCTGAAAATCAGCAAAAAGCAAAAAGGTTTGCTGAAAATCTCACCAATGTTTCTCGTCTAGAAATACGAGAAATTCTCCAGAGTTGAAATGTTGACCATCTCCAACTGAGAAGCAGTTCATGAAGTGGAACGCTATCTCGTTTTGTCCTCTATAGTTAGGATTCTTGTGGAATTTTTTTTTAAATTCTTATCCGAATCCTCGATGATTCAAAGGAATTTTCCGGTCCGAATGGCAAAATTAGCAGAGAGCCAAATGGGGCGAGCCCACAGTTTGCGAGCGAGCGAGCAAGGCTGGCGGCCGTTTGGCACTCACCCAGCAGATGTTTGAGGAGCGCCTGGTTCTGGTCCCAGATGCTGTTGAAGGTGGACCAGCGCGAGCGTCCATCCGGAAGCGGGTTCTTACGCACCCAGCCGCCGCAGGCAAACTGGTAGAAGTCGCGGCAGGGGTCGACGGCGCGGTCCATGGCATCCACCATCTTGCTGGCCAACTTCACACACGCCTCCGTCAGACACAGGTCGCCATCACCGCCTGGACGCAGATCAGAGGGAGGGCCGGTCATAATACGGAAAGAGCGGGTGGCCCGGCGTACAATCCGCATCCTTCCTATTTGGCTTCAGGTCCATGAACTGCTTGGCTCACTTCCAAGACAATTCAAGAATGACTGTCACCTTTTTCTTTGCACAACTAGTGCCACTTTTGGCTTACTAGTACGCAGTTCATTGGCTTCTGCACTAGTAAGACAACTTGGAAATCCGCATTGGACCAAAAATGTTGCCCGGAAGGCACAAGTGTTCTCTTAGCGCCTCCTAGATGTTGTACTACTGCAGTGAATTGTCAGTACTCATGATCCGGACGGAATCTTCGGTCACCGGTGCGGTGGTTCACCTGGACGGAAGGCCAGTCCGAGGACCAGCAGGCAAGCCATCAGGGCCAGCAGGCTGACCAGCAGCAGGACGCCCAGCAGAAGCTCCATCCTGGTTCGTCTGGCCACCAGAGGTGTGCCACTTTTAGTGAAGCCCACCTGACGAGGGACACGCAAAGCCGCGTTAGACCGTCGCCGGGCGCTGCGGCGCGCCGCCTTCACTGACCTCCAGTCTGTCGGGAGACGAAGACGCCTCGGCCGCGGCATCCGACGTTTCGTCCTCTTCCAGCGTGGCTCGCTTGTAGCTCGACATCTGACACATGAACACAAAGTAAACATTCCAGGTACAGACGGCGGCCGGCTGCTCCTTCCACCTGCCGGCTGCCGGACATACAGGACAGATGGCTGCTGCGAGCTCTCAGCTCCTTCCAAAGCTTGTTTTTCATTGTCGAGGATCAAGAATGTACTAAAAGATTGTGACAAAAATGTCGTGTAGCACAAGTGTTAGCATGTCATTGAGTTTCTTATCATTTGTTAGCATTACCGTTAAGCGAGCAAACCAAAGACTCGTTTGAAATACACAAGCTGATTCAATACAATTTGAATAATCTTCAGCTGGGAGCGGCAACAAACAGCTTGAAGCTTCTTTTTTGAACAATCTTGACTGTTTGCCGTCATTTAGCAACCGCACCCAACGGCACTCTTACGCTTGACCTTAGGCTTAGGCACAGTACACTCACAAATATGCATGTGACGCTACGGAAAGATAGAAATAAGGATGAGGAGGAGGAGGAGGATGATGGCAGGGCCGCACTCTTGTTATGTTCTCATGGAAGTTGGGTGGGCGTCTTAAGGCAGGAAGTTGGACAGCTGCAGACAGGAAACTCAAAGGCCAAACCCCAAACACGCACACGCATAATGCTCACTACACACACACCTGACTAAATAAACAAAGCTAATGAACTGTCAGTCAAACTAAGATGATTGGCAGCTGCAGGGCATGAACCGCCATAAACTCTAAAACCAAGTCTTCACCCTCAAAAAGAAGTCTGAACTTGTGGGGCCCAGGAAAATGGCGACACAAGGACGGGTGGCCCCCACAACTCTGTGAAATCCCGAAAAATTGGCCCCACCATGTAACAAAAACAAGACCACGCACACACAAGCTGAAGCCGAATTGCTCGTGGACCGCTGGTCTCAATGATACAAAAAAAAAAAAAAAAAAAAAACGAAAAAAAAGTGTTAGCCTGCTAGCACGGCCGGCAGAGGTCAAGTACTGGTGACGTGACGTCACCGCAGACCTCCCAAGTCGAGCCCGGAGCGCTCGTTGCTATGGGGACGGCCCGGTGACGTCACATCTCCAAGCCTTCCCGCACTTGTTTGGCAGGCGCCGTGCGTGACGTCACGCGTCGGCGCGATGATGGACAGCAAGTCCACTCGAGCGTTCGTGCGTGCGTGCGTGCTCGCGTGCGTGCGCTCACCGTGTTGCGGAGGTCCTGCAGCGCGACGCTCATCGTAGAGCCGAACCGGCCGAACGCAGATCGCTACCGACGGCCCATCCTCCGTGGGCGCGCGTCCTGCTTTTCGTCGTCTTCCTCTTCTCCTCGTTTTGTTCCTCTCCTGCTGCACCTCCTGCTCCTGCTCCGGTGTTGTTGTTGCGGCGGTGGCGCTCTTTTGTGTGACGACTCGAGCCGAGCAGCAGCAGCGGCAGCCCCGCCCGCCCAACGCCAGGCAGCCTCCTCTTCCTCTTGCAAACAAACACACCCCTGCCGGCCGACATTCACGCTGCTTTACGTCATCAATCACGTCACTAAACAGGCCACACCCACCCGACTCCCATCTCTGTGTATGCAATGTTGGCATGACGCCAGGAGGGGAGACTCAGTCAAGCTATGATCTGATCAAGAGGCTTGCGACACAACACCCAGGACTGGTCGCCGGCCAAATGAGGGACTGGTCACCAGTTATGTATGACTGGAATATGTTTGTTTAGTTTTTCCATTATTATTTGGAGAGCAGGAATGGAATGAAAGATCAGCATCACTTGCTTGTATTTTCATCATCTTGATTTGTGGGGGCGGGGCTATGTGCTTGCACTCTTTGGCCACGCCCACACCAAAAAAAGTCAACACCTGTGAATTTTCGGCCATTTTCACATACACCTATACTCTGCCACGTTTTTTTCTCTTATCAGGTTTTTTTTTACCAAGTTTTTTTTTTAAACTCCCTATTCATTCTTAATCGAATTTGTGTTTATTTGTGCTGAAAATTTGTGTTTGTGCTTTTGTCATTTCCAATGAATTTAATGGCAGGAAGCAAAATTGACATCTGCCGTCAGTGACAATTGATAAGCCTGATTGGCTGTTTGCCAGCGAATCAGTGCATTGAATGCAAGTAGACGAGGAGGTGAAAGCAAAACCCCTTTGATTTGCATTTACACATTTTCAAGACGCTAACGTGCAAACATGGGATACACGCAAAGAAGGAAGGATTCAAACCCAGAACCGACTGAGATGCACGTGTGCCAACCACTACCACGTCATCATGACTTAAAAGAAATGCATGCGTGTGCGTGAGACCAAAAAAAAAAAAAAAAGTCAAATCCAGAACATACAAATGGAGGGTTTGGCTGGAGGTCAGAGGTCAAGTGAGCTACTGGTGGACCAATGAGAGAGCAGCAGATAAAGCTCGTTGTCATGGAGACGCTATCAACCGGCTGCAGGCTTGCCGCTTGTATCGCCGTGCTTTTTTTTATCCTTTATCATAAAAAGTTTTCGTTTGTGTGTTGAGTCGATAGCATTCCCACACAGCTGATTGGCTGCTGCTCGGCGAAGGGGCGGAGCATCTGCAAAGAAGACAAGAAGCCCAAAATGTCCTCCAAATGTTTTTATTGCAAGTTGGCATGAAAAAGACAAGAAAGGACGTCATCGCGGACTCAGCAGGACGTGAAGGTTTTCCAGAAGAAGTTCTTGCAGCCCGCTTTGCGCTCACGAGGGCCCAGCGCCGCCGGGAGGCCCGCCAGGTCGGCGCCGCCCACCGACGGCTGCAGATCCGCGCCTTCCTCCGAGCCGTCCCGACCCACGTCCTCCGCCGCCGCCATCTGGAGGAGGTCCAAGAGGACCGCCTCCGCCCCTGATGGGCCCGCCCAGTCCTGAAATGCATCATTATCATCGTCACCTTCGTCATTACCCTCGGCGGGTACATCGTCTTCGTCAGCATTGTCGGTTTGGGATGTAACGACATCCCTATTGCCGATGCCATCATTGTTACCATCTTCATCGTCAATGTCAGTATCATCTTCATGATTATCATCATCATCATCATTAACATCATCTTCATCATGATTTTCAACACTGTCATCTTCATCATCGTCATCATCATTTTTGTCATCTTCATCATGATTGTCAGCACCGTCATCTTCATCATCGTCATCATCATTATCGTCATCTTCATCATGATTGTCAGCACCGTCATCTTCATCATCATCATTATCGTCATCTTCATCATGATTGTCAGCACCGTCATCTTCATCATCGTCATCATCATTGTCATCATCATGATTGTCAGCACCGTCATGTTCATCATCGTCATCATCATTATCGTCATCTTCATCATGATTGTCAGCACCGTCATCTTCATCATCAGCATCATCGTCGTCATCTTCATCATGACTTTCATCATCGTCATCTTCATCATGATTGTCAACACCGTCATCTTCATCGTCATCATCATTATCGTCAACTTCATCATGATTTTCATCATCATCATCATTTTCATCATGATTGTCAACACCGTCATCTTCATCATCAATGTCATCGTCATCTTCACTGTCATCTTCATCATGATTTTTTATCATTTTCATCATCAACATCAACACACAGTGGCGTGAAGTGTGTGTGTTATAATTTTTACAAACGCACACACACAAATCAGGTTGATGTTAAAAAGTTGATCAAGAAGAAAAGTTTGTGTGTGTGTGTGTGGGTGTGTGTGTGTGTGTGTGTGTGTGGGTGTGTGTGTGTGTGTGCGTACCTGTTTATAGGAAGCGAGTGATGCCCTGTGCCTGGCGTTGGTGCGGGTGAGCACGGTTGAGGAGGCGCAGACGGCGAGCAGGAGCAGCAGGAGGCCCCGTGAGGAGGACGAGTACATCTTCATCCTTGGTGCGTGCGCAACAGTGACAGTTTGTGTGTGTTTGAGGGCTCCATCCTGTCACAGCTGCTCTTATAGGGCCACGCTGACGTCACAGCACACACACACACACACACACACACATGATGATGATGATGATGATGATGATGATGCGTCCACCCCCCACAAACACTTTAGTTAAATGAACCATCTTCATGCACTTTGTCTTCTTTCCCACCAGGAAACCAACACACACACGCACCAACACACACACGAGCTGACATGCACAAGTGGTCCACACACAGGCACAAAAGGTGTTTGGTCAGCCAGCGACGGTTGAAATGATGAGTGAGGTTGATCCGTTTCCAAAAAAATCCCATTGGAGGATGATTTGGTCAATAGTAAAAGTTGCAGTCAATACTTCCTCCACTTGGGGCAGGATCTCATCCCCGACCTGAAGACGGAACTCCGCCCTTTTCCGACTGAGGACCATGGTCTCGGATTTGGAGGTGCTGATGCTCATCCCAACCGCTTCACACTCGGCTGCGAACCGCTCCAGTGAGAGTTGGAGGTCACGGTTTGATGAAGCCAACAGCGCCACATCATCTCCAAAGAGCAGAGATGCAATCCCGAGGCCACCAAACCGGACTCCCTTAACATCTCGGCTGCACCGAGAAAAATTCTGTCCATAAAAGTTATGAACAGAATCGGTGATAAAGGGCAACCATGGCGGAGTCCAACCCTCACTGGAAACAAATTTGACTTACTGCCGGAAATGGGGACCAAACTCTGACACCGGTCGTACAGGGGACGAACAGCCCGTATCAGGGGGTTCGGTACCCGGGACTCCCGAAGCACCCCCCACAGGACTCCCCGAGGGTCACGGTCGAACGCCTTCTCCAAGTCCACAAAACACATGTAGACTGGATGAGCGAACACCCACGCACCCTCGAGGATCCTGCCGAGGGTGTAGAGCTGGTCCACTGTTCCACTGCCACACTGCTCCTCCTGAATCCGAGTTCAACTTCCCGACGGACCCTCCTCTCCAGCACCCCTGTAAAGACCTTTCCAGGGAGACTGAAGAGTGTGACCCCTCTATAGTTGGAACACACCCTCCGGTCCCCCTTCTTAAAAAGGGGGACCCACCACCCCGGTCTACCAGTCCAAAGGCACTGTCCCCGATATCCACGCGATGTTGTCGAGGCGTGTCAGCCACGACAGCCCCACAACATCCAGAGCCTCCAGGCGGATCTCATCCACCCCCGGGGCCCTGCCACCGAGGAGCTTTCCAACCACCTCAGTGACTTCGACCCCAGAGATAGGAGAGCCGATGGACACATTTGCCTCCAGCCAGGCGTTTGATTGACCAATCAGCTCCGACTCCGAGAGAAGGTGTCATGTCACTTTCCATATTATATTGCATTGGTTACATAGATGTGACTAAAGGAAAGGCCGTCAGGCTGATGCTAATGCTAATGCTAACAAAGTGTGAAACATTCCCTATCCAGAATGGCCTCAAAAATCATTTCCAAATGTTTTCAACTGGCTTTGAACCAGAGATGACTTCTGCCCTGGACTGGTCGCCAGTCACATGGCGATGAATAACGGAGCGGTCGCCATCATACGTGAAGACAATATTTTATCCTCGGTCCTGCGCGCATTGTCAAAGGGAGGCGGGTCTGGGTCGACTGTTGTAGGCTCACATTCATTCATTCGTTCATTTGGAAGGACAAAAAAGTATCGGCTAAGAAATGTTCCAACTTTATTGCAATTGTTGTTTCACACGCATTTATCACACGCGCGCACACAAACGCACACACAAAACCTAATGAGTCAACGTTTGCACTGTTTGATGTCCATTAAGACTCATTAGAAAAGCACACACATGCTGATGTGTCAACATTTGTGCTTCCTCATCTCCATGAAAGACTAATTAGGAAAAACACACACGCTCTCTCTGTATGTCTCACATGCAAACGCACTCACCCATATGCCCAAAAAGAGAGAGACACACACGTGCACACACACCCCCGTCCACATTTGATTGGCAGGCGTTGGTGCAGTTTGACACATGAGACAAAACGCTTTGTGATTGGTCGCTTTATTGAGGTCAGGAGGAGACGCGGTGGCGCCTAACAGGAAGTGAAGCCCTTCCAGTAGAAGTTCTTGCATCCGGCCTTACGCTCGCGGGGGGGCATGTTGTTGGGGGGCTCCACCGAGCGCTCCACCGTCGTCCTGGCCGACAGCGGATGGCTCGCCGGCGCCATCCTGGCCAGCAGCTGCTCCAATGCTTGCTCGCTCCAGCCCTGTAAGGCCCATCCCAGCCCAGAGAGACAAAGCGTGTATGACTGGTCGCCAGTCGACATCAGGTCGCCAACGAGGACTGGTCGCCAATGTCACTTGTTGGCTTGTGATCAATGTGAGCGCTCACCAAATTGCTCTTGTATCGCTTGCCCTGATTGATCCAGTCACAAGGTTTTTATTTACCTTGTAACGTAGCCAATCAAGCTAACAAGTAACGTGAAGCAAACGTTTTTGAATCAAGCAAGCAGCCTTTGAAACTGGCTTGGGCTCCTTGCAGCACATTTGCGCTGGTGTGGCCCGGACCTTCCCGTTCAAGATTCCAAATCATAACCGTGCAAATTGGACTCAACTGGCATTCTTTTGAATTTTTCAAACCGCATTCACTCATTTTCGATGAAATAGTTTGTTTTGTTTCGTTATTCTTGTACCTGCGACAGGTCGCCGGTGCCATGTTGCAGCATCTGGTGCTGATCCAGATCCCAGTCCCGATCCCGGTCCTGGTATGCGGCAGGCTGCGAGGAAACGGTCGAGCTGCAGAGCAGCAAGCACATGACCAAGGCCAGCAAGGAACGGTTGCATCCGAGCATGGCTGCGCCACACCACAAAAACAAGGGATGTGAAGACTTCGGGAAAAACACATCAATATTTTTAATTGCACTTGCAATTATTCCACAACTATTGAAGGAGGTCGGAATCACTCCAACAATTTTCATAATTTTATGTGGAATGAGAGAATTTTAGGAATGTCAAATTTTGGATTGGTCGAATCAGTCCGGAAGTGCTGGAGGACGAGCAAATCATGTGACCAATTGAGCACATTGTTGGGCTCATTCCAGATCATTCCACATGATTGCCTTCATCATTCACACGCAATTTCGCCCTCGTCCACTTGGCGTTCCAATTTCAACATCCGATGCATCTTCAACCTTTCAATCATTTGTGAAAATTGTTACACGGTTACTTACGCAGAATTAAAGCTTCTCCAAATTCACACACAATCTCCCCGTAAATACTACAAGCCAAACAAAATGAAATCCCAGTACAAAATCAGATGGAAAAATGTTTAACAAATGAAAGAGGAAGAATGGAAAAATCTTCTCATACAACATGCAACTGCACCACTAGGGGAGAAAGAAGAAAAAGAATGATAAGAGAAGTCAAATAAGAATGAGAAAAGAAGAAGAGAAGAGGGATGAGAAAAGGAGAACGAAAGAAAAATAAAGATGAAAAGAAGAACGAGGAAGAAAGGAAAAGAGGAAAAGCATAATAAGGAAAAGAGTGAGAAAAGGGAGAATGAGAAGAACAAGAAGAATGACAAAAACGAGAAAGGAAGAATGAGGAAAGAAACAGAAGATGGAGAAGAAGAAATAAGAAAAACACAAAAGCAAATGAAGAATGAGTAGAAGAAGTCTTGCATACTGTCTTCTTCTGGTTGCACGTGTGGTTCCTGTCGTGGTTTGTGGCGACGGCGGCGTGTGCGGGTTCCAGAGCGGACGTGGGCCTTTTGAAGGCTGGCGCCCCTCCCCATCAGGTGGCGAGCGCGTAGAGATGCGGGAATGTTCCGGGCCACAATCCATTAGAGCTGATTGGCCCTGAAAGGATCGGCGGCCATAAAACAATAAAGCCGCCGTTGGCACATTAGCGCACTTCATTAAGAGATTTCCATTAAGGAAGAGCAGCGGGCGCGCTAGCCCGCCCACGCCGCATTTGGCCCAAACGACAGAAAGACACCTCCGCGCTTGCTTAGAGACCATTCCTGCTGACATACCTCCAAAGTCTACTTAATTAAGCATGCAAAGTCAATCATTGCACTTGCTTCAAGCTACCTTGGATTCCGGGTCAAAGGGACATGGACGAACGCCTTCACCAAGTCCACAAAAGACATGGAGACTGGCCGGGCAAAGTCCCATGCACCCTCGAGGACCCTGCAAAGGGTGTAGACCTGGTCCACTCTTCCAGGTCCAGGATGAAAAGCACAGCTCACCTCTTGAATCATAGATTCAACTTCCATCCTCTGCAACACTCCTGAAAAAACCTCAGCAGGGGACCAGCACCCCGGCCTGCCAATTTCCAGGCACCGTCCCCACGCTTTGTTGTTGAGGCGTGTCAAGCAGGAACATTCCTCAACATCCAGAAACTTTAGGGACTCCAGATTGATCTCATGAACCCGTGGGCCTTTGCCACCGAGGAGCTTTTGAACCAGCTCGGTGACTTCAACCCCTGAGACTGCTTCCTCAAAGGAAATTGCGGAGGTTTTTAAAGTGTCCTCACCACCGACTCACGAGGTCTCAAAATGGAGGTCAGCAGCACCCCAACCCCACTGTACACAGCCAGTTTGTCCAAATTCATAAACCGCATTCTCCAAAAGCCCAATTTGTTGACCACATGATGTAACTTCCGGCACACCTCGAGAGCACGCCGGCGTCCCAATTCACACGGCCTTTGTTTCCATGGAGACAGGCCTGCTTTGGAGAACACGTTCCTAGCCTACATTGCTGCATTCTTCTTCTACGCGGACTCGTTTAAGTAAAAGTGCCTGACGCTGGTTGCTGATTGGCCGTTTGTGAAGATTTGCGCGTGAGTCACACGCTGCGTTTTTGTTTCTGCTCCTAGTGGACAAGCGCAGATGAGCTCAAATGAAGGCCGCATGAGAAGTAGCCTTCCAAGGACTCAGCAGACGCAGCCTACAAGCGTGGCCAGCCAGCAGCTGCCGTCAGCTTCACAATTCCTGACCTTGCCGCCGGCGGCTTCGGGGATCGCCGCCACGTCAAGCGCCGACCACCTTGCTGCCACGCCTTCACAACCGACACGCCGAACATGCTCCGCTCGGACTCGATGTATCCTGCCGAGTGTGAGGAAGTTCTGTAAGTTTGACTTGCAAACACTAGTTTAAAAGCCTACTTTGGAACCTTAGCCGTTGTTTGGAAGCCTACATTGAAACTGTGACCCTAGTTTAAAACCCTACTTTCAAAACCTAATCCTGTTTGAAAGCCTAATTTGAAACTGTAATCCTAGTTTCAAACCCTCCTTTGAAAGCTGAGGTCAGTTTTGTAAATTGTGAGCCTACTTTGAGGTGCGGCGAATGTTGATTTTGGTGCCAGCGTGTTTGGGAATTTAGCAGACGTCACATCTGTGGCTCGTTTTTTATTCATTCTTGCACTAAAATCCATTCCAATGAAAAATGTTTTCTTTGAAGTACAAAAATTCACTCCAACAGCTGAAATTAACTGGAACCATTTTTTAAATAGAGTCCCATCCCCGCCCCTAATATATGTATATACATTCTAACAATACAATGATAGAGTAATTGCATGCAGGTAATATGAGGCCACATGGTCCTCATGACCTTGTGAGGGAAAGCGGACATACGCTAACCAGCCGTGCGCTAAGCGCTTGCGAATAAGCATTTAATAAGTAGTGCGCCGTCGCTAGCGGTGTACATGTTGATGTTGTGGTTAATGTTTGAAGGCAGCAGGAAGGCGGCCCGCTGATTTCGTTTCATATCATCCCCCGCTAGCTCGCTAATGAACAAGTCTTGACGGCGGCTGGTTGCCATGGTGACAAATTAACGCACTATCGTCGCTAAGGAGCCGCTGCCGCTGAGCATGACTGGTCGCTGATGACATCACACTGCGTTCTGAAAGTTTTCTTCTCCCCAAGACCACATTGGGAGAACTCAGCGCTCCAGGAACGTGAGCTTGAATGTCGACTTTTGCTTAAGCTTTCATTAATTGATGGATGAACTCAACCATTTTCTGTCAACGCAAATCAATCACGTACAATTAACGGCATTCACGGTGCTGCCTCAAGGTACGACTCTTTCCAGATATGAGCTGTCATTTATCCAATTTTTTTTATTTATTTATTTTTTGCAAAGGAGATAAGCGCGCTGCAGGTGTCAGTGAACTTAAGTCAACAAGTGGCAGTTTGGCAAACATTGAATAAGCAACCCAAAAGAGGCTTCAAACGTTTTATGCCACAACCAGCTGACGTTTACTTGCAAACTAAATACAAAACAAAGACAATTACACTTTGCATAATTAAAACAAGCAAACTTAACAACAGCCCGCTAGCTTAATGCTAACATATAACAAAATGCCTTTGGCAAGCTAACAGTTAGCATCAAGATTTGCGGATTTAGAAGCCTTGAAGCAACAGATATTGAAAGAATGCGTGGACACATAATGTAGCCCTACTCACAGGCATATATTCTTTAACTTCTATGAAAAACAACAAATGGTAGCAAGTGGCCGCCATCTTTGAGGAAAAACATGGAATTAGCCCAATTGGAACCCATTTTTGAGCATAGATCACACAAAAACTTTCCCCAGAAACAGAAAGTTTCCGTACTTTATTTCTCCGGTAGCCAGCATCCCATTTTCCACATTTTTGCTGCGTTGTCCTTGGGTTCAAGTGGCCCTTCCAAGCAAACGTTGCCATGTTTGGCAAATCTTGTCAGCGTGCTAATTGTGGTGATGGCATTTGCATTCATTTCAATCGGATTTGAGCGTTCTGAGTTACGAGTGTGAATGAATTCAACTCGTGTTTCGCTGTCAGTCAGCCGTGTTGTCGGGAAATTTCAGAAGTTTTGGTAAAATAGAGGTTGTTGTGGGTATGGATTGTGGTGTGCCAGTCCAGATGATGTGGTATATTTCGATGACGTTGTCGCTGTTGCCGGTCCTGATGCCTGCGTTGCCGTGGTTAACACAGGTGGCACGTCAGGTTCACAGGCGCTTGGAGCAAACTCTGCAACGACTGATCAAATTTTCCGGCAGGTCTCCGGCTTCGGTTCGAGGCTTGGGTTTGCTGCAAAACAAGTAGACAGGGTTTCAGATCAGCGTTTTAGTGCGTGCTGCCGCACAAGCCAACGAGCACCTGAACATGTGACGCGGGTCCAGCGCAGCCAGCCAGTACGAGTAGGAGTCGGTATAGAAGTTGCACGTCCCTCTGCCGTGACACTCGATGAAGGGAATCTTGCGGAAGTTCTCCAGGCACGATCCGGGCGACGATAGGGGCTGACCCGAACCTTCCGCACCCACTCCCGTTTCCTGATGGCCGATCCAAAACAGACTGATCAGTATTTTCGTGGGTCACTGTCGCTTTGGCCTGAGACCATTGTCCCGATTTCATCCATTCCTGACCAAGCACGTAACACCGCCTTTTGTCGTCAAAAATGTCCAATAAGAACAATTCTGAGCTCTTTTTAAAAAAAATAAAAAATAAAATGTCCAATAAGATGATCTTATGGTCTGAGGTATGCAAAGAGTGGATTTATTCCGATAATCGGGTCTCAAACATTGACAGTCCTAAATATGAAACAATATTTGTGAGCGAAAAGGCCGACAAGTTTTTGGACTGTGACAAGAACTAAATGAAGTAATTTTCCCCAGACGACAGGAATTATTTGGCAAAGACGGTGAAGCTTTGAAAAATCTTCCAATGTGTAGCAGGCCAAAGAACTGTAAAAGTGGCTCAGATCGGACGACAGCTACTGACACGAAAGAAACGTCCCGCCGTCTGGAACTCACCATGACAAAGGAGAAGCCCGACCACAGAGAATCCCACCCAGAAGGACACTCGGGAAGCAAACGCGTCTGACTGTGGACTGTCATCACGTTGGCCGGCGACTCGCACACTGTGCACCTGAAACACACACACACACACGCACATCTCCAACACACACGTTTCGTACATCTCCAACACACACTATTGGCACTGTATGGGTTCTTACCGGCTGATGTAATTCTTTAGGAGCGGTCCCGAGATGAAGGGCAAGGTACTGACTCCTGAGTGGTCGGTGGATAGCCAATAGGAGTAGTCGTTGCGTGCAGCGTAGCGGCAGGTGCTGTCCGTGTTACAGAAGAGGAACGGCATGGTGCTGAAACGAGGAAGGCAGCTACCGAGAGCTCCTGAACACATGCAGGCGCCCGATTGGTTAGGAAAACTCACTTATGACTCCATCATTGAAATCACGGCCATTTTTGACGTTTACTTTGGGAAGTACATTCCAGACCCGACATCCTAACGACAAAATGTTCATTTTGCACGTACCCAAGTCCTGCCCGTGAGCTCGGTTATTCCCGTTGATGAAGAGCAGAGAGAAGCCGCTGTACACCTTGACCGATCCGGACGGGCAGTCCGGTACCAGAACGGTCTGACTGTGCCGGCTGAACAGAAAGCCATCTTTCTCAGGGGCGTCCACGCACACACCAGCGGGGCCCCGCACGCCTTTTGCACCTGCGGGACCCGGTGGACCCGTCACACCTGCAACACGACATTACTTAGTACTGTGACAGTTCTGGTGTGGTGCTGATGTGGATATGGTGTTGTACCACGGCGGTTGTGTTATCATTCCAATGCCGTTTAAGTGTTGCTCTGATGTGCTTCTGATATGGATCTGGTGCGGTTCCAATTAATTTCTGATGTCATTCTGGTACGGTTCTGGTGTTAGTCTGATTTTGTGCCAAAGTAGTTCTGGACAGTGTCTTTTTAGTGTTATACTAGTCTGGTCTTGGTCTTATTCTGATATGGGGTTGCTGTTGTTCCACTGTAGTGGTAGTCCAATTCTGGTGTAGTTCTCGCAATTGGACCTCAAGGTGTCAATAGCTCTTCCATGATTTTCTTATTGATCAGATGAACAGATGAACCAAGGGAATATCATTTAATTTTTCTTACCTCTTATTCCGGGATCTCCTCTGTCGCCGGTGTCCCCTTTCAGGCCCGTAAACCCGGGTCCCCCTGTTCGTCCAGCGCCACCTCGGCCACCTTTTAGACCTGCAAGCGTCACAAAGAATCACAAGTTGCTTTATTAGGAAATCCTGAAATGATTGTTCGTCAAACTGATGAAAGGAGTCACCTGGACCACCGGCTCTGCCTCGCATTCCTGGGGTCCCTGGTTCCCCTGGCAGTCCCTGATCCCCAGGCAAACCTTGGTCTCCTGCTAAGACCACCACTTCCCTGGACACATCCTTACCCCTCTGCCCTGTAGGGGCAATATTTCAGCAATGTGTGCAGCAATTGCAGCGGCACGTTAACTTGAGGGTTTTTATCCGAGGCGTGAGCAAGCTTGTAATGCAGCTCTGTCAAGGTGCTACATACCTCGACTAACGAGTGCATTTACTAAATTCATTTCAGTGCATACAATTGAAAAGTAAATGAAGTTACGAGCCGAGTCACGGAACAAATTCAACTCGTAAGTCAGAGTACAACTGTAATTTGAACTGTTTGTTAAGATTGTATCCCACAGAATATGTCCCCAAGGGTCCATATACTGCAGCGGGAAATGTTCCCATAATATCCACCTTCAAGGGGATCCCTTTACACAACACTAAACGAACGGACCTGGGAGATTGTTGGAGGAAGGGATTTTGAACATGGCGGACGGTGACAGCACCAAGGTTTCTTCCGGTAAGTCAACATTTTCCACAACATATCAAGTGATGTCCCCCAAATGTATGACACGGGCTGACAAGAATGTCACTGAAAGTGGTCCAACCTCGTCTCCCCGTAGGTCCTGCAGGTCCAGGTGAACCTTTGATGCCCGCTGGACCGTCGTCACCCTTCATGCCTGAGAAATCACAAAAGTCACCAAATGGGACTGACATCTCTCACTTTATGTTCTGCAATGAGCCGGTAAAGAATAATAACAACATGTGGTGGTCTTACCGACTGGTCCGGTAACCCCGGTATCCCCCATGAAGCCTTTGCGTCCTGGCGCTCCCATCGCTCCATCTCGACCCTGAACACATTTCATTCAGATCTTTTGAACTCAAACACAAGTGCGTCTGGATGTGAGTTTCTATGAGGAAGCTGAACCCATACTGACCGGCCTGCCTGGCGGGCCAGGATCACCATGGCAACCAGGGCTTCCTGCATTACCTGTTGCCCCTTTAGATCCCTTCTCTCCTTTAAGACCAGAACCTGGGGGCCCGGGGGGCCCGCGACACCCAGGCGGACCTACGAACAAAGTGGAAAATCACAGTCACACACAGAAACAATCACTTTGCTCCTTGGATTGAAATACCTTTTGCCCCACGTTCTCCTGCCAGTCCTTTTCCTCCTTTCTCTCCTTCAGTGCAGGGTCCCTGCCGGCCACGAAGACCAGGAGGGCCAGGGGACCCAGGTGGACCAGGGCAACCTGGATTTCCTTCGGGACCAGAAGGCCCTGGATGGCCACAAGTACCAGGAGGTCCCTTTTCTCCAAAGCAGCCTGGGCACAAACGTTGGATTTTTTGTTTCCCCCAAATCAAAAGCACACACATTCCAAACTCACCTGGTGGACCTTTTGTCCCCTCTGCTCCCCTGGCACCGATTCCAGGTTCTGGAAGATAAGAAACCTCAGGTCAGGTGAGACAGAGACAAATGATGCTCTAAGACAAGGATTGATCTGAGTCCCTTCACCTCCCATGGCTCCTTTCTCTCCAGAAGGTCCTGGTATGCCATCTTGTCCCTGGTTTCCTCTGGGACCAGATGGACCTGGATTTCCAGGGGCCCCCTCGTTACCTGAAATGGCAACACAGTTGTCATGTTTTCACCATGTCATTTTTTCAACTTTTACAGAGAAGCTAATATCCCACTAAAACTGAGTTACCTGTCAGACCACTAGGTCCTGGAGGTCCGCTGACCCCTGGAGGTCCTTCACAACCTTTATCACCAGGAGAACCTGGAGGACCTAAGACAAAGATTATTATTATTATTATTATTATTATTATTATATTATATTATATTATATTATATTATATTATATTATATTATATTATATTATATTATATTATATTATATTATATTATATTATATTATATTATATTATATTATATTATATTTTCACCCAGACTATTTAAGGGGAACCCAAAGAAACACAACATGATGACTGAATCAGAAGTGAGACCTTTGCAACCAGGTGGGCCAGCATTTCCTTTAGAGCCACAAGGACCACGATCTCCTGGAGGACCAAAGGCTCCTCTGTCTCCTGGCACCCCCTTTGGACCTGTAGGACCTCCACAAGCTGACTGTCCCTGGAAAAAGAGAATTCAAAGACTGACTGAGGACTTTGTGCTGGAGGCGAAACCATGATGGTCTTCTGCTCATGAGGGTCTGCTGATAAATGATAATATTTTTGAGGATAAAAGATTAAGTATTTGATGGACAACTGGACATTTGACTTATGACAATGAAATACATTGTATTTGTTTTCTTTTCCAACTGATTGATTTAGAAATCACTTGTCAAGTCATCTTCATTCTCTAAAATCACTTCCTGCTAGCAAAAGAAAAAGTTAGAAATACTAAACTTTTTCTCCAGGATATCCTTTGGGCCCAGGTCCAGGTAAACTGGGTTCCCCATTTGCACCTTTCAGTCCCTCCGGTCCTTCAATTCCATCAAAACCGGGTTCTCCACAGGGTCCGGTAGAACCTTTTTCACCTTTGCAACCTGGACACAAGACACAGTTGTTCAAAGTCCTGAAAATTGCCACTTAACGATGATGTTTGTCATGAAGTCAAAGGACTGACCCGGTCTTCCAAGGTCCCCTGGGTTGCCAGGTAGACCGTGAGAACCAGGAAGACCATTCTCTCCATCTCTACCTGGTTCTCCAGGAGGTCCTGAGAAACAAACACATGTACTGTTTTTTCAGTCAAATGATCAAATTTTCTCTTTATTTATTTATTTATTTATTTATTTCATAGCTGCTTCAATAATTGTTGGCCATCCTGAAGTCTTCACATCCTAGCAAGCATGAAGCAAAACATGACTTGACATTCCAGTAAAAACACCTTGAGGTCCAGCTCTTCCTGGTGTGCCATTGGTGCCGTCAAGACCCGGACGCCCTGGGGTACCTTGAATGCCTTGAGAACCAGTCAGACCTGGAGGTCCTGAGGACAAAAGAGACTGGTGAGAATTTTCAGGACTTTCAAGTGGTGCGGCAGTTGGACTGAGCATTCACAGGACATCACAAGAATTACGGTCATCACAACATGGCTTACACATTCGAAAACGAATGTGTGTAAATCCTTCTGGATGGCAGGAAGCCAGTGACTCAAGAAACCCACACAGCTACAGTCGAGATAGGAAATCTTACTGTGAGTGACCTGAAAAACACTTATTGGGCTGTACCTCCATCTACCCCAAAAGGTTCAGGTTTGTTTTTTCAATTGTATTGCCAAAAATCCAAATGAATCCAGCTGAATTTGTGAGTGAGGAGGACAAATGGAGTTGATGTTGCCTGATGGCAGAGCAACTCAAGTGTGTCTTCTCTATGCTTCTGGTTGTCTTCATCACGGTGAGTTTAGTTTTAGTTTCAGCCTGGCTAAGTAGACACTAGAGTGAGAACCGTTTCCACACCAAAAGATCACATCTCAAGAAGCATGGCGAATTGTTTCATAAAATGGAATAGAATACCGGGCTGTCCTGGATCTCCAGGGTCTCCATACATTGGCACAGTGGTCTGCGTTCCTTTTGGTCCCGTCTCCCCTCGATCCCCCTGAGGTCCGGGTGGCCCCTGGGAGCCTGTGGCACCACTGACACCCTCCTCACCTGAACCAAGAGCCACAGGTTGGTAATGATATGAAGACAGACAGACAAAACTTATTTGTGACGACTTTATTTCACCTTTTGGACCTGGAATCCCAGGCTCTCCTGGTTTCCCAAGGGCCCCTGGACTCCCACGGGGTCCTGCGGGACCTGAGTCTCCCCTTATACCTTGCACACAAAAACAACCATTGCTCTGTGTTGGACTGCAAACGTGTCTTATTTCAGTGTGTTCCTGTGCCTTCAATAGGGAATGTTCACACATGGCATCCTAATTCAAAACCTTTGCAGAGACACGTACTTTGCCTTTTTCTGATTTATTTCAGCATTTATTTTTTTCTCGTAGCAATGTCATCCCCTCATGGGTGACAGACAGACCAAATGAGCAAGACTGAGACCCTCCTCCATACCTGGACTTCCTGGCTGACCAGTGGTCCCAGTCTGCCCCTTCAGACCGATGCTTCCCTGTAGACCTGGAGTTCCATCGAAGCCTGGGACACCAAATGGTCCTATTGGCCCAATAGCTCCCATGCCTGGCACCCCAGGATCACCTTTCTCACCCTTTAGGCCTCGGCCTCCTGCAGAACAAGACATGACTTGTACTCAGGACATATCAAAATTAATCCTGATTGACTTTATACCCGACAAGCCAATGACTCCCATCAGCCCCTGCTCTCCCACAAGTCCAGGTGCTCCTACAAGGCAAGGTCCAATGGGGCCAGGTGGTCCAGGAAGCCCATCCAGACCCTGGGAACCTGAAACACATACAATATGCATGAGGCCATACATCCATGTAGGCTATTAACTAGTTAGCTAATTAGTTGGTTTATTGCAGGGATACGTTCGAGACCGACCACAATAGGTGAAAATTCTCAATACAACTCGGGCACCAACAATGAACAACGAGGTAGCTGGGGTCCAATCTGTTTTTTCAGGGCCAATACTTATACCAATTATTGGTAGTCATGGCCAATAACTGATATTTGGAGCCAATATTCATTTTCAGTAACAGGAAAATCTTAGCATATAAAAAAAAGACAAAAGTCCAATTCTTAACGTTGAAATGTTTTGAAGCATATGTTTATTAGTTTATTAAACAACTTTTCAGAGTTGGAAACAGTTGTACGTTGAATGTTTTTTTTGTGTTTTTTTTTGTTTTGTTTTTTTAATCTTGGACAATATATGGTTTTTTTTTTATTCAAAACAAAAGGTTCATGGAGCTCTTACACAAGTAAATATCTCCCTAATGTTTTCTACAGTTATAAAGTTTTCCAAAATTACAAAATAACTGAAATGTTAAACTTTCACTTTTGTGAGCATCTTTTCTAAACTGAAATTTTAAATGAGTTTCCTGAAGTAAACACAGTTTTAAATTGAAATATTTAAATTGATCTGATTGATTTTTAATTGATGAAATCATCGTCCATCAGATGTTTTAAAAAATCTTAAGCCTGAATATCAGCACCAACAATCGGCCCGAGCACTTCATTTAAAGTACTTGGAACTTGTTTTGATCAAGATATTTCTTTAATTAAATGATCACAAGTACTGCGCGGAATAGACGAATGAACTCCATCTTGAAAAATCACGTGTCGCTTACGTCGATCTACACGGCTGCAACACAACTGACTGATCTGGTAAACGTAGCGCAACATGTCAACGGCAGGTCCGACCACAGGTCTTCATTTGGAATGATTTCAATCGCTTGTTCTTTCATGCAGTCGCTAAAATCAAATGGAAGTTTGTAAACAGTTTGGATGACGGGCGCGAATGAAGGATCTGCTCACCAAAAGCAAGCAAAGAGTGGCGAGGGAGAAAGGGAAGACTGTAAAAATTTAGGAAAAGGAAGTAGCACATCACAGCTTCAATCTACCTTTGAGACCCGGTGCTCCATCTTGTCCTGTGGACCCTGGAAGTCCAAAAGATCCTTGGGGCCCTTGAGACCCCGGTGCGCCCACAGAGCCTTCCTCTCCTTGGGGACCCAATTGGCCCTGCCGGCCCGGAAAACCAAAGCCAGCATTGCCCTGTTACGACAAGATCCACATGTGACGAGTGATCAGGGCTGGAAGTTCTTCAATGAGTGACTTCATGTCACCTTGGAACCAGGTCTTCCCGGTGCTCCCGATGGTCCTGAGCGCCCCTTACTTCCGTAACTTGGAACACCTGGAGCTCCTGCCACGCCCTTGGATCCTGAGACAAGATTCCAAGAGGTCACACTGGAGTCCAATCGGGAATCAACTTCTTCTAAAAGCTTACCTTTGACTCCTGGAAAGCCTAGAGGACCTTGGACAGTAAATCCTTTTTGTCCTTTTTCTCCCTTCGCACCGAGCCATCCCAGAGTTCCAGGAGGTCCCATCGGCCCTGAGCTCATCAGCAAATGAAGAAGAAGACTAGATTGGAATCTGTGATGTTCTTTGACACTCGTTGAAGTAGTTTGGGTTTATTTTGAAGTTACCAAATCAGATCTCAACCTCACCTTCTGATCCAGGATTGCCAGGCGAACCCTTCACTCCTTTCTGGCCAGGATCTCCCGGGCTGCTTAAGATTTTACCAGGAGAACCTTTTTCCCCTGAAACACACCGGACTTTTAGATTCATTCTTTGGTCCTCCAATAGCACCTGGCCATTCATACCTGGTTTACCAGGCTCTCCCGGCAGGCCCAAAACTCCCACGTTGCCTGGTGGTCCTGGTGGTCCAGGAGCACCGACGCCTGGAGGCCCTGCTGGTCCCATTTGTCCTGGCGGCCCTCTGGAACCGGTCACACCATCAGGACCCATGAATCCTTTGGGTCCTTGTCCCTGAAGACAAACGATGATATTGTGTGCTCCATGTCATAACCCGATGGCCAGGCTCTCCCGGGCAATATGACCCTGAACAGGCTCCATTTGAATCCATCCTTTGAGCACATTAAGTGTTCTTGCACACACTCACGATTCATAACTCATGGATTCACCTGTTCGATTTTTTTTTTTTTTTTAACCATTCATCTGTTGTTCACAGATTAGGTGCTCCGGCACCTTTTCGGTGCCGAGGTACTATGTTGAAGTCAATTCCTGAGCTTCACGGAGACAAATGTAGTGCTTTGTCACCACCTTGTGGTATTTTTAGAAAATCGCAAGTGTCAATTACTCGTGGATTATCACTATTCACAGCAGGGATCGCTGCTCCACACTTTCATCAATCCAATCCAATCAAAATGACACTAGGAAGCGCAAACAGAGGCAGCTGAGGCCTCCCAGAATTATGTGGCTTACAGTTACATGGACAAACTTAAACCGCTTTTCCGTTATAGCACTTCCACGCTGGAACAGACTCACTTGGTCCTGTCAGAACCTCATCCGAGGTGGTGGTAAAATGGGCCATGACATTGCTGTCATTTGTTTGGCCGACAGATGTAAGCGCGATGCGGCAACCAGCTCTACTGTACATGCCCATTTCCTGCTTTGATAGCCGTTAAGACGAGCCCGAACAATCCAGTACATGAATATACACTTTTTTTTTTTTTTTTTTTTTTACAACAATCCGTCACCATATTTACAATTTCACATGTACTAATGGATGAAATGGTGACGGTTGGAAGGTGGTAAAGGTGTTCATGAGTGCACGAGCCTCGGCAGTCCCCTGCCCGACGGTGAAAATTTGGACTCCAAGCTTGACTATTTCATGCATCAGTATGTATGAAATTGTAAATATGGTTAAGGATGGTTGTAAAAGACAATATATGTGCATGCATCTCGTCGGCTTAAAAAGGGAAAGTGAATTTTGGTCAATATGTGAAAGCTTGTTGTGCATCTGCTGGGCTTTGTTCTGCGACGTGGCCCATTCTTCTTTTCAATGGCCACAAATCAGTGAACTGTTTTGACAGAAATCCGCACACGTGTGCAGTAGAGGCTTGCAGGGTTGAGTTGATCCTGCCCCAACTGATTGGCGCATGTTGTCATGGAAGTGAAACTGAGGCCAAGTTGGGCCAAGCATGGCCACTGCAGTGTGGTGTCAGACGCTTCATATCTGTCATGGAAAAGTAGTTTTACTAACACAGCTGGTATTCTTCCAGTCGGATACTCACAGGGTTTCCCTTGGGTCCCAGACTGCCTTTGGGTCCTGGGGCTCCAGGAAGTCCATCTCTACCCTCAAGGCCTGGTGCTCCCAAGTTTCCTGGGTCCCCAATTTCCCCCTTTTGCCCAAATCTCCTCATAATGCCAGGCTCCCCCATGAGACCAGGACGACCTGGCGGTCCTGGGATACCAAAGAGGCCCTGCAGAACCAGACGGATACACAAACCTTTTGCTAACTGTACACAAGTCGGGGGGATGTGATTCTGGGTTTCTATGGATCCAACAAATTCAAGAGGATTTAGTTCAAATCCAGGATGAGGCTGAACTGAACTCACCTGTGGGCCAGGTGCTCCAGCCATACCCTTGGGACCTCTTTCGCCTTTGGGCCCTGCAGCACCAAGTGCACCTGGGGCACCAAAGAGCACAAGCTAATGTTTTCATTGTGCTTATTAGTCTTTCGAGTGGTACCTTGACTTCCAAGGGCCTTGCGATTGGCTGATGACCATTTCAGGGTCTACTCCGCCCCTTTGCCCAACGGCACCCCCACGACACAAGTGAGGACAAGTAGCATAGAAAATGGGTGGATGGATATGATGATGACATCCAACGATATACACAGTCAATGACACTTCCATCCATCCATCCATCCATCCATCCATTTTCTACACCTACCGCCTACCCGAGCAAAATCCCTTCATATGACAAATAATGCACAAAATAAATATTCAAATATCAGTCGTGTACGAAACCCGCAAAAAGGTGATACGAAGGAAGTATGAATGCAGTTACGAGCTTGGTCACAGAAGCAGTTCATCTCATAAGTCCTAAGGAATCACTCCATATTGTGATGATGATTTTATTTTTTTATTTTTTATTTTTACCTTGAAGCCCGTCTGCGCCTGGTTCCCCCGGCAGACCTGGTGGTCCGGGGCCTCCCACGACAACAGGGCAGACCGAGCACAGTGCCCCCTTCTCACCTGACAAGCAAACAATAGCCACTTAATGTTGTGCTCGCTCTTTTGATGTCACGTGCACTCACCTTCCGGGCCTTCCCGCCCTGTGGTCCCGGGAGGTCCCATCGAGCCTTTGCGACCTTTGGCGCCTGGGAGTCCCACAGCGCCTTGCAGGAAACCTGACATGTAAGTCAGCACATTAGTATCTTATTTCCACGCTAAGTTAGTTAACAGCCAAGTCAGACCAACTGTTGAAATATTGCGATTTTCCAATTTTGCATTTCGTATTTGTGCTTGACTGCTTGTCCCGGCTCTCCTTGTCCACATGCAAGGGAATTACAGTACCTTAATTGCTACTTTCCTTTTGGCTTCACCCTAGCGGCAGGTGCATCTGAGGCTCACTTGTCTACAATTTTGACTGACAAGACCAAGCACAAAAAAAAATAAAAAATCACGCAAGTGGCCGCTCAAAACTAACACCCACCCCCCCCCCAGCTCGGTTGGAGTACGAGTAAGCCAAGTACATCAAACACAAATACCACCTGGTATTCCTGGATCTCCTGGTTCTCCTTCAGGTCCAGGGCCTCCAGGAAACCCAATCGGTCCCGGAGGCCCGATGACGACAGGCCCGGTGTCCCCTTGCTCTCCTTTAGGTCCCGCAAAGCCTGGTGGCCCCCGAGGACCCGGCTGACCAGTCGGACCCTCCCCTAAAGATCGGTGCCTAGGATCAATTATCCTGAGGACTATCGCTAATAAAGCATCTTCTGATTGGTCGCTGCAGGATACCTCGCTCGCCCTTCAGTCCAGGAAAGCCCACAAGTCCTGAAAGAGTCACAGAGGAAGAAGATTAGACATGTGACACTACCTGGGCAAGTCCAAGATTCACCAGACAGAAGCTTGATGGTACCTGGCTCTCCGGGGGCTCCTGGAGATCCAGGACGCCCGGGAGACCCTGTCTGGCCTTTCACAAATGCGTACTCCCAGAATATCTGGTGAACAAAAAGGTTACTAAACACATGAAGCCACGCCCCTTTTAGCCATACCACGGCCTCTTTCCCCCCCCAATACACAGAAACAGAAGCCCTTCCTCAAGAAGGTCCAGGAAGCCTCACCTCGCCTGGAAGACCAGGAGGACCAAAGTCGCCTTTCTCACCCTCAACACAAAACAAAACATATGTTGATGGCAACTGACAGTGACATTGCTTTAAAAATACAAAAAAATAAAATAAAATTAGGAAATAATAATTGTCCTTTTTTAGCCTGAAAATTCTTCTATTGGCGGGGTTCTGACTGCAAATCCACGAGTAATAGAGTATGTTTAAATGCAGGCACCTTTTAAAACCCGAATATATTCGGGTTTTGAAAGGCCATGTAAACACTTGCAAATACTCTGATATTATTTGGGTTTTTAAAAACCTGAATAAGTTACTTACCCCTTTCATAGCCCCTTTCGTACTGGAATTCTTGTTCATATAAAGGTGTTGGGAATACCTCAATTGCCTTGTGTGCATGCCATATTCTTCTTTTTGTTCTATTCGCAAGGAATCTTGGTCTTTGTGGTACAGGAATGACTCGAATGTGCGGCGGCCGTCTTATTTTGCCACTCGCTAAACAAGCCTCACTTGAATCCATTGATTTCCCTGCGGCATTTTCATGTCCTTTTCGGTGTCTACTTCCAAAATGCCAACGTGTGGATTGATGCAAACATTTACAGTACGCGTATCGAAGTAATTGGAAATACTCAAGCAGAGCTAAATAACCATGGCGATAAAACAAAAAAGCAAACTTTTTGTTGAAAAGTGTCACTTTCTTCTTGTCTTTAAAAAATACAAAAACAATTTGTTTATAAAATGTTGGAAAAAAAACTATTACGTCTTTGAAAAACACAATTTTTTCGTTGAGAAAATTAAAATAAAAAAATAAACAAGCATTTCGTACTTACCTGTACTCCATCGATGCCCGGGGGGCCCACAAAACCACGAGGCCCCGGTTCTCCCTGCGGATGCAAGCAAATGCATTTTGTTTTCCGGCATGGCAAACAGCAGCTAGCGTTGCCATCCTTACCGGTTGGCCCAGTTCTCCGGGGAGGCCGTCCTTTCCTGTTTTTCCCTGAAAATGACCCGTGACATGTCACGCTACTCCACGGGGCTGACACAGAACGTTACCATAGCGTAAGGATAGATGACGCCTGGAGCAGCGATGGCCGCCTTACCGGTGATCCTGGCTCCCCTCGCTGGCCCGCCTCGCCTTTGCTCCCCGATCTGCCCGCCGGACCCTGACGACCCAAAACGTCACAAAACAAGAAACGAGAGCAAAAACTGCACAATGGTGGAAAGACTTACAGGGCTTCCAGTGCAACCTTTGTCACCAACCTCACCCGGCTCACCCTGAAACCATCCCAGCGGGAACATCAGTGAACAGGTGAGGTGGACCAATGAATGAGTGAATGAATGGACGCATGCATGAATGAATGAACAAACACATTAACGGATGCAAGAATTCTGGAATGGATGAAGACACATGAGAGGATGAATGAACAGAACAAAGGAATTAATGTGCATTAGGATGAATGAATACCTAAATAATGGATGGGTGAATGCTTGGATGGATCGATGGATGGAAGAGCAGATGGATGGATAAATGGATAGTGGGCTGGCTCGTTTTTGAATAAGTGTATAATGAATAGATGAATCAATGTACGAATGGATAAATGAATGTGGTTGAGTGACTTATTGAATGGATAAATAATGAATAGATGGCAATAATTCTCCCTTCAATCAATAATTGAATGAATTAATAAATGAATGGAGTCATTGGTGAGTTGAATGAATGGTGAAATGAATGACTGTATGGATGAATGAGTGGTTAAATTGGTGAATTAATAAACAGCTGAAGAAATGACTACATCAGAGGATGAATATATACATGAATGGATGAATAGCTGATTTGACAAAAATGAATTAATAACTGCATGAAAGGCTAAATGAATGGCTGAATGAATGCAGGGACGAGGACGAACCTTGAGTTCTTTGGGGCCCTCAGCGTATAATTTGATTCCTTTCTGACCAGGGAACCCGACAGGTCCGCGATCTCCCTTCAAGCAGAATCATCATAAAAATCTGGACAAACGTCCAAAGGCCGCACGTTAGACCTTCACCCACCTTCAGGCCTGGTGGACCCCGACTGACTGGATTGGGACCTTCTTGACCCTGACTCACGACACACACACAGATTCAAGATTGTCACTAGCGTTGCAGCCGGCTAGAGCTGGCATATCATTCAGATCAGGCCGACCTTCTCTCCCGGTGACCCTGGCAACCCTGGACGTCCCTGCGCAGGAACGACAAAAAAATATTAGCCGTCATCTGATCGGCCGCTAGCGCTGTTACGCAGGAAACTTAGAACGACTGCAAGCATACAGGAAGTCCAGCAGGTCCTGAAGATCCCGGGAAGCCTGCAGGACCTGGATCTCCTCCCAAGCCCTGCGCCACAAACAGGTTAGTCAACAGAATTCAAGCATTTTTCTCAGGTTTTGCTTCAATTGAATGGACATCGTGTGGCCAACTGGGGGCAGTCAAAGACATACACGGCCACTGCTCATTCTTCCCCAAGTAAGCCGCACTAATGTGAGTCGTTCTTGGCAGAGGATTAAGCATATATACCTGTGACTCTTGTTATACTGTCCATTTGAGCAACATTGGTCTTCATTTGCTTTAAGCGCAGCCACGCAGATTCTATTTCTTAGCCGGTGCACCTGTTGACTTTCGCATGATTGTCTTTGGTTTTCTTTTCTTTGACAATAACCTTCAACAACCTTTCAGTATCTTGTTTTTTTTCACTTTTGGATGTTTTTCTTTATTTTATGCTTTTGTAAAGTCCAATATAAAATGGATGAATGATAATTATTGCTATCTGCCAAACTGCTGCTGTTGGTGAAGGGACTTGAGATGCTGGCACCACACAGCACTCATATCTCAAGTTTGGACTCGCAGGTCAAAGCAAAAACGCGGCCAACGGATGCTTCGTACCTCAAAAACCTTATAAATTGCCTTACACGGGGCACCATTGGATAGTGGGTGGGCAGTAGGCAATGATGAATGAATGACTTTGCGTTTAGAGTTATTCATCATTTCTTACTCCCCAGTGTGAGAAATACAATTTTATACTTCCTTCCCTGATAATTCCTTGGTGGTCATTCTGGAGTCGGGAATGAGTGAATCACTCTGGCGAGATTTTGATCAAGTGGACAATGTAGGTCTGAAACGATTAATCAAATGTTCTTAAACACTATGTTGGTATTTTGTAAAAAAAAAAAAAAAAAAATACTTGGGCAACGTTAATGACATCATTGTTATTGCATAATAACGTAGCAGATTACCTTTCACAAATAAATATTAATCTAAGATATTATTTAAAATAAGATTTTACAAAACAAATCCAAACTTCTATCCATCTGCGTATTGCTCTGCTTATGAACAAAATATTTTCACCTCATGAATTTGTCTCAACCTGGGAAGAGAAAAATGTATTTTCCACATCACCTTATCTCCATCTGGTCCTCGTGCTCCTTGTGCACCTTTGATGTCGGCAGACTCGGGAAAGAGGGGCGAGTCTCCCTGGAAGAAAGCAAAGAAATTCCGATGGGAACGCGGAATGGTCAGAAAGTCTCAGGTCCGAGCGGAGCCTCAAACCTTTTCTCCTCGCGGCCCCGGGTAACCCTGAAAACATATCGCTGCCGTTAGCTGGGATAATTAGCCACGTTGACTTCAGGTGTACAAACTCACGCGTGGGCCGACCAGTCCTGGCATTCCGGGAAAGCCGGGGAAGCCGTCTGGACCCTGGAAGGACAAGTGATGACAATACAAGTAGGCTAGCAACATTTTGGGGGAAATTTTCATGGGAATTTTTACTGGAGAATTTGGCCAAGATGCCAAATTGGAAACTTGGAGGAAGAAGTGGAAGAAAACGAAGACTTTATTGATCACATATTGGAAAAATTGACTGAGATTCCATAAATGGGAATTGGGATGATTTAATTGAATGATCGCGTTGACCATACGTTCAAGCATAAATTGAAACATTTCGCTTTGCCTCGAGATGCAACAGCTAATCGATTCCGAAAAGAAGCGGCGATGGGTCACTGACGCAGCTACCTTGGTTCCATTGCATCCCGGGAGTCCCGCTTGGCCCGCCGAGCCTTCGCCGCCCGGAAGTCCCTAAAAAATTACCAGAGCACAAAAATCAAAGTCGCATTTCGTCTTGTCACGTTGGAAATGTCGGTCAGGCGCTCAACTCACCGGAAGGCCGGGAGGCCCGGGAAAACCCGAAGGGCCTGGAACACCCTGAACACACATTGTCATCGTCATCATCGTTATCATCGTCGTCGTCTTCATCATCATCGTCATCATCATCCTGGTGATCTTCTTACCCGAGAGCCTTTGAATCCGCCCGGTCCCGTGAAGCCCTGTTGACCCTGTGAGCGCCATGACAACGATATCCATCATTACTATTTTTGTTGTTATGATTAGGATGATGATGATGATAATATTGGACATTAAACACACACGCACACACTGACCTTGAGTCCATCCAGTCCTTGGCTGCCCTCATTGCCAGGGTAACCGATGAGTCCAGGAAGGCCGTCGTATCCCTGGTAACCGGCCTCCCCCTGAGCACGGGCACATGATTAAGCAACATCAGGACATGTGACGACATGCACACGTGTCACACAGCGTATGACGGGTCGCGTGATCATTGTTGAACTGGAAACATCTCTTTGAGTGCATCAAGTTTGGGATCATGAAATAAAAACATTCTGCAACACTTTCTAATGAAAAATGACTTTCTTTTTTGCAATTCCCACAAACTCATGTCAGAACACTCAAATGACACAAGGATGTTCAATATTACAGAATTGTGGCATGAGCTAACACATGGATGAAATAACATACACTTTTCAAACATAAAATCCCCCCCAAAATCTACTAATCTAATCGAATGATTCGTATCATTCCATGTATTCCGCTTTTTTTCTTCTTTTTTTTTTTTAAATCTATTTCTTTTTTCTTTTTTTATGTATGTAACATCTGTGGAATTGAATAATCCAAATTCACACCAGGTGTATAAAGTTTTTTTTTTTTTTTTTTTTTTGCCCTTTATAAATCTATTTTTTGAACTGGTTGAAATAAATTTCAGGTGATGTGTGTAAGCCTTTGTAGTGATAGCAGGCCACCACTGGGGTGCAACAGAGAGTCAGCAGTGGATTGCTAAAGAGCCACTTGGCTTCCCATCCAAAGGGTTAGATGCCACAGACTTCCGACTTTTCTGTTTTTGATGTGTGTGCGACGGAACTACTTTGGGCTCCGAAAAAAACACCATGCACCATGTGAGATCATCTTCACCACATGTTTGATGGGCAACATGGCCGCCCCATCAAACTTGTTCCAACACTTTTTTTTTCTCACATTTTTTTTTTTAGCTAAAGGTTTTTTTCCCCCAATTTGAAGAAAATATATTTAAAAATGGATGAAAAAAAATAATACAAACTAATTTTGCCACCTGGCACTCACCTTCTGACCTTTGACCCCGTCACAATGACACAGCCACTTCCTGCTGCACTTGCACGCCTGCACAAAGGACAAACGGCAACATGTCAGCAACGCGCGCCGCTGTTGTGACCTTGTCTCGTCTTGTTTCGTTTTTTTTTTCTTCTTTTTTATCTTTGGAAGACATTTCCAAGTGGAGCCGAACCCAAACAACGTCTTTCCTCCTTTCGCACGGCGGCCGACGCGCTCTTATCTTGGTCCCGGTCTTATCTGGGTCCCGGTCTGGCGTGTTGCGGTCCCGTCTGAACTGGCGCCACCATCTCGTGGTCACATCGTCATGCACGCACACGTTACACACGTTTGTCTTGGCCTTTCATGTAGTTCCAGCCGGCACCGAGGCGACAGTCAAGCATCAACAGACAGAAACATTTGTTCAGGGTCTACAGTAGAGAGGCTCAGCCCCAAATTGGGCCCCAGCCTTGCCAAATCCTAAGCAATAACAAATGGCATCATCCAAGTGTGCATAGTTTGCCCCTTCCTGCTCGTCCCCCGTGAAGAGATCCCCGTCCCTCCTAACTGCCATGACGGGGGTCTCCCTGTCCCTCAATAAGTTCTACTTGTCGCCTCCAGCACTCCTGACAACAATGACAAGAATAATGGCAACGGGTGACAATGCGACACGTCTCGCCTGCACGCACGTACGCACAGATGAGACGCGCTCAGGGCTTGTTACTTTGCGGCTTTGCTGGTCGCACAACACAAAACAAAACAAGAAGCCGAGATGCGTGTTGCAGCCTGCAGGCTTGACTTTTGTTGTGGCTGCCACAAAAGTACTCTGCATGACCCGAGCACTTGTAGTGGCCTCAGCTCCCTGGCATGCGCGCGCAGACGCGAGCCCACAAGTCGTCTGGTAGTTTGTTGGACAGTAGCCGGTTATCGTCTTTTGTGAAACGGTGCTTGCGGGTTTGGAAAGGAGAGACGAATGGGGTATATGCCACGGAAGAGGCGGGACTGTTTTTACACATGAGCTTTGATTCCGGTTCTGGTTCACAAAGTGTGGGCTGCGTCCCAATACTTGTGCTTCCGACTTTGTACCCCTCGGTCGCGCGTTCCCGTCGACGGGTGCGAATGTGTAGTGTGACTGTCAGTGTCAGTTGTGCTCGCTCCCGCAAAGTCGACGCGAGCACGGGGTTGGGGGGTGCGGGTGTTGGAACGTGGCACACGTGTCACAACCCAGAACCGGAATCAAAGCTCATGTGCAAAAACACGGAAGTGGGAAGTCCCGCCTCTTACGTGGCATATAACCAATTAGTCCCTGCAAAATGATGTTTAGTCTCCGGTTCGAGTCCAGGCTTGGACCTTCCTGGGTGGAGTTTGCATGTTCTCCCCGTGCCCGCGTGGGTCTTCTCCGGGTACTCCGGTCTCCTCCCACATTCCAAAGACATGCATGGGAGGTGAATTGGGCGCTCCGAATTGTCCCTAGGTGTGCGTGTGAGTGTGGATGGTTGTTCGTCTCTGTGTGCCCTGCGATTGGTTGGCAACCAGTCCAGGGTGTCCCCCGCCTACTGCCCAGAGCCAGCTGAGATAGGCGCCAGCAGCCCCCGCGACCCTTGTGAGGAATAAGCGGTCAAGAAAATGGATGGATGGATGGAAAATGATGTTTACAGCAAGTAGCCACCAGCAGCACAACAAGAGAATGTCCCCGCTCCCCCCATGCAAATTTCAGAGAGCGTAACTCCGCTAAGCCAAGCATCCACAGTCAAAAGACGTCCTGCAACAAGACGTCAGCGTCCCGCTTGACATCCAGGGCTGGACTGGCCATCCGGCATAGAGGGCAGATGCCCGGTGGGCCGGTGTCTTCTTCTTCTTCTTCTTCTTCTTCTTCTTCTACTTCTTCAAACAAAACCAATTGTATTCAATTGCTTCAATTGTTGCTCATCAATATTTGCACCACTCGGCAACATTCAACTGTACTTGTTTAAAATTGAAAGCGAAAGATGTTGACGACAATTCCATCTCAATGTTGCCAAGTGCATCAAATGATGAATTGAAATGATGGAAATCATCTTGAAAATGTGATTGAGCAACATTACGATGGAATCAAATCATTTGGTGGAACAAGTACAGGATGTCTTTTTAATGTTTTAAAACTATGTAGCCGGATTTTATGGACAGCCTGTACACCTTGTGCCAAAGTTCAAAGTCCATATTTCCTTCTCTCTGCCAGAGAGTTGCATGGTTGAGCCTGGAAAAAAAAACAACAACAACAAAACTTTCTTTTCCGAATGCAAATCATTCTTCTTTTGCCTGGGCTCAACTTTGAAAAGACCAAAGCCAAGACACGTACAGATCATGGTTGGGTAACCGAGGGGGCCACAATTTGTCATCACTGCAACTTGGGGGCCACATATCGTGCTTTCTAGCCAGATGCATGACAAAAATGCAAATTGAAATTTGGACAGGAAAATACGTGCATACACTTAATAGAGTTCATTTTTCATCAGACATTTTTCAATGCATGTCTAAAAAGCCAACAGCAAACGCTTTGGGAATTTTTTTTCTTTCTTGTGTATGAAAATTAGCTTTCCCGTACGGCACAAAACTGTTGAATAGCACCATCAAGTGCAAGAACTCATTTTCTGTCACCCCCCCAAGTCGCTCAAATGTGAATATTATTGAGGTGCTATATTTGTCTTGCATATCATTTCAAATCCACCCAAAAAAATAATTAGGCCTCAAGTTGGAGAAGGAGACATGTCTGCCATCTAGTGGTGATTGGTGATGTTACAACTACAAACTACAGACCACCTCTACACAACAGCAATTAAGCATGGAGTGTTTTGTTTTTAAACTTGTTTTTCCACAATATGTTCCCATTTTGGATTTTATTCTCTTTTTTTTTTTCTTTCCAGCAACATTTTTACCGGTTTACCTAGTTTTTCCATGGAGAACCCATATTAATTTATCAGCATTTTTGGAAGATATTTGTAGGTTAGGAAAGACATTTTATTTAATCAAGGATCCACATCTATCTAAAATGAGGCTTTTCCAATGACGCAAGGACGAGCCATACAGAATGTGCTAAAAGCAAGTTGAAAGTGACGCGCGTCCATCGTTGTCTGTCTCACCGTGCCGGCGTCTCCCGTAGCTCCGCGGAGGAGCATCACCATCATCAGCAGCACCAGCAGCATCATCAGCGGCAGCGACGCAACAAGCATGAGAGCGGGCTGGTTCTGTTCGGTTGCTCGTTTGGATCCTCTCCTCGGCCCGGCTCAGTCCGCCTTGTGTGACGGGTCGCACCGACAAGCTGCCGCTGCTGACGGTGGGCGTCTGCCCCCACCTCGCCCTCGCACCTCACACCCTCCCAAAGTCAAGTTAGTCAAACCCATTCCCATCCACACTCGCGTGCACTTCCAAATTGAAAGCTCAACTCAATCACTCGTTTGCTGCTTTTTGTTGCCAAAGTTGAAGACTTCCGGGCTGTCAAGTGAAGCGCCACGCGCGACGACGCAGTCTTTTTTTTTTTTTTTTTTTTTTTTTAATTATTATTATTATTTTGAAAGGGCTGAGCGCGCTCCCGCGTGACTTGGCGCCGCCAGCCGAACCGCGCGCCGGCTGGCTCGAGTCTCGTTTGGACTTTTGGACGGCGACATGAAGACAAACGAGTGACGAGCAGCAGCACGCCAAGGTAAGACAGCTGTCCATCATTCTCGTCGTGCGTGACGTCATCCCATACGTCATCAGCCGGCTGCTGTCAAAGTTGATTTGCTCTTAAATGATTGGTGGATTCATTGAATTGGGCGGTTGATTGATTGATTGATATTGATTGATTGGATGTCAGCGGTGGGTGAGTGCCAAGTCAATAGGAGTTCAGCACAAGTCGCAACACACTTGAGGAGGATTTGGGGTCACCATTTTGGGAGGACCAAATTCATTGATGAATTGTTTAGCTTGAAGTCTCCTAATCTCAACTAAAGTCAACGTTGTTGATCTGGCGCTTTTTGACCCAATTTGACGACATCTTTTGTGTTGAATCCAAATCAGAACTTTGCAAACATCAGCGTTTACTCTGGAAAACAAGACTTTATATTTCCTGTTTATTGTGTGACGGTCTAAACCCAAACAAGCTTGAATGATAATCAGTTAATGGGAAAAAAAAATGTTGAATTGAGGCCACATATGAATAAGCACTTGGGCTAAAGGACACGTGACGCAGCCTCACAGGTGGAAATCGGTTGCTCACAAGCTCTCACGTATTGTGCAATTGTTTTTTTCCAACCTTAAATCACAAAAATCACTTGAGGAAAGGACTCATTTTACATTAAAGCTTGAAGGGAAGTCAAGTCAAAGTTTTGTTGTCAATCAAATGTTGTCTTGCGGCCCCTCACAACGACATTCTGACCAATGTGGCGTTTATGGAATACGAGCAAAGCAGCCATTTTCATCCAGCTCAGTGGCGGCCATTTTGACACTTGCTGGTGAAAATTACATCACAGTTGCACAGGTAACGACCAATCACAGCTCAGCAAAAAAAAAAAAAAAAAAAAAAAAAAAAAAAACGTCGGAAACAAAATTAAGGATGATTCATTGATACCAAATAGTGATTGATACCTTGAAATCAGGCCGGGTATTGGCCCTGGAATCGTTACTCATTAGCCACCATGAACGTCACGTCAGCATGCTTACGATGAAGCTGAACCAAAAACAAATCAGCTGTTCACAAGCAAGATGTTTTGAGATTGCTGGAATGCTTAATCAGATCTTGGTGCCCGCGCCGGCACACCGACCACTCGCCAGCTTTCTTTTGTCTCGCTCAAAGATTTTTGGCTCAAAAAAGGAGCCGAAAACGATTCCACATGCCGTAAAAATGACTCAATGGCGAGTCAAATTAATCAAAATTTTTGCCCAAAAGAGTCCTAAAACTAAGATGGCTGCTGTTGTCATATGACGCATGTCACGTGACGCGTGTATGTGTTGACCTTGCGTGCAGTATCGCCATCGGCCGGAGGAGGACGAGTGGGCGGGGCTTCTCATGAGCGGCAGACCGGGCTCGGCTAGACCTGCGGAGGCAACATGAGACTCAGGTACACAAAGGCAGCGGCCGTCACTGCCGTCAGCCTCGGTGGTGTCCACCTTGAGCGCTGGTCTCAACCATCGTGACCACCATCTGTGACAACCTTTCACCATCTTCATCCACTTTAGTCCACCTGTATCTCCCTTGATCACCTGTGTCCGCCCATTTCCATCTTGACCGTCTTTATCTAGCTTGCGACCACCTGTATCTCCCTTGACCAACTGTGTGGACTTCCACCTTGTATGTCTTCCTTAAGATTGAATGCCTTAACTGCTTGTTGTCCTTAGGTGCTTCCTGATGCTCCTGACCAGCACCACCGTACTTGGGGTAAGTAGGATATCTGCATGATGTTTGACACGTGGTACTATCAGACGGGGAAGGTCGTGTAAAACGTCCACTTCTGGAAGAAATATGGAAGCGGACTGTAGCGACGTGGAATGTCACTTTACTGATAGGGGACAAAGTCCGAGCTGGTGTGCGAGCTTGAGAAGTTCTGACGATGTCGTGGGGCAGCATGGGCCTTGGTGCTAGTCCTCTTGGGAGCGGTTGGACTCTCTTCTATGGAGTTCCACCTGGGCTGGGGCACCCAGCAGGTGTGAGCAAACCGATTGCACTTAGCATGATTGGGTGGCTTTATGTTGAGGTTTACCCTGGGGGACCAGAAGGTAGCCTTCCTCCATCTTGGGGTTGGGGGGCTCCTGCTTGCTATTCACCACAGAGAATCAGATTACCTGCCCTTTTGGGGTCCGCTGGAGAAGACTGGGGACTCCTTCGTCTAGAAGGGCATGATCAGTAGTACCCCAACCAGAACCTGAGCGGCCTCTTCTTATTAGACTTCTGTGCTTGTCACTCTCCATATTTTATTATTCAAATTTAAGGCACCAGACAGCGATGGAAAATCCAGGTCCAGAAAGTAAAAACCCTGCCACAGTTTGGCTTTAGCTACAGATACTTATACTCAACGTGCAGGTAAACTAGGTCATTACGAGAAGCACCTGTGGCTGAAGCCAAACTCTGGCAGGGTTTTGACTTTCTTGACCTGGTTTTCCCATCTCTGGACACCAGGACAGTCATTGTCGCAGTTCTTTGAGAGGATCCAGTTAAGGCAGCTCGGGAATACGGTGTGGATGCCTCCTGGACGTCTCCCTGGTGCCGTGGTCCAGACATGTCCCACCTTCAGGATGTAAGACACAGACACGGTGTTTGAAAAGAAATACTCGAGTGACGGGAACGACATCAGACTTTGTGCTTGTGTATCGATTAGCGATCACTTTCAATGTCGTGTCTCACGTGTAGGACATTTAGTATGGACGGCATGCACATCTGATGAGATGCCAGGACATGCGTGGGAAACACAGGACGTATTGGACATATTGTCACCCATATAATTGAGACGGGACACATGAAGGACATACAGGACAGCGCATGAGCGCACGTACAGGACGACGTGCGTCTGGTGAAAGTGACGGCGAGCGTTGACATTCCTGCTGCTGATAGAAACGCTTGACTGCTAACTTGGTTGACACAACGCGGCAGGAATGCAGCCTGCAACACAAACACTGATGCATGATGGGAATCTGACAATCGCACCATCTGAAAATCTGTCTCGGCTGGCGTTGAACCCGACGCACCGCGTCACGCGCACGCCCGCGTGCTCAACTGGTCGCCTTCACCGCCGTGTCATTCATATCGCCTCAGAGTCAGCGTGACGTCACGGCCGTATTCATGATGTCATACGTGATGTCATATTTCTCCATCTTCACATGACGTTGGACTCAGCGTAGTTGCGAAAATGCAGCCATGTTGATGATTGACAACGATGTCATAGGAATGATGATGTCATATTGCTGCTGATGATGTCTCCAGGGCGACGACACGGAGCTGTGCGCTGGGCGAGACTGTTCCGCCTGTCGATGCTTGCCAGCGAAGGGAGCCAGGGTGAGACTCCGCCTACCACACAACACAACCAATCACAAACTTACAATCCAGCAAACGTTTCCAATATCCAGCACCCAGCTGGTGAGCTCCAGAAATTAGAGCAGAATTTAAGGCAGTGACATCTCGTCTAAAAGAAAGCACGAGATGGTTGAAAGTTGATCAGTGACCTCCAGAGCATAGAGAAGAACTTGGATTGTGATGTCCAGACGTTAGATGCCGCAATCCAGAATTTAGCCAGCGACGTCTCAAATGTGTTCTTAAGAAGTTAGCTACTGAAGTAGACAGTGATGTCTCCAAATCAGCCAGACAATCAGAACTTAAACCAGAACTTTGCTTGTGATATCAACAAGTTCAACTGCGACGGACAAAACTTACAGTATATGAAACTTATCTGACTAAAGATATACACACGTATAACGAAATTAAACCGTATATATTGACGTCCTCCATTCTGACATCGAGAATTTAGTCAGAGTGTCTACAATCGAAGTCGGTGACGTCGTTGTTGTCCAGAGGTTCACCAGTAAAGTGCAGAACTTGAAGTAGCCAACCAAGTTCTGAGATTTTCCGGTCATGTCGAGACCTGAAAACTACTCGTGACTTCCTAAACTTAGCCAGTGTCATCCAGAAATTAATGGCGTGCAGAAGACCTTAGACCACAACTGAGACAATGACGTCCAAAGCAAGACGACAAGAACTTGGCGGTGTCTTCAAGGTGAGCAAAAGACATCCACAAGTTGGACAGTAACAAACGGAGAGAGCTTAGACTTAAACTTGGACTGTTACGTCCTCAACTTGGCGAGTGACATCCAGAAAGGATGTTCACAAGTTAGCGGCTGATTTCAACAAGTTAGTCCACAACTTGACCTGTGGCATCCTCACTTTCACTCGTCGTTCAGTGGCATCCACAACATTGACCAGGAATTAGACAGTGACGAGGAGAATATACTGAAGGCACTGCCATCAAACTTACGGCCCACCACATCACTTTTTGCGGCAACTTCCATGACTCTCGTGAAAATCTGAAACAAAATTGAAGAAAAAAATCATGTTGAAATATTGCAAGAATTTTCTTATTCTCTGTTTACAGAAACTTGAGCAAAAGTTGAACACGTTTTCATTCTTCACTTGTAGTTGTCCATTTTGTTGTGGATTTCAGCCCTCTGGCTTTATTGTGTATTTTTTTATCCAGACTGATTGCAAGTTTGACTGTTTTCTGTCATCACCAAATACAAATCAATCAATCAATCAATGGATTTGACAGAATATGAGGAGGCCATCAAACATTTCCATGCATTCGCAGTCCAAACGGGGGGAAACTACAATGTGGCTCGTGTCAAAAAATGATTTTGATGCCCCACTTAAGGTCAAGCTTGAGGCCATGGAAGCTGCCTCAAATGTGTGTTTGTTCTCAGACGCAAAACACACACAAAGACACATACTGTATACAAGATGTTACAAAAATCATCTGTGTGCGTGTACGCGCGTATGTGTGTGTGTTTGTGCAGCTGGGGGCCGCAGACAGACCGAAAGGGTTACGGCAAAGCGTCTGTCTGACTGATTTCACACGTCAATAATTCCAGAGAAAGCTGGAGAGAGCGAAAACTAACAGAGATCAGACCTGTCACATCTCATCACATGCACGCACACACACCCCCGCACACACGCCGTATGGTGTTGTGGGGCCTCGTCTGTCCTCTTGTGGTCACAGTGTGCGTGGTTGTCACGTGAATGATTTGTATGAGTTTATAATGTTGTTGATGTGAAGTGATTGTTGTCAAAGTTTTCGGGTGAAGGAATGTTCCCAAGAACCCCTTCAGATTGCCAACACCGATTTCAAAAATAGGCCTGTCGCTACAGTTACTGTATCGATCTATCGCTCGCTGAGAGAAAACTGTTGATTTCCATGTGTGTTTGTTTACATCTGTCATCATCAACATTCACCGTCGCTGCTTCGTTGATTTTGGTGTCAGTCACACTACTCGCTCGCCACCGTGCGACTTGGCACTCCTCACATGCACACACCAAATCTGAGATACGGTCTTCAAAGTGGAACGGCCCTTGAAACCCGTTGAAACAGTTGGCATGCGTCCTATCGTGTTATTAGCACACAAAACTTTTCCAGCTGTCCGTATGATTGTTTGTTTGTTTAGTGCAATTGAAAAAGAGTGCAGGGAGGGAATGAATGAAGCCGGAAGGGCTTGTCCAAGATTCCACACAGTAGCGCTAATGATAGCCATGTAGCATGAATGCTAGCCGGCGTGACCTTGCACATCGGCTAACTGCTATCGTTTATGGTGCTCTTGTTGCACTTACATTGATTGTCTAGTTGCGGCCACCAAGAACTTGAAGAGGTTGGCGACCGACCTGTTGTGATCCCTTTGCAGAATCAACAGCAAGAGCGAGTCTGTTCCAATGCTGGCAACGCGTGGAGGGAGCTTATAAGCTCGCTTGAAATGGTTTATACAAAGATCGTCATAGGTTGTATTCATTTGAGTGAGTGTCGATTCTATCAGTTGGTAAATGAGCTTTGTTGAGCTATTTTTCATGAGCAAAATCTGCAGCAAACCAAAATATTTGGAAATCATCTTGTCTGTTGTCTCCTACTCAGTTTGGCCATAAATGTATGAAATGTAGGCTTGTTTATTGAACAATGAGATTTATTTATTTTTTTACTCCTAATCCAAGATATTTCATTGTTCAATATGAAAGTTCAATATCTTTAAAAAATTGAAAGATAATTGCACTTCAAAGGGATGAACTTGAATTATATTTTGCTCTGAACATCATCAGTGGCATTCAAAAGCAACAATGCGTATAGTGCTTTATAAATAAAGTTGAGTTGAGTTGAGTTGAGTTGAGTTGAGTTGAGTTGAGTTGAGTTGAGTTGAGAAGAGAAGACCTGTACACATGACATCACTTGCATCGGCACCAATTTCAGGTCAAACTTTAACTAGTGAAGGAAATCCTATTTGATTTCAAAAATACAACTTTATCCTCATAAAAACACACCTTTTGCTCTCCCTACCAAAACCCTGAATCATTTGGAGGCCACAGGTGACCTCAGTTTTTGGGTCTCACCGGAAATGACACTTTGACTCTGCTGGCTTTCCTCAGGGGTCTCCAGGGTCTCTTGGACGTCAGGGCCTTCCGGGGCCACCAGGCTTCCCAGGCCCTCAGGGTCCTCCAGGAGAGAAAGGCAAGCGAGGGGCTGAAGGCACAGCAGGACCTCCAGGATCAAAGGGAGACATGGTGAATAAAAATCAAATGAACCTCGTTCATCATAGGGGAAACAATCCAGACCCTAATCCACCATGGTTGAAGGTCCACAGTCGAGAGTTTTTTTTTTAATGACTTCTTGCTTTGCTGGTTTTTTTTTTGTTTTTTTTTCCAGGGAGCCGTTGGTGTTCCCGGATTTCCCGGTTTAGAGGGAGTCCCGGTAGGAACCCCGAGGATTCTTACCTGCAAGATCTAGACAATCTTCCTTGGAAGATCAGCTTTGGTTTGTTTGTGTAATTAGGGTCACCCGGGCCCAGCTGGCGGTCCTGGTTTTCCAGGTGTGGATGGTTGTAACGGGACAAGAGGAAGGCAGGGAAATCCTGGACTGACTGGAGAACAAGGGCCCCGCGGTGAAGTGGTCAGAACTACAGACTGGTCTACATCTTAGGGTCACAACCAGGACCACATGAATGAAACCGCAACACCTCAACTACACCACAACACATAAACTAGAGCACAAGAAACCACCACACCTGAACTCAACCACGTCAGTAGATACAGAAAAAAGAAATCACCGGACATAAACCACAACGTCTGACCGACACCGCAACACCTGAAATAGACCACATGCGCAAGCGTGGACTGCTTTAGTAGATATACACTAGACCGCAACACCTGACGTAGACTACATGATAGACATAGACCATGTGAGATGTGGGTCATCATCAGGAGCGCATTTGACTTCAGTGGTTTGATTAGAAAAGCAGCAGAAATTTCTTTTTGCCAGCGACTTGGGTCCAAATAAGCCAGCAAAGATCCTTTTGCTTGATTGGTTGCATGATTGATTGGCTGGCTGGTTTGTGTCTCAGGGTTTTCAAGGACCAAAGGGATTTCCAGGAGGGCCAGCGTTCTTCTATCTGCAATACCCCGGAGTACCCGTGAGTGGTCTCCACATCACACTCTAGATGTTTGGCATGACCTCATTGTCTTACATACTTCTATAGTCCTACCCACATTGTTGTTTGAAAGAAGCTCATTGGCTGACGGACATCTGTAACCTTTCCACAATCTTTATGTCTGACAGGGTGACGCCGGCTTCGTGGGACTTCCTGGTCTGCCGGTGAGATCACCGTTTGCCTGTCCTCTGACTTCCTTCCTGTCTTGGTGTCTGACTTCCTGTTTGTATGCAGGGTGGACCAGGTCCCAGAGGTTCAAATGGTTTTCTGGGTCCTGTTGGTCCTGACGGTGTAACTGTGAGAACATTTACATAACAAACTGAAATTTCAATCTCTTTATATAAATGAACTGTAACAGCGTGTGTGTGTATGTGTGTGCGCATGCGTGTGCAGGGTCTCCCTGGCCTGCCAGGATCCAGAGGCTTACCTGTAAGTATAGATGACTTTTGCTTTCATCTGTGAATGTAGCAGTACAGAAGATTTATCTTTTTGAATTTGTAGAACAAGCTTTTTCTTTGACAAAGCAAATGAACAAAAAGACCTTGCTCCAACATTACCAAGACAATCACATTCAGACAAGAATAGTGTTGACCTTGTGCTCTTTTTGTTGGGTAACAAAAGAAGAAGTAAAAGTGTTGGAAGAGTGGATGAAGTATTAAATGATTGTGTTTCAGGGCGAACGAGGTCGATCGGTGCCGGGCCCAAAAGGGGACGAGGTACAAAGTCGCAACGGCCAATTTTGTGACATGAGAGCAAGCGTTAACTGGTGTCATCCGCAGGGGGAACAAGGCTTACAGGGGCCTCCGGGGCCATTTGAGTATGTCGATCCCCCAGAGGACTTTTACATCAAAGGAGAGCAGGTGACTCCACTCTGGCCAATCACATGACACCAGTCATCTTTTCAAACGCTGGATCTAACCTTGAGTCTTCTGTTGCTTTGTTTAGGGTTCAGCGGGGCCTAAAGGGACGTGTGGAGCTCAAGGCCTGCCAGTAAGTCAACTTCTGGGTTTTATTGTATCCTTCCACTCAGTTTCACCAGATCTAATTCTCATTTGGACTTTCAGGGTCTGGATGGCCTTCTTGGCATGAAAGGAGAGAAGGGGATTGTGGGACTTCCCGGACCCAGGGTGAGGCATCCTTCTTTGGTGGTCCTGATGGCTGTGTAGAGGATTTAGAGGGGAAAGTGAGTGTTTGAATAATGGTCCCATCACGTCAAGGAAAGATCTTGGTCCTGATTTACGAAGGCCTGTCACACACCGTGTGACACGGCTGAACCTGACTTGTACTGGACCATTGCAGAAAAAACATAGTTGCCGCCTCACATTGAGCTATTCCATCTACCAAAATCCTGCAATGAAAATCCGTAACCCCATGTTGGATTTGGAGGCTCCTCAAACTGAAATTTGTACTGCATCACTTTTATTCAAGCATAAAAGCAGAGTGTAACGGTCAAGGGAAAAGTCAGGAAGTGGACCAAAATAAAGGAGAGAGTGCAGATATTTTGAGGGGCATTACGTACAGTTTGTCACTCACCTGCAGTTTGGTGACAGAGACTGCAAGCTTCATTATTGCAAAATTAGAAACATGGTTACATTTGTGAAACAAAAAACAAAGCTTGCCGCCTGCCCCAAAAGTCATCGCAGGAAAAGAACTCAGTTATATGCTGGTTTTCCTCTTCCACTAACACTTTCAATTCCATCACCTCAAACTTGGTATTGCGCTTGTGATGCTCTCCAAAATGTCCAAAAGCCATCAACAGGCAAAACCGTCCTTTAAAAACTCGTTCACCATTTTTATACACGTTGACAACAAGGTACTGCATGCAATCTGTAACATTTTGCGTAATCTTCTATTAGTGACAAATCAGGCCCTTTGTGTTTGTGGACTTCAGGGACTCCCAGGACGTCCCGGTCTACCTGGTTACAAAGGAGCTAAGGTGAGTGCCCTCATATTGAGAGTCAAACATGCACTCCCACAATATGGCAGTTCCGTTTAACGAAAACTTATCTTATACCCTCCCCACGATAAAGGCTGTGGGGCTTGTTATAACGAGGCTTGACCAGTGGCAAATTATTTAATTGATGTGATCAATTATGGTGAAGGGAAAGCTCAGGAGTCCAGATTATGTTTGATTGTGTTTCAGGGAGCTCTAGGAAGTTCTGGTCTTCCAGGTCTGATCGGACAAGAAGGTCTAAAGGTTGGTTGGTCAAATATCTCCTGGTTGCAATGGAGATGTGTTACACATGTGGCATGATAAACATTGTTTCTGTTCCCAGGGCATTCTGGGAGATCCCGGTCTCACAGGCCTCCCTCAGGAAATTGTCATCACACTGTCTGGTAGACGTCCACACGCCCACATGCACACACACCGATCAGTTCTCTTCACACACGGACACTCACTTGTCCTCAAGGTGACGCTGGAGATCCAGGGACTCCAGGACTGATGGGACCTCCAGGAGATCGTGGATTCATGGGAACGCAGGGGCCACGAGGATCGCCTGGCAGATCCATACCAGGTCAGAAGACAACTACGTGATTATTAAGCAACTTTTCGTGACAAGCATTTGAACTCGTTCAGGAACTTTACTTCCCCACCAAGGCTTCATGAACTCTGATTAGGACCAGCAGGTGTTGTGGGAGTGAGAGGGACTCCAGGAAGTAAAGGTGACAAAGGAGATCTGGGCCAGGTTTTCACAGATCAAGCATTCCCTGGGGAAAGTGGAAGACCTGGAAGCCCAGGACCCAGAGGAGAAAAAGGACAACCGGGGAGGCCAGGTAAGCAAGCCGATTTTTGTTTGGAAAAGAGGATTTCCTCTTTCTACTATGCGTGCATTTAATTTCTTCCTATAGGCTATTACTGCCTTCCTGGAGTGCCAGGAGAATCTGGAGAACCTGGTGAACGAGGGCCCTCCGGGGCCCCAGGCAATTACGGATTCAAAGGTCAGTATTTAGGCTCCAGTTATTAGGGTTGAATGTGGAGCGAGAAGTAACAGAATGTGTTTTGGAGCAGGACGCCAAGGTGAATGCTCCTGCGGTCCTCCAGTTGTGGTGCGGGGAGCCCCAGGGCCAGTGGGGAGGTCTGGTTTGCCAGGGTATCCGGGATCCCCTGGAGCTCAGGGGTCAAGAGGGGAGAACGGCTGCGCGGGAGAGACGGGAGCAACTGGACAACTGGTAAGGAAACATGTGGCCCAAACGGGGTCGCAAGTTTGGTGCATCAGCTGGAGCAGGCAAGGTATTCAACACTGAAAAGTAGACTCCCTTTGCCAGGCTTGTTGAAACATTCAAATTCTTCACTTGATTGACTCATTGATTGAATGGTTGACTGGGTTGCAGGGCCTGGGTGGCTTACCTGGTGTCAAAGGGTTCAAAGGCCAAAAGGGAGACTTTGTTGTGGTGGAAATTAAAGGCAAGTTGACCTCCAGGTTGAAATCAATCTTGATCTTGAGTCATGTGACGTTGTTGAGATGTCAGGAAAAACTGGTCAGCGCATGCAAGCTAAAGACCTGAAGCTTGGAGAAAAAGTGAAGTGATTAAACCATGTCCACGTGTTGCACTGATCAAAGCTGTGTTCCCAGGTGAGAAGGGCGAAAGTGGTGAGTCGGGTCTTGCAGGTAGACAAGGTTTTCCTGGGAGAAAAGGGCAGGATGGACTCCCTGGACTCCCTGGAAGCTCTGGACCTCAGGTCATTGGCTCTCATTGCTCCGGTCTTACAAGCATAAAATAGTGACATAAAATCATACTAACATGTTGAGTCCACACCACAGACCAGAAGACTTGGCATGAAAACACAAAAACACAAAAATTGCATAATGAGTTTTCGTGCTAACCTTAGATTTGTTTTCAGGGAGAAAGTTATTCTGGTTCTCCCGGGGACCAAGGCTTTCCGGGTCTCCCTGGGCCCAAAGGACTAATCGGACCACCTGGCCCCCAGGGATCAGGTGTGGTTGGAGCAATAGGAAAGCGGGGAGACCCAGGAACCCCGGGACTTCCGGGTTTCTCTGGCTTTCCTGGCCTGAAAGGTGTTCAAGGTATTTCTCAATCTGAATGCAAAGGTTATTTGGGGACAGAAATGCACTTGACAATGTTGGACTGACACCTACCACTCCATAGGAGAAACTCTTCCTTGTATACCCAGAAACCCTGGAGCCCCAGGACAGAAAGGGGAGACCGGAGATACAGGTGAACACAATTATGATGGTCTACTTTCTTGTTTTTGTTCACCCTTGAACTTGACTTGTGTTCAACTGCCCAGGCCTCAGAGGGCTTCCTGGTCCTCCTGGTTTCAGTGGATTCACAGGACCTGACGGACCTGAAGGGGAAAAAGGACAATCTGGACTTCCTGGACCACCTGGACCAGAAGGTAACTGCTGCATTTGTACCACACTTTTGTCCAGTAACTGTGGTAACTGACATTCTGCCTTCCTCCGCCAGGACCACGAGGTCTTATTGGAGATACTGGAGTTGAAGGACCTGAAGGATTCAGTTTTGCTGGCGAGCCAGGTACTGTCCTGTCTAATATGGCTGATTTCATAGAAAGGAGACCATTGTATAGAAAGGTTCATGCAGAATGCATCCCCACAATCAGTACGTGGAGATTAAGGCACACACACTACAGACAGACAGACAGACAGACAGACAGACAGACACACAGAGAAATCGATGATGAGTGCCCCCACCCTCTTCACACAAGCAAATTCACATCTAGAATTGACCGCTGTGCTCCTTCAGCAGTTGTGCATGTTTTTCTGTGTGAACCAGGCTCTCCAGGTGCACCAGGCACTTCTGGACTGAGAGGACCAGCTGGAGAGTCTTACATTGGTAGCTCAGGACCCATTGGCTTTCCTGGGCTAGCAGGCTCTCAGGGACCTAAAGGAGTCCCAGGCCCAGCTGGCAACCAGGGTTTGCAAGGTGAGGGATAAATCTGAAAACCACATGTTGGATGCCTTGTTGTAGGACATATTTCAGACCTTGCCTACCATAAAGCCACACAAATGCCGTGAGCTAAACCAGCCCCTCCGCATAGTCAATAGTTGATGAAATTGTCCAGGTTTACAGTATCTTTATGCACACGAAACCTTAGTGTGCTTTTCACATTGTCTTTTTCTTCAGGTGTCCCAGGTCTTCCCGGGATTCCAGGGCCAAAGGGCCAGAGAGGACAAGATGGGGCACCGGGCAATATTGGTACCCCGGGCCCTATCTATGATCTGTGCGAAAGAGGAATACCTGGTCCCAATGGCCCTCCAGGTCCAGAAGGAGCTACTGGCCCCCCGGGTACAGTGTGATCTGAAGCAACTACCTGAAGTCATGGCTCTTGTTTCACCAGGAGAACTTGTGATAGAAGTCAGGGACAACTGACCTAAAGCCCTCTTTTCCCTTTCATGGTTCTGCTCAGGGTGCTCTGGGGAGAAAGGTGATATGGGAGAACCAGGATCTCCAGGTTATGGCCCCCGTGGCCCTGTGGGCAAACCAGGGTCTCCTGGTTTTCCTGGGTATCCGGGACTTCCGGGTCCCCCTGGTCCCAGTGGAGACTCTGGATTTGCAGGTTGGGATGGACGGAAAGGTGAGTAGCCTCCTGACAGCTTCATTGTTTTCGTCAGTAAAATGTTTTTTAGTCTATGACCCAAGAGTGATTCAAAAGGTTTGAACGCATCTAAGTTCATATAACACCATGTGACATCATCATCCCACAATCAGGTCTGGTGGGGCCCCCTGGTAAGAACGGTGTCCAAGGAGTGCAAGGATTGATTGGGTTCCCAGGATACCCGGGGAGGACAGGAGAGAGAGGACCTCGTGGACAAGATGGCAGGCCAGGATGTCAAGGTCCCAAAGGAGAGATGGGTAAAAACACTACCACTGTTACTCACAAGAAAACAATCACCCTAATATTAGGAGGCACATGGCCTCAAAGTTTAGTGGTTGGGGGTCTCAATCCAGTTGGTGTTGCCACCTGGGTTTTCTCTGGATTCTTTGGCTTCCTCCCACATTCCAAAACCAGTCATTGAACAGTCACTTCGGGGGCGGCATGGCTCAGTGGTAGAGTGGTTGTTTCCCATCCGTGCATGGCAGCAGCCAACCACTGGTGTATGAATGAGTGAATATGAGACTTTGTAAAGCACTTTGGACACCATATGGTGTCATTAAAAGCGATATATGTAAAGCAATGTATTTACCATTGAAGACTAAATTGAGTGAATAAGACAGTGAATGGATGTCTATCTGTGCCCTGACATTGGCTGGCGACCAGTCCAGGGTTTTATCATGATTTTTTTTTTTTTCTTCCACGATCTTGTCGATCTTTCAGCTTTATGAGATCGTCAACACTTAACGATCCATAACGGTATAATATCGTCATATCGCCCACCCCCACCCTGAAGTCAGCTGGGATAGGCTTTTGCCCACCTGCGACCCCAATGTGTAGTATAGCAAACGGATGGATGGACAGACACATCAAACACAAGCTTCATCATCAATCGACATCAGTGATCCCGTCTCTTGTGGTTCTGCAGGCTGTAAAGGATACCCAGGACCGCCTGGGGAGGTACTGGGCGTCCCTATCAAAGGTACGAGTGGAAAACCTGGTCTCCCCGGTGTCAACGGCTTCCCCGGTGCACGAGGTAAGACTGAAGTTAAGCATTTAAATGGCAACATTTTGTGACAGGCTGAAAAAGGGTTTCTGCCAGAGAATTTATGTTTGTTCTTACCAGGAAATAAGGGCACACCAGGTCTTGCAGGGAAACCTGGGTACCCAGGCACCAATATGCCCTTGGGAATCAGCGGGCCTCCGGGTCCGCCAGGGTCATCAGGCAAACCAGGGCTTTCTGGAAGACCTGGGTCTCCTGGACCTTCCGGTTTCCTCGGCTTTCCTGGAGAAACAGGAGACCCAGTAAGATGAGATGAGAACTTGTTCAATAAGATGCACTCATTCACAATTTTTATTATCAAAATAAGGCCCATTCACATATGTTGTATCTTACCAAACAACGCAGCTAATGTACAAGGCCAAAATCCACAAAGTATACTGAAAGCCCACTTATTCATGGTTGGTCATTTGCAAATTCACCAAAATGCGGATTTTGTTATGGAACCTATCCCCCGTTATTCGAGGACACCGCCGGTCCTTTTGGGGCTTGGAAATCATGACGGACTGATAACTGATGGGAATGATGGCTGAATCGTCCACCACTGGAATGAGCCATCCCACTGAAGTGAATAACTGACTTGCAGTCTTTTGGTCATGTCTACAAAATACTGATGTTGCCATACAGGGTGACCAAGGATCCCCTGGGAGACCTGGTGAACACGGTCAACGAGGACGTCCTGGGGCCAAAGGTGACGTACATCCTCCTGCCGCCATGACAAAGCTGATTCAGAGACATTTGTACAAATTCTTCTTTTGTGTATCAGGTGATCAAGGAGAGTCACGTAGTAGGCCTGGTCTACCTGGAGACAAGGGGCCTCCCGGAGACGCTGGACCTCCAGGTGAGGTTCAAACACAAGAACATTGAATTCATGTCAATCAACTTGAATCCTGAAACTACAAATCAGACGACTAATTTAATTGTTCTTCGGTAGGTGCCTCTGGACCTCAAGGTGACCCTGGAGCACTGGGTTTCACTGGCGAGCGAGGCCAGAGAGGCTCCAAAGGAGAGCTGGGACAGCCTGGGATGCAAGGACCACCAGGTACAGGGTCCTATCCAAAAGCATGTGCTGCTCAGGCAATTCATCACAATTACGAAGGGGTCCTGCTGTTCTTTCTAAAAACCTTGCAGGAACTCAGAAGTCCTGGAAAACAGACAGACTCTAAACTTGTTCATCCGTTCATCAGGTGTGATTGGGCCACCGGGCACCAGAGGTCGCCCAGGGGTTCCAGGTCTTCCTGGTAATGCGGGTGCTGACGGTCCCCCTGGACCGCAGGGTGTCTCCGGACTCCGAGGTGGGAATTATTAGTTTTTTTGTTTTGTTTTTATTAGTCTTTTTTTTTTTTTCATTTTGTTTGGACGAATGTGGAAATATTAGTTCATACTCAACTTTTGGAACAGGTCCTCCTGGGCCACTAGGACTTCATGGCCTGGATGGACTAAAGGGTGTGAAAGGAGACATTGGCACCAGGGGTATGTCCCTTTGTCTAATTGGAGCAACATAATCACCGGTCCACAAAAACACCATAACTTATAACAGATTTTGTCTGTTCATGTTATTTCTCTTATTTCGTCATTCGAATCTCTCATTTCTTCTTTCTTGTGCTGTCTCTTCAGGGCTCAGTATTCCAGGCTCCCAAGGTTTACAAGGTCTTCCAGGAGATAAAGGCCCGCCTGGTCCCCCAGGTATCCCAGGTTCATCACAGCCTGGACCTCCAGGACCCAAGGGCCCTTCAGGATCAAAAGGTTGGTGATCTAGGTATCTAATTTTCCAGAGAACTGTTAAGCCTGATCAGATGTTGGCTACAAGTGTTCAGGTACTCACGTCTCCTTTATTTGTTCAGGGCCACAAGGACAAGTTGGTCCGTTAGGTGAACCCGGACCTGATTGCAAAAATCCTCCCTCAGGGATTTCGGGAGATCCTGGTGAGCCTGGACCTGATGGAGAGCCAGGTTAGACGAGACGTAACATGAGCAAAACGTTAGCAGTTGATCTGTGACCAACTGACTTCAAACTACCTTTCAGGTTACCCTGGCAACATGGGGGATTCGGGTCCTAACCCTCCAGTACCTGGTGATGATGGGGACAACGGGGACAATGGATGCCCTGGTCCAAAGGGTGACAAAGGACTTCCAGGGCCCAAAGGACAAGCAGGCATAGGTGGATTTCCAGGGTTCAAAGGTGACTCAGTGTTCTTAGCTCTGGGCTCAGGCTGCTATAGTCCAGACCCAGCTGAGGCTGTGATGGTCCTCTTATTTTGAAAATCTGTGCGGACAGGTGAGCGAGGATCCTCAGGCCTGATGGGCATACCTGGAAATCCAGGCCCTAGAGGTTTCCCAGGACCAACTGGACCTCCTGGGTCTCAGGGCTGTACTGGTCCGGCGGGTCCAAAGGGGGAGATGGGCAGAGTTTTTCCTTGCCCCAATTACCCTTCACCCCCACGAGGCCCTCCAGGACCCCCGGGGTTACCTGGTCTAACAGGAAGTGCTGGTTTTCAGGGAGACAGTGGACTTGACGGACTCAAAGGTAAGAAGCTACAAGGCATTTTCCTGTACAGGGTCGGTCAATGTTTGCGTAATGATCATGGGTTTTTTTTTCTGCAGGTGAAAAGGGCCATGGCGGGTGTGTTGGTCCCCAAGGCCCAAGGGGGCCACCGGGTCCTACTGGGGAACCAGGTCGACGAGGTCTGGAAGGAGAGAGCGGCGAGGTGGGAGCCAAGGGTGAGACCAAAAGTTCAAATGTTCACACAAGACTCAGACTAAGACTGGAGATGGAACTATGGTTCTTGTGCGACTCGTTTTCATAAGGTTTTGCTAGCTTTCCTAATTTGAATGGCAGGCAAACAGCATGGCAGCATCACAGATGTAGCGGCTTATAAAAAAAATGACGTGGTATCACATCAGATCTTCCTCAACACAACAATATGTTTCCTGGTACTAAGCCACATCCAGTCACGGCAATATAGTAGAAGTAGATGCAGTACAAATGTTTTGTTTCACAATCAAATAATATATCCAGAGATGGGAAGTCCAGGTTCAGAAATTCAAAACCTGCCCACAGTTCGGCTTTAGCCGCAGGTGCTTCTACTCAGCCGCTAAGTAAATGAGCTCATTTAGTAGTGGCAGGATTTAGACTTTCTGGACCTGGATTTCCCATCTCTGCTGATGTCTGACAATTTGTTTGCTGATAAGAAGGTCTCAGTTTCTCACCATATGTACGAGGGTCAGTCGCCTGCCGGAATTTTTTTGCGGTTGTCCAGTTTGGCAGCGTTGGTTTTCTGAGAGGATTTTCTCAGAAAAAGATGCTTGTGACTGATAAGACTTCCTGTGCTCTGTGCTCAGGTGATCCTGGTTTGACTGGAGACCGTGGACCTCCTGGACCATCCAAAACCTTGAACGCAGGCTTCCTAATGGTCATCCACAGCCAGACCAAAGTGCCTCCGTCGTGTCCGCAGGGGATGCAAATTCTGTGGGTGGGATACAGTCTGTTGTACCTGGAAGGCCAGGAGAAGGCGCACACTCAGGACCTCGGTACTCTTCCTACTTTTTCCTACCTGCTATCTGACGGCTGGCCGATTGGGCAGAAAAAAATCAAACTAAAACAAAATGGGGTCTCTGGTTCGAGGGCGTCGTCGTGAGGGACAAAAACAGATTTGATTGATCACCAGAATGTGGAAGTTTGACTTTGAGAATCAGGAACATCGCTGAGCTTTGCGGACCCGAGCGTGTCGTGCGCGCGTAAAAGGAAGAAGCGTGCCGTGGCGCTTTGTTTTGCGTCTGTGTTGCAGCTGTGCGCTTGTTGTGTTGCAGGTCAGGCGGGCTCCTGCATGCGCTTCTTCTCCACCATGCCGTTCGCCTCGTGCAACATGGGAACGTGCTCATACGCCGGCCGCAACGACAAATCCTACTGGCTGTCGGCCACAGCCGCCGTGCCCGCCCTGCCCGTGGGTGGAGCCTCCATCCAAGAGCACATCAGCCGCTGCGCCGTTTGCGAGGCGCCCTCCCCCCCTGTGGCCCTGCACAGCCAGTCGTCCATGCGGCCCACCTGCCCCCCTGAATGGACCAGCCTGTGGACCGGATACTCCTTCCTCATGGTGGGTGCCGTGGCGCATGATGCAAACGCACCTTTTACACAATGCTTGATTGTTCAGCAAAATGAGCGTCACAACTTGCGTTGCCACTAGCTAATCTCATCCATCCATCCATCCATTTTCTTGACCGCTTATTCCTCACAAGGGTCGCGGTAGCTAATCTCACCTAATTTGAATTCATTTTTACCTTAATTTCTGTCTCTACAACAAATATGTCTTGCGTGCGGCTGTACCCTACCATGAAGCTTGACTGAAGCGCTACAGACACATTTCATCAATAAGAATATGATTTTCTTTCACAAGGGATATCACCGAGTGTTTGTTCTACATCGTGTTGTCACACATAACACATCACCAATGAACTGAAAGCAAAACCCATCGGGACAAAATTGGCTGTCAAATGTCAACATGACCTTTGTGAGTCATTAATTCACCAAACAGAGACAACGATTCCTTTTATTCCAGATCATTTTTGAAATTACATCCGTGTAGTGGTGCAAAAATTAATCCATTCATCAACATGTCAGCGATCAAATGAACTGTTTTGGTAATCGCTTAGTCACTGTTTAACTTGTCCAAATCCTGAAAATTGCAGGAAATACAGTCCGATTTTTGTCATCCACCATGAAAACAGCCTGATGATCGTTTGGTGCATTTTGAAAATAAGATATTGGCAAACATTAGATTTTACTTTGGTAAACAATCAACATTTTGGGACATTCTTCATAGATGGCAACCAAACCAGTCATGGAATCAAAATAAGTTTTCAAGTTTATGCATTTGCTGCACAGTCAATTTGAAAATTGTCCTGTTTTTTTTTGTTTTGTTTTTTTAATTATCAGATTTACAGAAATCAAAACAAATTTAATGCGTTTTATTAATGGAGAAAAAACATCGATGATCCAACAAAACGACCTTTTTTTTGTCTGGTTTGTGAATGAATCAAAAATAATTCAGTGGAAGACGTGTTTTTTCATCTGATTCATCAATTTGATTAATTGCTTGTAAAAAACATGTTTATAACCATTTTTCAGAGTCCGATTCAGTCTGCACTTTTTAATCTAGTTTGACTTGTTGAATTTAGTTTTGTTTCCCCCCGATTGCAGCACACGGGCGCGGGAGACGAGGGTGGTGGTCAGTCCCTGACGTCTTCGGGCAGTTGCTTGCGGGACTTCCGGCCGCAGCCGTTCGTGGAATGCCAGGGACCGCGGGGGACGTGCCATTACTTCTCCAACATCTACAGCTTCTGGCTGACGGCGCCCGACGCCGATGCCGACGCCCAGATCCGCCAGCACGCTGCCAGCGTGGGACGCTGCAACGTCTGCATCAAGTTGGCGTCACAGTGAATGCCCCGCCCACAACTCGCAAACACCAAACGCCTTCAATTATAACAATGGTCGAATAAAAGCAAAAATATCTTTTGGACTCGCTCTTTGATTGCATTTTTGTTCCAACATTTCAAGCTCAACTTCCTCTCGGGATCGGCGGAGCCAGTTCCATCTTTGGGGGCTGAAAAAAAAGCTCTGGACTCGGATGCTGGAGGCTTAACGGTTCGGGTCTCGTTTTTTTTTCTTGCGGAAATCCACATACGAACCGCAATCATCCAGGGAGTGCGCCATCTGCTGGGAACATGTGGTACTGCACCCATCCCACTCATTTCGACAGGTGTTGTTGAGGTGACCCTTTATAACTGTAAACACTTGTAGTGATTTAAAGAAATTGGAATATTAGTGGTTGTTGATTTGATTGTTGTGCCCGTTGTTCTCGCACGTCTTTTAACTTGATTTAAAGTGCTGTGTTTTTGCTACTTCTTTTCATGCGACCATTTTCTCTATCACTTAGCCTCACTGGCGTTGCGAGTGTCTAACTTATCCCAGATGACTTTGGGCATTGAGAGAAAATGGAATGCACCCTGAACTGGTCGCCAGCCAATTACAGGGCATAAGAGGTCGTGCTTACAAAGCCTCTGGGAAATTTCATTGCCAAGGTAATTCTTTTTGACGGAAACAATGGGCAAATTCAATTTCCCAAGATAATTGAAAAGTTCTTGAGTTCTCTCGGTGGAGAAGCCACGATTGAAAACAACCATTCACCAATTAATTAATTAATTAATTTTATACCTAGAATTAAAGATACATTTCACACAGGCAATCAGAATTTGTAATTTGACAGCCACAAATACAATGCAGGAATTCAGTCTTTGTAAACTGCATAAAAATATGTTTTTTCAAATAATTAGATTTATAACATGGACTTCTTCATTGGCATATTTGTTTCTCTTTACAAAGAACGCAAAAACAACATGCTTAGTAGTAGTAGTAGTACAAAATTTGCGTGACGTTTCTCCAGAAGTCGGCTTCAGTTGTTTCACAACTTCAGAAAAGATAAATATTTAGAATGTAATTGTTTTACCCTCTTATTTTAATTCTGACATAATTTAGGCTACTTTTATTTCACTGTTGCATTTTTATTTTGTAGAACATGTAAGCTGGATTGCCTGATCGTTGTGTTATACTGTACATCTATGTTCAAGAAATGTTCATATAAATAAAACGCCAGAAAAGACTATGAAGCTTCTGGACTTTGAAAGACTTCAACTCCCATAATTCCACGTAGCGTCACCGAGTCGACGAATGACGCATGCGCGAGCGGCGGGCAGCTGGGTCGTGGTGTGACCATCATGGCGGCGACGTACGTGGAGATTCTGAGGAGCGAGTTTCCTGACATCGACTCGGAGTTGTTCGACTACATCACAGGTGAGAGGCCGGACTCGTAGTCGCCGCGTGCCGGGTGTCGGCTGGCTTTCAATCGGGGATGTCGTCGCTGTCTTGCTCCGGGTCAGAGGAGCGCAGGCCGGCCGGCCGAAGCAGTCTGTTAGCTGGAAGCAGTAAGCAGCTACCCGGCGTGGCCGAGTTTGGCGCTCGCTTGCCGGCTACGCGGCTCCACGCTACCCGACTGCGACTGCGGTATGTGAAACCAAAAAGCATCAAGCGCAGCGGTAATCGTGTCAGTCACGAGGATATTTTCCCTCTTTTCTGACATTTCAAATTCTAATTCGAAAAGGCGACTGAGTATCAAGTGTGACATCATGGTTTAAAAAAAAAAAAAAAAAAAGGGTACAGTAATTGATTTACAGGACATTAGCATTAGCTAAGCGGACATATCTCACATCGAGTCCAGTGATATGTAGGGATGTAACGATAACGGCGGTGTTATTCGTTGTAGTCTTCCGATAGTAAAAGCAGCACATCTCCGGAAGAAACTTGACTTTTCTTCCGTTTAAGATTAACACAACATTGTGAACTACAAAGACCAGGATTCTTTGCGCTGCTGAGCCAATAACAGCATGACAATAAAACTTTTGTTCACTTGTGTTATGTACAAAACTACAATGTTGTGCTTTTCTCCCTTAATATTATGAACTTAAAAAACAAACAAACAAAAAAACATCGTGAGGTTGTATACAGCATGATGAGCTTCTTTATATCGCCACCCTCCCCATAATATCGTGATAATTGTATTGTGAGGTTCATATTATAATATTGTATCGTGACGTATGGATATTGTTACATCCCTATAAGCATGTGTCATATTACTGTGACCAAAATTAAGAATGTTAGAAATCCTTCAAAAGCACCAATCTGTGGTGAATTTCTTAGTACAATTAAACAGTTGCTAATCAATGAAAGAAATGAATAACTTATTAAAAGTTGACTTGCACCTAAAAGCCATTTTAAAAGTCCAATAAGATGCAGATTCTTTTTTTTTTTGCATTAAATCTTTTTTTGTTTGTTTTAAATACAATTCCTTTATGTGTGCATGTGTCCGTCGGTGGCAATAAAGGTCTGGATTCCATTTGGGGAATGGAAAAGTCCACAGTAGTGAAGGTGTTAAAGATGCGAGGGACACGAAATGACGTAAATGTTTATTCATGTGTGTGTGCATCAGGCGTGCTGGACGGCTGTGGGGCCGACTTTGAGGATGGCGAGGAAGTGTTCGAGGCGGTGGGCGGCGTCCTGCAGGAGGTGTCTGCCGATACGAAAAATGAGGACGACGTCCGAGGCATCTGCCTGCGCATGTTCAACACGCTGAGGCTGTGAGCGCACATCCACGACCATGCGAACATGTGACCTTGTCAAGTGCTTACACCTCTGCCTGTGCTCAGGAGCGGCTGTCCCACCTCCCAGCGTCAGGTGTTGCTGGACGCGCCGGTGCAGCTTTCCCAGATGTCGAGCGACACGAGTGAGCGCCCGCCGCCGACGTGAGCAAGTGTGCGTGCGGTTAGCGTAGCTGACGTGTGTTTGTTTGCTGTGCGTAGCCTCGGCCAATGACGACATTCAGGGCATCTGGATGATGAAGCGTCCTCAGAACACGGTACGTCTTACTCTGCTGCTGTTCTCGCCAGCTCTCAAGTGTTTCGGTGGGGCTTAGAATAGTTTGCAATGTTTTCATTTTGCTGTGCTTGCTGGCGTCACATGACCAAATCCAGCAATTGGGTAAGTCGTGACATTTGCAAACATCCAACACTGTGATGTCACTTTCAGTAGCCAGGAAGTGGCAAAATTAGGGAACCCAATAGTACGGCTGTGCAATTAATCGAAATTCAATCACAATTTCAATTATTGCATGCCCCAATTACAAAATCAGCATAATCGTAAAAAGATTAATACAAATTTTTGAGTTGTTTACATTTATACATTTGCACCTTTTTTGAATTTTAAAATAATTTAATAATTTTGTTTCATCCAAAAGGAACTTGCATAATTATAGTGTTTCAAAGAATTTGTTTGAAATTAATATTTTTTTATTTGTTTTTTAGTTGTTTTTTGTTTTGTACCAAAAAATAACCATCCTACTGGACAATGCACAAGCTGATCTCCAACTTCAAGTTTTTGCTAACATAAATAAATAAATAAATATTATTATTATTATTATTATTATTGTTGTTGTTATTATTTATTAATTAATTAATATAAATACAATATTATAAATTCTAGTGTTTCTATTTTTTGGTCATTATATTTTTAAATGTTTAAACATTTTCTTGTTTTGTACCAAAAATAAATAATTGTTTGAGTAATCGTGATGTCAATTATTGCCACACTTATCGTATATGATGTCAATGGATAATTTGATGTATTTATTTTATTTGTATCTCTGAAAGCCATTTCCTCCAGTGGATTTTTTCCTTCTGGCTTGCACCGTTTGCTAACAGTAAACAACGCAGTTATTTCTAGACGTCTTGGACAAAGAAGCGCAGCTAAAAGTCACATAGACGTGTTGGTCCTGCATGTGTGTCGTTCAGATGGTGGACAGCAAGAAGCTGGAGAAGGCTGAGGCCAAGCTGAAAGCCAAACACGAGCGACGCAATGAGAAGGACTCGCACAAGGCGTCCGCTCCTATGTGGGTCTTTGATTTAGGCATCGTCACGTCCTCCACTTTGCTGTCGCGTCTTATTTTGCTGTCCTTCCCGCGGCGCCCCCTAGTGTCTTGGAGGAAGCATCAGCCAGTCAGGCCAGCAGCAAAAAAGAAGGACGAGCCGACCAGGCGGGAAAGAACCGCAGCTACGACATCCGCATTGAGAACTTTGACGTATCCTTTGGAGAGAGGTGAGGAGGACGGCTGAGCGCTCGTCAGCGCGAGCAGCCATTTTGCACTTGTGTCAATGGCGCGCGATTTCGTCCGCAGGTGTCTTCTTCAAGGCGCCGAGCTTTCGCTGGCGGCGGCCCGGCGCTACGGCCTGATCGGCCGGAACGGCTTGGGCAAAACCACGCTGCTCAAGATGCTGGCCAGCCGCAGCCTGCGCGTCCCTCCTCACATCTCCATCCTCCACGTGGAGCAGGAAGTGGCGGGCGATGACACCACGGCACTGCAGAGCGTCCTGGAAAGCGACGATCTCAGGGAGGGCCTGCTCCAGGAAGAACGACGCCTCAACGCGCGCATGGCCAACGGAATGTGAGTACGGGCGCAACCGGTTCGGAACACAACTTGACAACCGCTTGACGTGATTTGATCACAGAATCGCAAATTTGTTCACAGAAAGTGGACTCTGTTAAGAAGACATTTGTTTAAAAAACAACAACAACAAAAAACAAAACAAAACTAAAATACTCACTGTGAAGAAGACACCAGTTTTAATATTGTGTTTCAGTGATGGTACAAAAAGAAACAACTTTCTCATTGAAAAAACATCAGTTTATGTCTTGAGTAGTTTTATCGTAGATTATCTGGGGTTTATTACCAATATTTATTGTGAGATAATCGTTATTGTGAGCCTTGTATTGCATATCGTATAGTATCGTGAGGTACCCAGAGGTCACAATTCATCCATGAGGCCACAACTAACCAATCATCAAACTCAATCTGCAAACATTTATGTCATCAGTGATTTTGAAATTGCCCAAAGCAGGATAGCAGAATGGCTTGTGTACTTGACTCAACAATGCTCAATGGACATGTTCGCAAGTGCTCCTTTCTTTTGTTTTGCAAAGATGGCGGGCGGCCACTCGTCACGTTGCTAAAAAGCGCTTGTGCTGCCTTTTGTTGTGTTTGAGGATAGACTTGCATATTTTGCGGACTCATGTTTACGTTTCCCCAGGCCTGCGGCGCGGCTGATTTTATTGATGGTGATGAATCCACCTCAACACTACAATTAGCATTAGCATGAGTTACATGTGGCTGCCACCTTTGGGAATATCGTCTTGAAACACCTGGAAAGCGTCCAGAAGAAATCCTGACGTAGACCAGCTCCTCTCACTAGTCGTCTTCCACTTGCGTTAGTCACACAAATGAAGGTTTTTTTTTTTTTGGGACCAGATTTTCTAGTAGACATCGCACAAAGATTTTTATGACGTACAAAAAGCAGAAGCGATGATCCAATTTTCCCAAGTTGTTGGTGCGTTGCGCTCAGGTGCAAGTGGCCATCTTGGCACGCATGCTTGTCCTGTTGCTATTCTCGCCTTTGCTGTTGCTTTCAGGGCCGAGGGGACGGAGAGCGTCCGCCTGTCGGAAATTTACTGCAAACTGGAGGAGATTGAAGCCGACAAAGCCCCCGCACGGTAAGCGTGCGTGCGTGCGTGCGAGCGAGCGAGCAAGCATCCAGTAGGATTGTTGGTGAACTAACAGTCTTTGATTGATGTTTGTCATCCCATCAGAGCCTCCATCATCTTGGCTGGTCTCGGATTTTCACCCAAAATGCAGCAGCAGCCCACCAAGTGAGTTTACATACACACACACGCGCGCACACACACATTAAGGTTCAAATGTGTGTGTGTTTGTGCAGAGAGTTTTCAGGAGGCTGGAGGATGAGGTTAGCATTAGCAAGAGCTCTCTTTGCACGGTGAGTTATTTTTTTTTTTTTTCAGTTTATTTTTTGACCGCCGTGGATGGCAAGTGTCACAACTGTCACATCTTCTATTGTGTTGTGTGCGTGCGTCATCAGGCCTGACCTGCTGCTCCTCGATGGTGAGTCAGATGAGCTGTATTATCAATTGTGGGTGGGCAAGTACCAACCTGGATGGCACCATTCACTTTTTGCCATTTCGCTTGAGCATCTGAAGCTAGTTTGGCATCGAATGCTTTTGACACAATCAGATTTGAAAGCAGCTTCAGCGCAGAAATGTCAAAAAGAGGGGAAAAAACTACCAAATATTAAATATTAAACATTAAACTTGAGCGTGCGTGTTTCCAGAACCCACCAACATGTTGGACGTCAGCGCCATCCTGTGGCTGGAGAACTACTTGCAGGTCTTAGCCGCCATCATTGTCGAGCCACGGCTAGCATTAGCCTGAAGCTAACATCAATGTGGCCCCCCTCCCTTAGACGTGGCAGTCCACCATCTTGGTGGTGTCTCACGACCGCAACTTCCTCAACGCGGTGGTGACGGACATCGTGCACCTGCACTCGCACAGGCTGGACAGTTACCGTGGCGACTACGAGAACTTTGTCAAGACCAAAGAAGATCGACTCAAGAACCAACAGCGAGAGTACGAGGCGCAGCTGCAGTACAGGCAACATATACAGGTACCGCACACGCGCATGAGTTAAATTCATGCTAAAGATGATTGTTTAAAAAAAAAAAAAAAAATGCAATCAGTCATGGATTTATTTATTTTTTTATTTTATTTTTTTTGGAATGGAGTGCACTTAGTCTTTTGTCTTTTGTGTTGTTGATGAATCCACGCTTGAGGTTAAAAATTTACAAGCCTTAAAAACTAACAAGCCTTAAAAACTAACAAGCCTGATTGAAACTGTACTAAAACTGAGACTAAATTAAAAAATGTCTGATAAAATTAACAATCAAATCAGCTCTCCTCGTTGAATTGAATGCAAATTTCACACGCTACAAAAAACAAATGGCACTCGCTCAAAATCAAATATGTCAACAATGACATCATTGTGAAAAAGATTTGAATGCATGCGAGTAAGTCTTGTTATATTGTCCATCTGCACGTGTGGCAGCAGTGTTTGTGTTGCTAGGTTAACAACACCATCCAGATGCTAATTGGTAGCCCCTGTCTTTATGGACTTTCCCCATTATAAGTTAGCATCTAGCTAGCAAAAGCTATGGCAAGATCATTCTTTCTTTGTCCTCTTTAATTTGTGAGTAAACTTACATACATGTCCAAAAGTTTCCATGAGAAAGACGTCCCAGTCCAGCTCCTGCTGCGCTTCACTAATATAGCCATGCGGGAGAAATGATGGAGCAGCAGTTTTGTTTTGTTTCAGGTGTTTATCGACAGGTTTCGCTACAACGCCAACCGAGCGGCTCAAGTGCAGAGCAAACTCAAAGTGCTGGAAAGATTGTAAGTGCTCGCCAGTACGCCGACAGCGCCGCGGTGGACGTGTTGTGACGCTCCCGTTTGTTCGCAGGCCCGAACTGAAGCCCGTGGAAAAAGAAGCCGAGGTCACGTTAAGGTAAAAGGTCAGCCAGTAAGCTATGCCTCCCTCAGCTGTCAAAAGTGGACTTGATTTGTTTTGTGTCAGGTTTCCGGACAATTTTGAGAAGTTGTCGCCTCCCATCCTGCAGTTAGACGAGGTGGAGTTCTACTACACGCCCGACCAGCGCCTCTTCTCCGGACTCAACCTGTCCGCCGACCTGGAGTCGCGCGTCTGCATCGTACGTCTTCAACGTGTCTTCCAAATATGTCCTTGATGTGTCAGTCGTGTTAGACACGTCTTAAACGGGCCTAGCATGTCTTTCAACGTGTTTTGAACACATGATTGACATGAACGCGTTCTCGGGTTTGTCTTCCAAGCGTCTCACACGCATTTTTATCTTGCGCTGGCGTCAGGTGGGCCAAAACGGCGCCGGCAAGAGTACGGTCCTCAAGCTTCTGATGGGCGAGCTGACGCCCATCAGCGGAGTCCGACAAGCTCACAGGTGAGACCACTGACCGGTGCCCCCGCGTGGACGTCTCGTGTACTGACGATTCTTTGTGACAGTAAACTTGATTGAAATGGCACGAATCCATCCCGTTTTTTTTCACGAAGAAACGTACAAAAACATCCTAAAATATTCGGCATCGTTCATATTTGCATACGCAAATCACCGATGGTTATCAGCTGTGACGTTGCGCACGTGTGTGCAGGAATCTGAAGATTGGCTACTTCAGTCAGCACCACGTGGACCAGCTGGACCTCAATGTTTGCTCCGTGGAGCTGCTTCTCAATAAATTCCCCGGTAGGTCACAGCGAGCCTCATGGCCAGCGTGCGGCGGTGGCGGCACTATGACCCGACAGGCGTGTTTGTGGCGGCAGGTCGGACGGAGGAGGAATACCGCCACCAGCTGGGAGGTTACGGTATCACGGGGGAGCTGGCCACCAGGCCCGTCGCCAGCCTGTCGGGAGGCCAGAAGAGTCGGGTGGCCTTCGCCCAGATGACCATGTCCTGGTACGTGCCCCGGCCCACCGTCCGTCCGTCGGCCCGCCCTCTGACGCTGTCCGTCTGCACTTTCAGCCCCAACTTCTACATCCTGGACGAGCCCACCAATCATTTGGACATGGAGACCATTGAGGCGCTCGCCAACGCGCTTAGCAAATTCAAAGTGAGTCCCGCTTGACTTGAGACCGCCGTCGTCGTCTTACTTTTGACAACTTGACGAGGATGACTTGGGCTGTTCCACCAAATTTTGACTTCTGGCTTATGTGATGGCGAAAGTGCTTTTACTTTTTAGGTGTTTGACTTTTGAATGATTGAATGCAATGAGGCATTTACTTGCTAATGCACACATTGAGTTCCTCCACATATTGACTCGGTTAACAAGCATATTACTGACCATGAACGTGGATTTTAAACATAGAAGGGCAAAAGCATGCCTTGTGAAAATTAAACTGCTAAAAAAAAAATAGCCACCAGAGGGTGCTAGAACTGCATAAATGAAAATCATCCTGACTGTTTTTAACAGATGTGCTACTTTTAATATTGTGACGATATATTGTGGCAGTTTTTATGTCGCGATATCACGATATTGCCGTTATCGTTACATCCCTACTTTGAGCAAACCTCAGATCACACGATAAGCTTGGAGAACAATCTTAGAAAAGACCATTGTACGTTCATTTGTCATCCTTGGTCAGGTAGGGCCAACATGGGAATGTTCTCAATGTGTGTACCTGACCCAATATAACTTTGGTGTACGCCCACTTGACTTTTTTTTTTTTTACCTTTAAAGTATATGATGAATAATAATCATGTAATTTGGTTTTGGCTTGGGGGTCACTTTGAAGGATTGTACTTGTGTGTAAGACGCATGGTGTGAATTTGGAGTCCATGTGCGGCAGGGCGGCGTGGTCCTGGTGTCGCACGACGAGCGTCTGATCCGGCTGGTGTGCAAGGAGCTGTGGGTGTGCGAGGGCGGCAAAGTCTTTCGCCTGGACGGCGGCTTCGACCAATACCGTGACGTACTGCACGAGCAGTTCAAGAAAGAGGGTTATCTGTGAGGAAGCCCCGCCCACCCCTGCATTCAAACCCTCTCCCGCCAGAAAGGACCACGCGACTTGCTGCTATGCAGGTCACCCGCTCCAGAGAGGGAGCGACGGACGGGCCTGATATTTAATTTGTTTTTGGTTCCTTTGAGTGCGCAGATGTTTTATTTACTAAGAAAATAAATGTCACACATCACATGACTTACTGTTTTGTATTCAGGAAGCCAAAGCTCCACATCCGCTACGTTACATGTGTCCCACCTCCAAAACCCCTGATTCCAATGATGAGCTCATCAGCACAAGCCTAATCATTTGCATCAGGTGTGTTGCCCTGCAGAGTTTGACAGTTGAAAATGGCAACCTCCTGATTGATGAGTTTGTTGGCAAGTCTTCATTTCCTCCTCTCCCCTCACTTCAAAAATGATTTTGAGCGGACATTTTAGGAAGTACCGACATCCATTATAGAAAAACTGAGTCATTGAGGAGCGAGGGAGTGAAACATTTGGTTGGTTCTCGACCACCATATGGCAAATGGTGTGTTTGCACCTTCAACTTAAAACATTTGACAGATTTGCTTTATTCTCAGCAAGTGGTAGAAAAAGAAGGAAAATGAGTGAAAACATTGCTAGCGGCTGCTGCAGCCATCTATTAGTCCGGATCAGTACTGGAAACTTCTCTTGGTCTGGATGTCATCCAGAATCTGCTGCAGCTCTTCGTCTTCAAAGCGCCCCTCCAAACTAAATTGGACAGACGAATCATGATTGGTTTGATGGGCAAATGGATTGAGCGGGAGGTCCGAGCTCACCTGGGGATCAGGGCCTTGGCTTCCTCGGCCGCTTCGGGACACAAGTTGGCCAAACTGGCCAACTCGAACTTGTGCAGCTTTTTCTGGAGGAGAAGGCTGTAGACACACAGCAAAAAAAAAAAAAAAAAGTTAACATCGTCGGTTGATTGCAGTCAGTTAGCACCAAGATGACACCAACGTGCCAAAATGAAAGAAGCTGTGACAGTTCACAAACTTTGGCCCAATTATTTTGGTTCATGTGATTTAACGGGGGACCGTCTCAAACATGTAAAAATGCCATAAACTTGTATGAATGGTCACCAAAACTCACATGCTCATCTTTACATATGTCCACTTGAACCTCTGAAGATATTAAAGCAATCAGCACTGTACAGGTTGAGTGATTGAACGCTCCCCGAGTTCCCAGGCAATTAAGGCAGTCATCCCACCCTAGCTCCCCTCTTCCCGACTGGCCAATCAGCGGTGGGGTGAACACGTACCTGCGCACGGCCGTGATGGTCTCTCGGTTCTTGAAGCGGCTGAAGCGCACGGTATAGTTGAGGGTCTTCATAAAGACCTCAGAAAGCTCCTGCTCGTCCTCGGCGCTCTCGTTCTGCTGCTTGCGGTGCTCCAGCAACATGCGCACCTCCGAGTTCAGCAGCGTCTCGGAATTCTCGAACTCTGAACCGCAAACAGCGCACAGAGATGATGTCACCCGCTTCCAAACCAAACATTTCAAATACTTAAGTGCATCCATCGATTCATCTTTGAAATTGTGCAAACTTTAAGCCAAAAGCCGAGTCATTTAAAGTTAGAGTGTTGTTTCGAACATGAATCGAAACAAGATAATCGAATTGTAGCACAAACAGAAGGTGTACGCGCGCGCAAAAGAGATGGCGATGGAACCTTTGGGAAAGAGCAGCTGCGAGGCATCTTCTTCCACATCGCCTACATGCGCCGCCGAGGTCGCGGCCGCCATCCGACTGGGGGGCCACGCCGACCGGCCGCCGGGAGAGTAAACAAAACGACAACCACAAGCCGAGAGCGAAACGGCCGCCGTGCTTTCAATCGACAGCGAGCGGCTTGCTTCCGATGTGTGTCTGACGCCGCTCAAGCTTTACTTCCGCTTCCTTCCAAACGCAGTGTCGCCACCTGGCGGCCGGTGAAGGCCACCTCACACATTTTACTTCTATCGGATCCCTAATTAAAGCTTTCAATGTTGCATCGTATTATTTTCTTGAACATTTATCGAATATAGATGAATAATACAAACACCAATTTGCTTGAATTGCAAAAATATATAAAGAAGAAAATAAAGCACAAAAATTACCATACAATTAGCTCCGTTATTATTATTTTTTAAAAATATTTCTGCATGAACATTAATTATAATTGCCGTTTCCTGTTCGTTATCAATTTCCAAGACTTAAAATAATTGTCAATTTTAATTTATTCAAAAAATAATTTGAATGAAGTTTTAAAGTTTAGAAATTAATTTACATTATGGTTCTAAAATTTTCCCAACAAAACGTTCGTTGGATAATCCAAAATGACGATGTTTTTGAACGAGAGTGACGGCACCACAATGGGCCTGGTTCCGCCGGGATGTTCATGACTCGTGACGTCATCACTACGCGAACGCTTGCTTTTCATTCCTCACGCACAAGACCAGCGTGCGCGTGAGTGTGTTCATTGTGTGTGGACAGACAGACAGCGTGTTTTTGTCGTCGTCCATTTTTCGGTGTGTTTGTTGAAGGCGGGCAGGTAGCCGACATGGGCAACTGTCTGACGGTTGGCCCCAACGAAGCCTTGGTGGTTTCTGGTAGGAAGTTGTCCTTGTTTTTTCTTTCTTCTTTTTATTTTTTTGTATATGTTCTTTTTTTTCTTTTTCTTTTTTTTGGAATCTCAGCTGAGCTAGGCTGACTAATCCAATGCAGCACCTGCTGGGCTAGCTAGCCACTCGGTCAGTCAGCCGAGTTTAGCGGAGGCTAATGCTAGCCACTCGGTCAATCAAGCGAGTTTATCGGGCGCTAGTTGTTCTTCGACCCTTGTGAGGAGAAGCGTGTCACATCATGGTTGCTGGATGATGGATGAAGGGATGGATTGACGGTCCAAACCAGTGTGGTGACGTCACGCGTCTGCTCTTGTTGTGTTGCTTCAAATGGGAGCGGGTAACGCGGCTGCAGCTTGGGAGGGTACAAAGGGGATCTTCCTGGTAATATTTACTAGAATTGCTAAAAATCATGATAGGAATACACATAAAAAGTCACTTGATGGCTACGGTTGTCTCATTTAGCTATTTTCAGCAGATAATGTGATATATATATATATATATATATATATTAACTTTATTGTAATTTACAAAACAAACATGGCAACAGTAAAGTTATTCTTTGCATGTATGAATACATAGGGAGATTGCCAGAAGGAACATTGTGTATGGATCCATCAATACATCACAAAAATGAAAGGATCGATCAATAAAAGAATTACGAAAGCTTCAATAATAAGGAATTCCGAATTACAGAAGTCTGAAAATGAAAACAAAAAAAAGGTGAAAATAATGCACCAGGGAGGAGATTTTTTTTTTTTTTTTAAATACGCAGATATTTTTTGTGCTTTGGTTCGTGATAACTTGTGCAATTAATACGTTTCAAAACACATTTTGCCACTTGCCTTCGACTGAAGATGACATCACGCGTGCTCAAGTAACGACCAATCATGGCTCATCTTGCTGACCAAACCCAGTAAACAGGTGATCCGTGATTGGTCGTTACCTGAGCACGTGTGATGTCATCTTCAGTCGACCGTAAGTGGAAAAATGTGTTTTCAAAGGTATTAATTGTACATGAAAAATAATGAAGTTATTCATTTCATTCTGGACAAAATATGGGGATGTGGTCCATATTCTGAATTTGTCCTCCTTGTAAATTTGCTTGGAACAAAGCACATGTGAAATTCACTGTGTGCAGGTATTAATATGGATTTCATCCTGGACTGTTTTTCAATAAAGGGCTGGGGGGAAAAGCAATTCATTGGAAAAGGATTTGACAAATTGATCGATTATTCGAGATAATCATTATTGCAGCAGTGTTTTTTGACCAGATTGTCTAGCGGCGATATCTCAGAAAAACATCTTCCTCTGCAAATTTTGTCGTGAATCCATCATCCGTTTTTCAAAACACAGTGCAAGCAGACGCTGCATTTTGACCAGCGGCCATTTTTCTCAAATCCTCTGGTTGTGATTGGAATGATTTTTGCTTCTTGCGGATTTCCAAGTGAGCATGTTGTGTTGCACTCTCCTTCAAGGCGGCTGCTGCGGCTCCGATTCCAAGACGTATGTGGTGGGCGGCTGGTCGTGGGCTTGGTGGCTCCTCTCCGACACGCAAAGGTGAAGACGCGCGCGTCGCCCTTCGACCCCTCGTGGATCGACTTCCGTGATTGGTCGGTGCCTGATCCCTTTGCAAGTGCCACGTCATTTTCAGTCGACACCAAGTGGCAAAACGAATAAATAGATGGTTGTGGCTTGTGAAGGCATTTTGGGGTTGACTTCCACTTTAAGGGAGGGCGTGGCCATGTCATGACTTTTGTTGTCAGATGTGTCATTTTGATTGCCATGGTGATGTTGCGCACATGCTTGCAGAATCACGTTGGAGATTATGACGTTGCAGCCGCGCTGTGAGGACGTGGAGACGGCGGAGGGCGTGGCCATCACCGTCACGGGCGTGGCTCAGGTAACCATATACAAATGCATAACTGATTGCTTCATGTGATAGATTGTTCAAGCTTGTTAAACATTTTCCAGTCTTAAAAGTAGGTTGGATGTCCCGATCTTCCTTTTTCACATCCGAGTCACCCGATTTTGAGGATGTGCCATTATTGAGTTTTGATCCGATACCTCAGCAATGTATTGACCAAAACAAAAGTGCATCCAAATTGTCCACATTACAACCTTTTATAATGGAGCACTGGTTGAAACCAAGCGAGCGTTGGCCTTGCCGTTCGTCCGTCACAAGCTTGTCGTGTGGCTCGCGTGCAGGTGAAGGTGATGACTGAGCCGGACCTCCTGGCGCTGGCGTGCGAGCAGTTCCTGGGCAAGTCGGTGATGGAGATCAAAGCGGTGGTCCTGCAGACCCTGGAGGGGCACCTGCGCTCCATTTTAGGTCCGCACAAGGCAAACATTTGGACAAATATTCACCAAATGCCACTTTGACGCCAAATTGACACTTTCCACACGCTTGCACCTTTTCCATCGTTTTGAAAATGGAAGTCGTCCAGCCATCTGCACTTCACCGCCAATGATTCCAACCTCCCATTCACCATTGATTGGACAAATCAAAAACTCAAAAGAAAGCCTGCAACCAACAAATGTTTCAAGCATCAATTCAAATCTATTTTTTTTAATTCATTTGATGAGTTGGATTAAAAAAAACAAAAAACAACGATCCTTTCTTGAAAAATGAGACCTGATTTCAAATTGACAGTGCCGAAAAGTGATGGTGACTCCCTTCCCTCCCGGTTGACAAAATGTTGAGGAGTCAAAACTTTTCAACAACGCAAACATCTGCTTTCAAATCAAATGGATATTTCACAAATGATTTCGCAATTACCAAAACAGTTGTTGATCATCAATTAGTTGCCAATTTGATCGAGTACATCTCAAGCTGTTGGTTGGCCTTTGGCAAGCATTTGGTGGCTCACTACCTCCTGTACTGTCATGTGACGCATGTCATGTGACGCGTGTTTGCACACAGGAACGTTGACGGTGGAGCAGATCTACCAAGATCGAGACCAGTTTGCCAAACTGGTGCGGGAGGTTGCGGCGCCCGACGTGGGTCGCATGGGCATCGAGATCCTCAGCTTCACCATCAAGGTGGGTCGTCGTCGTCGTCGCCGTCCACGTTACAGCGGCGCTCACGTTTTCTTGCGTCTTACAGGACGTGTACGACAAACTGGACTACCTGAGCTCGCTGGGCAAGACCCAGACAGCTGCCGTCCGGCGGGACGCCGACATCGGCGTGGCGGAAGCCGAGCGGGACGCCGGCATACGGGTAAGCGGGCGCGGGCCGCCATTCCCGTGAAAGGGAGCCGAAGAGGAGGGGCGACCCCAATTTTTCTGCAAAAACACATCTGTGATCACACTTTGTGTATGTTGGGCTTTATCTACGGGCCGGACGCTGTCCAAAGTGCTCTCCACCTTGGATGGATTGAGTGAGGTGGCGAAAAAAGTTGTCCTTTAGTTTGAAATGGTCTTTTTTTGGCCGGACCAAGCTAAGCGTAGAACCCAGGCTAGCTAATGCTAAGCTAGCCACCCCTTGAAAAACTCAATTTGTTTGTTCCGATGGCGGATGGGGTGATTGAATTGCATTTCTGTTCATTTGGTTGGGCAAAGATGAGTTGCGAGACTTTGCAGCCAGTGTGCTCACACGGCAAATTCAACTTTAATGTCAAGGGTTGCCTTTCAACATCTGCGTGTGCGTGGCCCCTCAGGAAGCCGAGTGCAAGAAGGAGATGATGGACGTCAAGTTCCAGGCCGACACCAAGATGGCCGACTCTAAGCGAGAACTGGAGCTGCAGAAAGCGTCCTTCAACCAGGAAGTCAACACCAAGGTGGGCGTGCAAAGCACTTCCTGATTGGTCAGCTCCTTAACAACATGATCAGCGGCCCAAACATTCATTTGCAAATAAACTCCAGAGACAATAGGAAAAAATACAAAATGTGACAAAATACTCTGAATATGTGAATCCATGGGTGTCAAACTGTGAGTATGCAGTCGACTGTAGTTTGAAGTTGTAATATCACCAATCACCACTAGATGGCAGACATGTTTGTCTAACACTACAACGTGAGTAGGTCTCTTTTTTTTTTTTTTGTGTGGATTTGGAATCATAAGGAGGACAAACAAACATACAACCTCTAATATTAACATTTTGGGTGTGTTCATTTTATTGAAATGAGTTATTGGACTGAATGTTGTTTTCTCGTTTCTTCTTGTGGTCCGTTTGCAGAAGGCCGAAGCCCAGCTGGCGTACGAGCTGCAGGCGGCCAAGGAGCAGCAGAAGATCCGCTTGGAGGAAATGGAGATCCAGGTGGTGCAGCGGCGCAAGCAGATCGCCGTAGAGGAGAAGGAGGTCCAGCGCGCCAACAATGAGCTGATTGCCACCGTCAAGCGGCCCGCCGAGGCCGAAGCCTTCAAGATGCAGCAGCTGGCCGAGGGGCACAAGTGAGAAACGCTTTTTTTTTTTTTTTGGGATCAGAATTCATGTTGACGCTGAGTCAGCAAAAATGTCGACCGCACTTGACAGAATTTCATGACTCGTTTAATTCTGATGATTTCCAGTGTTGACCATCGTTTCCTCATTCGCAACCAGGGTTATTATACTTTTTTAATTTTCATTTTAGTTAGTTTTTATTTAGTTTTGGATTTTGTTTTGTTTTTATTTTAGCTTTAATTAGTTTTCAGAGTGGTTCTGTTAGTTTTTATTAGTTTTATTTATTTAATAAATGCTTACTTTTAGTTTAGTTTTAGTTAGTGTCAGTATTAGTTTTTTTTTTTTAAATGTGTATGACTTGTGTGCAATATTTAAAAAACACCATGGGAGCGACGTCATCTGAAGGTGCTTTTCTATTGGCTCCTGCTAGATGACGGCACTTCTGTGTGACACACTTTCAAATGTCCTTATTCCGGTTAATATTAAAAAAAAAATCTACTTAAAATCACATTAAATTATCCCCAATGGCTCATTAATTAATTACCAAAGACTAAAATGAAGGACATTTTTTCTATCATTATAGTTAGTTTTGTTAACATAAAATGTAGTTAGTTAATTTTTGTTTTTTTTTAAAAGCATTTCTGTTTTTATTTTATTTTATTAACAAAATTGTTTTTGGAATTTTAATTGTATTTTTTTGTTAATTATAGTTAACTAAAATAACCTTCTTCCCACCTCGCAAATCACTATAAAAGAGATTTATTTGTTTATTTATTTATTTTTAAGTAGGAAAGTGTCAAGTTGAAAGGGTGATTCTGAGCAGACGAAGCATTTGTACGGACGCTCCTTTTCTTGACGTCTGACAGGCCAGCGACCATGTCGATGTCTGCAAACAAATGTGGCGCTTGTCTGCCGCTACTGACAAAATCCCAAGTGGGATGGCGTAGAGGTCGCCAGCCGCAAAATATCGCTTGTGCACTCACAGTGGCCGTCGAGGCCAATTTGGAGATTTGAAGGCCGCCCGAGAGCTCTTTTCACGCTTGTTATGCTTTCAGGAAGCAGCGCGTGCTGATAGCGCAGGCCGAGGCGGAAAAGATCCGAAAGTTGGGCGAGGCGGAGGCGTCGCGCGTGGAGGCGGTGGGTAAGGCCGAGGCCGAGAAGATGAGGCTGAAGGCCGACGCCTACCGGCAATACGGCGACGCCGCCAAGACCGCCCTGGTCCTCCAAGCCCTGCCCGAGGTAACGCCGCCTTCGCCCGCCCACCCGCCGCGCTGGGCTCAGGAAGTGATGTGGCTTGTTCCCGCAGATTGCCGCCAAGGTAGCGGCGCCGTTGGCCAAGACCAACGAGATCGTCATCCTGGGCGGGGACGGCGGCGGACGCGTGGTGGGTGAAGTCAACCGACTCCTGGCCGAACTTCCCGCGTCGGTTAACGCGCTCACAGGCGTCGACTTGACCAAGGTACTGACAGAAACAAACCTTTCTTGACACTGATACTGGGCCCATCGTGAGGCCCGCTCCAATATTTGTCAGGCAAATTTAAAAAATATGGAATCGCTTTGTTTTGGTCGCTTATAACAACAAAGAGAGGAAGTACAGGCACAACATTTGACTTTGTCTGACTTGACAAAAACCAGTGGTGAGCGGTGACTTTTTCGAGTGGGCCTGCTGAAGTGTCACATATGCGAGCGCACTTGCGGGCAAGAGCTGAAATATTTTGGGGTATTTTTATTATTAATTTCAATATTAAATATTATTTAATAATTATTTTATACCGCTGTGTAGGTACACAATTAAAGCGGAAATATTCAGGACTGATGCAGGTTGATCCGCACATCGACTCAGCATTTCTTAACTCATTCACTGCCAGTCATTATAGAAAATTTTTACATTTCCAATACTCACGTGATATTACATTCAATAATTATATATAAACCGAATCTACCAAATAACAGAATAGACTCCCTACTTTTTGTCCCGTCCCGTTCTTTTATAATTGACAGCAGAAAAATGTAGGTTTGCCAACATACAGCCATTTCTCCCATGGACTCTGAAACTGTGTTTATTTCGTATAAAATGGGGCAATGATGTCATCTACCGGTGGTTGGGCATCAGTAAAGTTGTTTCCAAGTTTGATATTTACAGTGGAGCATGCTCAGATTCGCCCCCATTTAGCACCGCTCTAAAAAATACAATTGACAAGTATACTTGTCAAAGGCAGTGAATGAGTTTTAAATAATGTTTAAAATACAAAAAACTCATTCCATAAAAATAGTAAAAACTTTTTTTTTTTTGGTCACAAGTGGATAGTCGACGTTGAAAGCAAAAAAGAAACGTAAACAGGAATACAAAATGATTGATTAGAAAACCAAAATGAATGAGAAACATCACAAGTGACCATTGACCAAAAGCACAATCATTTTCCTTTCGGCCAACAAGAGGACGCTGCTGCAAAATCATCCAATTTCCATTTGCAAGAAACTGACCTGTAATCTGATTAAAAAATTTTCTGTAACTGATCTTGAGTACGTGCGGTGATTCCGGTACATGGATTGCGTTCCTGTTTGTGTGGCGATGCGAAAAGTGCGTTGACGCCTCTGCCATCTGCTGCTCGCAGATTCCGCTGCTGCAGAAGATGGCCAAGACCAGTGCATGAATGGCGGCGATGGTCAGTTGCTCCAAATCTGCTTTGGTGCCTTAGCGGACCTTCAAGCTCCTCTCAGTCTGCTGCTGCTGCTGCTGGGATCCTGCCGGCGTTCGCCGTTGGTCACGGTGGCGCCGAGCTGAGCTTTCCTTTCCACAAGCTGCTTCTTCTTTTTCTTCTTCTTCATTTTCCTGGGAATCGCTCACAATCCACGGCGGTGGGGTGTCAAACTCATTTGCGCACATTCACCACAAATTTAACTTGCGGATTAACAAGCAAGAAATAACAATTGCAAGTACATTTGCAAAATATTGTCATTGATTATTGTTGCAAATTGATCATCGGAGGGTTTAGGGTTGCCATTCAGCTGCAACTTCAGCTATGCTCGCCATGCATGCTTGCGTTTTTTACTTTCCCGTTTGATGTGAGTGTGAAGAGTACAAGTGCAAAGTTGCAACAGAGTCAGGTCTCTTTGTGATGTGGCACACGAATCCGACGCCAGCGCAGTCTGGCCGCTGCTTACCTGATGGAGACATCAAGAAAAGCGATGATGTGAAATGATCGGCTTCAGAAAATGTTGGCTCGGCTTCCACAAAATCTTTCAAATGGTCATGAGCGAAGGGCAGTGTTGACGTGCGGCCATTTTGTAGCGCGTTTGGAATGTGCAGTGGGGAATCCTACAAGAAAAGTAGTCGACATATCCCAGCATGCATTGCACCCCACCAATCTGAAGTTTCTTGTTGGAGCAAACGTCAGCTGGCTTTTGATGATGACGACATCCCCATCTTTGGCCCCATGAGTCAATCACAACCAAAATCCCAATACAGTTGCTTGAAATGTTTTTGTTTTTTTTATTATAGGATGTCAGTTGTACCCGTTTTTCCGCTATTGGCCTGCTCCCTATCCCCCAAGAATACCGAGAGTCCACTGTATTCATTTTGGCCTCACGTTTGCTCCACTTTTTTGACACATTTCTCCAAATCGCAAATGCAGTCATTGGGATTATTTGATTGTTACTTTTGTAGCAGGAAATGAGCAAATGTGTGAGAACACACTCCCAACTCCTCAAATCACTTCAAAGGATTTAGTGGACTTGACATGAAAGATTGCGTCATGTGCGCAGATTCTACGTGGACGTCTGCAGGGCTGGACTGGCCATCTGTCAAATGGGGCAGATGTCCAGTGGGCCGGCATGGGGTCTGTTAGGGCCGATGTGGTGCTATTTCATGATTTCAGCCCAAGAGAGTGGCCGGCCCACCATTTGGAGGGAGCAGCCTATTCGTGCAAATGGTAGCAGTCAAGTTGCAGAGCTCCGTGGTAGCCACGGCTGCTCAGGAAATCATATTGGAATACAAAATTTAAACCAATCAGTTTATTCAAATCTAACGTTTGATTCTCCCGGTCAATTTCAATGATATTTTCACACCTTAGCCGAGAAGTCGTTTACCATTATCATCCGGTGTTACTTTTATGAAATAAAATGTGCACATATCCAGAACCTTGTGCAACATGTTCACAATATAAACTGGGACAAGCTGAGGTAATAACCATCCTTTAGAATGATGAAAAATGAAGAGATTTTTGCGCGGTTGGCGTTTTAAGATATGATTGCACGTGTAGGTGCCGTGAGTCTGCCAGTCTGAATCCAAATGCCAGGGCCTTTTTTTTTTTTTTTTTTTTTTTTTTTTTTTTTTTCTTCTTCCTTGGCAGTCCAAAACAGCCCTGAAACATCTGCACGCCACTCTGTCACATGATCCTATACTGACAAATTTGGGATACATCTTCTGCTTTGACTGTGCTGATTTTTTTGTTGTTGTTGTTGACAAATGACTGTTGTGATTCTTGTTGATGTACTTGATGTTGTTTTTTTTGTTTTTTTAATGCTTTATTAACAGTTCAACACAGCTTTACACTTAATAATGCGACGTACTTGATGTTGTTAAACTGTCAACTTGCGATGGTGATGACGTCATCATCATCATCTTGGGTAAAAGGTTCCAAGAAAGGTGGACCTTTTTCAGGAATCGGAAGTGATTGGTCAGGGAAACGATGATAATCACGTCTCCCAATATTTTGTTGACAAGGACTCAATCCAAATATTTGACACGGCTCTCGTTGAATGCATGACACAAGTTTGAAGTGACAATGTTAAGCGTCTTTGTTTCCCGCTGGCGTCAGATTGAAACCTCCTGTTCAAATGTGGTCCAATTTCATATTTTTTTCACAAATCTTTCATACCTTTCATGGGGTCAGTCCCCACATCGGTCTGTTATTAATTTATTTTCTTACAAAGTCTAAAGTGTTGAAAATTGTTTACTGTCTTTGACGGTGACGCGATGTTTTTGGCTTAACAAAAGTGCTATTTTTTTCCCTCCCTTAAAAACTAATGATTTGGGAGATCTGAGGCTTTTACCTGACGCAGCGATACAATTTTTTTTTTTCGTCAACCTTTATTTAACCGGATTAAAAAAAACAACAACATTGAGATGAAGATCTTAATTAGATTATGAACAAACAAAAGTCAGAATTGTGGGTTTTATCGTGAATATTGTTAAGTTGTGCTGATGTTTGAAATGTTATTTTTCTGTATGACTTAGCATGAATTTGGCCATAAATATTTTTGTGCTTATAAGCGTTTACCATTTTTTTTAAAACAGTCTTTTTCTATTCTAAATTTTCGATCTGCAAGAAAACAAAAACAAAAAAAGGCAAAGAAGAGTGAAACCAGAGTGAATAAAACGCGACCCATCTTAACAGAATTTGTTAAAGCGGCGCTAGGTAGCTACACGGTCTTTTTAAGATGCGTGCCTACAGCGAGCTAGGCTAGGAGGGGCAAAGTCGTTAACGAATTCCATACATAAGTGTGAACGGCAAGAAAAACGTTAACTTAGTGTTGCGATTTGCGAACAATACCGTGCGATTTTCACAAGGCGAGTGGGAATACCGGTGATCTTTTAACAGGGCGAAGTACTTGACGTGTTCCCCACCCCCACATTCGTAATAATAACGCTAGCATGGGCGTTGACAAAAAAAAGAGCCGGTTGAGAATTGAGCAAATCACTTTATACAATAATTTCAACGTCCTTTTTAAGTATTTATTTATTTATTTATTTATTTTGTCCTTAAAGTTTTTATTTTTAAAATGTCCGTGTCGTCGAAAAAAAAAAAGCATTGCCTGTGGAGGGAACGTCGCCCTTGCCAACATGGCCGCCACGTAGGCACATCGGGCTGCCACTGCGGTCAAGCCAGCCGCCACTCGAAAAGACGAAGTCAAGCCAGCCGCCCCAACGATTGTTAATACTGTGCATTACGGTAACATGCCGACGTGCCCCTGCGCTGGCCACCTTCAAAATAAAAGCTGCTCAACACCTGGTTTAGGGTTTAAAATAAAGAATCATAAAAAAATAACGGTTTGTTATTCCAGAACCAGACCAGTTCTAAGGGACACTACACCACCCCAGGTATCCAGCCAAAGTACTTTCAACCAAATCTGATGTTGCATTTCAAAATAAAACTCATTTGAACATTGCAATCTCGACTATAATCCCTGATTTCAAAAAAATCATTAAAAATTCATGGTTTGTTATCCCAGGACCAGACCAGTTCTAAGGGACACGACACCATCCCAGGTATCCAGCCAAAGTACTTTGAACAAAATCTGATGTTGCATTTCAAAATAAAACTCATTTGAACATTGCAATCTCGACTATAATCCCTGATTTAAAAAAATCATTAAAAATTCATGGTTTGTTATCTCAGGACCAGACCAGTTCTAGGGGACACTACACCACCCCAGGTATCCAACCAAAGTACTTTGAACAAAATCTGATGTTGCATTTCAAAATAAAACTCATTTGAAAAGTTACATCTCGACTATAATCCCTGATTTCAAAAAATCATTAAAAATTCATGGTTTGTTATCCCAGGACCAGACCAGTTCTAAGGGACACGACACCATCCCAGGTATCCAGCCAAAGTACTTTGAACAAAATCTGATGTTGCATTTCAAAATAAAACTCATTTGAAAATTGAAATCTCAACATTAATCCCTGATTTCAAAAAATCATTACAAATTCATGGTTTGTTATCCCAGGACCAGACCAGTTCTAAGGGACACGGCACCATCCCAGGTATCCAGCCAAAGTACTTTGAACAAAATATGATGTTGCATTTCAAAATAAAACTCATTTGAAAAATAAAATCTAGACTATTATTGCTGATTTAAAAAAATCATTAAAAATTCATGATTTGTTATCCCAGGACCAGACCAGTTCTGATGGACACTACAGCACCCCAGGTATCCAGCCAAACTACTTTGAACAAAATCTGATGTTGCATTTCAAAATAAAACCCATTTGAAAATTTAAATCTCGACTATTATTGTTGATTTAAAAAAATCATTAAAAATTCATGGTTTGTTATCCCAGGAACAGACCAGTTCTAAGGGACACGACACCATCCCAGGTATCCAGCCAAAGTACTTTGAACAAAATCTGATGTTGCATTTCAAAATAAAACTCATTTGAAAATTGAAATCTCAACATTAATCCCTGATTTCAAAAAATCATTAACAATTCATGGTTTGTTATCCCAGGACCAGACTAGTTCGAGGGGACACTACAGCACCCCAGGTATCCCGCCAAAGTACTTTGAACAAAATCTGATGTTGCATTTCAAAATAAAACTCATTTGAAAATTTAAATCTCGACTATTATTGCTGATTTCAAAAAATCATTAAAAATTCATGGTTTGTTATCCCAGGACCAGACCAGTTCTGAGGGACACTACACCACCCCAGGTATCCAACCAAAGTACTTTGAACAAAATCTGATGTTGCATTTCAAAATTTTTGAAATCAGCAATAATAGTCGAGATTTAAATTTTCAAATGAGTTTTATATTGAGATGCAACATCAGATTTTGTTTAAAGTCCTTTGGTTGGATACCTGGGGTGGTGTAGTGTCCCTTAGAAGTGGTCTGGTCCTGGGATAACAAACCATGAATTTTTAATGATTTTTTGAAATCAGGGATTAATGTCGAGATTTCAATTTTCAAATGAGTTTTATTTTGAAATGCAACATCAGATTTTGTTCAAAGTAGTTAGGTTGGATACCTGGGGTGGTGTAGTGTCCCTCAGAACTGGTCTGGTCCTGGGATAACAAACCATGAATTTTTAATGATTTTTTGAAATCAGGGATTATAGTCGAGATGTAACTTTTCAAATGAGTTTTATTTTGAAATGCAACATCAGATTTTGTTCAAAGTACTTTGGTTGGATACCTGGGGTCGTGTACTGTCCCTCAGAACTGGTCTGGTCCTGGGATAACAAACCATGAATTTTTAATGATTTTTTGAAATCAGGGATTATAGTCGAGATGTAACTTTTCAAATGAGTTTTATTTTGAAATGCAACATCAGATTTTGTTCAAAGTAGTTTGGTTGGATACCTGGGGTGCTGTAGTGTCCCTTAGAAGTGGTCTGGTCCTGGGATAACAAACCATGAATTTTTAATGATATTTTGAAATCAGGGATTAATGTCGAGATTTCAATTTTCAAATGAGTTTTATTTTGAAATGCAACATCAGATTTTGTTCAAAGTAGTTTGGTTGGATACCTGGGGTGGTGTAGTGTCCCCTAGAACTGGTCTGGTCCTGGGATAACAAACCATGAATTTTTAATGATTTTTTTAAAATCAGCAATAATAGTCTCGATTTTATTTTTCAAATGGGTTTTATTTTGAAATGCAACATCAGATTTTGTTCAAAGTACTTTGGCTGGATACCTGGGATGGTGTAGTGTCCCTTAGAACTGGTCTGGTCCTGGGATAACAAACCATGAATTTTTAATGATTTTTTTAAATCCAATAATAGTCGAGATTTAAATTTTCAAATGGGTTTTATTTTGAAATGCAACATCAGATTTTGTTCAAAGTAGTTTGGCTGGATACCTGGGGTGCTGTAGTGTCCATCAGAACTGGTCTGGTCCTGGGATAACAAACCATGAATTTTTAATGATTTTTTTAAATCAACGTCAACAAAAAGCAGGGTTAGCATGCGCAAAATGAATCTAACCACAATAATTCGAATACCAAAAACAACCTACCTCTTGGCTGCGGGAAACTTTAAGCACCTGGCGCGTAAGTGCGATCACGTCCACGCTGCAAATCCCTGATTTCAAAAAATCATTAAAAATTCATGGTTTGTTATCCCAGGACCAGACCACTTCTAAGGGACACTACACCACCCCAGGTATCCAACCAAAGGACTTTAAACAAAATCTGATGTTGCATCTCAATATAAAACTCATTTGAAAATTTAAATCTCGACTATTATTGCTGATTTCAAAAATTTTGAAATGCAACATCAGATTTTTTTGAAAGTACTTTGGTTGGATACCTGGGGTGGTGTAGTGTCCCTCAGAACTGGTCTGGTTCTGGAATAACAAACCGTTGTTTTTTTATGATTCTTTATTTTAAACCATAAACCAGGTGTTGCTCAGCTTTTATTTTGAAGGTGGCCAACGCAGGGGCACGTCGGCACGTTACCGTAATGCACAGTATTAACAATCGTTGGGGTGGCTGGTTTGACTTCGTCTTTTCGAGTGGCGGCTGGCCTGACCGCAGTGGGCTGCCGGTCAGATTGCATATCCAGTCGTCTCTTTCTCTTCGTGAAGGGGTCGCTTTATAAATAAAAAAAAAAAGTGATACTTGTTACCACCAAATTACGCAGGTCACCGGTGGTCGTCATGTTGTCGGGCCAGATTGATGTCATATGAAATTTTTGCTTTTTGGGTGACGACGCTAATTATTGCTCAGGCATTCTCCGCCGGCGACTGTTGGTGGAGGTGGGAGTGGAGCTTCCTCATGAGCATGCGCAGTGAGCGCCAAACGGCAATTGAGCGCAGCCAGCAGGGCCTGAGGCTAGCGGGCTAGCAAGCTGCCCAGCGGTCACTTTGTCGCCGATTAGGTTCAAGTCGAGAATGTTGTCTGCGTCGTCTTCCCTGACCCCCCGCAAGATGAGCGCGTCACGTCGCTAGCTGCGAGGAGCGTAAGTAGCAAGCGCACGTCACTCGACGCCGCCCGTTTGTCACTCTCGTTAGCTGGTGGCTCACTATCCTAGCTGTATCCTAGCCCAGTGGTTCTCAACCCTGGTCCTCGGGGACCCTATCCAGCCTGTTTACACGTCTCCCGAGGCCAACACAGGTGAGGATCGTTATCAGGCTTCATATAGAGTTTACCGATTAGCTGATCTATTGAATACTTGTGTTGGCTGAGCGAGACATGCAAAACAGGCTGGATAGGGCTCTCCGTGGACCGGGGTTGAGTCCCAGCACGAAGACAAAGGGTGCGTTGGAAAATCTCCCAGCGCGCACTGTTTCACATCAACCGTTTAGAAACGTTTTCGAACTGTGCTGTTCGTTTGAGTCTGGACGATTATGGAAACGATGCTAATCATTATTAGTTTTGAATGATATTTAAATCACTATTAGTGTATGATTTTTTCCCCCTTGAATTCAAATGGTGGTGGTAAAATGAACTACTCCAAACGATACTTAAGGCTTTCACCCAGTGTTTTATTAACCTGGCGGACCACCAGGATGCTCTGCATGTAAAATGGAGAAAAAGAGCAGTCTTGCAATATGGCCGCCGTGTTGTTGACGTGCATGCTGTCTACTTTCAGGTGAGGAGCTACAGCAGAGGCCGACACCGGCCAGCGAAACGCACATCACCAAGCGTTGACGGGCTGACGCACTTCTCGGCCTCGGCGGGCTGGACCTAGTTTTGTCTGGCACCTGATCGACACCCTTTCAGAGAAATGTGAGCCCGTTGTCTGGCCGCAGGCGTATCTTGTGACCTGTTTTGTGGCGCGTTTGCTAAAACACTTGTTGACTGACAGCATCGCCAGCTATTCTGACATCGTCAAAGTTCTGCAGAGCAAGAACATCAGCCACGCAGGCTAGGCGGGGGTCTTTTGGCCGAGTTGCTCTCTAACCGTGACTGCCATGGACCCGCCCTTTCACCCGCATGACCTGACTGGGCCCGCCCCCTCGTGCCAGAATCACGGGCCGATGCCGAACCGAAGGCTCACCCACGAGCCGCTGCAGCAGCATTGTCCATTTAATGCTCTGCCGATGTGTGGCCAGAGCCTCGTGGGATCACAGACCCTCCCCCGGACCTCGGACGCCACGTTCAGTGGAATCCAGCTGCCCCGCTCCCAAACGCTGGGAGCCGTACCAGGTGGTCTCCATCCTCGGCAAACCGTGCCCGGCAGTCTCCAGCCAGCACACCACCCCCGGATGCCAGGCGCCATACCGGCTGGTCTTCATCTACCGCACGCCCAGACCATCCCCGGCGGTCTCCAGACTCCAGGAGTTGTGTCTGGTGGCCTCCAGCAGGCGCCTCCGGGGGCTTACGGACCCCGCAAACTCCCGGACTCGGACGCGCCTCCCAACGTCACGGTTTCTACCTCCACCATCCCGCTGTCCATGGCCGCCAGCTTGCAGCAGCGGGGGGGCGGCGACCTGAGCAGCATCGTGCACCAGATCAGCCAATTGTGTCAGGCCCGCGCCGGGGCGGGCGCCACCTCCGTGTGCGAGGGCCAGATCGCCAACCCCAGCCCCATCAGTCGGAACCTGCTCATCAACGCCAGCTCCAGGGTGTCTGCGCCGGGGCCCACCGACACGCTCCCGGCTCCGCCCCCCGGCGCCGCTGTCCGGTCGCAGCTCGGCCCGCCCGTCGCTAACGCGGTGGCCGCTTTCCCCGCAGATGCCATCCAGACCCACCGGCAGTCTGTTTGGACCCAACCTCCTGAGGGGGTCCGCCCCTGCAAGAGCCTCCGCTTGGACCACGCGGCGGAGCGCAACTTTCCCACCCGGACCCTCGGCTACCTCTGCAAACCGCCGTCTCCCGTCGGCCCCCCCGGCCCTTACGCTGACGCCGATCGCGCCAACTCGCCATGGGGTGCGAGCCAGGTGCCGACGGGCTTCCAGGCGGGCCGTGTGGTAGGAGCCAAGTACCGATTGAGCAAAGAAATTCTTCCAGGACACTCCAAGATGGCATCAGACTTGGACTTCCTCGGGGGGCAGGACTTTGTGACGGCCGGTTTTCCGGATCCCACCGTGGACTCGATGGACGGTTCTGCCGCGGGCCCACCTCGGGGCGCTGCTTGTGCTCTCCATCGTGCCTACCGGTAAACGGCGGATTGACATCTGGCGTGCGTGGGCCCGCCAAGTCTTTTGGGCATGTTTGCCGCTTTTGGGCCACGTTTGGTGCAAGGACTCGGCAGCGCAAACGTGACGCCGTCATGGGCTCGCGTTGTCTCACTGCTGCCATCAGATGAGAAATACTTGAAAGGTGGGCAGAGACACAGCCGTTGGCGGTCATGTGACGGGAAGTCAAGTGGCTCTTGTTGACTTGTGGCCTAATGTTGATAGTGCTGATGATTGACGAACATCGTAATTTGACGCGTTGCAGCAACTCTGCAACATTTCAATCATGCTTTCGTCTGCTCTTTCACTTCCAATAAATGTGACTTTAAAAAGGATACTTTTTGTCAGAGGAATTACTAGACATAATTTGCATTGTTTTTGTATTGATTGAAGTGTGTTTATATTCATTTTTTATGAATTGGATAAAAGAAAAAAAACACTCCTTTTATATATTTTGGGTGAATATTTTTAACCAAATCAACTTCACTCGACAAGGGTGCTCATCGTTTGCGGATCTAACATAAGGTCATCCGACCTTCTTCATGGAACGTTTCTGCATACGTATTGTGGAAATTAAATCACAATTAGCCAAAGCTGCCGCCAAGGTTTACATCAGGGTGATGTCACATGACTCCTGTATTCTTGTGTTCCATTACGCTCCCCACTTCTTTCCTAACATCACATATTCTGATTCTGCAATTACAGTGGTTGAGAAAAAAAATACAAATAAAATGTAAACAAATGACAAAAAGAACCAAATAGTGATTCCACTCCACATAGCAGATTAAATGTGATATTGTAACCGGTAACGAGAGAACAAAATGGATTTATAAGAACGCGAGTCATTTGCATTTCTATACATAATTGGGGGGTTATTGAATTTTTATCTCTTCTGGCACCCAGTGCAATTCTGCGCTGATTGCTAATTGTGTAAATGGGGTGATGATCTCCATAGCCCCTTCAGACCTGCTCCTTTTTATTTATTTATTTATTTATGGGCTAATTTGCGACACTCAAAACACCCACTGACAGACAGCTTTGGCAGAGAAGTATTGCGCTTTATATGCTGTGCGAAGCTCTGCAAAACAAAGCCGAACCACTTCCTGAACCCTGAAGTGTTACACGTCATGGGTGATGTCATTTACCCGGAATGAATCACGCCTCGATACGCGCTTCACATTGTCGCAATAAAAGTTTCAAAAAATAAAAAATAGATACATATGCGCTTCAGAAATGGCTCCGAATGCTCGGCCAGATCATTGATTACGTCTATCCCATCCCAACGTAAGGCTGCTTTGTGCGCATGCGCATGACTATCTCCAAAGTTTAGGGTGGGAGAGTTAGCAATAGCATTAGCGCAGCGAGCGAAGCAACCAACCGCAGTGTAATGGCGGCCTCGGTGTTGTTGGGCTCTGCGGCGGACAACACCGGACTCGGCTTCGCGGTTGGAGGTGGCGGCGGCGGTAGCGGCACCGGTGCCGGTGTAGGGAGCGTCCTGGTGGCCGGTAACAACGGCCTGGCGTCGGCGGCGGGCCCGGTGCCGTGGAACCGTTCTCTGGAGCGGGCTCTGGACGAAGCCTCGGCCACCGGGTGTCTGAACCTCAGTGGCAGGAAGCTCAAGGATTTCCCCCGCGGAGCCGTCAACCACGACCTGACCGACACCACCCGGGCCGGTGAGTCCCTCTGAGCCGTCGACGTCGTCCGAATGTTACCTGAACACTTTGATGTTGCTTTCGTGCAAGTTGGGAGTCTTGGTTACTTCCAAGTTGACAACAACATGTTGCTTGATCCGCCACAAGCGAACAACATTCAGTCCAAAAGTCCCAGGTCCAAGTTAGGACCTTTCGGAAAAGTTCGGTCGCTGTCGTCTTCGTTGTGTTTAGGCGACAAGGTGAGGTTTTGTCAACTTTCGGACACTTTCGAAGACACTCTGACAACTTTGGTGATGCTAGCGCGTTAGCCCGCCGCATTAGCATCCTGCTAATGCTTCAACTTGTGCGTTTAATCAGGGACGTTAAACTCTTGACAGAAACTCTAAGTGGCTCAATTAACTTTGAATAACATCTATTCTAAATGTTTCCCGTTGTTCTGCTGCAAACCATCGAAAGTACATAGTCACATTTATTTGTCTTGTTTCAAACCTTGGAACAGTCTGAAATGTGTTTACAGAAATGATGTCAACATCGTGCAACTTACAGATCAAGTAGCCAGTTTAGAGACGGCTAACGTTACATTTACTTTGAAACACAACCACTTTCAACATCACAGATATGTCAGTGTTCACTTTGAAGATGGTGGTGACCCAAAGTTGTGAAAAAAATAACTGCACCTCACATACAAATATTTTGATTTGACTGTGCATGTATGAAGCTTAACAAAGTTTGTTCTTAGAAAATCACATGACACACAACAAGATGGCATCATGTCAAGAAGATAACCTCGTTGATTCATGCTCATGCTGCATACCTAATTGTGTGCGTTTTGTGTGCGCTCACGCAGACTTGTCTCGGAACCGCCTATCAGATCTTCCGGTGGAGGTGTGCCTGCTGGTGTCACTCGAGAGTTTGAACGTCTACCAGAATTGTTTGAGATCTCTGCCTGAGCACATGATCAACCTGCAGGCCCTCACCTACCTGAACCTCAGGTAGCACGCACGCACGCACACACGCATACACGCACACACCCCCTCGCTGTCTCACTCACTGATGCTGTGCGTCCGCATCAGCCGCAATCAGCTGTCGGCGTTGCCGGTGGTCCTGTGCAGCCTCCCACTGAAGGTTCTGATTGCGTGCAACAACAAACTGGTGGCGCTGCCTCAAGAAGTGGGCCAGCTGAGGCATCTGACGGAGCTGGTGAGTATCCACAGACGCTCATCCGTCCGTCCGACGCTGACTTGCCGGGACCGTTGATCAGTACCGCCTCCCTGTAGGATGTCAGCTGTAACGAGATCAGGACGCTGCCTTCTCAGGTTGGCCAGCTGGAGGCGCTCAGAGACCTCAACATCAGGAGGAACCACCTGGTCGCCCTTCCTCCAGGTATATTGGATAATTTTTCATTTTATTTTTGATTTTCTTTTGAATTTTTGCTTCTCATACTCAGTTTTAATAAGTGTAATTTTTAGAACGGATTTGCTACTTTTGATTTTCAGAGGAATGCTCATGTTTAGCTTATTTTTCACTCCTTTTAGTGTTTTTTGTTTTGTTTTGTGTCATGGGGTTTACGCAAATGCCTGATTTAAAAAGGGCACACATTAATTCAGTTGGCATTTTTGTCCTTTCTCATGTCCTTGTGATGTGGCGAAACGCTGTACCAAGTATTGCTCCAATTCAAAGTACGCACTGGAATATGTTCGGATTTTGTGCTTGTCTGCTAGCTCAAAGCAAGAATACGTCAGTCGAAAATGTGAAGACATTTTGCACCGCTATTGTGGAAATAAGGAACTTTCCAAATTGTGCCAAAGGAGGCTCCAGCCCGACGGCATATTTGACATTCGCAAAGGAATCTCTCAACATGTCACCAAAGAAAAATGTCACATGCACAAAGCCACGTCACGGTGGCGGTTGAATGAATGTAGGAAAGTGAACTCTTGTTGTTTGTTGATGGCCTTTCACCTGCTATCCAAACAAGCCTTTTCACCTCTAAGATGGACTGTTTCAAGTCATGTTGATCTTTCGTACTTCATCACTCTCAAAGGGTTTCATAGACCCAAAATCGGTGAACAGTATGGTTTTGTTCCTTATTGTGTCTTTGCGTGACACAGCATGTGTTGTGTTCTCAGAGCTGGCCGAGCTGCCGCTGGTGCGTCTGGACTTCTCGTGTAACAAGGTGACGTCCATCCCGCTGTGCTACACGCGCCTGGCGCAGCTGCACACCATGGTGCTGGACAACAACCCGCTACACACGCCGCCTGCGCAGGTACACCTTCCAAATGAAGTCCAAAATGGTTGAATGACATCATTAGGGATCAGCCAATGTTAGTCCATTTCAAAAAGAGAAAAAATGCTGTTCAGGAAGTCAATGACATGCAGAAGGCTTTTGTGTGTGAACCTTCTACATATGGCCATGACAGTGCAGAAGTATATTACGAAAAGTTTATGCTCATGTTTAGAGTCTTGAAATTGGCTCCTGTTGGAGTTCAACGCTCACTGTCTGCACGTTTCAAATGTTACCCTGCCAAAGATGACGTGCTTCAACATGTGAGGAAGGCTTTTATGTTGAACCAACACGTCAGGGCAGGCGAAAGAATGGAGTCAAATAGGGGCAAAAAAAAATTTTAAGCACAAAATTGGTTTTGATTTAAATGATGGAAGTGTCTCAAATCAATGTATGTATGTATTTCCGTACATACATGGGATGAATACCTTGAAAAAATAATGGCAATATTCCAATGAGATGATTTTTTTTTTTTATTATTATTATTTTTTTCCCTCCAAATGGTGTTGAGCACTAGCAGGAAGTGAACTCGAGCGTACACGCCCACCTTCCTAGTCTTCCTCGCTCATGTCAAAAAGTTATTTGCTCATCAACAATCTTGTGTTATGTAGATTTGCATCAAGGGCAAAGTTCACATCTTTAAGTTCCTCAACATGGAAGCCAGCAAGACGACCCCTGACCTCCCAGAATATGACAGACGAACTATAAACCTCGGCTCCTGGTCTGAACTCATCATGCATGCACGCACACAGCCAGTCACTCACATATAAATTTCTCTGAGTCTCGCAAATAAGAGCCTCATTTGCTGCATGTGTGCGTTTTAGTGTTGATGAGCTGTGCCCCAGTCGGACCTATGGCGCGTTGGATTCGGGCTTCAACAGTGTGGACAGTGGAGACAAAAGATGGTCAGGAAATGAGGTTAGACAAACAAACACACAATAGAACACGTAAAGAAAAGCATCAAGCTAATCATTTTGTTTGTTGGTGAGCATGCTGGATTGTGATGTCATCACATGGCGACGCTTGATAGATTTGAAAAAAATGATTCGATCAGCCTTGTTGCTTCCATTTCTTTTTTGAGTACAAAGATCTGGTCCCAACAAGCAAACTTAAAAATATCTCTCACGAGTTGAGTTGAAGAACTGATCAAGCCATTTTGTCCTCTCATAAGTTCTCATGGGCGTGGGTGCACTGACAAAAACGGCACTTTGCTATGTTTTCATTTCTGTCTTAGTCGCATGATATGATACACCTTTGGTGACAGCAGGCAGAAATTAAACAAGAGGCTCTAATAATAATTATAATAATAATTTTTTCCCCCCATGACTATAATTTTGAGAAATCTAGATCATTATCAGATACATCACCAATAAATGTCATCATCATCAGGAGACCTAATCCATTTTTTATCCTAGGATATGTGCTTTATGACATCATCATCAGTGGATTTGATAAGATTGATGACATCCTGATGTGTGTGTTTAACAAGGAGCTGTCTGAGGTTCCCGCTCGTGTGCTGGACGTCCACAAAGAGTTGAAGCGAGTGGTCGCAGGCCACCCCCTGCTCGCCAACGGGACACGTGAGCACGCTCGAGCTTTTTTGAGTTTGGAGGCGTATCAGAAAGTCACGTGGTTTGCGTGCGTGCAGATGAGCTGGAGCAAATCGACTTCATCGACGGCGAGGAGGAAGAGGAGGTGGCGAGGAGCGCGGCGGGAGGAGAGCGAGCGGCGGGAGAACGGGCCAGCCTCAGCTCGCAGTTCATGGCCTACATCGAGAGACGCATCAGCAATACAGTATGTTGCATTCCTCGTTTTTAATTGCTTATTTGCTGGCATTTACAGCACCCCCTACTGTTGAACTGACAGAAGTCCAGTTGGTTATGGCGGAAGGTAAACAGGAGTTTGTCAAATAAAAAGGATGTAAACGTCACGTTTATTATGCTTGTCTTGTGTGTTTCCTTTACCTTCACTCTTTAATGTTTTGGTTTTTCATTTGTTGGATTTTTAACTTTTTTTTTTTCCTTTTTTTGCTTTGTTGCTTGTTTGATTTTCATGAGTTTGTTTTCATCGTTTACTTTTTTTAATTTCTTTCATTGTTTGTTTTTCCTCTCTTTTTATGTCTTTGGGTTTTGTTTGTTTCTCATGAGTTGCCATTTGTTTGTTTGTTTGTTCAGAGTTCTCCAGGTAAAGTCAGCTCATCCAGATCAGACGACTCCAGACAGAGACAGAGCAGGTACGCACACTCACAACGAGCTTGTCAGCATGGTAACGATTTTTCGTCAAGACGTCCCGTGTGTGTCTGTCAGGAGTGCGCTGGACAGTGCCACAGCGCCACCTAGCAGCCAGATTCAGGTGAGGTCACGTCAACACGTGTTGACCTCTGCGTGACCTCAGCTTGACCTGGTATGCGTATGTCGCTTAGAGAGGCGCGGGCGTAGAGAAGATGAGGCGAGAGGCTCAGCTGGCTGCCCTCAGGTACGACGAGGAGAGACACAAGACACGCCCCCTACAGAGAGACGCCAAGGTACCAGCAGCCAATCACACGCTGGCTTTTCATCACTCATTTTGCAGCACTGCAGCAGATGACATGAAATGTCTTCCTGGGGTTGGCCTGTTCATTTTTAAATTCTATTGAATTATTTGTCAGGAAGATCTTTTCAAACAGAACAGTCATACAGTAGTGCCTTTTATTATTTTTGAGTTAGCGCGGTCAGAAAGCAAATTAAACTCTGATCTCAAGTTGCCACTCTATTTCTTTCACATCTGCAAACTTGATCCAAGTTAATATTGAGGGAGGCATTTGTGTGAAAAAATGCCATTTTCAAGCTTTGCTTGTGCTAGAAGTGAACGGGCAAAGAAATAAAGCAGGACCTAGTTGACTTTTGGTGTGACTTGATTGCTTGCTTCCAAGTTGACCAGCTTGCCTGCGTGCGTTTTTGTTTGCAGAGTCCAAACAAGTCCAGTCCGGACGGCAAGGTAGTCACCCCCACGCCTGTGCGGTTGCGTGTATATGTCAATTTGATGTGTGTGTGTGTGTTGTGTCTGTATGTAGAACATCTACCCCTTCAGACGCTCTACCCACACAGATGACTCTGCCCTCTTCATGGTAAGAACACCTTCATTGAATTTTCAGCTTGACAAGTGCTTACCGTCTTGTGAAATTCCAAGGATAAAGGATGAAATTTCAAGTCCTGATGTGAGGACAGGTAGAATAAATTGCCATTTTGTAGACTTTTGTCCTTAGCGTACGTAACCCTGCGAGTGATTACTGGACAGGTTAAGCAGCCAGAGATGAATATGACCTGCACACATTTGATTGTTTTCTTTGCTGACTCAACGAAAACATGATAAACATGAGTGCACGAATGTGACTGTTTGCTGCCGCTAATGCTAACATGCGCGCTTGTGTCAAGCAGGGCGAAGAACGAGGCAGCCTTTCGCCAAGTGGTAAGAAGGGACCGCCCACCAGATGCCTTTGTCATTGCTTCTTCGCCCGCATTGACTCTGCCTACTTTGCATCTCCAGCTAATCCAGGTCACGCCTCCTCGGGGGACGCCGCTCCCTGTCGTGGCGGCGTGGGCGTGCGCCCTGAGAGCTTCCTGTATCGCCTCAGCCAACGCGAAGAAAAGAGGAGAGGTGAGCGGGCGCCGTTTCACGTTTGCGGCCAGACAGCAATCGCAAGTTGATTTTGCGTCATTACCCTTTTTGTCCTCTAGGGGACACTGCCACCTCCCCTCAGCACCCGCAGGAAGCGCCACTGCCGCCCGCCGCCATTGGACATGACAGCCAGCTGGTGGAGCACCTCAGGAAGGTCGCCTAAATGTTTGTTTAATAAATACATGTGACACAACAGTCAATCAAGAGGGGACTCTGTTGTGTTCCATGATCCCACAAGGCTGCAAAAATGTCCTATTCTATCTATGCTAGTAGGGATGTAACGATAATGGCACTCTCGTGGTATCGCAATATTGGAACTGCCACAATATATCGTCATGTCACAATATTAAAAGCAGCACATCTGTTAAAAAAAAAAAAAAAAAAAAAAAAAAAAAGTCAGGTTGATTTCCATTTGTGCAGTTCTAGCACCCTCTGGTGGCTAGTTTTTTTTTGTGCAGTTTAATTTTCAGAAGGCGTGTTTTGGCCCTCCTATGTTTAAAATCCACGTTAATGGTCAGATGAAGGGGCACGCAATATGCTTGTGAACCGAGTCTATGTGGAGGAACTCTGTGTGCTTGCATTAGCAAGCGTCTCAATATTAAGTGTTATTAGAGTTTGTAGGTTGTTTTTATGAATTGCTGTCATGTACAGAACCACAATATTGTGCTTTTTTTTTTTTTTTTTGTATTGCTAACGTCTCCGCAATATCGTGATAATTATCGTATTGTGACGTTCATATTCTGATATCGTATCGTGATCTTTGGATGTCGTTACTTGATGCATCACTCGTTTGTGTTTGGCAGAACATCGAGGGCCGGCTGAAGGTGTCGTTGCCTAGCGACCTGGGGGCGGCGCTGACGGACGGCGTGGTCTTGTGCCAACTGGCCAATCACGTGCGGCCGCGATCAGTCCCCAGCATACACGTGCCCTCCCCCGCTGTGGTGAGTGCGCACGGCCGCTTCCGATGATCGGCGTCCTGACGGTCGCTATGCCAACCATCCGGCGTGTACGTGTGTGTGTCCTCAGCCCAAACTGACGATGGCCAAATGCCGGAGGAACGTGGAGAACTTCCTGGAGGCGTGTCGCAGGATGGGCGTCGCTCAGGTAACAAAAGTTGGCCGACCTGTCGCAAGATGGATGATGATGATGATTATTATTATTATTGCGTTCTTCATTTGGATGGGTATTGAGCATGACATTGAATACATTAAGTCAAGAAATAATGACCTATCAGCAAGTATTTATTATCTGAAATACTCTTAGTAGTTTGAGACGGTTTGACATTTCTCGTATTGTTAATTAATTGCTAATAACTTGTTGAAAGCTTACAATAATAGGACAAGTGATGCATTTGAATTTTGGTGGAAGTGCCAATGTGGGGTCAACATCGTTGAGCGGCAAATATATTTCAACATATTTAGAAACATATTTACAAGTACGTTTGAACGTATTTTGAAGTACATTCCAACGTACTTGCAAATACATACATAATGATGTCACTGGTCGTCTTTCTTCACTTTCTTCTTTCCCATTAACAAGTTTGTCTTTTTCTTGTCTTCTCATCTCCCTCCTTCCTTTTGCTTGGCACTCAGGAGCGTCTGTGTTCGCTCTGTATTTTCATGACCTGATTGGTCGCCTTCCTATCATCACGTGTGTGGAAAGGAACACTCCAATGTGACCCGACCAGCCGAATTTACCAAAGGAGGTTTTGGCCTCAGCCCAAAAAGAATAATCTCAGCGCTCGGTCCAGTGATGCCACGAGCGTTGCGCTCCGCTATTCCTACATGACATAACATGACATGGACATTTCCACGGATGTGAACACAGGTCCGCCCCCGACACGCCCCCTTTCACCTGCGTGCCTAGTCTCGGACAAATGGCAGCAGACCCATCGGTATTTTTTGGTCTTGACAATGGCTTGCGGAAAATCCTGCGGCTTTTAACTCATTTGCTCCCAAAAACCTATAAATACGTTTTGTTTTAGTGTCCCAAAGACTTATTTATGTTTTTTTTGTTTTGTTATGCAAGAGCATACATAAGGCCTTGATGCAGCCTCTCAACTGCGAAAGAAAAGAACAGTTGCGGAGATGGTAGTTGTTACACAAATGGCCAGCGGGTGGCAGCAGAGCAAAGGAGGTCAACCAGGGCCATGTTGAAAAAAGCTCAGTTGCTCACAATTATAAATAGATTTGGTCGCCAGTTAATCAAAGGCGATACGGAAGCAGCGAAATGGTCGTAATTGGGGTTTGGCAGCGGCTTGCTAACTTGACTCGTTGGAACACATTGATAGTTGAACATATTGCTAAAGTCGTTAAAAATTATTGGTAAAAAGTAGACCAAACGATAAAAACCTCATTTTTTCCTCATTATGCTTTGCAGTACATTTAAACGGCATCTGTTTCCTGCACATTGACAGGTTAACATTTGCGTACGTAAGCGTGCTGTGCCCGCTCAGCAGTTAGCTTGCCTTCATTATTTCCTTTCAGACTGCCATGAAAAAGTGCTTATTTCCATTTCCAGCTCTCACACATTTCAACAGTCGGCTAACAGGGGCGGCTCAAATAAGCGGCAAGAGAAACTCGTAAACATGATGTGTTGCTGTGCACACGGAGAGCCACAGTGGACTGGTCGCCAGTCAATCACAACGCTGAGCGGTCGTGTTATTGGCGGCCTGTATATGGCGAGGCGCTACATTCGCGCCACGAGTCAAGGGCGCCTCCATGTGGTCGATCCCGTCCATCCTTGTTTGTCCTTTTTGCGTTTGCTTCATTTCACTTGTGTTGACCCATCTTTGCCTTGTTTTCTTTTTGGCCCTCCTTCATGTTGTGTGTATGTGCGTGTCCAGAGTGAGTTGTGTCTTCCGCTTCACATCCTGGAGGAACAAGGGCTCCCCCAGGTGGCCGCCACCGTCAGCGCGCTTCTCCACTTGGCCCCACCCAGGCACGGCATCGCCACCACGATGACTCCCTCATCCGGAGCCTCGCTCGGCATGTAGTTGGCATGTTGTCGGCGTGTGAGTGACAAGAGCACAACACGTTAAGATCCGCCATCTTTATGCACCTGTTTGCAATAGCGTTAGCATATCAGCAGCCCTTCGGCAAGGTTACACAATTCCGTTTTTTTTTTTTTTTTTTTTCTCGATTAACTGACACACTAGTGAAACTTGTGTGTGACATCACGACTGACATGTCACACGACTGACAAAACATGACCTAAGCTACAATTGTTGACCTCGTTACTGCTAACAGTGCTAATAATAATGAAATGTTTTTTTTTGTTTTGTTTTTCTTACTTCTTCTAGTAGTACCGAAGCGTATTGCTGCCACATAAGTTGGACTTGATATTCAGCAAAACTAAGCACTTCATTTTCCTTCTGGTACAGGTCATTGTTGGAGACCTGTGTAAATACGTGTCTTTGTTTAAAAAGAAAAAAGTAAACACTTGGCCTTTAATTTTTGTTTTACAGTATTATAGAAGAGCAGCATAGCAAGTAACTTTGATTTCGAAGACACTGAAAGGACTCTGTGGCCTGACCGTTAAAATGTGATAAGTTTCATATTATAACATACGTCACATTTTAATGTGGTGGTATCACATGAAATTTATTATACCATGAAACAGATCACATTTTGACATGAAAATCGTCATTAAAATGTGAAATTTATCACGTTATAAATTTATATTGAATGTTTTATTTCTCTCTTTGGCAGCAATGTGCTTCTGTATAATTAGCGTGGGGAAAAAACAATCGGCAAAGCATTCTGAAGTTTTGATGTTTAATGTCTTGATTGACATCTGTGCGATGAACTTTGCCGTGTTCTTACCGCCGCTAATGCAGCTAATGTGAATACGTGGAATGAACCAGATTTAAAAAAAAAACAAAAAAAAAAACTTGTGCGATCGGCCTGCTAAGTGAGAGCACGCTAGCTAACTATGCTATTGTAAAGATGCGGATATGTCGGCTTTTTTTTTTTTTTTTTTTTTTGTTCCTGTCACATTTTTTTGTGTCTCATTTTGCACCTTGTTTCTTTCTCATCTTATTCACTTGCAATGTTCCCCACATGATCACGTCAGCCCCCCTGCTGCATTCTGGGACGTTTGATTGATGAGGCTGCGCCGTCTGCCTGTTTGTGTACAAATGTATTGTGTAAATACAAAGTGTGTGTAGTTGTGTGTATATATAAAAATATGGAGTGTGGGCTTTCTGCCTACACACGTTTTACATGTTGCAAATTAGTTGCGTGATTCTCTCAGGCTACAAAGTGTGTGAGGGAAGAGTTGGTTACCACGGCAACGGTCAGAAAATTCCATTTTTGTTTTTTTCATCCAAACGTGTTTGACACATTTTCACTTATTTGTCTCTTGCTGTAAAAAAAGTCATTAGAACACGACTGTCAAATAAATATTGGAATTGAAATGTCTTTGTATATGTTTGATAATGTTTACAATTTAATAATGATGCATCAGATTCACGTACTCATACATTCACGCTCTGGTGGCGGTAAACTACCTACATACCCACAGCTGCCCTGGGGCAGACTGACTGAAGCATGGCTGCCAGTGTTGCCTACAGCCCCTCCGACCTTCACCAGACATTCGTACCTGTGTGAGTGACACTTGAAGTAATGTGTGTGAAGTGTCTTCCCCAAAGGACACGACGACACATGACTAGGATTTTGGGGAGAGTGGGACTCGAACAGCGGACCTTTTGGTTGACTGGCTCTGCTGATCCGCGGCCTCCACAAACACAACTTACATAAAACTTTTTTTACTTTTTGAAGATATACAAACCTATGAATCAAAATAGTGTTTGGGTAAAAAAAAAAAAAACGCGTTTATTTAGCGATTTCCGAGACGAATCTTCTGAATGTAATTTAAAAAAAAAATAAAGCCAACAAAAACAGACTTATTTATTTTTATTTTTATGTTTCAGATGTATTTGGAATAAATGTGTCTTCTAAGACTGGCAACAGTTCAAAACGTAGAAACGATTGCAGTTTGCCTGCAGGTACTGTACCTTCGAGACGAGTAAAACCAAATGTGCCTATTTTGATCAGGCGCGCCGCGACCACCCCTGTTGGCAATAATTTCCCAGCATTCTTTTCGTGCGGTCTTTTTCGCCATATTTGCGCTAGCGGAGCAGGTAAGAATCTCAACATGTCGACAAAATATCGGAATGTATTGGACAAATCTGAGTAATTTGTGCTCGCTGCTCGTCATCATGTCGTCTTGGGGTCATGTGCGTACTTTGCTCTTTTGTGGACTTTATGATGGCCGAGATTGAGCTCGGATTCTTCTGCTAAGTGCTAGCTAGCCGCGGCTACCTCCGCCCGCCGGCTGCTCTGGTGAGGTTTTCAACCAGCTCAGAGGCTCAAAATCGGCTTTGGCGTGACTGCCGCCGACCGGCGCATCTATGGGACGTTAGCGTGTGAGCTTTCCAGCTCGTGTTTTCCTCACTTTAAAGTCTGAATTGACACCAGTTGTTCAGGACACTTTGGACTCGTGGGCTGTGTTAAAACCGACAGAGACAACTAACGTCACCGACACTAAAGAGAAATAAAGTACGGAAAATCTGCTGGTGGGAATGTGCCATCAGTACGACATAGTGGAAGGTTTTTTTTGTTTTATGTTTTATGTTTATCCAAAAGTTATATTGGACATGGAAATACAACAGAATGTCTTATTACACTGCTTCACTATTTGATTTTCTGTGCATGCGCAGGTGAGCTCTCCTATAAAGAAAAGCGAAGATGCCAGGAAGGTAAGGCAGATTATTGTTATAGTTGAACTTGATTTCAAATGAAGATGTTGCTTTTGAGTTAAGATAACAATATAGTGCGACTTCCTAAAAGTGTCCAAATGCGGCGTGTGATCTGTTGGAATGGCCTCTTTTTGGAAAACATTTGATGTTGGCCTGTCTGGTATATGATAGTGTGTTGTTGTTGTTGTTGTTGTGTGTGTTTTTTTTGTTTGTTTTTTTTTAAATGGAGGTGGTTATTTTGTTGTGACCTACAACTCTCCTGCTGGTGGTCCTGATTTGTCAGTCGACGTAACGAGGAAACCTTGGCCTGCAGTAAATCAGTTTGGTCTGTCACCTAGACAATCTCTTGTCTGATTGGCTTACAAGTGTCAGTGAAAAACATTTAAGGGCTGAAATGGCCACACAGCTTGTCAACATTTCAGCCACTCTAAAGCTCAATTCACACTGGCTGCGGAACGGACGTGGTGCGTTCTCTGTACAATGGCCGTACGGACGCCGCAAGGATAGAACGCATTCAAGTCTACGTGTCAATTCACACCAGCTACGGTCCGGAATGACTGCGGCGATGCGGAAGGTTTTTGCAAGTGTACTATTTCTTACGGTCAGTGTGAATTGGGCTTAAGATGAGATGTACTGACAGAATCAAGTTATGCAGTAGTGGAGCTGTGCTTTACTAGCGTGGTTGAAGGTGGATACATTTCATTGTCTGCATTCATTAAGTTTCTTCAGATTCTTGCCTATAATGACCGCCACAGCCCACAATGCGAGCAAAAGCTGCACTGTGTTGAGTGGAGGGGTCTCTGGAACCCATCATCCGCTTTTCCAAGCTCGTGCAGCGTTTTACTTAGGAATGAGTACTGAGTCCCGGTTCGAAACTGGCCCGGCGCTAAATTGATAAAAACTGGACTACCATTATTTGAATCATCGGTTGATCTGTCCATTATTTTGTCATTTGATGAATGGGATGGGGGGAAAAAAAAGTTTCAATTTCCATGCTTTATTTGTAAAACAGGAACCTGTTTCAAATTGACCTTGGAGAAAATGCACAAATGAAAATGTATTGTGATTCAATGGGCGTCGGTCCATGACATTTCGGAAAAGAGGCAAAGCTGTTGCTCATTGTTTTCCAAAGTTGACGCTCATGTTTGATTTTGAGTCAACCCAAAGATAATGAATCCGCGTTTATGTAGGACTGACAAGTACAAAGTAACTGATGAAAATACTGCTAAAGATGGTTCAGCAGTGCATGTTGAAATGTCTAACGTGTGTGTCTGTTTAGGCTGTGGAGCAAGGCCATCTTTACGGGCTACAAGCGCGGCCTGCGGAATCAGCGCGAGCACACGGCGCTGCTCAAGCTGGAAGGATGTTACAGCCGTGACGAGGTCGACTTCTACCTGGGCAAACGATGCGCTTACGTCTACAAAGCCAAAAAGTCAGATTCCTTCCTTCCTTCCCTTTCTCTCTACCTCCTAAAAAAGTTGGGGACAGCGAGTGTGCCTTTCTGTGACTCTTCTAGTCTTTCTTGCAACCTGCTGATGACACTCTGGGAGACGGCCAGCTGACCAATGTGGAATTTTGGAGGCCGATGTAAATTCCAAATGTGATATTATATCCCAAAAAAATCTCATGAGTGAAATGAATTTAATTTCATTTTTTATTTTTTTTGTGCCTTCATGCTTAAAACGGCAACATTAGTTGCTTTTCAAGGTTTTTTTTTTGGGTTTTTTTTTTTATCCTTTGGTATTCGTTAAATTTATCATTTTCAAGTTCACATACACATTGTCAAAGGTTTGAACGTCCTTGATCAATTTAGGTCGTAAAAGAAAAGAAGCAACATTGCCAGTGATGAAGAAGCAAAAGCCGATTTAACGTCCAATGACATTTCTAGCACTCTGTTGTTGTTTGCCGTCAAGTGACGACTTGAAGGTCAACTGGCGCCGAAACGTGTCCTTGCCTTTGGAATTCAGCCATGGACAGACTGCAGAGACGTCCTTGTTTCTTCACATTTTTGCGCATTTTCAACATTTACTTGGACCAAATGACAAAAGCAAATGGGAGTTGAAAGCGCTGATGGAGGCATTTTCCAAGCTTTTTCTTGACAATCACTTGACAAGTTCTTAAATCAGTGGCATTGTACTTTCAAAAATTCCATCTTTTGGGTCACTTCTAGTGGCTCCTGACATTAATTCAAATGAACCAAAAATGTAAACAGAAAAAAAAATTACTCAAAAAAACAACAAAAACAAAGCTCGCCCAAGAAATTAGTGAGAAAAAAATGTTTGTTTTTTTTCAAGTGAATGCAATACACTTCCGTAGGTAAGCGCTAAAAAAAAAAAAAAAAAATCGTTCATTTCAAGCTTCGGCCAATAAGAAATCTCTTGAAAATCATTCAGTGGTTAATCAGGCTGTGCTCTGCAAGTGCATTTACAAGGTGGCCTCATTGGTCGCTTGCAACGAATGGACTGGGAGAGTCACAGAAACGTTTACAAATGGCTGGCCTTTCAAATTCAGCCCCAAACAAAATGTTTGTGTGTGTCTCGTGTACTGACTTGCATGTGTTTGTGTATCAGGAACACGGTGACGCCTGGCGGCAAGCCCAACAAGACGCGTGTGATTTGGGGAAAGGTGATGCGCGCCCACGGCAACAGCGGGATGGTGAGGGCAAAGTTCACCAGCAACCTGCCCGCCAAAGCCATCGGACATCGCATACGAGTGGTACGAGCACATCGCCGTCGTGCAAGTGACTGTAAATGATGCTTTCCGTGCACTGTTGGGCCATTTGCTCACCTGACATTTCATCGTCTCACAGCCTGCCAATGTCTGATCTCCCTTTTTTTTTTTTTTTTCTTCTCAGATGTTGTACCCTTCCCGAGTGTAAACTCCACGGCTGTCCCCACAAGCTTGTTGTTTGTAAATAAACAATAAAAGAGTGACTCGACATGTTCCTGTCTGTTTTGTTGGGCATGCTGAGTTCCATCGCCTTTTAATCATTTTCATTCCAAATGTTTGCCACTTTTTTTCACATTTGATTGGAATCCTGCTGCACTAAGTTGGTTATTTTAGCATTGTGAGCAGAAATTCATAAAATGGAGAGAACTTTTAAGTTGATAAATGTTTTTTTTTCCACCCAAGATGGGGCACACAAGTAAGGAAGGTAGTGTCGTTTAAAAACAAACACTTTAGGATGAAATTTACATGAGGTTCAAAATTGACAAGATAAATGTGGAAGTAGTTCCATCCATCCATCCATCCATTTTCTTGACCGCTTATTCCTCACAAGGGTCGCGGGGGCTGCTGGCGCCTATCTCAGCTGGCTCTGGGCAGTAGGCGGGGGACACCCTGGACTGGTTGCCAACCAATCGCAGGGCACACAGAGACGAACAACCATACACACTCACACGCACACCTAGGGACAATTCGGAGCGCCCAATTAACCTGCCATGCATGTCTTTGGAATGTGGGAGGAGACCGGAGTACCCGGAGAAGACCCACGCGGGCACGGGGAGAACATGCAAACTCCACCCAGGAGGGTCCGAGCCTGGACTCGAAGTGGAAGTAGTTCAACATGGCAAATCACAATTCAGAAATCGTACTGTGAATATTTGGAAATTGGAATCCAGGTGGAAAGAGTTAGTGATACTTGACTCATTAGGGCATTTTCAGCAGTAACTTCATTATTTTTCATGTACAATTAATACCTTTTAAAAAGTAGTTTTCTACTTGCTGTCAACTAATGACATCACCTGTGCTGAGGAAGTAGGTAACCACCAATCATGGCTCACTTTTTTTCTGGGGTTGTTCAAACTGGCGGCGCCGCAAAAAAAATAAAATGTTATCAAATTAATTCTGGACAAAATATTAACTTTTCACTGATGAAAATGGTTCAACGAGTCAAGTATCCCTTGAAATTAAAAAAATAATACTCTTAAATATGCGTGACACGTTTGTTTTAAAAAAAGACTTGAGATGGCGATTTGCTGTTTGCGCCTTCCTGAAGTCCTGTGGCGCCATCGGGAGGTGAAAGACCGCAAGTGCGTCGTTGAACTTGAAACGCTCTCATTACCATGACAGTTGCTAACATGACATGAGCTTCTTGTCGTACAATTTGTCACCAAAGAGGAAACGTAAAAAAAGAAGCACTTGTCTGTTTACAAATAATTTCACGCGGAAGTTAGCGAGTGTTTGCTGGTTACCATGACCACGCCTCTTGACCTTGCCCTGGCGTGCTCTCGCGCGCCCCCTCGCGTACATGACAAACTTTTATCAGCGTGTGTCTTCTACTTCCTGTTTGCTGGCTCGTCGCGAGCCTCCAACTGTCCTGACCCGAACGTCCCGAACACAAAACGGCAGAATCGGAACAGACGGACGACGGCTTGCTCGACGGGAGCCGACCAGACCGAACCGAACCAGAGCGCATGTGGGAGCCGGCGGACAGCGCGCGGAAGCCGGCTGAGGTGAAGAAAGCCACTGAGACCGGACGAGCGGGTCCTTGTCATGCTAACATTGCTAATTAGCATGCTGTCAATCATCTTAAAGTCTCCAAGTCGACTTCCGCTTCTGGTTCCGCTCCTCGGTTTGGTTGTCAAGTGGACTGGAACGTCGCCTTTGGACCTTTTGCTTGGAATTGACTTGGAATTTGGACTTTGAAGTTGTTTGTTGACTTTGCCCCCCCACCATCCTGTGGCTGAGCTAATGAGCCTATTGCTAATTAAGCTCCTGTCAATCACCTTGCAGATGACACGTGTGTTTTTTGACCAAGCCTCCAAGTCGACTTCCGGTTCTGGTTCAGTTGCTAAATGGATTCAAGTAGTGCGTTTGGACTTTTATTCGTTTCTTTTGACTTTAAAAGTAGAGTTTGAAGTTGCTTATTGAATTTGAACTCCCGTGGCTAATAATGCTAATGCTAATTAGCTTTCAATCCATCACTCTGCATTTGAACTTTTTGCTCATGTTCCACTTGTCCTTCATTTGCTGACATTCGTGTGCCATGTCTCTGCCGGCCCCCGCGCCCACATCCTCGCCCGCCTCGCTGTGCTGCTGTTGCAAGACCCCATCCATTAGGGGGCGCTGCGTGGGGGACTCCGTCGCCTCCGCCTCCAGGAGGTCCGGGCGGCGCCCCCCCACTGACGTGGCGTCTGCTTCTAACTTTGCGGACTTCCGTCTGCGTCACTTCCACTTGGACCTGCGCATCAACTTTGCGCTGAAGGAGATGAGTGGCTGGCTGGTTCTGGACCTGCTGCCCCTGGTCACGGGGGTCCCCACGCTGGTGCTGGACGCGCACCCGTCCCTGACGGTCCACGCCGTCGACTGCAAGACGAGCGGCGGCGACCGAGAGCCCACCTGCCTCGCCTTCCGCCTGGAGCCTTTTGCCGACTTTGGCTCCGCCCTCAAAATCGACCTTCCGGAACCTGTTGAGGTCGGAACGCACATGCAGGTCACCGTCAGGTACGCCGCCACGGACGGACCTGCGGTGAGAACGTGCATGAGAGCGCACATGCAGACACACATCAAAAACACATGCATGCATTCATGATCCATGTGCATATGATTTAAAGCGGTTGTTAACTGAGTTTCGAGGTTTGGGTGGAGGTCAAGACACACCTAACTCAAATGATTGGCTACACAGGGTTCAATTCTAAGGCCTCTGCGCTTTTCATTCCAAATATTCAATGAAGAAGGGTTTGGTGAATATATGATGCATACAATTCTGGTGGGTTTCATTACCTCCGACAAGGTTAACAACCACTTTGTTAAAACACGCACACACATACAATACACACACGGCTGCGTGATGACATTTGAAGCGATTGTCAGTACAGTACTGTAACGTATGTGTATGTTCCAGATGTGGTGGCTGGACTCTGAGCTGACATGCGGTCAAGATCGTCCTCTGGTGTTCACTCAAGGTCATTCCGTGTCCAATCGTTCCTTCTTTCCTTGCTTTGACTCTCCGGCCGTCAAGAGCACGTACACGGCGGCCATTCGCGTGAGTAACCCCTGACCCGCTCTGCTCTTAAAATAGGATGCTGGATAACGGCAACTAAATGACAACTGTTAGAGGGGATACTTCACTTATTTAGCCCGTTATAGCAATAAAAAGCTAATATTTTGTCTATAATTAATTTGATACTTTCATTATTTTTCGTATACAATTAGTACCCTTAAAAACACATTTTGCGACTTGCTGTCGACTGAAAATGAAATCACAAGGGCTCATGTAACCAATCACAGCTTACCTGTTTTCTGGCGCATACACAAAGTACACCTTGTTATTGTGGTTTTAAGTGCAATGCAAAAGCATATGGCAAACGCTTGGGAACTGAATTCAAATCCGCTCACATCAAGTCAAGTCGACTTTATTTGTATAGCGCTTTCAAACAACCTTAGAGTGAGTTGGTGACTTGTGCATGCGTGTGTTCATGTCAGGTTCCAGACGACGTGACGGTTCTGATGAGCGCGTCCCGTAGTTGCTACTCCAAAGCGGAGCGCGTCTTCCACTTCTCCATGGACGCGCCCGTGCCCGCCTACCTGGTGGCTCTGGTGGCCGGGAACCTTCGACACGCTGACGTGGGCCCCAGGTACCCGTCCGCACATCTGTCCGTCCATCCGTCCTCCCTTTGTCACGCCTCGTCCTCATCTTGTCGTCCCTCCAGGAGCCGCGTGTGGGCCGAGCCGTGCCTGCTGTCGTGCGCCGCCAAGAAGCTAGGGGGCAGCGTGGAGAGCTGGCTGACCACAGCCGAGGAGCTCTTCGGACCATACCTGTGGGGGAGGTCGGTGGCGCCGTCACGCGATGGGGAGAGGGGAGTAGCGTCTGGGTGGCGTCGTGGGCGGGGCTGTCCGCGCTTCCAGATATCCTCTTGGCTGGCGGGGGCGGGGTGGTGGTGGTGGTGGGGGTTGGGGGGGGGGGGGGGGGGGGGGGGGTTAGGGGGTGAATGTGAACAAACGGTAAATGAGCGGAATACAGGGAGTCCTTGAGTTAAGTCGCACTCGACCTAAGTCATTTCGACTTTAACTCATTCACTCCCAGCCATTTTCACTGAAGCAACCCCCTTCGCTCCCAGCTGTTTTACTGGATTTTGACTGATTTTGCAAGGCCAACAGAATATTTGGTTCTATTGCTATAAAAACATGGAAACTACCAAAAGAAAGATAAGAGTCTCATCTTCATCAGGAAAAAAGTATATTTGTATCCGTTTCCGTTTTGTAGCATTGAGCATTAGAATATAGCTAAGTTTCATCATTATTCACAAATTTGTTTAAAACGGTGGGGAAAATAGCTTGTTGCAACATCCAACTGTTGACCGTTTTTTCTAATAACTACCGCTGCTTTAAGCGACCTCTTCAGGTCAGAGGCTGCATCAAGGCCTTCTGTATGCTCTTGCATAAAAAAGCAAAACAAAATACATGTAAACACATTTTTGGGCGTGAAGGACAAAGTAATAAAAAAAAACATTTATACGTTTTGGGGGTTGAATGAGTTAATGGGGAAATTCGACGTAAGTTTAAATTCTGGTTACATTGCTAGCGTAGGAACGGAACTTCGACATAACTCGAGGACTCCCTGTATTTGAAAAGGTGAAATCGTTTGTGTGAATGCGTTGATCGGTCGCGCTTGTGACTCAAAACGCTCGCTTCTCAAATCATCTTTTCCCTTTTGAGTGCCGTTCTTCCGATGTGGTGTTAAGTCAGTCAATTTCCTGCTGGCTACTTCTGGTGCAGCCACCTTGGCCACCAGGGGGCAGTATGAGACGATTTTATTTATTTTATTTTTTTTATTTTCTATATTTTATTTTTATATACATATAACATTTATATATTATTATTATTATTAGTAGTAGTAGTAGTAGTAGTAGTATATATTATTATATATTTTATATTTATATATAATATTTTACTTTATATTTTTTTTTCCATTTTGAGCATGCGTACAAATAAGTAGTGCAGTAGAACACAGTAACTGATTGTCAGGTTAGCAATCCCACTTGACTTGTTGGCAGTCCTTGACTGTCCTGCCTGGAACGTCAGTGGGATTGGGAAAAAAAACAAAAAAAAACGTTTCACTCAGCTCATCAGAAGATGAGTTGTTCTACGCAAACGATAAAAAAAAAAAAAGCTTGCCTGTCATTTTTCTGTTGTTGTGGAAGCAAAATGGTCCGAATGACGGACTCGTATCTGCAAAAAGTCGGATGCCAGCAAACGGGGCGTTTTTTGTGCGGCTCGTGGACCGAAGCGAGAGGAAGTGATGGCTCACGCGTTTGTCGTCTTCGCCATGGGTCAGGTGCGACCTGGTGTTCCTGCCGCCGTCCTTCCCCATCGTGGCCATGGAGAACCCATGCCTGACCTTCATCGTGGCGTCCATCCTGGAGAGCGGCGAGTTCCTGCTGATCGACGTGGTCCACGAGATCGCGCACGCCTGGTTCGGCAACGCCGTCACCAACGCCAGCTGGGAGGAGATGTGGTTGAGCGAAGGCCTGGCCACTTACGCACAGCGCAGGATCACCGCCCAGGCCTACGGTAGCCCGCCGCAGCACACGTGGTCCTTTTGTACATCATCGTCGCGGATCGCCGTCTTCAGCCGTCTCGCCGTCCGTCCTCAGGCGCCGCCTTCACCTGTCTGGAAAGTGCCGTACGATTAGACGCCCTGCACAGGCAACTGCGACTGCTCGGCGAAGACAACCCCGTCACTCGGCTGCAGGTCCAACTGGAGCCCGGTAAGCACGCACGAGGCCTGGCATGGTATCGGCTCTGTACTGATGCTGGTATAGGTACTTGGTCAGTCAACGCCATTACATGTTGTTTTTGTGGGTGCAGGCGTGAACCCGAGCACGTTGATGAATCTTTTCACGTACGAGAAAGGTTTCTGCTTCGTGTCCTACTTGTCGTCGCTGTGCGGTGACGTCGGACGCTTCGACGGCTTCCTGCGGGTCAGTACGCGCACGCACGCACATTCGTACTCGCGCTCACACGAAGCCTTCCCGCCGACAGGACTACATCAGCGAGTTCAAGTTCGCCAGCGTGGTGGCTCAGGACTTCCTGGACTTGTTCCTAGCAACCTTTCCTGAGGCGGCGCGCAATGAAGGTGCGTCCGGAGTCGGCAATCCCGCATCGTGCCACCGACTGACCTCGCCTCCCCGGCAGGTGCAGATTTCCAGCACTGGCTGACGGGCTGTGGGGCGCCCCCATACCAGCCGGACCTGTCGGCGGGGGACGCCCTGACTGAGCCGGTGCGGGACCTGTGTCGTGCGTGGACCAACGGCTGCCAACTGCCAGAGGCGACCGCCGTCTCAGACGTGACGGGCTGGACCACCTTCCAGGTGGTTCTCTTTCTCGACTGCATGCTGGACCACGCGCCCCTGACTCACGGTACGCTAAGCTATGCTACGTTATGCTAAACTACGTTTTGCTAGGCCAGGGGTCTCCAAATTCGGTCCTCAAGAGCCCCTATCCAGCCTGTTTTCCATGTCTCTGTCCTTCAGCACAGCTGAATCTAATGATCAGCTAATCAACAAGCTTTGCAGAAGCCTGATAACGATCCCGATCATGAATCAGGTGTGTTAGTGGAGAGAAACATGGAAAACAGGCTGGATAGGGGCTCTCGAGGACCGAACTTAGAGACCTCTGTGCTAGGCTATGTTAAGTTGTGCATTTCAGGTCGGCAGAAAGTAGTCATCCATTAACAGCATGAAAATGCCGGAACAAATTTTTGTTGCACATAAGACTCCAAAGTGAGTTCACACGTTTGTTCATCCTGACACACCTTTTAAAATGAACACTTGTGACTGCACAACCACTCGACAATCAAACGCACTTTGACCTTGGCCAAATATGCCACCACACCATCGAGTTTTCGCTATCCGATACAGAAATATTTGATAGATTCTTCAGCATTATCATCAGGAAACATAACTTAGATAACTACATACTGTAAGCGCTAAGCATGATGGGTGCAGGACTCGTCTGAGTGTGTCTGTGTGTGTGCGTTTCAGAGGTGATGTCGCATCTGCACGCGTGCTACGCGTCGCTGTTTGACGGCCTGAACGCGGAGGTTCAAGTGCGCTGGCTGCAGCTGGTGGTCAGGAGTGCTTTCTACCCCGACCTGCCCAGACTCGCCGCCTTCCTCCAAAAACACGTCAGTAAAGCGACAACGAGCGTGGAAGCGTGCGAGCCTCTTTCTTGACTTATCGTGTTTTGCGCTCAGACGTCCCGCATGTACACGGTGCCGCTGTACGAGGACCTGTCGGCGGGCACCATGCGCGGCGTGGCCGCGGACGCCTTCCGGCAGACCCAGCGCCGGCTTCACCCCAACCTGCGGCGAACGCTGCAGCAAATCATCGCGCAGGGACAACACAACGCGCACGTCGCGCCGCCCACGCAATCGCCCGACGCCGCCGTCTCCTTGCGAGACGTCAACGTGTCGGCGTGAGGGAGGCTTTTGTTCAATATGGCGGCAAAACCACAAACAGGATCATGTCTGCGTTATTAGCCACCTGCTGCTTTCATAAAAGGATCGGACACAATTTTCAGTGTGTGTAGAAGACAGGAGACAATGACGACATGTTGGCTTCAACTTTTAAAGGAATACAGTACTTCACTTATTTAGCCCATTCTAGCAATAAAAAGTTAATATTTTGTCTATAATTAATTTGATACTTTAATTATTTTTCACGTACAAATAGTACCTTCAAAAACACATTTTGCAACTTGCTGTCGACTGAAAATGACATCACAAGGGCTCAGGTAACCAATCACAGCTCACCTGTTTTCTAGGTTTGGTCCTGTGACATTGACAAGCTGAGCTGGGATTGGTTACCTGAGCCCTTGTGATGTCATTTTCAGTCGACAGCAAGTTGCAAAATGTGTTTTTAAAGGTATTAATTGTACATGAAAAGTAATGAAAATATCAAATTTATTATTGGCAAAATATTAACTTTTTATTGTTATAATGGGCTAAATAAGTAAAGTATCCCTTTAAGTGCAGGCATCATCCCGTCATCCTCCTGGCAATGGCTTCCGTGAAGCCGTTGTCGACGACATGCTCGCCGAGCATCGGTGAAGTCCAAACTTGATTTTGTGCAAAAAAAAAAAAAAAAAGATTAAAAAACACTTTTGCATCTTGTTCCTGTCTTGTGGTCCTTTTGACCGAGTTGCAATGTCACATCCGCCCGCCTGTAGGCACTCGGACCAAGCGACCGCATCTTCCGCTCTAATAAATCTCTTCACAGGCATTCGGCCCGCTGCACTCCCATTGGCCGCCGTTGGTCAGGTGACCACGGCGCTATTGTCCCCCCGCATGAAACACACGGCAGTAGTGAGTATGAAAGCGGCTGCAGCCGTCACAAATGTTGTGCTTTGATGCGCGTTGGACCGATTGGATGTCCGCTTGCACCTTTGCCAGGTGCGTCACGTCTACACATCTGCCTGCGTATGCGTGTATCACTCGAGGGTATGTTTGTGTGGAAATTTGATGTCTGTAATTTTGCATCAGTTTAGATGAGTGCATGTTTTAGATAGCAGGTATCGGTGTCTAGGTATCGATATGAGTGTCTTGTGGCTATTTTACAGTCCGGAACTGAAAATAAGAAGAGATGCAAATTGTTGATGCAGTTTGAAGGTAAAATGTGATAAAATCTGTTTACAGTTTTGTTTTTGTTTTTTGTTTTTTGGGGGGGGGGGCATTTTTTTTTATCAACAAGTGCTAGTAGTATTGATACTTGGTATCAGTCTAGAAAAGTGGTATCAGATATCCCACGTATATTTTATGCAATTGTGTATGTCACTGTGCATGTTTTTGTCTCAAAATGAAACAAAATGACTCAAAATGACTTGCTCAGCATGTTGTGGTTGCCAATCATGTTTTTTGTGTGTGTGCGCGCAAGGAGTAGAGGAGGAGGACTGGTCGCCGCGGCAACGACATCGGCATTCACGGGGGATGGAGAGGCCACATGCTGTATGTAAACTTGTCAAATATTGATTGATGGATGTCATGAACGTGACGACTGACGTGGCGATCGTGTGTGTGCGCGTGTCAGTGCGAGACGGTCAGCAGCGTGAGTGACTCGTCAACGTCAATCAACGTGCTGAGCGTCACTTTGGACATGGGTGAGTGAGCGAGTGAAGGTCTCGTTATACTTCTGCGGGAGAACGACGGCGGGGTGTCGCTCTTGCGTTGGCCTTATACTTGTTGGAAAGTCGCACCAGTCGCTCAATTTCACGTGTCAGGTCGCAGTTAAGTCACGTGGGGGTAAATGGAAAAAAATCACCACCACACATTAACAGAAGCCCAGAGATGAAGATTTGAGGAGTTCATGGGTATACATCCTGTATTTATATAGTGCATTTTCCTGAGTGAAAACGGAAGACCCTGCCTTTAAGAAGTTAGAATGAAAATGAACTTAAAACTACATTTACAAAAGTATAATTATGTTGAAAATGTCCTTGCTTTTCATCTTTGGTGATGTTGAACCTTTGGGCTTGATTAGAAACGTTTTCATCACTTGCAAGTTAATTGTTCTGGGAGTTGTAGTCCTTGAACGTCCGTGTGGCCTCCAAGTGACGTCATCTTTCAACAGCCCATAAAACGCGCCAGCAGATGATGTCACTCGTCGGGGACAAACTTGTCTTGCTCGTCTGCTTTTGTTGCCTAACTCGGCAGGATAGAATTGAAGTTGTGAACGTTTCTTCACTTCACACACATCCAAGTTGACAAGCAGGATTCGTCGGCACTTTCGATCTCTCTCCTACAGTACAAATCACATTTAATGAACATGCTTGGTTTTAAAATCATTTTGTTGACTTTTGATTTCGCAATACGTGATGGTTTTGTTTTTTTGTTTTTTTTAATCTTGCACTTGCATTAAAAAAAATAAACTCAACTAAAATGAAAGCATTTATTAAAAAAAAAAAAAAAAAAAAAAAGAGAAACTTGCCATGAAACGTCACCAAATCAAATGACAATTCCAAAACTTGTCATTTGTGATACTGATTGTAGGGTGTGTATGTGTGCAGAGAAGTGTGAGTTTCTGGGCATGAGCGTGGTTGGTGAAAGTCAGGACAAAGGTGCTGGCGTGTACGTTGGATCCATCATGGAGGATGGCGCCGTGGCAGCCGACGGTCGCGTACGCACCGGCGACATCTTGATACAGGTGAAGCCATAACCGCCGCGTCACACGCTTCATCCCACCCGACTACATACTAAGTTTCACAATAATACTGATTTTCAAAGAACAGGCCTACCACATCACCACAAATGGCTAACTTGTACGGACGTACTTGTTGCTGCAGCTAATTTAGCATTAGCGCGCACGATGACATCACCTGATGGTGATGATGAAGACAAAGCTGATGATGTCATCGACAGGTGAACGAGGTGAGCCTGGAGAAGGCGAGCAGCTCGCTGGCCGTGCAGGTCCTCAGAGACGCCGTGCGGACGCCTGGGTGAGTGTCAGCTCCTCCTAGCATCTTATTTTAGCATCTGTCTTAGCTACGTGTGTGCATCCAGTCCGCTGTCGCTAATGTTGTTGCGGTTTTGGGAGCCACCTCCCGACGGTGGTTTCACCTTGCCGAGAGGTGAGTGGAGACAAGCGCACACAAAAAAAGCCCAATCGTTGTTGGCCAGTTGCATTTTGATTGACGCGCACGTCGTCCTACAGGCGAGCCGGTGCGTCCGATTGACCCCGCCTCCTGGGTGTCCCACACGGCGGCTGTGACGGGAAAGCTCCTCCCACCTTACGGTAACACGCCCCCTCGTGACACTCCGGAGAAGCAACATCATGTCCATCGCTTGACGTGCGCGTTCAGGTGACGACGAACATCTGAGCGTGGACAGCGACATGGCGACGGTAGTCACGGCGATGACGAGGGCCGGCTCGGGCGTGGCGGTTCGCGACCGGATGTGGCTCAAGGTGGTCATCCCCGACGCCTTTACGGGTATGACGCACGTGACCCGAGTTTGCGTCGCGGTCATATGACCAACGGTGTTTGTCGCTCACTCAGGCGGCGACGCGGTCGGCTGGCTGCGTCGGAACGTGGCGGGCGCTGCCAAGCGCGCCGACGCTCGCCGTTACGCCGCCGAGCTGCTGGAGCGCGGATTCATCCGACACGCCGTCAACGCCCGCACACACAAACGCTTCTCAGCGAAGCGATACTACGTGGTCGGAGGTGAGTAACCGGTCGACTGCGCTCCCGTTCGCCACCGCCGGGAGGCGCCGCTCATTCGTCCTCTCTCACAGACCTTGGCGAAATGGCGCTGATGGGCTGCCGTGACGAGGGCGGAGTGGACCACCTCTTCGGCCAACTATCCTGACCGATGCCATCAGTCTGCTGACAGGGACCTCTGTGACCACAGGGACCAGTCTGACTTTTGAGAGCAGCCTGACCTCAAGGTTCAACCATGTAACGGCAGATTATTTATGGTTTCAGTAGCAAAATTCCTTAATGGCACCTTCCTGTTTTTCTGTTTTTGTTGTTTATTTTGTCCATTTGTATTCTTGAACGCACACTGTGAATTTTCTGTATGGAGCAGCTTTTGTTCCTTTTTGTTTTTGTTGTTTTTGATTAAGTGCGGCCACCTGAAAAAGTTGCTTACATTTACACAGAAGCATTTCATTGATTTGAGATGATTTGCACTGAATGTTGACGCGTTCCAATGTGATATTTTTTTTTTTTTTTTTTTTTTTAAGAGCACCTCGTGCATGCAAATTGTGTGTCAGCCTTCTCATACGCCATCACTTTATCTCTGCTTCATTTTTTGTGTTATTACACCATGTGTGAAACTCTTCTACTGGTCTGGTCGACTTTCAGCTTGTCCTTGTCTGTTTTTTTTTTTTTGGTCATGTTTGATTATAATAAAAATAATACAAAACTGTACATGTAACGGGATCCATGTATCAAATAAGCAGACTAAAACGTATTATCCATTGCAAACAGATCATTATGAATAATGTGATGTGTGAGACTTCCTCAATTCATTTACAGTACTGAGTATGAAACTTTTTGGGAGTATTTAATTGTTGGGCAGCCCTTGAGGTGGCTTTGGTGCTTGGCCTGGGCCCCTCATTACAAGTATTGCACAATCAAACAGAAATCTCAGTCCAAAATAATTAGGCGATAGGACAGAAGTCTTTTTTTTTTTTGCACATAGACAAAATGACAATATAAAAATAGTTTATTGATCTTTTCGAGAGAGCATTATGAAGTTAAATTTGGATAGAAACGAGTTGCAATTAAATTGGGGGATGGTTTTCCCTCCTGGCAAAGCTGGAATTTGTCCTTCAGTGCAGCAGGGGGAGCCAGCGGCTCGCTCTCTGACCGGAAATGGGCGCTCAGCTGCCTATCGGCCGCCATCTTGAGTGAGGGAGGAGGAGACGATGGCGCCCGGTGCGCTCGTCACGGTTGGCGGGAAGAGTCCACACAGCGTAAGAACAAACTAACATTTTCATCTCTTTACATGTTCTTTTAATTGTTTTTCTTAATCGTAGTCGTCAACGTGCGAGCTCGTTCCCGTCGTCCGCAAGCCCGACGCGCGCGCATCTTACTGCAAGGCTGCGGCGGTGACGTCACGGGATAGCTAGCAAGTGAGGCGTTCGATAAAGACATTAGACGAGTTCACCTTTATCTTTCATTCGCTACATCGGGAATTGTCAGTTGAAACGACACGTGGAGGAATAAATGACGTCATGTTGGTTTTACTGATATAGGAAAGAAAGAGCAACTCATGCGCGATGCGGACCCGGCTGCACGAATGACAACAAATACATAGACAACAAACAATAATGTCAAGTTCAACATATACATTTATTCAATCAAAGCTTGCAAACAGTTGATGTGGTTCGTCTATGTGCTTTCCCATCCCAGATACGTTCATCTGATAGTTACCAAACGCAAACTTCACAATTTCATTCATGTTTTTTTAAGATGATATCTAGAACTGAAGATACCTTCTATTGGAATTGGGATGAATCGGAGAATCAATTCCGTCACAAATAAATTGGAGGTACTATGAGGGCAGCCAGCAACTAAACATTGCGATAATAATCCATTCATCTCCTCATAAGTTTTTTTTTTAATTTCCCATAGAATTGGATGAAACAAACAAATTGATAACCTTTCACTTGCTCATTTGGTTTGTAGAAAATGTTGAAGGTTTTTTTTTTCCCCCCAAAGTAAAAGCAAATGTTTGAAAATGGATTGTCGAGCTAGATGAGTCAACATGTCAACTTTTACATTGTGCCTTTTGTGTTTTTTCTTGGTGTTAGCATGCTTGCTAGCTGGGCAGCCATGTTGAACGTCCATCAGGAAGCAAGCAGGCCGCCTTCCTGTCGGTCTCCAGGACGATGTCACAGATGTGGATGAAGACGCCGCGCTGGGTTGCCTTGACGACTACCACGCCGCTGCTCTGTGGTTTTTTTAGGTTTTGATTTTTGTGAGCTGGATGAGAAAATCGAAACCTAAAGAAAAAATGGCGCAGAAGGCGACATCGGCCTCTTTTTGTGTTTGTTTTTCTTCTTCTGTGGTGTGACAAGCAGACCATCCTCTTTCTTGCATCTTTTTGTGATGGGTGTTTTGCCACCTCATCAAGGTTGGTGTCCAATGCCAGCGAGCGAGGAGGTCAAAGTGAAGCAGGTCGGCTCGCTCAGTCTGGTGAGAAAAGTAACAGACATGCACGATGACCTCACTTGCAACCGCCTCCTGGTCTCCGTGGCAACCGGACATATGCTGCCTTTCACACGTGTGTGTGTGTGTGTGTGTGGTCATTAAATGTTCATCCTTCAACTGATTGAAAGTTGCTGCCAGCCAGGCGACACTGGGGGAGGTCTGTTTCCTCCTCCTGCTGGCTGTCATTCACCGTGTGAAGCTTAACTGTTCCCAAGTCACAATTAACAAGATGCGTTTCCAGTGGTTGAAAATTTCAGCCACTTAATTTCATTTGAAAATTAATTCCGTTATTAACAGTGATGAAAATGTTGTCATCGACTTTGAATTTGAAAATGTCTTTCGAGCGTTGTCCCATTTTGCGTCCACTCTTTCTTTGTTGTTTGCCTTGTGAAAATGTTTCTGACACATTTCAGAAATGCTGTTTTTTCTTCTTCTTTTTTTTCCAAGAATCCCTCTGGCTGCATGTGTGTAGTTGTTGCAATGCACCAGAGGCATGTGTGTTGTGGCAGCCATTTTGCATTCAAACAACAGCAGAAGAAGCTTGTGAAGGTTCAGAAAATATTGTGTGTTGTCTTTTCAGTTTTTGTATCAGGACGAGAATGTGTGAGGACTTGGATGGAAATCCCGACGTGGAAATTGTGCAACTGGCACGCTTGATATGTAACTGTTTTTGTTTTGACTGGATTTCAGTGGGCTACCGCCGCCGCCATTTTATGTTGCATTGAATAAAATTTTAAAACTTCAACTTGTTTGTGATTTTATTCCCCCCCATACAAGTGTGACCAAACCTTTTTGCTGATATTCATTTGCTTTGACCTGCCATGAATATTGAGTATGTATCTCTTATCTTAAAAATTGAAATCAATAGCTTTTTTGAATTGCTTAGAACAAAAGTTTGAGTGTTAACGGAATGACGTGAAAATTAGTTAGTGCATCTGAATTGACTGATTCCCAGAACGCCTGGGGTTCCTTTATTTATTATTATTATAATTTTATTTATTTATTTTTTCGGGGGGGGGGGGGGGGGGGGGGTAAAACTGGGGCCGGTTCTGTCCCGTCACAGGGGTCCAATCCGGCCGTAGGGAAAGAACAAAGCCATTGACTTCAATTTGGCAATCAAAACAACTGCCATTGCTCATGTAGTCCACCGGAGGGCGCACTGACGAGCACTTTAGACAAGCTCGTCAAAGTGTGGGCGCGGATAATCTTGACAAGTTTCAGGCACACTTCAACTTGCGAAATGTCTGTCAGCAGCTTCAGTTGAGTTTGAGACGACCTGGGAGCCTTTTGGGATCGGTCATGCAACTGAGAACGCACGGCAACCGACAGAGATTTGCCGGCCTTCCAATCGTCAAAATCTGCGTACATTGACGCCCGGGGTTCTTTTTTGAACAGCCCAAATTCATTCAATTTTCCACCAAAAGCCGGTTTGGGCCAGATGTCTGACTCCGCGCGTGCCGAACCGCGATTACGCGGGGGTCCATTTCGCTGTACGTCAGGTGGAACTTTGACGTCTTTGCACTTTTGTTCTTTTGGCGCCAAATTTGGCCTCGCTTTATTTGCAAGCAGAAAACGGAAAGACTCTTTCCGAATGGGCTCGCCACTTTTCGCAGCAAAGCAATTTGGGATTTGTACCTCCGCTCTTGTGACGTCCAAACTCAACGAGAAGCACGCTGGCGATGACGTCATAGCGACCGCAAGCCACGTGACCAGCGGCCTGCACGCTTGCTTGATGAGTTTCGGCCCCGTTTGAAAGAAGGAATGAAGTGTCAAGAGTTAAGTCAGGGGGCGGGGTCTCACCTGACCTGACCACGCCCCCTGCCGCACCCACCCGCTTGCAAGAGATCCTCCCGGCGCCTCTCAACTTTGCTTCGCTGTCACACGCGCGGGAAGCCCATCTCGGACTGATTGACCGCTGCGCGTCACGTGTCTGACTGTGTGACATTATGGAGGTCCCGTCGCTCCTCGTGACGCTGATGGTGACGTCACAGGTCAGTCCACGTTTTCACGGTTTTCGTTGGAGCGTCTGTCATGAAATCACTTCACGTGTGTGTGTGTGAACAAGTGGGTTCGTGAATTTGTGTGTGTTTATTATTGAATGTGTATAAGTGTGTGCGTGACTACCCTCTCGGGGTATTGACTTGCAGAGATGGGAAGTAACAAATATAAATATGTTACTGTACCTGAGTACTTTTTCCAGTGTACTTTGTACTTTATTGACTATTTTGTTTTAGTTGTCTCAATGACGTTTTAACAGCATCTTACTGGATATATTTCGAAAACAAAGTTGTTACTTCAGTTGTAAACGCATGACAACGATTGAATTAATGAATTAGACCTGGCAGAAAAAAGTTTCCATGGATATTTTAGTAACTTGAGTAATTATTTGATTGAAAAGTTTTTCTTGACGCAAGCATGTCATTGTATCTCTGCTGCCTTCACTAATTGCGGTGCACGTGCATGTTGGCGCCCTCTGGTGGCCAGCGGACGAAATGACGCTGGCGCTGTTGCAGGTGTTTGGCGCTGCCGCCAGCACGAGCCACCACATTAGCAAGCGCTACGCCATCAACCCGCTCGGATACAAGTGGACGCACACGAACATCACGTACAGGTGACGTCAGCCGGCGTGCTAAGCTAACATTACACGTACAAACATGTTATCACACCGTGTGTGAAACTGCGCACGTCAGGTTGGAGTCGTTTCCCGACACGCTGAGCGCGGACGCCACCAGGGAGGCGCTCAGCTTGGCCTTCTCCAAGTGGAGCGACGTGTCGCCGCTCAGCTTCACCGAAGTGCGACAGCCCCAAGCCGACATCACCATCGGTACCGGCGGCCGGCACGTTGGCGGACGTGGGCGCCGCCGTCAAGCTGACGCTGTGTGTCTGTGCGTGCATGCGTGCGCAAGGCTTCTACGCGTGGAACCACTCGGACTGCGGCCTCTCGCCTCTCCATCCGTGTTTCGACGGTGTCAATGGCGAGCTGGCCCACGCCTTCCTCCCACCGCGCGGCGACATCCACTTCGACAAGCACGAGTTCTGGATCGTCGGGAGGTCAAGGTTCAGCTGGAGGCGAGGTAACTGATAAGGGTGGGGATCTTTGACTGTCTCACGATTCGATCCGATTCCGATTTTTTGGGTCTGCGATTCGTTCTACTCCAGTCTAATGCTGCATTCGAGGATGGTCGGAAGTTGGAAGTTTCCGAGTTCAAACCAGGAAGTGTGTACGGGAACGCCCAGTCTACTTATTTATGCATTTATTTATTTATTTATTTATTCACTCGCCTACTTCTTATTAATTTACTGATGTAAAATGTATTTACCTGTAAAAAAAAACAAAAAAAAAACTTGTATACACGCTTCAAAATGCTTGCTTTGTTCTTGTTTTGTTACCTTTTTCTTTACTGCAAAACCGATATTTATGTTTATGTACAGCACTTTGTATACAGCAATGCCTGTTCTTAAAGTGCTTTATAAATAAAGTTGAGTTGAGTTGAATTATGGAATAAGATAAAAACAATGAGATTTGAGGACCAAAATAAAAAAAACAATTTACCGCTATCCGCCATTTTGGTTGTTTACTTTTGCCTTTCAGGTCGGAACTGTGAAAAAACAACTCTGATATATCTGACTTCCGACCAGCCTCAAATGCAGCATAACTTGCTAACGCTAATTAGAGCGCTATTTGCGCCACTTTTATCCCTCAAAAGAACAGCTATTCATACAAATCGCTTCAGGAATGTATACTGAGAAGCATCTTAACATTACTCACCCGTATATGGTCTTCCTACGCAGTAAAAAAATCAACTTTTATTGGCATAACATGATCGTGAGTTTTTCCTTCTACTCTGTAATGTGGCTACAATTTAACTGTGTATCAGAATGCACGGAACCACACTGCCCCTAAGTGGTCAAATCGGGTACAACATGAACAGCGTTCCCAAAACACAAACAAGGCTAAGACAGTATAAAATTATTTAAATAAAATCGATTTTAGGACATTTAAAATTGACTCTGAATTGTACTAAATGAGAATCGTGATTCTTATGAGAATCCATTTTTTTTTTTTTTTTGGCACATCCCTAGTTTGTTTGTGTGTGCGCTCAGGCGTGTGGCTCAACGACCTGGTCCAGGTGGCGGCGCACGAGATCGGCCACGCGCTGGGCCTGTGGCACTCGGCCGACCCGCGCGCCCTCATGCACCCAAACGCCACCAGCACGGGCCAGAGGGACGTCGGCCGCGACGACGTGCGGGCCATCCGGGCGCTCTACGGTCAGGCCCGCCGGCCCCCCCGCATCATTCCTGTCCGTATTCGTATTTTGGATTTGTGCCGCCTGCAGGCTGCGTGGACAAGAAGCGGGCGTGCCCGCGTTGGGCGGCAGCGGGTCTGTGTGAGCGTCGCAAGCGCCTGATGATGAAGACCTGCCCGCGCCGCTGCCATCTGTGCTCGGGTGAGTCTGGCCCCGCTCTCCCGACGGCCCACACATATTGACGTCCGCCGCCCCCTTTCAGAGCCCCCGGAGGCCGTCGCCCCGCCGACGCCGCCCACCAACGTCAGGGTGAAGGTGGTCTCGCGCGGGAAAGTGGTGGGCTTCCGCTGCGGCACCAAGAACCCGCCATCGTCACCCAAAGTCAGGTCAGCTGGCCCGCACGCCACCCAACGTAAATCTTGTTCGAAAAAAGCCACTTGCGTTCATCGTTTTGTCATCTGGGCAACCACACAAAAAGATCCACACGAAAACCTGTTTCAATGTATCCGCACAAGAGTTGTCCACACGGTGGCGCCGTTTCGGAGCTTGAAACCGATCACTTTTGGAACCGGGCTCCAGAATGGAAATATTTCAAAACATATGACGTGTGTTCCAATGTGGACACAATATGCGGGATACTACTCCAGTGATGATGTAATTTTCACATGAACGAACCGCCAGTCTGTCAACAACAATGGCGGATAGCTGTGTCGTCGTCGTTTTGCGCAACCTCCGCAGTTTGTTTATGCGTTTACAGCAAAATATTTTGCGTGATGTTGTTGTTCTTGAATCTCCCGGCATTATCACTTCTCCTGTGTTCGTCTCACTGATCTGTATACATCACTGGATAGCGGATAGTCCATATACGCCTGTGCGGCCATCTTACTCTTCCCATCTCACAAGCAGACTACTGTATAAACTACTTTGAAGACCCCCTTTTTCTTTTATCACTCAGTTGCTAGACCCTAATATTATATTTGGCAGAGTCTTCTTTTGTTGAATTATAGTTATAATTCTTTAATAAAAAAAACTATTCAAGTTTCCTCCTGTAAACATTAAACATATAATTTATTTTACGTTTCTTGGGAGGAGTAATATGGCGGCATCAAAAGGCTTGCCCTATGGGTTATTCAGATCAGTGGTTCATCTTTTTCGCTGATTCTTCTTCTCTGCTTTCCGTTAGCTCCCTGTGGCTGCGCGACAGCGCCACTCCAGACTTGGCATATACATTACACCCATTAAGCGTCCTCAGTGTCACTCGCATGTTGAAACGTTTCTGTCTGTACAAGTTTTTTGTTTTTTTTTGAGGAACGAAACTTCCATGTTGCCCTCTCCAACACACCTGATTGAAATGATCGGGATTAGGTTTCTGATGAGCTGATTATTGGAATCACCTGCGTGGAGGGAGACCTCAAAAACAGGCAGGATAGAGGCCCACTCATAATGTGCCATAGGAAATTAGCACGTCAAAGATTTGCATGAAGATTGATTTATTTTGTTTCAAAAAATGATTTTGTTCATTTGTTAACTGGCAGAATGGTCAGTCACACGCTCGAGACACCAGAAGGTCCATCTTGAATTTTTGTGCGTTGCTTTTGCTAAGTGGCGTGACGATCACGATTTTTGATTTTTTTCGCAAATGGAAGCAGCTGGAAAGGCTGGTTACCGTGACGACAAGCATACGTGCGTTTGTGTCCTCAGCTGGTACAAAGACGGCGAGCGCATCGCGGCGTCCGTCCCGGGACACATCGCGCTGAAAGGTCGCGACCTCCGCATCGTGGCCAACGAGTTCAACGAGGGCGTGTACACCTGCCGCCTCCATCGCCGCGGCCGCGCCCTCGCCGCCGACTCCTGGAGCGTGCGACTGCGGAACCCGGACAGCTGACCCTGCACCCGCAAAAATGCCACATCGCCATGACGACCACGACGACGATGATGATGTCAGTGCTCTGAGTATATCGACGAGTACTTGGGTAACGTTTAGGGAGTATATCTGTAGATTTAGGTTACTCTTAACTTAAGAAGTATTTGAGTACATGTATTTAAATTACTTTTAAGGCGTATTTCAGTAAATTTAAGAGTAGGTAACTTTTAAGAAGCATTGGACTACATCCATGTGTAATTAGGTTACAATTAAGAAATACTTGAGCAGTATTTAGATTATTTTTAGGGAGTTTTTCAGTGCATTTAAGTGTGAGTACTTTGCTAAATTTTACACAGTGCATCTGTCGTATATAAGTAACTGAAGAAGCATTTGTCTATTGTCTACAATTAGGAAATAATTGAGTGCATCTAGGATTACACAAATTACTTTATGTGTTTCTTTTTTCAGTAGATTCAATAGCAGTTGGGTAACTCTTGGGTGTATTTTGAGTACACGAAAGAGTATTTAGGTAACAAATAAATCCACAAGGATGGCGCTGTTAAATGAGCGGTCATTGACAAACAGTTTTTGCTTTCTAGTGACTTGGATTTCCTCATTTGAATTGTTACTCAGGTACAATTTTCAACTAAAAATCTTCAATTTTCCCTTTCAGCGTTTTGACTTTATGCAGTAAATTTGCTTTTTGAATTCATTCTGAATAATTACTCATGTTTTTCCATACAATATGACCATTTTCTTTTTGTTGATATAGGTTTTGATATTTGTTGTCTTAAGTCTCTGACAATTATTGTTTTTACAATTATTATTGTCAAACATGAACTGTAGTCGAGTAAAGCTGACAGTCTTCAGATTGGGCATATTCTTTTTTTTTTTGGATGCTACTTGTCAAAAGTTTGAGTACAGGAAAAGAAACTGAATTTTCATTGCAGAATTTTGTGGCTGCTATGTATCCTTTTCTGTAGGAAACTTATTTTGGTAGTGGTGGTGTGGGGGGTCTAACCCCTGACCTCGAAAGTTGCCCTCCTTCCTTGAGCTCACACCATACAAAGATGTTCTATTTCTCCAAGAGAGACCGAAATGTACAAAAACGATTTCAATCTTTTTGACAAATGACAACAAATGACCCTGCTAGCCAAGACGCTATGCAAGGAAGTTTCCTTTTGCTTCTTTTTCATGTCATTAATAATCACTGAGAGTGATCAAACCACTCAAGAATCATTAATTTGAAGTTGATGTTTTCATTCAAGCTCAGTGGTGGACGACATGTCGTTAGCATGCAAGCTGCGCTAACGTGGCGCCCTTTGAACTTGACTCTTAGCAAGCTCATGTCAGATGGTTGACATCTTTTCTTGTCTTGGCGGTCAGGTGGCAAACATTTGGTTACCGTGGAAACAGCCGGTTGCCAGGAAAAGCAACTGGGCTGCCCGAGAAACTTTCATTAGAAATGACTGACAAGTGCACACAATGATCAACGACAGCCGTGAATAATAATCGTCATCTGGATAGCGGATGTTGGTTACCGTGGCGGCCGTCTTTTTGTAGCCACTCACCTCCTTTGTTATTTTTTTTTTTAGTTGACAAGCGTTTGAGTTGAATAAAAGCCACATTTAAGCCCAAAATGTCAAACGTGTCTTCCGTGAATGGTGTAAAGCAAGGCTGACTAACCTGTGGGCACCAGGTGGCCTGCAAAGACCACATGGGTAGCCCGCGGACCTGTTCTAGCTTCCCGGCACATTGTGATTTTATAGGGATGTTGTAGAAGTGGTCATCTGAAAATGAAAACACTGACAAAGAAGAGTGGAAGCAAAGTGCCTGCATGATGAGCAAATGGGTTTTGGAAGTGGAGGTGAAAGTGGGTGCTCTTTTGCATCAACCAGTAGCCAGGAAGTAACTCTCATGCCAACCAAAGGTGGCTGACCCCTGGTGGAATGCCTCACCTACAGGAAATGGTTGACAGAAAACAAAAAATATATACTTGCCCTCCCGGAGAAAACAAAAATCAATGAAAAATGCATTTTATTTCCATTGTATTTGAGGACAGCACATTTGTCCAAAACACGTAGGCTATGTCTCATTCATCTGATAACTTCATCCTGATGGATGAGTGTCGTTTTCTTCCACATCAAGGTCAATCTCATAGTCAATTTCAGGAGATCTGTGAGTATTTAGGGATTTTTTATGCAGTATTTGAGTACATCTAGAAGTGAGGTATTTAAACTTGCCACTGCAACAGCACTTTGAGATTTCTCTTGAATACGAAGACATTTTCTTCTTATTATTATTATTATTATTATTAGTAGTAGTACTAGTAGTCGTTGGCCGATTTTGAAAATTAGTGACGCAGATTGACTGATACGTCTCTCCTGTACTGTAGTTGGCGCTATTGAGCCGCGCAAAATGTTGCCTTTCTAAAGTACGCCCCCGAAGAAGACTGATTTGGGTTCGAACGTGTACCATTTTAACACGACTAAAATCACAAACGGCTGGCAAACTAAGAAGAAGAAAAAGGATGATTGGCTGTGAAATCCTCATTGGAAAGTTAAGAAGGTAAGTTTCACGTTCCTTTCCTAGTGAGTCATTCTTGGCATCTCATTATTTGGGACAAACTAACTAAAAATGAGTTATTTGTTAGCACCCTCTACTGGTAGAAAGCACAAGATGCCTTATCCTGTAACGCCAACTATCTGAAACATTTTAATTCGAAACTTCCATCTTTAGCGCTGTTTGCACTGACATTTTTTTTTCCGGCTGGAAGTGGGACGGAGATTGTTTTTCAAGGGAAACAAAAGGTTGACTTCTTCAGCAGTCATACCATCTCCAAGCAGTCAAGTCAAATGTATTCAGAATTGAGTCTCAATTACAAACAGCTTCACAGGGCCAAAGAAAGCTTGAGCCACACAGATCACAAACACCCTTCAGGATGAGCAGGCTGCAGTGGATACCTTTTGGGCAAAATGTGTGTTGCTATGTAATGCTAAGGAAGATGAGGCAAGTTAAGTTTATTTCTATAACACATTTCATACACAAGGCAACTCAGTGTGCTTTACACACCTACAAGCATCAATGAACACAAGAGAAAACAAAAGTAGCTTACAAAAATTACATTTAGCAAACTTTCAAAACATTTAAATAAGTTTTCTAAAATAATGGAAAGAAACAAACATGATTTAAAAAATGTTTAATTAATGAGTGGCTCAATGTGGGTCCTTCTCAAAACCCGGCTCTATCTGTCAATGTAGAATTCTCCATAACGCCTGGGGAGGTGGCCCACCTCAGATCTTGTCCCAGTCAGTCGGGAATGAAACCGTAACAGCGGCATCAAATTCAGTCGTCGTCTCCAAGCCAGGCGGGGAGGTGCGAGAAGCGGCAGTAAAACAGGCTGAGTATAGAATGCTGCAAACCTGCAGACTTCTTTGTGGCTCTTGTCCTGTGCTCACTTAGTTTGGGGTACTTATTCGTGTGTTTTTTTTTAGTGGTATTATGAAACAGAGTTAATAATTCAAATGTTTGTTTTTTCAATCTTACTTTGTAATTCAGTTCAAATACATTTACTGTAGTGCATTTAAATGAGTTGAGATTTTCGTTTGGCAGTCTGGAGAGGTAATTTTTTTTGTTTTCAATGTATGTCAATTTATTTGACTGGATCACGTCAAAATCACATTTGAAAGGCAGCACACGCTTGGCGTTGAACTCAAACTTTATTCTTTCTCGCTCATACACTCCCTTTCTTCTTTTGGTGTTCAGGTACACTTTGACCCCGCCCCCTCTGTCTGTCCAACCAGGTATCGTCAGTGGGGGCGAGGCTTCGGTCAACAACAGTGAGAAGGTCGTCTATGGCGGCACGTTCAGCAAACAAGCGCGCACGTGTGGATGCGTGTGCGCGGCGGGTCCACTCAGGAATGATCGCAGGTCAAAGTTCAGGAATGTTTCGGTGGGTCGGGGGTAGGGTTGCGTCGCGGCCACAGATGACATAGTCGGCCGCGTGTTGATGATGTCGTCGTTACATGCCCATCCTGATGCTCTGAATGATCTGGAAGATAGCTGCACACACACAAAATGATTTCCATACATTTGAACTCTCTCAAAAGTGTTCCAAACATTTCAAGTTGCTCCCAAAAGTGCTTTCAAACCATCTTAAGATGTTTAATCGTCTCTGGGCACGTTTTCAGTTGTTTACTTGTCAAGTTGCGTTGACACGGCTCAGTTTGACTTTTTGGGTCAGGCCAATGTCTGAATCTAAAACAAAGGCCCACCCACATGGCTGGGTACTCGCCAATATTTTCATTGGGCCACAAAAAAAGAAGAAAAAAAAAATGCCTGCTACACAGTCGGCAGTTTTTGTCAAATCTGCCGTCTTGTGTACGATATATGAGCGAATTTGTGTTGAGTATTTATTTCAATCTTGTCAATTCTTCCTCACTGCTGCCCCTTGCAGGCGGTCAAGTGGAAGTGCTAGCGGTCATAAAAGGTGCCAAGCGCTCTAATATTTCCATAGAGAACATGTTGTAATATGACCTGACTACTTGTTTGTGTAACAATATCAGAATCTTGATTGCGGTGTTGTGGGAATGTTGAAACACGGAACAGATGGGCGGGGAGGCGCGGCGCACGCAAAATGTCTTTTTGCTGGCAGAGTTCCTCCTCGATAGACAATTGAATCGTTTCTGCACGTCGGCCGGCACACCCTGCTGTTTCCATGAAATAATTTATTCACCTTTCCATCAAGCAGCACTGTATTGTCACGTAATCCTTAAGCCAAAAACATGCAACATCTCTGACGTGGTCAAATGGAGCCAGCCGACCGACCAACAAAGTAGCGGCCGTAAATTGAACTAATCCACTTTTATTTTGCATCAAAGTGGCTTCCAAATGTTTTCTGGCAACTTTGTTGCCACAGTCTCTTTAGAAACAGTCGGCTTGCCTAAAGTTCTTCGGTTTTGAGAGCTCACATGAAATTTGCGCCTGTTTTTAATGTCACACATGAACAATCTTTTCACATTTGCAAAATTATAATCTTAACCAAATGACTTTTAGCATCTAAACTCATCTGATTGGATGTCTTTTGTTCCAGGAACTGCGACGAGCACCGTGAAGTGCAGGCTGAAGGAAGCAAAGCTAAGCTACCTGATCCACAAACGACGAAGAGGAAGAGCGCGAGCAGCCAGGGTCCGACGCCTTTGTCATCCGTCAGATTCCTCTGAAACAACAAAAACCGTGAGCATTAGTGACAATTGCGTTGTCATGACAACCGCCACATTACTCCTCAACCTCACATTCCCGACCAACAGTCAGCAAGTACATACTCACGTACATCAAGTCAGACAAATGATAGACCGCTACTCTGACTCAATAAGATGCAAAAATATTTGTTTTTGCAGAGGATAAACATATGCCCATGATTGCTATTTTGTCAAGTCTACATGTGTTAATGTCAATTCCTCTGCTGTCATTTTGATTCATTGTTGTTTAGTCATTTCATCACTTAACAATACAAAAAAAAACAACTGGTTAATAAAGAGTAAGGGGTGTAATATACTTTAATGCAGAATTAATTTGTATCAGATTATTCAATTCATCAATGGAATAATTTGATGCTAAAAATATTCTACCATGAATTGACTTTAAATGTATCTGCCCTTCAGCATTTCTTTTTCTGACCTTTACTTTTATTTCCTAAAGGTGTATTTTTATTATGAGTTAATTTAGCACGTGTTCAACATACGCCAGAGGGAAACATTAAAGAGGTTTTTTAATTAATTATTAAGTTAACAATACTTTGATAATTATGCTTTCTTTATAACTAACTTATTTAGTTTATGGCTACAAGTAGCAATGATTTTAAGCATAGATTTAATCCATTAAAAATATTTTAATTTAGATTATCAAATAGATAATTAATTTCAGTTTCGATTATCAGTTGGTTAATCAATTAATTGTTGCATCTCTACTCCAAATTCTCCAAATCGTCTAGATTTCCGTCTCACAAAATAAAAAGGAAATATTCTCAGTTCTGTCGCCCTCCATGGAAGCAGATAGCTTAGCTTTTACTTTATGAGTCATTATGATGATTTTCTGACAGATGTTAGGATAGTCATCGATTTACGTTGGTGGTAATGTACTGATATTCAATAAAGAGGTGGCGATTAAAAAAACAAAAAAAACAAAAAAAAAACATTTCAATAAGTATTACTTTACAACTGCAGTTCAGGGGCTACTTTTGGACTTGGACAGTCAACTTTAATAGTATTGTTTCTCTTCTCATGTACACAAAATAGAGAGTGATCGCGGTTTGACTGTGACGTGTTGTGTTGCGTGATTTTGGACTCACCGTGGACTTGGCCACGTTTCCTCTCAGTGTGATGTTCTTGCTGTGTTTCTCGTTGGCCATCCTGATCCTCTGCTTTGCAACCATTTTGCCGTTCAAATGTCGCTGCTGGTTGTTTGACGAGTTTACTTATTTATTAGTTGCTCGTTGCTTCCCAACAGTTCGCTGAGGTGGTCCGTCTTCAAAGTAGGAAAGACTTTCGCCTGTCGACGTACTCAAAAAGACCAAGCCGCGCCCACTCGTCACCACTTCCGCTATCAAGTTGGACGTGTCCACCCTCACTTCCGAAAGAAACATTTTAAAATAAGAACTCATGTTGTATTCTGGTTTTATTAGGATAAAAGTTCATGTTGATTTTTATTCGAATTTTATTTGAATTAAATTCATTGCTGAACGTAAAAATATATTTTCAGTGCGTCATTTATTTTACACGTTGCAAGTTATTCCTCTTACTTTTATTTTTAAACCGGAAGTGGAAGTCTCATTGCTCGCATTGTTAAATAAAAACGTCTGAAAATGAAGTAAATTTCATTTATTACTACTACTGATCGTATTTGTTTATCTTAAAAAAGACATAACAATTCTACGACTGGAGCCTTACTTAAATTAAAATATAAACCGAATACATACGTGTACCTAAAGGTGCGCTGCACGCTGACGTGGCAGTGAGCGACGAGCCCCCTTATGACGTAGTTCCGGTCGGTGTCTTCTACTTCCGGCACGTGAACATGGCGCCTCCAGTACCGCTCTTAGCAGGTTCGTTTTTAGGTCTTATTTCTCTTCTTCAGGCCGTTGACAGTTTCCAACGTCCGTTTTGTGTTTATCATGTTCGTGACTTTTCTGTTTGAACTGAACCTTACACACGCTCTCCACGGCAATTCATCAACTTGAAAACAAAGCGTGTGTAAACAACACACACAGTGGGACACTATTTTCATTATCAATTTTAGCGTTTTGTCATCATATGTAACGTTAGGTTTTAGATACACTTTATATGTATATCTTGCATTTTTTTAAAGTATTGTGCGTGTTTTCTCTTTTTTTTAAATAAATATACCCAGTTTTGCTCCATCCAGTCATCCATTATACTTTATTTATCACCAGCGATTCTTAAATATCAAGGGCATGATAAAACTCCACAAACATTACATTTCAAATTAAGCAGAGGCAGTAACTGGTTAGATGATTTAGATTATTTTTGTTGTTAATGAAAGTGTTATTATCACTTCAGTTAAACATTGACAGCAGAAAGGATGAGATGAAAATTCTATTTTCATAATTTAATTCAATAATTTAAATATATATATATATTTTTTTTAAAACAACAAACAAAAAAAACAGTATCAAGAATACACCAAAAAATTTTAACAAGATAAAATTCATGCAAAAACACATTTCAATAATGACGTATGTTTTTATGAAGCAATATCAGGTTGTGCATATGTATGTACATGATCATATATATTTTGTTTCAGTGAGTGAGTCGAATGGGACGTCGCTGTTCTGCGGTCCCCCTACCTGCCAGGAGCACGCCTCCTTCCCCAGGTGATCTCATCAATGACCTTGCAGTGATGTCATCACCTGGCCTGTGACTGAATGTGTGTGGTTTGTGCGTGCGTGTGTGTGTGACACTCAGGGATCCTTGCGCGAGCCGGTGCCTGATGTTCAGCCGTGACGGCTCGCTGTTGGCTTGGTGCAATGGAAAAGTGTGAGTACGAGACTTTTAGAGCTGAGACGCCTGCACTGAATCGGAGTCTCTGAGCTCAATCAAGCACTCAGTTAATCAGCCAATGAAATCCCTTTATTCAACCAGATGAGCATCACGGAGATTAACTCTTTTCAAAGTACCAAGAAAACAGGCATACAACACTTGTAAAAAATGCTCCGACAGGTTAAAAAACAAAAACACGGGATCTTTTTTTTTTTTTTCCTTTCTTTCTATTCCGAGACACGGGATCTTGACGGTAGGTTCCAATTGCTGGCAGCTTTTCTGGCCCGAAAGAGCGGCTTTTGCCGTTTTTAAGCCAGCGCAACTGGAGACGGCTGTTTGAGTTCCTTTTATAGCTTATCCCAGGCTGAAGGAGCGGCAGGCCTTTTTCCTAATTGGCTTGGCAATAAAGCTAGAATGCAAAATGGATAGCCATCCATACGCACACACTGGCATGGTTGTAACGGAACCGTGATGTCCACCTTTCCATTGAGAGTGATTTGATTTTGCGAAGAGCGTGAAAGTTGACTTTGCTTGCGTGTGTCCAGCGTGTCGGTGGTGCGGACGTCGGACGGCTCCTTGGTGGCCACGCTGGAGCTGCCCAAGACCACGCTGTTGCGCTTCTCGCCTCTCGCCAACATCCTGGTCACCTGGCAGCCCTACGCCAGTAAGGGCCTTCTTTAGTTCAAAGCATGTGCACTGCTTCAGACTGACCAGAGCAGAGCTGCAAATGGAGAAGAGCAAGTTGAGAAAAAGCGCGTTGAGAGCGTTGGCCTTCTTCACCCAGAAGGCTTCTTGGCATTTTGTGATTATGTTTTCAGAGAGCGGCGAGGCGGCCCAGGGCGACGCCAACCTTCGACTGTGGGAGCTGCCCGGCGCCGGCCTGCTCAAAGGCTTGTTCCAGAAGAAGGTGGACGCATGGTGAGCCGCCACGTTGTGCACCTTCTCACATGCACTGGAGCTTGACGCCGATGTCACGCAGGTGTCCCAGCTGGTCCCGAGACGAGAAGATGGCCGTTAGGATGGTCAACAACGAGCTGCACTTCTTTGAGGACAACAATTTCAGTAACGGCGCGCACACACTTATAAACACACGTTTGCCACACATGCTAATAGAGTCAGAACTTTTATAATAATTTCAAAAACAATTTTCAAACACATTTTGAGAACCTTTGATTTTGCAGACCTCAAAATTGAAAGTCGGGATTCTATTGTGAAGACAAACAAATTCCTCTATTGTAGATCTCGTGTATTATATTTAATATACAGTAAACTGTGTGGTGAGGGCTGTTTTAGAGCCTTAAAACATTTATAGTAAATGTAAAACATAAAGCTAGCTACTTCGCGGATTTCATTTATTGCGGGTATTTTTTGGAACCTAACCCTAGCGGAAAACGAGCGAACACTGTACTAGACGTGGGCCGATTACCAGTTTGACGATTTACCGTGTTTAAAAAAAATAAAAAATCCCTAACGTTCATAACCACTAAGGCTGGCTGTCACTGTGAATGTGGTTTTCTTAATTGAGGGGCTGTCTAAGCAGGGCACAATACGATTGCCTGCTTAGAGGGTTGCGTAAATGAGACACCACTTTGAAGTTCATTGCCTCCAGTTGACTTTGGCTGCATCATGGCGGCAGGACGGAGCAAGACAAGATACTGTAAACACAGATGTCTTTTTTTTTTTTTTTTTTTTTTTTTCTTCTCTAATTAAAGTGCAATGTCTTAAAAAAGCAACAAAAAAATAAATAAAAAAATGCTGGCAGTGGGTACTAATTAGACCCAAGGACAACATGAGTTGTCACCAGACACTTGGATTTTACCAAAAAATCGGAATTGAGCATTAAGACCTGCAGTGTGAACGTAGCCTAATAACTATGTAGCATTAGCATGCTAATGCACATGTGCACACACACTATTGTATGTTTGTGTGCAGACGTCATCGCCAACAAGCTTCACATGCAGAAAATTTCCAACTTTGAGCTTTCGCCGGGAGGCTCTCCCAGCAAGGTGACCAATGAAATGTTGGTATGCTTTCGGAACCCGCCCTCTTCTGGTCCTCATCGGCTTTTGTGGTTGTGTGTGCGTGCGTCAGGTGTGTGTGTATGTCCCGGGCAGCAAGGGGGCGCCGTCGTTTGTGCGTGTCTTCCAGTACCCGCAGTTTGGGGGGCCCGACGCCGCACTGGCCACTAAGAGCTTCTTCAAGGCCGACCGCGTCAACATGCAATGGAACAACAAAGGTAGGGGGCGCTCACACGTGTGCTCAGTCACATGAAATTTGAGAGTGAAATTAAAAGATGGTAGCAGTGGACCTCTTGCTTGCCCCAAGTCAAGAAGCTTCAGACTTGTCATTTGTGCATGCTTTTTACCGCGACAGCATCGGCCGTGCTGGTGACGGCGAGCACCGAGGTGGACAAGACCGGAGCGTCGTACTACGGAGAGCAGACCCTACACTACCTCCACGTCGGCGGAGAGACGGCGCACGTGCAGCTGCGTGAGAATCGCCACAATTGGCACAATGATGGGCAGGATGAGGATGAGTGTGATGAGGCTGGAGGTGGCGGGGCAGGCCAGGTGTCAAACCATCACCACGTCACGCAGCTGGCGGGATATTCCACATCTTTCGTTTGAGGATGTTCAATAGGGATGTAACGATATCCAAAAATCACGATACAATGTCGCGATATGATAATTAGCACCATATTGTGGGGAGGTTGGCGATACAAAAAATGGGCACAATATTGTTTATAAAAAAAAAAATAAAAAAAAAGCTCATACTAAAAAAAAAATATTGTGCTTTTGTACATTACAGCAATGCATATAAACAGCCTACAATCTCTAATAACACGAAATATTGAGGCACTTACTTGCTAATGCACGCACACATATAGTTGATCCACATATTGACTCAGTTCACAAGCAAATTATGTTCCCCTTCATCCGACGATTAGTATGGATTTTAAACATAGAACGGCCAAAACATCCCTTGTGAAAATTAAACTGCACTTAAAAAACAAACAAACTAGCCACCAGAGGGTGCTAGAACTGCACAAATGGAAATCAACCTGACTTGTTTTTAACAGATGTGCTGCTTTCAATATCGTGACATGACGACGACGATATATTGTGGCAGTTTTAATATTGCGATATCACTATATTTACATTATTGTTACATCCCTAATATTCAATAGGGTTTCGGTCATGGAGACATGAAAGTCATTCAGTATCTGCACAAATGTGAGGGGTGTATGCACTTTTGCAAGAAGTCACCAAGCTCAAATATTTCAAACGTCAAACACTTCCCACGTCCAATCTCCCCAAATGGCATCACTTCACACACCAAATAATTCCAAAGTCTGAAAAGTTCAACACCTGAAAGGTCAGACAGATGCTTGAGTTTGTGCCATGGAGATGAGAAGGTGATGGTGCCATGTGCTTCTTTCCTACCGTCAGCCAAGAACGGTCCCATCTACGATGTGGCCTGGAGTCCAAACTCCAGCGAGTTCTGTGTGGTTTACGGCTTCATGCCGGCCAAGGCCACCATCTTCAACCTCAAGTGTGACGCCGTCTTCGACTTTGGGACCGGACCTCGCAACGCCGCCTACTACAGGTGAGGATGCCACACTGCTTCTAACCCTTCCCTCCCAATGAGAGTCTGACTGAGGCATGCGGGTCCAGTCCGCAGGGTCACATCTTGGTCCTGGCAGGATTCGGCAATCTTCGAGGTCAGATGGAGGTTTGGGATGTCAACAAGTACAAACAGGTGAGCGGCGCCACAATAAACCTGCAAATTCCTTCCATTAGGCAACGTATGTATGAACATGGAAAGTGCAACTCTTACTGATTCCTTGGGGGGGGGGGAGACATACCCTGTACTCCATTTTGGACCAGTTCATATCATCATGTTTTCTGGTCCATTGTGCTATAAAAATGGCGTAATCGTCATTTCTATCTCAGTATTATTTTCTCCAATTGTACCTTCGATTTCAGCAAATGCCAAACCAAATTGGCTGTTTAAAAACAAAACAAAAAAGCAGCTCTCTCACAGACCCTTTTGGACATTGTTTGACTCTACGTTTAGCTTTTTGTTGTGAATATGCACATTGGCAGACTTGTCATTTGTTAACACAAATGAATGCAGATCCTGACGTTGACATCATGTGTCCCCAAAATGGCCGTTAGCGCAGCCAATTTGGCATGATAGAAAACACATCTGCCACTTTGAGTAAATGGCAAACACCACACTTGAACAGTGATTGACAGCTGTTGTGGACCAGCTGCCACAGCAAGAAGAGGCACAAAAAAAAGATCAGAAGATCAGAATGCTCAAGGCTACCAAAAAAAAAAAAGAATGAATGCGTAGCCAATGTTTTAGTTTTGAACATGATGGCTGAATCAGCAGATGCTAACTGTTAGCACATGCAAAATGTGGGCGAATAATATGTTTCGTTCAATTATGCTGCTACGGTTTAATAGATATTACACAGTTGAATTTAGTAACTGACCAACACCATAAAAAAGCCTTTTCACAGCATAAGTGACAGCGGCCGCAGCCAATTTAGCAGCTAAGTTGCTAATGTATCTAAATCACACAGCAACACTTGCGTCAAACTGCTAACTTCGATGGCATTTTCAGCTCAAATAAAGGGGAAATAAATCCGGATTGTACAAACTTGCAAAGCCTTTGTATGATCAGTTTTGAAAGCACTCACCAGTGTAAGAGAGGAGCTAATTCCACTAGCCAAGTTGGGGGAAAAAAAACAAAAAACTTCCAAACACTTAATTGGCAATCCAACATGTCCACCTCGCGCATGTAAATCATGTCCTTTTCATCAAAGTTGACTGATAAACGCTAGTTTTCTTCCTCAACGACATTGAACTCCTTGCGCCAATAATTTCCTGCCACTGGGGGGGGGCGTGCTCAGAGAAAGTCACGTGACGACAGGATCTCTATTGTGAAGCGCTTGAGTCAGACACACAAAAACGTGTGTGCGTGTGTGTTCAGGTGTCCAAAAGCCAGGCATCAGACGCCACTCACTTCAGCTGGTGTCCGGACGGCGAGCACGTAGTAACCGCCACGTGCTCGCCGCGTCTGCGCATGGGCAACGGCTTCCAGGTCCGTCACTACACGGGCGACGTGGCGTACGAGCACCAGACGCCCACCGGGAGCGAGCTGTGGCATGTCTGCTGGCAGCCCTTCGCGGACGGAACCTTCCCCGCACGACCGGTCCGCCACCAGATGGCCAATGGACAGCCGGGCGCCGCGCAGGCCGCGCCCACTCAGGCCTATAGGCCGCCCGCGCTCAGGCACCTCCCGGCCGCGCCCACTTCCAAGCTGGTGAGTGACAACAAACAAGTGGGCTAAGGTCGCCCCCCCCCCCCCCCCCCCCCGGTGGCCTGGCATGCACATTGTAATGTTGCCAATTGGCTTTTGGACCAACAGGTTTGACGTATCTGATGCCATGAATAACAAAAAATTTTGTGTGTGTTTGTCAGCACGAGGAGGAGGCGCCTCAGAACGCGCGTCCTTGCGACAAGAATTTGTCCAAAGCGGCGCTGAAGAATCAGAAGAAACGAGAAGCTCGAAAAGCCGCCAAACAGGTCATCTCAACTGTAATGCTGTTGCCATAGCAACACGTTTCCCACAGATGTTGACTTTACCATTGCCACAAGTTTTTTTTTTTTGTTTTTTTAAATTGATATCAGACTTGAATGTTAGCATATCAACAAGTTGAGTTTGCCATCGTGAGTTTTGTCCATGCGATGTGGTGGTGCTCATGTTTTGTGTTGTCCTCGGCAGGAGAGCAAGCGCGAGGCCGACCTGCCCTGCGACCCCGCCCCTGTCGCCCACAGCCAATTGGCGGAGACCTGTGGTGACCCCGAGACGGATAAGAAGATCAAGAACGTCAAGAAGGTCGACAGCTTGTCACGTGATGTTTAGTAAACTTGTCTTATTGTTGCTCACACGTTTTGTCACGTTGCAGAAGCTGAAAGCCATCGAGGAGCTGAAAGAGCAACAAGCGTGTGGAAAAGTTCTTCAGAAGAACCAGGTCAGCTGGCACGCAGTGGAGATGCAACTGCACATTGAAACTTAAGAGATGGGAATGGAAATGTTAATGGTGGACCTTGTTAGCGTGCTGGAGCTTGGCTAGCAGCACAGGAAGTGATGTCAGCATGGGGAAGGCCTGCACTGTGTTGACTTGCTGCTGCTGTTGTTTCAGCTGGAGAAGATGCAGAAGGAGCAGCAGCTGCTGGACGAGCTCAAACTCTTGCAAGTGCAGTAGTGACGCACACACGTTGCGCAGAGTCCGCCGACCTTTACGGGAAGGGTCGCATTGACCAAAGAAGCAACATGTCCTGTCTTGCACAATAAAAAAGGCCTCTTTTGCATACTGGCTTCTTCATCTTTACAATACTATGCTAAACTTGGAACAAAGGTAGGTTTTTGCCCACTCATTTGTGTTTTATGGGCTTGGGAACAGGTTGTCTGACATAAGGCCATAGAGGCAATATCAGGACTCTAAATGGTTATAAGGGAGATGAAAAATAATCTTGAATTATTTTACATTTCAATTAACTCCTAAAATGGAAACGATGGTAGATTGTCAATTAAAAAAAGCCAAATTACTGTAATATGAACAAATAATTCCAAAAGTCACATTATTGTTTTGATTTTCACTCCTTTAGGAAGGAACATATTTCATATACAGGTATGTTAGTTTAGATATTGTTACCAACGAGTGTTTGTTTTTTTTCAATGTTCAATAAAGTGTTTTTAAAAAAAGAGAACGTTGCAATAAAAATAAAAGTGGTCTGCACGTCTTCGAACAAGCATCCGAACCTCCCTCTAGTGGTCGTTTCACTCTGCGATCAAACGTCGTGTCTTGTGACGTAAAAAAGAGCGCGGCAGCGGCCGCACTTTACGGCGCTTATGTGACAAGCTAAAATAAGCTAAGCTAGCTACTGGATGACAACATTTGAGCAAGCCAAGCCTGCGGTCACTGGGCCGATGTGCAACGTGTCATCTTGAGTTCCAAATAAGGTCCCGAAAACTCCCAAGAAGCTCGAGTTGGCACTGCAGAGGCAACTTGGGGCGACAGCTACACGTGAAGTGAGTATGGCCAACAATGAAGCGCGCACGTGTTTCTGCATGTCGACAGCATGCCACGAACAACTGACACTTGGATGATTTTTGTTTTTGTAGTCATGTAGCCTTTGTTGGACACGAAAGCTTTTCAAAGAAGAGCTTCAATTGTTTGTCGACCAGTTGGTCGAAACCTTGGTTGTCATGGTAACGGTGCCCACATGCGTATAATCACGCAAGTTACTTTTTGTGACATTCATTTACAGAATGTATGCTTTTTTTTTTTTTTAACAGTCCTTTCTTTCCAAATCAACAACATAAGTTTATGTTAAAATAGAGGTGCCATGATTAATTGACAACCAATGGGGTATATGCCACGGAAGAGGCGGGACTGTTTTTTGCACAACAGTTTGTTTCCGGTTCGTTTTGCGACGTGTAGGCTGCGTCAAAAATACTTGTGCTTCCGACTTTGTGCCCCTGGGTTGTGCGTTCGCAACCCGGACCGGAAATAAACTGATGTGCAAAATCACGTCCCGCCTCTTCCGTGGCATATACCCCATTGATTATTAACTAAATGGACAAGTCATTAATCGGTTGGGTCCCAATTGTTCAAATCTTCATTCCCTTAACAGTAAATATTCTCCGATTTCTGTATTCCAACATCAGAGCAGGCAGATTTTCTGTCATTTTTATTCTGTTTTTATTTTTCTTCAAATTGGCAATTCATCAGGCTGAAGCATGAAGTTCCAGGCCTCTGCAAACAGTGCATCCTGAACTTTTGTGAAGTCATGAAACAATCAATTGCATCTTTGGCCAATATTGAGGCAGATTACAACCAAACGGGTGTCGTGTGTTCCCATCTTCAGCAGTACACAGTAGACATGCAGCTCATTTACTCAAGCGGGGTTTCGGTGACAGAACTTTCTCACCAATTTTATACTTAAGAAGCTCATTTAAAAAAAAAAATTTGTCCCTGCCCCTATTGAAAATAGTTTGGAACTGGAATCAAAACGTGAAACCAGAAATTAATTGTCTAAATTGATACAATGCCCAACTGTGGTCAACATAAAAAGGAAAAACATTTGTGTGTGTGAAACCAGCTTCTTACCTAAAAAACGTGTGATAAATAACAGCTGAATGTTGTGTTGACACTACAGAGTGGAGATGTCTTCCGAAGAGGCGGCGTCTCCCATCCAGGCCGTGAACGTCAGTCAGTGTGACTCCACCTCCCTGGTGTGGCGTACGCAGGATGTGGTGGCGGCGCGCTCTCTTGGTCTGGTGGGGGCGCTGCTGGGCTCGCTCCCTCGCACCCCCCGGCAGAATGTGCGTCTGGGGCGCCCGTTGTTGCTGCTGCCCGAGGAGGAGCGACTCCTGGGCCAGCGTGGCGCCCTCACCGTTGTGACCGCCGGCTCGCAATCGGTAGGTGCCTTTCTTGCACACGTTTGCCAAATTTTCTCTCTGTTGTGAAGTATTCTTTTCCCTCTTGTTGAAAGTGTTCAAAGATGTCATGTTACTCCTGGTATTTTTTTTTTTCAAATGATGAGGCCAATTATCATCAGGTGATCAGGATTTAGTTCTGCCAAATATGAAAAATGTTAGTGGCCTCCAAACATCCATACGGGTCCGACTCGGGGTTCTAAAGAAAACTCAAAGGGCTGTCGTTGTAAAAGGCCTTGTGGGCGTGAACACGGCTAACTTGATTTGAAAGGCCCTGTGGACTTTCATTGTGTTAAAAAAAAAAAAAAATAGTGGACTTGGTTGATTTACACAATACTGTATTCCAAGTGATAAAAAAATACTCATGTATTTTAATTATGAAAAATAATGCAGCATAATGTATTTTCGATAAAACATGCAGTAATGACATCATGACAGAATTGAAAAGAATGAAGCTGTTTGTCAGGTTGCATCAATTGGCCACATGGGGGCAGTACAAAGCAGACAGGCGACATTTGCAGGTCATTGAGGCCTAATTTCTGTGTGACTAACAGCCGTGTGCTACTGTATCTTCAGGATGTGCCGGAGCCCGTCCACCAGGTGGCGCTCTACGAGGAAAATCTGCAGCGAAGTTACGAGCAGCAGCGAGTCCTCGCTCTCCAAGACAGGAAGGCGGCTGTGCTGCGCGCACTCGGCTCGTTGCCAACAGGTGAGGTGGCCGTCTTGATGGAAAAACAAAATGAATATCTCTATCCCAATTTCCCAAGATAGCAGTTTTCCTTCAAACTTTTAAGCCGGCCAATCGGACTGCAGCCCCTGACGTCACTCACTGGACGACGCCCCTTAAAGGTGCACGGTTGTTGTGAGCCATTTTTGTCAGCGTGTCACGTAGTTGGAAAGCTTCCCTAGTTGTGCATGTTGGAGTCAGTTGGGTGACGAGCTGGGCGGTTTGCACTCAGGGTCGGAGGTTGACGGCGAGGAGAGCATGCAGCGCCGCCTGGAGGATCTGGAGCGCCACTACAGCTTCCCGCGCTCTGCGCTGGCGGTCCAGCTGAGGACGTCCAGGCCGTGGCCGGCCCCGCCCCTTTCCACCTGTGGCACCGTCCGCACGCCCGCCGCCGATGCCAGGTACCGCGTGTTTGCGGACCTGAGGGGGCGGGGCTTCTACTTGACCTCGGCCGGGAAGTTTGGCGGAGATTTCCTGGCCTATCCTGGTAGGTTACCTGCTTTCGGCGCTGCCACAATTCCTACTTTTCTAGTTTCCTACTACTTTCCACAATTACTGCTTTCTTTGCAGGCGACCCCCTGCGCTTCCATGCGCACTTCATCTGCGTGTGCGTGCGCGCGGACGAGAGCGTGTTGCTTTCGGACCTCCTGGCCGCCGCTCGCTTGGGTTCCAATGTCAAGAAGACGCTGGTCTTGTGCTCGCCCCGCGATGACGGCAGCGTTACGTACTCGTCACTCCAGTGGAGCGGGATGATCTGATTGGACGGTGGGACACATACTTCCCATCAGGCTCCTGGAGGATGCGGTCACGGTTGGAGATGGCAGACTTTTTGGTAAGGGGCTCCTTTTGAATCGGACCCACCCACAATGATGTCATCAAGGGCCCCACGTGTGTGGCTGTTACACACTGAAATGAAAGAACATGTTGCTCAAGTCAATTGTCTTATTGCCTGGCTAAATGTTGCCTGCCGCATTCTCTCACTGGCAACTTAGGGCGCCAATGAAGTGTTGGGAGAGAAGAAAAAAACCCGAAAAAAACCCAACAACAATCGTCTCACATGAATGCAATGGACTCTCACATTCTTCCCGTTAACATTGTAGAGCAACTCCTTTTGTGTCAATGTTACCCACTCGGCATCCTTTGCAGTCTGCTCATTCTGTGAGGGGGATCCAACCGCCATCTTCTCAAAGTTACTATTTTTTTGTGTTTTGTTTGTCCTTGCTCTCCTGTGTGGTTCAGAGTAGGGGATGTTGTGCTGTGAATATTGGTCAAGATTTGTGATAAAGGCAAATAGAAATCAGTTTAACTTTCTACCACTTTCTGTATTTGTCAAACATCTTCCGGCTCAAGGGAAACACATCAAGTTTGTAATTCTTGCGAGATTTGAATATCGGGAAGCTCCTCGAAAAGATAGCCACTCCAAGGGGGGGGGGGGGGGGGGTCATTTTTGTTACCAAAATCAAATAAACGTAAGTTGACAGTTTAATAAGTGACCTGACACCAGAAATAATTGCTTGCAATTGGTTTGCTGTATGAGGAAGTCGTCCACCTAACGTTTGAACGTGGCATTTATCATAATCTAACGTGTTATTGAACCTTTTTTTCGAACCTTTTTTTCCTGGTGTGGCAGTGTTCGTAAACCCGTTAAAAAACTAGACGGCCAAGAAGCTCGCCTGACGTCATTTTCTCGCGACGGCCCGGAAGCAGCGCGCCCCCAGAGCCAAAATGGAGCGGAGGCGCAGTGAGCAAAGTAAGAGAAGTGATGTCGGCTGGGAAAGCAAACTGAACATTCTAACAGGCTAAAGAACGAAGTTAAACAAGTCCCATAGCTACGCAGGTAGGTATTGATCTCGTCTTTTACGTCGTCAGGGCCAAAGCGCGCGCGGATATTTGCGGCTACTTTAGCATGCTAACATGTTGAGTCACGACACTTTTTGCCGAAAGATGCTCAAAATATTCCCTAAGCTTAATGGCCTCGTTATGTTCCTCTGTAAAGAATCCCGGTTTCTTATTTTTTTCCCTTTGCCTTGGACGTGACTTCAACGACGTTGTGCTGCTCACAACACGTGACAATCAGGAAAACATGTCTGGCGAACATCTCAACTTTGAATGCTATTCTGCATTCACGCGCGGTTCATCCGTCAGGGGAATGGACTAGTCCATGGTCAAAACATCACAAGGCAACGCAAGATTGCCCAGTTATTATGAATAGACTGGTTATTTTGCCGTGACTGGCAACTCTAATGCTGGAGTTATTTTGCTGTGGTGGGTGGGATGAAAGTGCTGGGCCTGCCCCATGAAATACGCCACTTGTTTATCAATTTCACATCTCTTAATATTTTCTATCAATTTTTATAGACAAGATTTTGCGTTTTACCGCAATTGACAATTCGGAACATCCGGACATTTCTGAGATTTCCCCAATGCAACGCAATGCAAATGCTTCCTTTCCACGATGCAAACAAGCGGCGGATTGTATTGCTTTTGCCTGTGACTAGCATACAAACCAGGCAAATTGGTCTAGTAGTCATTTAATCACATTTTGAAATCAAATCAATTTACAACCAATGCTTTTCAATGATTGGAGAGGGTCATTTCACCGAGTAGGACGCCGTTTTGTGACATCATCTCGGGATTGCCAATGTTCAATTTTTCAATGAACACGTGAAACAAAACTGGGGTGAGTTGGGTGGGGGGGATACAATGAAAAGGTCCAATTAAATGGTATTTTTTGTGACACGAAGGAATAAAGCCGAACGCTCTACCCACTCGGCCACGAGCTGGTACACATTCACTGCCGCAGAATTTGTGCTTGCAGTTCTCATGTAATTCACGGCAAAATAACGCAAGGTGGCCAGTGTTGCTGTAAATGAAGATTGGTGTTAATCATACTTGTGTTTGTGCATTCAAGGGATCATGGCGCAGCGACGCGGCGCCTGCACGTGGAAGCGACACATCTGCGAGCAACTGAAGCTTCGCGACCGTCTACAGAGGCACGGCTTCGAGGAGATCGTCCATCAGTGTGAGTGACGTCGTTGATGGCTGAACACAGACGAGTAGATTGCGTGAACTTGACATTGGCGACCTACAACGTGATGGGCGAACAGCTGCTATTTCGAGAGGCCATGCAAAAATATATGTTCCGTAATATCGACCAGGGGCTGCCCGATAGCTCGATTCCCCCGTTTTCACAATCATCCTTATCAGCCAGAGTTCAATGCTGATGTATTTGTACTTTCAGACCAGACAGTAAATGCCGTGAAGCAGCGATGGACAACTTGTATGCTGGACGTGGCCACAATTTGTCATCAGTGCTAATAGCACATAGCATCTTGCACTTCCTCGTATGGTGCTCTTAATATTAAATTTCTCAATGCATGTATGAAAGAGTCAACCTTTTATCATCAAAGGGTTTCAACAATCCTAAAAAAAAGTGTTTTATTAAGCCGGCGGCCAGTCAGCCTAAGCATTCCTGTGAGTTTGTTGTGGGTGCCTAAGTCTTGACAGTTTGGGAGCGGGCCTACTCTAATAGAGGACACACCCCACTGATGTCCACCAGATGACACTAACGCAATTCAATCCAAAAAGCATTTTTCCTGGCATGGTTGTAACGTTGCCATTTTCACAACAACAATGGAGGATTAGCGTATTTAATTGTTGTTGCAGAAACTCCTGAGTACGATTTTGCTTTGGCAGCAAATTTTCTGCTTCGCACCGTCAGCAACGAGTGAAGATGGCTGACAGTATTGTTGAGCACGCCTTCTTAAATCTGCCGCGGAGAACAACCAGAAGGGTGATTGTCAAAGCACCAAAATATTCAGCCAATCATTTCATCTCATTTAAGAAAAGGCAAACCTACATTAGCATCCATGTTGGGGCCCTTCAAACAATTGCTGCTTGAACAGACGGGCGATGACGTGAGCAGCAGAATATTTTCAATCTGATGGAACTTTGATCACTTCAAATCCGTGAAAGGTGAAAGGTTGTTGTGACGTCGCGGGAGTCGACAACTTGCCGAAAGACGAGCGGATGAATGAATGGTTGCCCATGAACTTACTGCACAAAGTTCTTTGCGTGCGTCTTCCAGACAATCGTCTGCTGGAGAAGTCGGACCTGCAGGCCGTCCTGTCGGAGCGCTACCAGGCGGACAAGTACGAGGTCACGCGAGGACACGACGCTACCACGTGAGCGCCGCGGGCGGCCAAAGGCGTGCGTCTCGCCACCGTCACAGAGTGTGTTTGCGAGGCTGACTTGGTGTCTGGCTTGCAGGGCGGCGGCGGACGGCAGTCGCGGCGACACGGTGGCCCTGCAGCAGGAAATGGCCGACATGAGGATCCGCCATCAGGAGGAGCTGACGGAGCTGCACAAGAAACGAGGCGAGGTGCGTGCGTGTACGTCCTGGTGACAAGGGTTGGACTGCTTTTGTGCTGGAGGCCGTTCTCACTAGTGACGGACCGCCGCTTTCCGGGTTTGCCGCCCTTCATAATTTGAATCGCATCATGTAGCGCCGAATCGAAATGCTGAAACGACTTCATAACAAGCTGGGTTTTTTTTCTCCTAAAGTATCCTTGGTCTTACCTTCCACTTGCATGGAATTCTCTGAGTATCTTTGACCCTCCTAGCATAGCATCACTGTAGGCATGTAGCTCAAAGTGGGCATGTCCTATCTAGCCCTTCCGATCTGTTTGGAAAGCTGAGATCGTTCGCTCTTGTTTTGCTGGAGATGTTGGAAGGCGTCTCTTGGACTAACTCGTCTTGTCCTGCAGCTGGCGCAGACCGTCATCGAGCTCAACAATCTGATCCAGCAGAAGGACAAGGAAATCCAGAGCAACGAAGCCAAGTCAGTCGCCGCCTGCAGCGAATCATCGGCCGCCAGCCCCTTTTGCTCACCTCTTGCTCGTCTGCTCTTTCAGGATGCTGGAGTATCAGCAGCAGATGGCCAACCTGGAGGGAGACTGTCGAGACCTCAACAACTGCCTGCAGGTACCACCTGCATGGAACTGGAGTCCTCCAGTTGGAATATTTGAGGCAGATGAGGTTTATCATGTTTGTCTGTTTGGGGGGGTGGATCAGCCATCAATTTTCCAAAGCGTGTATCCTCACGAGGGTCGCAGGCGTGCTGGAGCCTATCCCAGCTTTCTATGAGCAGTTAGCGGGGTACACCATGAACTTCTCCATTTAAATAAAATCTATCATAAAATCATCTTTATTGGCCAAATAAGTCAAAAAATTGTCTCCAGTAGGTGCATAGAATGTTGATGAATTATTACCGCATATTTCAAAGCAGCAAACAGCTTTGCCCTAGGATTATTAACTTAATGCTGAACTCCATCGACAGGTTAATGGTTAGCATTTATGTTGCAGTATTATAACCCTTACAGCAACAAATATTTGTGGAGCAACTCAGAGACAGATTACTTAACTAATCATATATTCTTTATCCTCTACGAAGACTGGCCAATATTTGTGTCATGCTGAGAAACAGGAGTAGAGACAGTATCCATCTGTCTGTCTTGTAGCGTGTTGAGGTTGTGAGCGTGTGTCGCGCAGGACCTGGAGCGAGCCAACCAGACTCTGAAGGACGAATACGACGCACTGCAGATAACCTTCAGCGCCCTGGAGGAGAAACTGAGGAAGACCACGGAGGACAACCAGGAACTGGTCTCGCGCTGGATGGCCGAGAAGGCTCAGGAAGCCAACCGACTCAACGCCGAGAACGAGAAGGACAGCAGGTAGGTGGAGGCCGCCAGACGGACAGACGGACCATCACGTGTGTGACTTCCTCCCCGTGCGCTCCTCTCGCCACCCTCCCAGACGCAGACAGGCTAAACTGCAGAAGGACCTGGCAGACGCCGCCAAAGAGCCGCTTCCTGTCGACCCGTTGGTGAACTTGTGGCTAGTCGAGCGGGTGGACGTGGCGCCCGTGCTGACTTGTTGTTCTCCTCAGGGACGACGACATTGAAGTTCTGGCCGAGGATTCCGGGAAGGCGGGCGGGGATCAGCCACACGGACGAACAATTGGCAGGACTCCCAGGTGAGTTGAATTTATTCGATCACCAAACAGTCCCATTTCAAAGGGTCAATCATCAGTTCAACCAAGTGCAAGTGGGAAAGCAGCAACAATGAATCCCACCCAATAGCCTCAAGGTAGCGTCAAAATAATACTTTTGTTTGTTTGTTGTTGTGTCAAGAAACGAAACAAAAAGCAACGTGAATCCCAAGTTTTTTGTCTTTCAGTAAGAAAATTTCACCGATGCCCCCGGCTGGTCTGCTGGATTCCATCTCCAACATCTTCGGGTGCGTGGACAGACACGTGGGTGTGTTTTTCTGCGGCTGCGGCTCCTGATTGGACGCCATCTCTTCCTCAGCAGACGGCGAGGCGCAAACTCCTTGAGTACGTCTCCGGAAAACAGCGAGGCACCGTCGGGATCCTGCGTGGACGTTCGAGTCCCGTCCACGGCGTTGCACGTTTTTGTAAGTAAACACACTTGTCAGGTTTATTTATATAGCCCTGAATCCCACAAGAACTTGACTCACAATCAACATTTAGAATGAAACATTTGAGCTCCCGGTGCTTTTGCTTTGCTCTGCTGATCAAGTAAAGTCGTCTCTGATTGGCTGACATGAACTTTCTGTTCAAACATGGCCACCAAAAAGCTCAAGGGTCCCAAAATCTATCGACTTGTACGTTGTACTTGTGATCGAATCGCGAGACAGTCAAAGATTTCCAGCCCTATAAATAACACCTTTTGACTTCACAAGTGACTGACCAACTGCTTTTCATTTATCACAAAGTGCCGAGCAGCAAACGGAATTTTGTTCTCTATAAAGCTGAGTAACATTTTTGCCTCAAAATGTGATGTCACAACCTCAGTCGCCATTTTTGCCGGCTAAAACTGCACCGCGAAAGGTTGATGATGTTTTGAAGTGAAAAAGTGGCAGCCCATTGGGGAAGGTGGCTGGCTGAGTGCCAGACCACATGAAAGAATTCAGGAGGTGATTGAGAAATAATCAAGTTGTACCAATTTCCTGTTGTTTTGAAGGTAACCACATTTTTGAAAAGGCTGTATCATCACAAAAAAAACTTTTCTCCAATGTAAAAGCTCCATTTCTCCTGCAACGTGTTGTCTGATTTAGCAAGTTTTTGCATTCCAACACCGCTTTGCATTTATGGGAAATCCTTGCTGATTGGACAAAAACAATGTTTGTGTGTGCTTTGTGCAGGAAGCGCACGACGGCGAGGTGAACGCGGTTCGGTTCAGCCCCGGCTCGCGTGTCTTGGCAACAGGAGGGATGGACCGCAGGGTCAAGCTGTGGGAGGTGGTCTCAGGTGGGTCGTGTGCACGAACGAGCGCACACACTTCTGGCATGCTGCCAGCCGAAGGTCAATGATGAGCAGTAAAAGGTCTGATTACCCGCAATCCCCTCCCGCCGCCGCCGGCACACTTTCGAGTGGTGACGTGTCGGTGTACTGGAGGCGTCGCTCACACCAACAGGAAGTGACATCATATCCGGAGTCTGTGCGCAGATCTTCTCAGCTCCTTCTGATCACTTCCAACAACAACAAACCACCAAATTGAGCGTCAGAGGCGGGAGCGGCGGGGATAATGATCTCCAGTTTTCAACCTGAGACCTTGAAAAGATTGCATTTGTTTGAATGCCGTTTTGTGGAATTCTTGAGATTTTCGATGAGCTCGATTTTCATGGAGGAATTGTTGCACCTCCACTCTACTTATTTGACTTGGTTTTCTTGAAGAAGCCATTTGTTGAAAGTGCTTCTGTGTGTGTACGTGCATGTCTGCAGGTCGATGTGAGCCCAAAGGAGCGTTGACCGGCAGCAACGCTGGAATCACCAGCATCGACTTCGACAGCGCAGTAAGTCTGCCCACGTCAAGTTTATTTCTTTTGCCCTTAACTCGTTCACTCCCAGCCTTTTTCAATGAAGCAACCGCCTTCGCTCCTGGTGGTTTTACTGGATTTGGAATGACTTTGCAAGGTCCACAGAATATTCTGCTCTATTGCTATGAAAATATGGAAGACTACCAAATGAAAGATTAGTCTCTTCTTTCCTCAAGAAAAAGTATATTTGTATCTGTTTCCCTTTTGCAGCAATTAGCATTCAAATATATCTAAGTTTCATCATTCACAAACCTGGCAAAAAGAGTTGTTGCAACAGGGCCCTGGCTGATCTCTTATACTCTGCTGCCACCTGCTGGAAGTTTTTTTTTTTTTTTTTTTTTTTTTTTTTTTTTAACTTCCATTGCTTTAAGCGACCTCTTTATGTCAGAAGCTGTATCAAAGCCTTTTGCATGCTCTAGCATAAAAAATATAAAACATGTTTTTGGAAGTGAAGGACAAAGTATTAAAAAGCGTATTTATACGTTTTTGGTTTTGAATGACTTAATCAGAGTCTCAAAGGTGCCCACAGTTGACAAATATTGACATCCCCTGGTCGAACCACAAGAGGGCAAGGAAAAACTTTAGAAAAAAATAAAAACATCAGGGAGAAATGAGAAACCTTGAGAAGGGAGCGCAAACGTGGGAATCCCCCTTCCAGGATGAGCAGGCTGCAATGGATGCCATATGGGCAACAATTGTGCATTTTGTTACTAAAGAAATTTAACTGGAATAGTGCCAAAGTCCATTTAAGAAGTTGAAACACTACAAGAAGACGTTGTCAGGGAAGTGGATCCTCATCCAATCCTGGCCTGGTAGCTCGGTGCAGCAACTCCAGGGTGACGGTCCGCAGAGCAGCATCCAAATCGCTCTTTGACATCCCGCTCCAAGCCGGGGGAAAGAAAGTAGTGGTGGTCACCAGGCCCACATAATATAACCAAATGCAAGAGTATCAAAATTAGTCTTCAGATGCCATTCAGACGTTTCGACAGACATGCCTCCTTTTTCTGTTTGAATATTCATTCCATCACTTTCCATCATGACACGTATGCTCGTCCTCAGTTTGACTTCATTACCCGAAAAGCCAAACGAAAACAATTTGTCATTTGAATGCTTTGTGTCCCAATACAGGGAGGCACTTAAAAAAAAAAAAAAAAAAATCACTGATCTTGAGGGGGGAAAAATATGCACATGCACTCTTTTGTTTTCCTGGATTTGTGGGTGTCTGTTTTTGTGTCTTCTAAACCTCTCATGTGTGCTGAGCACTTTTCATGCTGAATGACACGGAAATAAAGAAACTAACTCAAATTGAAATGACGAGGTGGGGAGGCCTGAGATAATGGCGAGCTTCCCGGTCCGCCGCTGGCAAATGATGGAAGTTCACGGATGCACCCACCTCTGATCATTCGTGTTTTTGTGCGTGCAGGGTTCGTACCTGTTGGCTGCCTCCAACGACTTTGCCAGTCGCATCTGGACTCTGGACGACTACAGACTGAGGGTCAGTTGCAGAAAAAACACAAGTCTTGTTGATGCTTTCATCATTTCCATGATTAGTTTTCACCTCCTTAAAGTAGACGTTTTGTTCCTCTCTCCTCCAAATGTCACTTGTCCTGTTTAAGGTCTGAGATTGGGAACGGCCCTGACTGGTCAGCAGTCAAAGTTAGGGTACAAATTGACAAGTGGATGTGCAACAATTAAGATAGTGGAAGCTAATGGGTCATCACATTAATCGACACTTGATCATCAAATCAATCAATCGATCAAGCTCTTGGCTTTCTTCAAGTGAAGACATTAGCCAGCATCTGCTTTCATTTTGGAAAACGTTTTTGCCGATTTTTATTTTTTTTTTAACAGATGTTATGATGATGCATTAACACAGGTGAAGAGAATTTTAGTGGCGTTAAGTCTGAGAGCTTAATTTTTTTTTTTTTTTACTAATTTCTGAACTTGGTATCAAGTTTTTGAGCTAATTGTAAAATCAGTGTATGTCAACAAAACACTAAGATGGATTTTTTAGTTTTAGGCTACATGTCAGCAGTGGTTCAACTCAAACAATTTTATGCTTGACTTTGGAAATAAAGAAACTGAATCATTTTCATTTGGCCGAAAGTCACATGATCAGCCCCGATTTCCGATCAGATTGAGACAACTCCCATTACTAGTGCGCACAACAAGCTACTCTCACAAAGCCGATTTTTGTCGCATCGGGGTTCCTGCCGTCTCGCTCGAGTGGCACAGCACCAGATGTGCTGACACGGCAGATGGAAGGTCACGTGCCGCCTGCCGGTATTGTTGGCGGGCTGACCGACAGCTCGGGCTGCTTGTGCGCTCAATCTTCTGCTGAGATCAAAATCAAACTTCCTCGTCCACTCCTGCCAACTCGTTTGACACTTGGGAGGAGGCGGGGCCATTATTTATCTCTTCTTTTTGGTCATTTTGTGAAAGGGACTTTTGTTTCCACATTTGAACGTGGCGCTTGGTCTCCGCAGCACACGCTGACGGGCCACAGCGGGAAAGTTCTGTCGGCTCGCTTCCTGTTGGACAACGCTCGCATCGTCTCGGGAAGCTATGACCGAACCCTCAAAGTGTGGGACCTCCGCAGCAAAGTCTGTACGTGATTGGTTCCCGCCGCTCGCTCGTTTGGCGTGACCCAGCCTCCCCCCAGCCCGCCGACCTCTGCTTTGTGTGTGGCAGGCATGAAGACGGTGTTCACCGGCTCCAGCTGCAATGACATCGTGTGCACCGAGCAGTGCGTCATGAGCGGCCATTTTGACAAGAAGGTCCGCTTCTGGGACATCAGGTCAGTCAGCTGTGCCCGTCAGGTGTGGGGGCGGGGATTCAGAATTTGGAAGATGCATTCAGACGCTGCTTTGGTTTCAGGGCGGAGAGCAGCGTGCGGGAGTTGGAGCTTCTGGGCCGGGTGACGTCTTTGGACCTGAACCCCGACCGCACCGAGCTGCTCACCTGCTCCAGAGACGACCTACTCCAAATTGTCGACCTGCGCACCAACGCTGTCCGACAGACTCTCAGGTCCGTCTTGAAAAGTGACTTGTCGTGAGGTGAACCTGCTCACACTTGTCTTGTCACCTTCAGCGCTGACGGCTTCAAGTGCGGCGCCGACTGGACCCGAGTGACCTTCAGGTGGGTTGCCTCTCAAAGTCCAAATCATAGTTAATGTATATGTCATGGATATTTATGCTTTGCTTGTTTTGTTTACCACACCATGTCGATCGTTGTACTTGTGACAGGTTTTGATTGGCAAAATAAGATGTAAATCTTTTACCTCGGAAAACAATGTTCAACATTTTTCCAGATTTTCAGACTGTGGAGCAAACTAATAATGGAATCTTTAAAATTATGTTTGTGTATTTGGCAGTTGGACATAATTCATGCCTGTACATTTACATGTATGTAGATTTACATATAGGCATCCAGTCACACTAGAGCTCCTCCATGAGTGTTTTTTTATTTTTTATTTATTTATTTATTTATTTTTTATTTTTTTTAAATGTGACTATTCTGCTGCCCCCAGTAGGCAAGAAAATAGCAGCACAATCAGTTAAATCAAATTGAATCAAGGATTACTTTGGTGTTATTAATTATGATTTATGATTATTATATAAAACTGAATTATGAAAAAAATGTGGAGCTCTGTTTAGCCAAAACTAGTGTCAAGGAGGTGAAAAGTGTCACAGATAATTTTTTTATTATTTTTGTGCTAGTGTTCCACCACCTCGCTCGATGCACTGCAGGTACTAAAGTCACGCTGTGCCCTGCTGTCAAATTGGACTCGGAGAGCTTAAAAGTAGCTGACTGGTTCCCTTTTTCTGCTTCCCGATGCCTGTTTTAGATTGTTTTAGCATCCAAACATTAGCTTTAGCACCGCTAGCTTGTGTGAAGAGATGTTTGTGGCTTTGCTTTTAGTCCCGATGGAAACTTTGTGGCCGGCGGCTCGGCAGACGGAGCGCTGTACATCTGGAACGTTCTCACAGGGAAGGTGGACAGAACTCTGGAGCGCAATCACAAGTAAGACGGCCTGGGCCTCGCCAATTCCCGCTTCATGTGACTTGACCACATGCATGTTTGCGTATTGCTGTTATTGAAGGTAATCTGAATTCTGACATGTTTGAGGTTTAAAGAGAAGTTGCTTCAAACAGTCTCATTTACGATACATGCTGATGTGTTGTTTTTTTTTATTTGGTCTTTGTGTTTTCCCTGAAAAAAAGTGTTGTTGAGGGTATGTTTGCGTACATGTCATATTATTTACATGTATGTAGATTTACACATAGGCATCCAGTCACACTAGAGCTCCTCCACGAGTGTTTTTGATGCTGCAAATATTTTGTAAATCAAGTTTTGTTGTTCTTGTGGCATCTTGCAGCTCGGCCATCAACGCCGTATCGTGGTCGCCGTCGGGCGTGTACGTGAGCAGTGTGGAGAAGGGCAGCAAGGCCATCCTGTGGTCGGACGTGTGACGGAAGAACCGGACTCCATCCCGCCAACGCCTCCTTTTTGTTTTTAACGTCGACAGTCTGCCGGCCGAGTCCCAACGCGACGGGCTGGCTCAGCCGCAGCGCACGTGTCCAGAACGCCAACAAACTCTTGCAGCGTAACGTGTGAGCGGGACTGTTGACTTGTCAGTCCAATGTTGACTTTTGTACACATGGCAAGTGAATAAAGACGTCCAAGCGATGTCGGGCTCGATGGCTTCCTAAGCGTCAGTGGCGAGGATGAAACGCGATGCTGATGTGGGCATTTGTAAGCAGCTTAGCGTCTTTATAAAAGTCCAGCAGGCTGACGCAGGTCATTAGATTTCATCTTCATCATCATCGTCAAGTGTGTCAGTCCGCACCACTCTGACCCCCGATTGCAATTTGTTGTCTCTTGAGCGAGTTTGGGTGCTTGCGACTGAGCAGTAGAGGTGATTGCAATATAAAGTGTTGTGAAGTGGCTGTCTTGCAGGTCCAGTCGACATGAGTCCCAAACGAGTGGTCTTCAAAAAAGCGTCCCGGGACAAGTCGGTAAGTTGTCATGGGAACAGTTGACGCCTTCATTCCAATTGCGTACATTGGTTTTCCTGGCTTACATTGAGACAGAGGTGCCACCATCCTTGGGCGAATACCGACACGAGCTGTTTCTTCAGTAGTTGTTGCTTCAGGTCTTTTCGCTGTACTTCTGTTGATATAGCTCCCCATAATGGCACAAGACTGCATCTGCAGTTAAAATGTTGCTGACGAGCTCGCTCGACACACATGCAGCTCTGTGTTAAGCAATATCGGTCTGTCAGACTGGAGGTGCCCACCTCTGAATTTTGTACGTAGGAAAAACCCTGGCGTACGACTTACTGTACGATATCAACGTAAGGTGTGGCAGCCATCTTTGTGGAATTTTCTCAACAAAAAAAAAAAAAAAAAAAAAAAATTCAGAAAGCTCCCTCCCAAATGAATTTAGCCAAGTAAGATGAGTGACCTACGCGAGCTGCTAGAAGGTCACGTGGCAACTCATAATTTGCGCCTTTTTCAACTGCAAATTGTAAACAAAAAGGTAGGGTGGACTTGTGACGTGAAAGGAAAGTGACCCGCATTAACCGTCAAGGAAGAGGGACAAAAAGCTCCTCCCAAAGTAAGTCCCGCCTTTTGACACATGGGAGCGGCCTATCCGAGATTGGTGTGTGCTCGTGTTAATTTGTGAGATGTTTGTGAGATGTCTGCCTCGGACGACTTTGGGGAGTTTGGAAGATGTGTTGAGATGACAAAAGCACGTCCTGGTGGCCCCGAGCCATTGGCCACTGTTGGACGTGGAAGCTTGTACTCGCAAACGCTTTTCCTTCCGCATAATGTCGGCTTGTCGTGTCGCAGGTGACCATCTACATGCCCAGCAGAGACTTTGTGGACCACTGCGACCACGTGGATCCAGTCGGTGAGTGCTGCCCGCTTTTTGGTCTGATCAAAGTCAACCCCCAAGGGGGAAAAAGTTGGGCTTGGCCGATACACAGGTCATTGTCCCTGAAAGCTCTTGTGTACTAAATGCTGCCATTTACTGGTGGCTGCACATCACTGAAGTTGTTCCCAATCTTGAACTTAGGCAAAAAACGCAATCGACAGCAGCGGGATGTCTTTTATTTTGTGCTTTGTGGCCTTCCAGATGGCGTGCTCGTCATCGACCCTTCACAGCTGAGAGGAAAACGAGGTCAGTGGACAAACGCTAACGTTGGAAAAGGAAGCGCGACTTGGCACTTTTCACAGATACCAGCTGTTTGACTAATTTTGTTTTTAGATGAGCAGCACTTTGGCAGATGGACTTAGTCAATATTCTTCTAAAAAGAAGCATCAAGATGTTTAATGTCACTCCCAGCTGAACAACAATTTTGCCTTATGGCAAAGTTCTGTTAGCATAATGCCAACAAACACTTCAATACGCTATTGGCATGCTAGCGGTTAGCATTAGTTGCGGCTTTTGAAGCAACAGGTAGTTGACCACAAACACATTCTGACAGATCAGGTAACGGCCAGGCATATTTTATTTCCCAAATAGCATATTTGCCTGCCCATGTTGTTTTTGAACATTTTAACAAGTGGAGTCAAATCATCTCAATTCATCCTGCGTAGTACCTCAACCACAATTTTGAGCAAATGCGTTTAAGCAAAGTGACACGTACAGGCAGTTATGCTATCAGGCTAATGATCATCTTTATCTTGAAATGGAGCAGCACCAAGTATTGAATTACAGCATGAAGTCAGTTTGTGCAGACTCGTGAATTCTTCTCTTATAAAAGGAGTTTGCATTCATTTCCATGGGGCAAGATGATTTGAGTTAGGAGCGCAGTCACGGAATTCAAATCGTATGTCAAGGCAGTTGTCGTTGGCGCCTTTCCATCTACGCAAGAACGTCCGTTTTGTTTACAGTCTATGTGATGTTGTCGTGCACGTTCGTGTACGGCCGGCGGGACGCAGACGTGATGGGTGTGGCCTTCCGCCGCGACCTGTTTGTTGCCACCCGCCAGGTTTTCCCGGAGCTGCAGGACAAGGAGCAGCTGACGCACAGCAAAATCCAGGAGAAGCTGCTGAGAAAACTGGGCCGTGATGCCGTCCCCTTCTTCCTGGAGGTGGGTCCACTCGCCAAACTGCCAGCAAGTTGACTGATGCCGCTTTACCAACAAAAACAACCAAATGAATCATGAAAAACAAACTGAAATTTGACATCTTGTCCTTCAAAAATATTGGCAAGGCAGCTTTATTTCTTCAACATTTGGAGGCATTTGCAAACAAAAGTTAAAAACATTTAAGAGCAATGTAAAGCAATTAAAAAATAAAAGTTGCTTGCTGTAATTATTAAAGGAACATTATTTGTGTTCTTACAGAAACTTAGAGCTGCCAATGTGGAGTAAACATTTTTGGCTGGCGAGTATGTTTGAACATACTTGCAAATATGTTCGAAGATACTCGCAAATATGTTCGAAGATACTCGCAAATATGTTCGAACATACTCGCAAATATGTTCGAACATACTCGCAAATACGTTTGAACTTAATCGATTGCTGTAGTACTCGAGTGCGCAAGCGTAAATACCCCATTGCATTATGGGGTGAAAAATGACGAACCTAAGTCATGCACGGCAGACATAATAAAGCGTAAAAGTTACGAATGAACCCCCCCCCCCCCTTTTTTTTTTTTTTTTTTTTTGTCTACTTAATTTTCTAATGAATTGGTAATGTGGCCCAAATGCCAAAAAAAATGGGGTTTTGTTTTCACTCGCGCATGCGTGAATAATACCCCGTAGCATTATGGGAAGTTATGCTAACTTTGTAGCATGTAGCCTACAAGTACGTTGGAACATATTTGCAAGTATGTTCGAACATGTAAATTGTCATAAATTGATTGTATGTTTCTTTTTTATTTTAAATTTTCTTTTCTGCTACTTGTCTGTGTTTGGTTACATGTTCAATAAACAAACATATTTGCGAGTATGTCCGAACATATTTCAATACATTCGAATGTACTCGCAAATACGTTTAAAAAAAAAATGTTTACTCCACATTGGCAGCTCTACACTTCCGTATGTTCTGTTAGCTACACAAGAAAAGAGAATTGTAGTTGACAGTGACCTGTGTTTATATTTATTGAGGACGATTTCAAAGGCGGTGTTGTCGTTTCAGTTCCCGGACAACCTGCCCAACTCGGTCACACTCCAGCCCGGTCCGTCGGATGTGGGAAAGGTCGCCGTCGCCCAACGCTTTGCCACTGGTGCTAGCTTGCTAAGCTAACGTGGGCTGTTGCTTTGCAGAAATGCGCGGTGGAGTTCCAGGTGAAAGCGTTCTGCGCAGATGATAAAAACGACAACCCGGACAAACAGTCAGTGTCTGTCGCATTGCACGTCCATCCGCCTGTCATTTGGCCTGCCTTTGTCAGACGTGTCCGTCGCTCGCCAGGAGTTCGGTTAGCCTCACCATCCGCAAGATCCAGTACAGTCTGCGAGACGTGGAGGCGTCGCCGGTGGCCGAGACCAACTTTGACTTCCTGATGTGTGACAAACCTCTGCGCGTCAAACTGAGTCTGCCCAAAGAGGTCAGCGAGACTCTTCGCTTTTTGCTTGCCGTCCCGCTCAAATGGCGTTTGTGCGCAGACCTTCGGCCACGGCGAGCCGGTGCGGGCCGAGGTGGAGATCGCCAACGGCTCCAACAGGAAGGTGAAGGACATCAGCCTTTCAGGTAGGCGGGGGACACACGCACGCCGCCGGCTTTGGTCGCACCATTGTTGTCAGCTTGTGTGTGTGGCGTGCGCAGTGGAGCAGGTGACCAACGTCATCCTTTACTCCAACGACAAGTACGTCAAGTCGGTGGCCAAAGAGGAAAGCGGGTAAGAGACTCAAACATCAGCGCTGATGGCAAAACTCCTCAATGATCACATTTCCACACCGGTTCATCGTCTCACTTCAAATTGTCATAATCCGCCAATTTGGGCCTCAACAGGAAATGCTCGGACCCAAAATCTGTTTTTGCTCTTCTTCTTTTTCACCTAACGAGCCAATACCGAACGAATGACCTCCAACTCGACTGCTTGCTTACTCGTGTTGTGTTGAAGTCAACCGTGATAACGCAAAGCAAGACGAGGCCAAGGAAAAATCACAAAAAAACAACACAACAAAAAAACTCTACTTCCCCCCCCCCCCCCATTACATTTACAACAAAATTAAAATGTGCTATGTTGGTTTTGAACTTGTAGCAAATTTCCAATTTAAAATCAAACTTTATTTATATAGCACCTTTCATACATTCAAATGCAACTCAAAGTGCTGAACAATTAAAACATCCATAATACAACAAAAAGAAAAAGCCATCCCTCCTCATGATCATACCGACAAACACACACGCAAACCACAACATGGTGGGGCACAGAAGAACCCCGTGAGGAAAGGCACCAAGGAGTTCATCCACACTGAGAGGGATGACGGCCAACCACCACAGGGAGGAATGCCATCTCAGAGACCGCCGGCCCACAGTGACTGCGGCCTGCTCCAAACAGACTGAAGCGAGCCACAGCTCCAAGGGGCCTCTGGGATAACCGCCCATCCGCAGGAGAAGAACAGCCACCAGTGTGGAGGCTCCCCTATGAAAAAACACTGGCGCTAAAAACCTAGTAACTACCAAACAAAAACATTTAAACACTAAAACAAAATTTCACTTGTGAAACAACAAATTTGCTGGTCTGGTCTTGATCAAAAATGTCGAGTCTGCCCTGTCAAAGACCCGTTAAAAATGCTGACACGAGACCCTTAAAAACTAGTCTCGAGATCAAGACCCATCTACAGAACTACAAAAATAAAGTAGTGCAATAAAAATGCTGACCTTTTCCCTAACATAGTCATGCTGGAGCTCCAATTTCTTCATTTGTGACTTATTTCTGATGTGTGTTGTACGGTGTCAGTGACAGCGTGGCGCCGGGTTCGAGCTTGGCCAAGTCGTACACTTTGTACCCGCGTCTGGAGCACAACAAGGACCGGCGAGGGCTGGCCCTGGACGGACACCTCAAGCATCAAGACACCAACTTGGCTTCCTCCAGCATGTGAGAACTGTTAGCGTTAGCTAGCGTAACCATATCGGCAAGCGGCTTCCCTCGTAGTCAAATCACACAATTGATCAAATCAAAGTGCAAAGAACAGTTTCCAATCTTCTGCCAACTTCATACACGTGTATGAAGAAACAGTCAAGTGGTGATTTTTGGAAGTGATGAGCCAAAATATTGCTTGCAATCTGGCCGGGGCGACATCTCACGCAGACCGATTGCCTGGGAATTTTTTCCCAGCTGGCAGCTGCAGGTGTTGTCACAAAGATGCCTTGGATGTAGATGCAAAGAAAAAAACTTGCTTGCCATCTTGACAATTGGCGTCATCGAGTTGAATGGCGGCACGTGTGCACGTCGTAGGTCATTTTGAGGTCAACGTTTCTTGACGGGCAAGCCGTCAAGTTTGCAATCATGCGTGCATGAGTGCAGGGTGAAGCAGGAGGTGTTGAAGGAGCTTCAGGGCATGTTGGTGTCTTACAAGCTGCTCTTGAAGATGACGGCGGCAGGGTAACTTTTTCTTTTTCCACACTTTTGTGCGTCCTTTCAGCACACTTGACTTTCTATTTTATTTTTTCTTCTTTGTGCTGTCCGTCAGACCTCTGGGATCCAGGTACACACATGCATACACGCACACTCACACAAACAGACGTGTTCAATAGTGTGTGTGTGTTTTCCACTGCAGCGAGGTGTGTGTGGAGCTTCCTTTCAGATTGATGCATCCCAAACCTGAAGCCGGTACGTGCCGTCCTCTTCCGTCACCATGACAACCGAGCACATGCGTGATAATAAGATTAACTTGTTGCACTGTCAGCTTGAGGTCAATAATGTGATTAGCCGGTTTGTCCTGCAAGAAATGTCGACTCGTCACGTCGTCGTCGTCGTCTTGGAAGTGTTTGACAATCAAATCCAAAGAAATCTGATGACGTCTAATCGCACGATAGGTCACGTTGCAAAACGGCATCTTGGATTGGACATTGAGATACGAGTTGAATTTGTTGCTTTTTCAAAACAAAATTCCTCCCATTCGTCCGCAATGGAAAGTAAAACAAATGTTTAGTTTTTCCCAGGAGCACCCGATCATCTTGTGATTGTAAACAAATCTGTGCGTCATCGTTTGATGTCGCTCCGATTGATTATCTGTGGCAAAATGAAACGCGTCTTTGTTTTGCTTGGTGGGTCCCAAAAAGTAATGAGAGGCACACGTTGCTCAAAAGTGACTTTTTTTTTTTTTCTTTTTTTTTTGCTTTCAGCCAAAGAGAGCAAGTAAGTTGCTTTCCGCTTCAACTTTTACTTCGATTTGGCACGCACGTCTTGTCATCTTTTTTTTTTGTATTTATTTTTTTTCTCCCCCCCTGTGTGGGCCACAGAGAGTGCGATGACATCACCTTTGAGGATTTCAAACGTTCCTACCTTTGCGGTGTCATCGGGGATGACGACGACGACGCCTGAACTCCAAAGATGGCCCACCCATCCAAGCTGCCCCCCCCCCCAAAAAAAAAGCTTACTAGACGACGTCGACAACCTTACTGGCACCATGACAACTTAACAAGGGTTGCCTTTCAAAATTCATACAATCCATTCATTTTCTTTTTCAAAGCCCAATCATTAATCCGACACTTGTTCCCAATTCATGTCAAAATCCAATTTGACTTCAAAGCCCACATTATTATTTTTTTGGTATCTTGCTGGTTTCCTGGAAAGTAATACTCACATGATTTTTATTTATTTTTTTAAATGAAAACCCCGACTTGTTGCACTTTAAGACAATTCATAACATTTTTCACTTATATTTACAATTATTTAAATAAAATAAAAATGAAATATTTTGTGTATAAGACAGCTGGGATCGGCTCCAGCACATTCACAAGCCTCGTGAAGAAAAGCAGATCATGGCTGGAGGTCTAACAAGTAAAATTGCGTGTTTCCAAACTAATCGAACCCTTGTGAATGGAATCCATTTTTTCATACGTCAATGGATATCCGGCCCTATTGATAATCAAAGGCGGTAGCTCAGCAAAGCAGCTGTTTTCGTAAAACATTCATTGCCTCTTGCTGCCACAAGATGGCGGCACAGCATTACTTTTGTGAAAGTGACGGTCGGGCAAGGCAGCTTTATTTTCATGCAGCGCACTTAATTTTAACAAGTTCACTCATTGTGCTTCACATGATTATGTACATTTTAAAGCTAAAGACATTTACGGCAGCAAAGTAAAGAAATAAAAGATAGCTTACGAAAAGAACATGCTGTGTAAGAAAATATATGTTTTAAATGGTTATAGTTTCAGTTAAAATATTTCAGGTCACTTCAACATCGTTACTGACCTTAGCATCAATATTGTGATGATTAAAACAAAAACGTGCAAATACTGGACTTTAAATCTTTTTCTTGAATTTGTGTGTTGTGGCGATGAATCTTTCAGGAAAGAAAACGCCGAGGATGTTTTAGTTGCAATAAAAGTATCCCAAAACAACCGAGAGAGAAAAAAAAATTTTCTTTTGTTTGTTGTCGTGGAAACCCTGCTGGTCCACTTTAATACAAAAATGCTAAAACGCCGACGATGGCGGAAGGATCAATAACGGTCGGATGACTGATTGGAAATGAAATTTTCCACCTGCCTGCAGAAGACAATATTGTTCTTATTTGGATTACGTGAGGCAAAAAAGGTTCACATCAAAAGTTTTCCCGTAATGCTTTCACAGTCTTAAGTTTTATGGACAACTTCAACATTGTGACGTGATCGAGTTTTCATCTCATGTTCTAACAGCCGCTTTCTCACAGAAAAATCCCGTCAAAAAATGTTTTCATCAAAGCATTTTTGATTTAAAAAAAAAAAAGAAAAAAGCTTCCACATTGGTGTTTTTCACCAATGGGAAACACTGTATAAAAAAAACATAAAAATGTATGGAAAAAGTTAGAATGCATATAAAGTTATCTGGTAGAAGTCGGACATGCAAAAAGTCCTTGTGATGTTTATATATACATATATATAAGTTTTGAACGTTTACGTGTAAAAGGTTTCTCAAACGTTTTTACATGAAAAGTTCTTATAAAACATTTTCATATAAAGTTTTCTCATACAAAATATTTCATATTGAGTTTTCTCGTAAAGTGTTTACGGATATTTCAAGATTTCTTGGCAACCTCACATTTCAAGTCCAAGTGGAGTTTTCAAATCCAAGCAATACATGGGAAAGGTTTTTATTTTATTATTTTTTTAAATAAAGTAATGATAACGATGATTAGAAGCGTGTTATGTCATGTGAATGTGTGACATGTTTCGTCGGACAAAAAAAAAAAAGGTTTCAGGTTTCGAGCCCTTTTCAAGTGGGCGTGGCCTGGCACGCGGGGGATCCGGGACCCGCCTGATTCTGAATCCCACCCGAGCCCGCCGCGTCAATGGAGGTCAGCTCGCGTCCTCCTAAGTATCATCATCAGCATAATCCTCATAATTACAAAATTGGCTGCAAAATGTAAACTTCATGATTAGCGATATTGTCTGTGGTTCTCAGCTGCGAGTTGTCAGTACAGTGACAACGTAAGATGGTTGTCCTCTGACTTCAGCCGCTGGGGGCGCATTTGTCTGCGCACTATTCATTTATTTATTTATTCATTCATTTATTTATTTTTAATGTGGTTGCACACAATGAAATCATCTGAAACATATTTTTAGCAGACGTATAGTTTACTTTAAAAAAAAATAAATGTAACTGGAGCGAGTAGCATTTTTTTTTTTTAGCGTGTTGGCTAAATAAGACGTCCGTTGGTTGGCTGGAGAAAAGGCGGGCTCTTGTCCGATAGCGATTATTTCATTGGTTGATTTTGAATCTTATCCGTCGCTATTGGTTGTATGGCGAGAGGCTGATTTATTGTCGTCGACTATTGGTCAAGTGGGCGTGTCTACGTTTGAAAAAAATGCGCTGGGTTTCTGGTGAGCTTGCGTGCAAAAGCCGTAGAAAGTTTGATTTTAGTAGGAAGCTCTTTTCGTGAAAAGTGTTCACGGCGCGATGGCAGAGCTCACCGACTGTGGCGGTTCCTTCCACGCCGCCAAGAGGAAATCAGCAGCGGGGAAGACGAGCCGTCACAAGACCTCGGTAAGCTGCCGGGTAGGTGGAGTGGACTGCTGTTGTTAGCTCCGTGCCAACACTACTACCTAGCAATCAATTTTTAATGAAAGGAAAAGTCATTCATAGCGAGAGAGGTTTCCTTTTCGAGGCGGAGCACAACTCGCGTCAGAACTACATTAAACGACCGTCAAAGTAACGATTAAAAATAAAAAATCTGGGAAAAAAAACGTCTGTATAGTGTAGACTCTTATCCACCCGGAATGGGATGCAGAAAATAATAAAACTGACATAATATTATACAATAAAACAGCAGTTTCAACAACACCGAGGTTAATGTGCGAAAAAACTGAACTTCACTGTAGTTATACACTTTTAAAACAAGTTTTGCTTAACATAAGTTCTGTACATGGAGTGAAAATTTACTTATATAACAAAGGCAGTAAAAAGAACAAATAACATTCAAAACAGAAAACACCAAAAGTAGCAATTAAGCAAGACGTCAGAGCTTAAAATGCAGCAACTTTGTGTTGAAAGCTTGACAAGGACATGAACATGAACAAGAGGCCAGCTGGAGTCCACGCTCAACCCAGGTGCTGTGATGGTGTGCGAAGACAATCACATTGTGACACATTGATGCACACACTTTTATATCCATGCTGGCCCTAGCACAGACCACATGAAGGGCAAGTTTTGTTTTGTTTTTTTGTTTTTTTTGTTTGTTTGTTTGTTTGTTTTTTTTACCCTGCTCAAATTTTAGATGCTGCACAGCTTCCTATTGAATAGCTTTTGAAGCACAAAAATGAAATAACAAAGTCATGAGTGAAGGACCGAAAACTTGACGCTGGCCGTCCGTCGTGTGTCGTTTCAGGTGAAACTGGAAAAAGTTCTGGGCATCAGCACGGCCAGCAGCAGCGCTTTGGCGTCCGATCCAAACTCCGGGCTTGTCGCCTATCCCGCAGGGTGAGCAGCATCTCGTCCTGATGGCCGCTCGGCCATCACTCGGATCTTGACTGCGTGTTCATGTGTGTGCATGTGTTAGGTGTGTGGTGGTGCTCCTCCAGCCGCAGATCAACACCCAAAGTCACATCGTCAACACGTCCAGGTGCGTCATTTTGATGGCATAGCCAGGTGCTCATCATCAAAACGTGATTTTTTTTCTTCTTCTTCTTCTTCTTTTTCTTTTAGGAAACCTTTCAGCGCTTTGGCCTTCTCCTGCGATGGCAAACATCTGGTCACTGGGGAGGTACTGATGTTAGCACCCACCGCTAAGCTAACATTAGCAAGTGTCGTGTGTTCATTTAAGGCAGCAGCTAATGATTATTTTAGTCCTTGTAGGGTCAACATGAAGACTTTTTGGGTGCTGGCCCATCCGTATATTCAACTCAAGTTAAAGTTTAGTGCCCTTCAACCTAAGTAGGGACGTCCCCATCACAGTCTGAGTCTGAGTCACCTGATTTTGAGGATCTGTCTATCGTCCCCATCAGATAACGAAGGTCGATGATGAGCAGTAAAAGGTCTGATTACCCGCAATCTCCTCCCGCCGCCGGCACGCTTCAGAGTGGCGACGTGTCGGCGTACTGAAGGCGTCTCTCACACCAACAGGAAGTGACATCATATCGGGAGTCTGTGCACAGATCTTCTCAGCTCCTTCTGATCACTCCTAACAACAACAAGCCACCAAATTGAGCGTCAGAGGCGGGAGGGGCGGGGCTAATGATCTCCAGTTTTCAACCTGAGACCTTCGTTTGATCTCACATCAGAAAAACAAACAAAAATTTGCTATTTAATTAGTTGTAGGGCTGCTCGATTATGGGGGGGGAATAATCACGATTATTTTAGCAATAATTGAAATCACGATTAGTCAAACGATTATTTTTTGGTAGAAAAACAAGAAAATGTTTAAGCATTTAAAAATACTAAGACATTTAAAAAAATATATATAAAGACTACAATTATGTAAGTTCCTTTTGGCCCAAACAATTTATAATAATATAAATTTTTAATAATATATTAATATTTATTTATTTATGAATGTTTGCAAAAACTTGAAGTTGGAGTGCATCATGTGCACTGTGCAGTAGGACGATCATTTATTTTTATTGGTGCAAAACAAGAAAATGTTCAAGCGTAAAAAACAACAAAAAAAATATTAAGACAAATAAAATTATTTGAAACACTATAATTATGCAAGTTTCTTTTGGATGAAACAAAATTTATTAAATTTGTTATTTTAAAATAAAAAAAAATTGCAAATGCATACATTTAAACAACTCCAAAATTAGTAATCTTTTTTTTTTATTTTTATGAATATACAGATTTTTTAATTGTGGAGTGTAACAAATGAAATTGTAATTGAATTTCGATTAATTGCACAGCCCTAATTAGTTGTTGGTTCAACGATGAATTATTTGACTACAGTTCCAATGTTAGCAATGCTAATAATGTGACTCGTGGCTAAGCTAATGCTAACATCTCGAAAGGCTATGCGAAATTCAACCAAGCAAGATGCTAGCATAACTAGCTGCGCTGCTAATGTGTGTGTATGTGTGTGTCAGAGTGGCCACTTGCCGTGCGTGCGCGTGTGGCAGGTGGACGAGGGCGTGGAAGTGGGCAGCGTTCAGAAGCACAAGTGCAGCGTTTCCTGCGTGGCCTTCTCCCCCAGCGGCGCTTACGTCGTCTCCGTCGGATCCCAGTACGACATGACCGTGTGCGTGTGGGACTGGAAGGTGACAACACACACACATGCATGTTATTGATGAAAGATGGGCAATTATGAAACAAATAAGAATCACTTTTATCATTTTCAGAAAGGTTCCGTCCTGGCTTCCAATAAAGTGTCCAGCAGCGTGTCGGCCATTTCCTTTTCTCAGGACGGCGGTTACTTTGTTACCGCCGGCAAACGACACGTCAAGTTTTGGTACCTGGACGCCTCCAAGGAGCAGCAGGTAGCAGGTTTTTATTTTATTTTGTTTGTTTGTTTTTTCTGACATTTGTGTGAATGGCGTGCAAAAGTGTGTGATGAAGTCAAGTTTCTGTTGAGCAGGTGAGCAGCAACATGACAGTGCCTCTGATTGGTCGCTCGGGCGTGCTGGGCGAGCAGCACAAGCGCGTCTTCAGCGGCGTGGCGTGCGGCCGCGGCCCCGCCGCCAAAGCCACCTTCGCCGTCACCCAGTCGGCGCTACTGTGCCGCTTTGACGCCAGCCGCCGTTTGGATGCTTGGGTGCCCCTCAAGGTGGGTGGTTTGGCGACATCATCCCCTCGACCGCACAATGCGTCGCTCACGCTTTGGTGCCCGCGCAGGCGTCGTGCGCGCACAGCCTGGCGCTCAGCGACCACTTGGTGTTTTGCGGCTGCGCTGACGGTTTGGTGCGTGTCTTCTCGCCGTCCGACCTGCGCTACATCACCACCCTGCCTCGCCCGCACCGCCTGGGGGCGGAGCTTATCATGCCCAGGTGAGCCTTCTTTCTTTTTTTTTGTTTTGTTTTGTTTCAAACGACAACCAAGATAAAACAATGTGAACATTTTGCTTTTGAAATGTTTATTTACGTTGTCAACTTTTTGTAAATCTGAAAAGGTGTTGTTGTCAAAACATTTCAACAAATTTTGGAGTTGGAAATTGTATTTAAAAAAATTTTTTTGTCCGTCTCACCATTTGCATTTGCGTTGTTTTTTTCTAATGTGTGTCTGTTGAGTATATGAGTTTTTTTGTGTATCGTGCTTTAGGCCTTAATTAATGTGCATGTTTTATAGCATTTGAATTTTGTGGGCTTTTTACTACACGATAAATTTTCAAAAAATACACAAAAATGTTAAAAACTAATATGAAAACAAGTACAAGTTAAAGTAGCAAGTAAGCATTTTTGAAAAATAAATAAAAACAAAAACAAGCTGAGAAAATGAAATCAAAAGCAAAAGTCCAAATGAAATGAAAGTGGGGCTTTATTTATGGCTTTATTTTGGTTTTGGCATTTTCGGTCCTCCATAGTTGTTAACCATCCACATGACCAATTTTGTTTTCAGGCCGTTCAGCCCCAGGTTGGGTCACCACTACCCCGACGTGGGGGCCATGACCTTTAACCCCAGGCTTCACCATCTGACGTGCGTGTACAGCGACCACAGCGTTTACGTTTGGGACGTGGAGCATCTGGAGAAGGTGACCAAGATCCACTCGGCGCTGTACCACAGCGCCAGCGTGTGGAACGTTCAGGTACTCGTTCAGGTTCGCCGATGACGTTTAGTAGCGCCGTTGCGATGACTCGACGTTTCCAGGTGTGTCCGCAGCCGTCCCCGGCACGTCCAGTGCCATCTTGGTTCCTCACCTGCTCGTCAGACAACACCATCAGGCTGTGGCGCGTCCACTCGGACGCGGCGAACAACAACATCGACAGCAACGTAACGCGTTCGCTCGCACACACGTCGTCAAGCTTCCTGCTGGGACAGGTGTGACCTCGTTTTGTTGTTCCAGGACCTGCTGAGGATTTTATATGTGGGAGACGACAGGCAGGCGGAGCAGGGCGACAAATCGGACGCTGACGGGAAGTCGTGGGTCCGAGCGCTGGCCCTCAGTCCCGACGGACGGCAGCTGGCCACCGGAGATGTCTGCGGAACGCTGCGGTGAGCTGACGATGACCGCCTTTCAACATGCACTTTTCTTTTTTTGTTGAGCAGCAAGGAGGAGTCAAAATCTTCCTCCATCCGCTCTTTGTACATTGCACTGATTGCACACCTGAAGTTGCAGTTGTGTTCGTTTACATCATATCCCAACGCATGCGAGTGACGTTTTGTCTTGCGTGCAGCATCTTCGATTTGGAGTCGCTGGACGAGCTGGTGAAGATGGAGGCTCACGACGCGGAGATTTTGGCTCTGGAGTTCTCGCCCCCCTCCACAGGTAAGGACCAACATTCCATATAAGATGATTCAGTTTTAATCATCTCAATTGGCCTTTCGAACTAATTGATCCAAATGATTGTCAAATTTGCTGATGTGGTTTTTCCCGTCATGGATGACGGCAACAAACGAAACTTTTACAAACTTGTACAAACACGACACAAGTGACAGAAAATGACACAACAACTGAATTTCCTTCTTGATATCATGTTTATCAGGTACTCATACAAAGGTGCCGTTAATATATACGTATGTGACATACGTAACATCTGAGGCCACTTTGACTCATTCCCGCTGCGAAACAAACAAAAATGGACGTCTGAAAGTTTTCGCTCTTTTAGAGAACATGCGAGCGAGAAATGACATTTCATGCTCACATGAACCACAAGGTCCAATTATAGGTCAAAAGGTCAAGTGACTAAAATCTGCATCATCCTTCTGAATGACTCCAGATTTATGTTCACTTTATGTCAAACTTTGCTTAAATCAATGCTTGTTTCCTTTATGACTTTGCTTCAAATTGTCATTGTCCAGAATGCCTGAAAACATTTGCAAGCGTATTTTTTTTAATTTTTTTGGCCAAATTTCCCATTTGGAATTCTTGATGTATTCCCTTTCCAACAAACGCTGTTTTGTGAAGATTGAGCCGGTAAGTAGTTCCTGAGACAGGTGGCCACGCCCCCTTTTTTTTGCCCAAAACACCCAAATTGGGCCATAACGTCTAAATGCCTGCTGCCATTGACTTCAAATTGTGCGACCAATAAATGTGCCTGTTTCAAGCTGATGCGACCCCAATAGTGACTTTTCTGCCAATCTGCTAAATGGTTGCGTGCTGTTAAATGGCGTCACCTTTAACGGCCCCTTTTCTGTTTGCGCGGCAGGCGTGAGGCTGCTCGCCAGCGCCGGCAGAGACCGCCTGGTTCGGATCTTCAACTTGGACCGCAACTTCGGTCTGGCGCAGACGGTCGCCGACCACTCGGCCTCGGCGCTGGCCGTCAAGTTCGCAGGTGCCGTCCGGCCGGCGCTCGGTGGGAGGAGCCCGACCGGCGCAACCTAAAACCTCCGCTGCGCTCTTTGTAGGTGACGCCGAGCACGTCCGCTTGGCCAGCTGCGGCGCCGACAGGAGCGTCTACTTCTATCAGCGGGTAAACTGCTCAATGCTCATCACGCCACATGATGACAAGTGTTGTGTGTGTTATGTTATCTTTGAGTTTTTTATGGATAGACTGATTATCAGCCAGATCAATATTCAGAATTTTGTTGAATGTCAGCAAAAAAAAAAAAACATCAGTCTGTCTGTAGTGTTTGTTTGCATTTCTGAGTCGTGCGTGTTTTCAGACAGAGGCAGCGGATGGCAGCGTGCATTTTGTTCGGACAGCGCAAGCATTGGAGAAGACGTCGCTGTCCGACATGGACGGCGACACGTCGAGGACGCACGTGGCCGTCGCTTGTCAGGACAGAATCGTGCGGTAAGGCGTGACGGCACGCACGTCACTTTTGACCCGTTGCGTGAACGGCTCCCAGCTATGAAAACCTATTTGTGCTGTCAATTATTCCATCGAGTGATCGGATTAAAAAAAAAAAAATAAATAATTTACATTAATTGCGACATCATTTTTTTGCAATAACTATCGTTGTGTGTTCAGGCTGTACAACGTTGAGACGGGAAAGCTGAGCAAAAGTTTGAAAGACTCGAGCACCGAAGGAGCTTTGCTGAAGGTTGAACACACTTTCAACTTTCTTTTTTTTTCCCCCAAACAAAACATTCGGCTCTACGGTGAACCCCCGTTTAAGCATACGGAAGACTTTGATGCAGAGAACGGTTGAAGCAATGGTAGTTACAAAAAAGGCCAGCAGGTAGCAGCAGTATAAGAGATCAACCAGGGCCATGTTAAAACAACTGTTATCCCCACATTTCTAAGCAGATTTGTGAATAATGATGAAACTTATCTAGATTCTTATGCGAATTGCTCCAAAACTGAAACCAATGGAAAGAAGAAGAAGAGAAGAGACTCTAATCTTTCTTTTGGTAGGTTCCATGTTTTTATAGCAATGGAACACAATAATCTGTAGGCCTTGCAAAATCAGTCAAAATCCAGGAAATTGGCCGGGAGTGAAGTTGGTTGTGTCAGTGAAAATGGCTGCGAGTGAATGAGTTAATAATTGTTTAGGGCGATTGTTAAACTTGAAATTGGCCAAATCGTCGTCATTTCAACTTCTCAACAGTAATTATCCACCAATTACTTTTATCTTCAAAGAAAGCAGATGGATTATTATTATAATTACATTTGCAAATATCTGCTTTCACTTTGGGAAACAATTACCCAACTGGTAACTGAATTTTGCTTAATTGTTTAGTTTTTTTTTATTTTATTTTTAAATCACAGAACAATGGTAAGCAAGCTATAAAAATTGCCCAATAAACAGAATTTCGGCAAGAGATGGTTTTATAATACGTGTGAATGCAAAATGAACTTGTATCCGATAAATCGATGGAAAAATGGCTCGAATAGTAAATTGTAAAAATATTCAATAGTGGCAGCCTTGTACTTTGCAGACTAATTGAAAGTGTGCGCTCTGGAGAGAAGCTCAATTAGGGGAAAGATTTGATGGCCTTCCACATGCTACAAACGCGCTTGGACACTTTTTGAGCGCTTTGCTTCACGCTCGCACAATTCTTCCAAAATGAGGCCAAACGTCCTTGCATCAAGAACATCAAATAAGAGTGCGAAACATTCTTTTTTCAGTGGTGTTGACAAAATTCAGTACACTAGCTGCTAGCATGCTTGTGATTAATGTTTAGCTTAATGCTAACATGCAATGTGTCATAGATGGGCTAACTGAAATTGGGACTTGGTTGTTTACCTGTTTAAAAAAAAAAAAAAAGCAATGGCTTCAAAACGGGCGATATGGAGGTTCACCGGCACAGTCCTTTCCTGACTGTTGTGTTGTGATTATTTTAACAATGCGCTCTGGTTCCCGCCGTAGGTCCACGTGGACCCGTCGGGCTCGTACGTGGCCACCAGCTGCTCCAACAAGAACATCAGCATCTTGGACTACCAGTCGGGAGAGCGCGTGGCTTCCCTCTCGGGACATTCGGGTGAGCAAAACGTTGACCAACTTCAACTTGACGTTCACTCAAACACAACACTTTTCACGATGGATTTATCCCGTTTATTTTTGAGTCGGCCAAATGCTCACAATTTTAGCCTCGAAATATTCTTTCAAATGTTTTTTTTTTTTTTTTTTTTTTTTTTTTTTGAATGTGCACACCAGACATTTTCACATATACAGAGCAAATCAAAATGAAGGGAAAATGGAGGCAAGATTTTTTATTATTATTATTATTATTTTTTTTTTATTTTATTTTTTTATTTTATTTTATTTTTTTTTATTTTTTTTTATTTATTTTTTTATTTTATTTTTTTTTAAGTTCCAGGCGAGGGACGCTCGCTCAAATGCTCAAATGTTCATTGTGAAGGTCCAAAAGGAAAACACGTCGTGACACATTTCCCGCGGCATGTCCAAAATAAGTCACTACACATTTCGGCTGTCAAGACACTTTTATAGTGACGAGGTCTGACAACAACAATGCCTCTACCTGTGCGTAAATGACATTTCCAGCAAGTTTTCTGCGTAAGAGCACGATTGCAATGTATTGTAAGCTTACTTCGAGCCTTGACATTTGCATTACCAGCCAAATTGCCTATTAAATATTTATGGCCACCTGACAAAATGAATTTGAATTTGATTGTGGATGCTTGTTGTGCTTTTCAGAGCTGGTGACGTGCTTGAGGTTCAGCGAGGACTGCCAACACCTGATCAGCACATCAGCAGACAGGTGAGCCTTGTTAACAACCGACCGACGCTATGCCGGGCTCACCTCTCGTCCGCTTTTTGTGCGTAGTTGCGTGTTTGTGTGGCGGCTGGACCCCCGCATGACGGCCACCATGACGAGGAAGAAGGCAGCAGACCTGCGCTTGCTCACATCTCACGCGTCCGTCACTCACTGGGCGGAGACTATTCCTTTCAGTCGGGAAACCTTTCTGGTCGGGCCGGCTTGTCAGCTGCCCGGTGCCAAGCTGCCCTGGGTGGCGACCTGCACACCGTCCAGACCGGACCCCGAAGGTGATGACGTCGTCACCAATGACGCACTCGTGTGTCGGCATTGCAATCACGCTTGTTTCCACTTTTCAGGTCCTCCGCCAATACTCACCAATGGCAAGATGCCCATGTGGTACCGGAGACTGGTCAGTGTGTGTGTGTGGATCAATGTCATATGGTTGATTTGTATATATCGTAATAGCCACTTAGAATATTTATTTTAGCTGCTTGTGTTATTTCAGGTCCAGTAGTGATTATTAATACCCAAGAAGGCCGAAAATCAATATTTGGAGCGATATTCGTTTACAGTAAAAAGACTCATCAGCTTAGTTTTTTTATTATTATTATATATATTCTGCCGTTGACCGCACTTGGACGTAGGGCTGGGTTCAAAATATCAATATATAAATATCGTATCGATACACCTTTTCATATCCCAATATCGATACATAAAACCATGTATCGATATATCGATCAACCCCCCCAGAAGCCAGCTGGGTTAGGCTCCAGCACCCCCGCGACCCTTGTGTGAGGAGAAGTGGTTCAGAAATTGGATGGATGGATGTCACAACAATGTGAATGTCGTGTCAGGTTTGTTTGTTTTTTGTCACTTTATTTACACAGCCTGTACTGTGGTTGTAATTGATTTAAATTATTTGTTTTTATAAGGCCATGTTAAATAAAAGATTATTAGTGTAACTTCAATGGATTAAATTTTCAATGTAAATATTCATATTTTTACTAATGCATTAAATTAGAGTAAGAAGTTTCTACTATTTACAGCATTGGTAATTTTGACTGTCTAAAATAGCTACTGCGTGAATTCCTCAACTGAATCGAAAATTGTTGTGAATCGAATCGGGCCATTGTGAATCGAATCGGATCGAATTGATTCTAGAAATCAGAATCGATACCCATCCCTACTTGGAAGCCATTTGGAACTCAGCAGAAAGTTTTCTGCACTTTGATGACTCGTTTCAGGCATTAGCCAATCACAGGGCTCATTGGCTCCACTAGCTCCGCCCATGCTATCAAAATGCTGGCGCTCTCCTTTCTTCTTATTTAGGAGTTGATGTGACAAACGCACTAAAAAAATGGACTTGCACTGTCCACATGTGGCACACGCTAGCGTCTACTTTGGATGTCCGTTCTGAAAGTTTCCGTTTGCGTGCGCAGCAGGGCGAGCCGACAACCTCCTCATACGTCCAGTCGGACGCAGAGCCTGCTCCGGTGCGGAATCGCTGGCTGGAAAACAGTCCACTGATCATCTTGGACTACTCTCTGAGTAGCAGCAAGACTGACGAGGACGAAGATGGCGAGGACAAGGACGAGGACTTCATTCCGCAGAGTCTGGAGCATCTGCTCAGAGACGAGCAAGACGAGGAGGTGGAACGGAGCTTCCGGGATCATCTGGCGCAGGATCGTACGTGCTCAGCTGGCACGCAGAGCGCAGCGGGAGACGGCAGCTGGAGTGGCTTCCTCCATCGTCATGATGACTCGTCCGCCGACCTTCGCCCTCAAAACGATGCCATCTGCGTGCGTGACAGGTTAGCAATGTCAACTCAAAAATGTTTGTGGAATCTGAATTCAGCAGAAAAAGCTGCCCGTTTTTTTTTGTTTTTTTTTCTCCCCTGTCTCTTCTGTTCAACTGCAAATGACATCATAGTGCTGAAGCTCTCGCTTGTGAACGTCACGTGAGCAATGCCAGTAAACGTGTCTTGGCGTTACCAGCCATATTTAGTGTTTACATTTGCCTGGAACACTTTGAGGTCGGCAATCTGACTTTGCACCTTCCTCCAATGCAGCATAATAATTGGCCCCTCCCAGCCAAAACCAGATGGCAGCCATCTTATGTTGCCACTCTTACCTTTTTCTGGCTAATCACCATTCGCCGATCTTTGAAAAAGTCTGACGATTATAGACAAAGAGGGTGACAAAATAATTATAATCAGGATAAGAGCAAATGTAGCTTAATTATTTTATTTTTATTTTTTGGTGAATTGTGAAAAGTGCTTGTTTGTAAGGTGTCCCATGAGCAATGTGTGTGGTTGTTTTTCAGCAAGCTTGCCATCCAGGCGGCACATCAGCCACCTTGCTTCCATCAGGTGGATAGTGGCGAGCGGGGGGCGGCGCGCCAGAGGACCAATCAGCCGAGCCCGGACTCCGCCTGCTCGACAGGCTCGGCTGGAAGCTTTGACGATGACGGTTTGTTGTTATTGGAATGTGGCGTGAGTGGGTACGTGTGGTCTCCAACTAGCAGATGTTTGTTCAAGTCATCACGTCTTTCTCAGTGTAAGAAAAAAAATTAACTTAAAAAAATGGCAGCAAACGTGTCCTTCAGATAACCCACAAGAAAGCAAATTTCTGTGGGTGAACAACCAATGAATGAACACTGTCTTCTCATTTTGTGGACAACTCATGTGTCATGTTTTGAGATTTTTATTTTTTATTTTTTTATTTCCCCAGACATGGACTCAGTGACTCGGGGCATTTCTGCAGCCAGTTCACTTGTGGACCAAGAGGAGACGACGTACTCGGCTTCCAGTGAAGGTGGGAACCATCATCATCCTCATCATCCTCATCTTCTTCATGACTGTATGTGTATGTGTGTGTCTGTTTGCAGAAAATTTAGATTGGAGCTCCCCGCAGTTCCAAGACTTGCACCTGCACCCGCGACTCAGCGTCTGCAGAGACTTCCTGTCCCGCTTCCGCCACCGCCTAAGGTCAGCGCCTTCTTCAAGCAAACATTCACTTCTGGCGTGTCCACACTCGCATGTCTTTGAATTGATTGAACCCGCTAAAACCATTTTGGCGGCATTTGATGAGTTAGGAACATTTGACAAGTTATTTTTTTCGGGAAATGCACACCAGGCAAGCCCGCGAACAGCCCTAATTAATACTTGATGCTGACCATGCCGCCATTTCTTTTTTGAAGGGACCGCACAAGCCAAGCCACGCCCCCCATGTCCATTTGTGCCAGCGTCCTAGAAGAGAGCCACTCAACGGTAGCCCAAGCACACGCGATACACGTGCACACGTGCACGCACGCAGTACTGACGAGACGAATGTTTGAATGCAAATGTCCTGCAGGTCAATTGTGAGAGGTTGCCACCGTGTTGACGTGGAGCCCGCAATCCAATTTATCAATGACTGCACATTTGTGAGGGCTGGCGACGTTGACCCATCAAAGTCTTCCCATCACCTGCACGGACACTTTGAGGACATTTTTGACTTTGTCATGTCCTTTGTGCTTGTTTATATATATTTTTTTCATTTTCAATAAAGATTGTCCAATGTTCTCAAGATGTGTCCTGAAAAATGTTTCCAAACTGAAGCTGAACCCTTACTATTTTTCTGTTCGAATTTGACAACAAGAGGAAACATCTTTGTGTCCCTGGACACTTCATGGTTCACTGACCCGTCCTGTGTCCAGAGATGACGTGTCGACTTGACTTGATGGCAAATTAGTGCCCCTCTCCATTTAACCCGATTGGATACTGGGCGGAATAGATCAAAGTAACACATCCAATCAGAGGTGAAGCGTATTGGTAGCCAGGACAATACCTGATGGTTGCCATGTTTGCGTCAACACATAGGGAACGTCTGGATGCTTTTTGGCTCGATTCGCACGTCTGTCCTGTGCATCTCCTGTGGTCTAAAGTGCAGTATAGACTCGTCATAGCCCGTGTCAATGTGATTAACATTTCGGGATATAACTTTCCAGAATTTGCTGGTGTAAGAAAATTGACAAACTAGTGAAGCTGTTTGATAGGATCGTGAAAAAGGAGACACAAACCTACTCGTGGCCTGCCCGTTTTGCTTTGCCCAATGTTCAAGTCAAAACACATCACAACGTGAAACTGATCCTGTTAAAACACTTGTCACGTTAGGTTACAATGTGAAAGTGATCAAGGTATAACGGGTTCCGATTTTTTTTTTCATCACGTTGGCATTTGACACATCCAATATGGCGGCCACGTTAACGTTTAATTTAGCGCTAAAAGTGGCTTCTGTGTTGATGGAACCACAGCTGGGAGTGAGAAGCGATTTTATTTGTTAAATTGTTTGAATAAGCATGTTTCTCTGACTATTTTCACGCTATTAACGACTTGGGATATTCGAAATGATTAATAATTGTCTGTTTAAAAGCGGAAGTGGGCGCTGATTGGCCGACAGTCGCACAGGAAAAAACTAACCAAAGCAACCAACTCAGGCGGAAGACGAAGAAAGTTGGACAAACTCGGCGGGTTTGCCTCGCTGGCTGGTTGGCGTCGCAGCGTTGCTGGAACTGAGGGCGCCCGTGAGAGCGCGTGTGAGTGAACGAGGAGCCGGCAGCATGAAGCCGCTCGGGGGGCCGAAGGACTCGGAAGGCGCAAGCGAGACGGAGGGCGACGAGTGGAAGGCGCACGTCGCCCAGCAGCTGCGCCGCCGGGACCGGGAGCAACACCACCGGTTCCGACAGCTCGTCTGCGCCTGTAAGACCACACAATACTTCACTACTTGTACTTCTTCGAATGTACAATGCACGGAAGGTAGCCGTAGTTGTAGAAAAAGACATTCCTAAATATATTTGTCGTAACAAGTAGTTGTCTGTGCACACTCCCGCTATTCACGGTGGATAGAGACCGGGCCCGACCGCGAATTATTAATTAATTATTTATTTAATTAATTAATTATTGACGCCTACTGTACAGTATGGGCAATAAATTAAAATAAAACAAGAAAAAAACAGACGATTGGGTATTTTGGGGTGGAATGGGATTGTATATAAAAATGCAAATAAGCTAGGGTTTTGTTTTTAAAAAACCCCCAGCATAGATTAACAAAAAACTGCAATTAGGTGAAGCTTCAACAGAGCGAACGGCAAATATGCGGCGGTTCCGCTCTACAAAAGAGCCAACTTGACTGCATACATCATTCAGACTATTTTATCTCACGATGGTAAATTGTAACTGACAGAGTTGTCAGAGAAATTTTTATGATGGACTTTCTTTTCATTTGGTTGTTGATGCTTCTGACGACATGATGTATAGGCCAAGCTTTCAGTCAAACTCAGGGAGCAGACAACATGAAAAATCATATTCTTAGCTATGAAAGGTGTATAATATATAGTTCTTCTCCCGGGCATTTTTGCTGTAGAGGCAGAAAATGATGTGGCAAAAGGCACGGATCGAGAAAGCAATGTAGCTATTTAAGTAAGGCACACTTGGTGAGTGGCAACGCAAGATTGGCATTGTTAGTTGTCATGTGGTTTGTAGAAGTCAGTGATCTACAGTAGGTCCACAATGAGCAAGAACTGAGATCAGGTATCCATATTGGGCTGATAGCGGACCTTATTTCATCGTATCGGTACGCGAGATGGCGGACAATTTGTGGCCACTTTACAATCAGGATGTAGAAATAAGAATAACAGGAAATTGCCATTAATTTCATGCTATTTGAAGGACAAATGCTATATTGGGATTTTTACAATGGTCTAAGTATGTTTTATGAAAAATGGGGTTGTACCCCCCAAAGGAATCCGCGAATAGTTGGATCCGTGAGAGCCAAACTGCGATTCTGCAGGATTCTACGGTCACGTGTTAACTTTTGTCCCATGACTCCAGCAATAAGTAAAGAATTTTCTGACAATTTGGCGTTTAAAATGTCGTATCATTAGCTTGTAGCTATCATAGTTGGGCTGTGCACACAAGAATTCTCTGAAGTTTTTTTTCTGCATTTGGTCACATGACATTCCATAAGAAGCTGATCAGCACCAATCAGATTTTGTCGCTTTTGCGCAGAGAATCATTTCTGACTGTGAGTGTTGTTCTATTGTCTGTTTACAGTATCTATGTTGCATTAGCATTTTGCGTTGCCTTAAATAGTTGGAAAAGTGCTACTGGCGATGCTAACCGTTAGCACATCAATGGCATTTCTTGAAAGTGTTTTTCAATGTGTGGAAATTGCACCGCGTTTGCGCAATGGCGCGATTAAAATCAAATATGCGACTCTTAACGGCGTCATCAGGTGAAACAGGTTGTGCAAGCGACAAACGTTTGACTTTTGGCTTTCTTTCAGATTCTCGCCTGCTGGACAAAAGTAGCGTGACCGACTGGATCCTCACCAATGGAAGACGCGCGAGCTGCGACGCCACCTCGTCGTCATTGTTGTGTGTGCAGCTCAAGAAGACAACTGGAGAGGTCAAACTTGAAACTGCACGACAAAGTTAACCCCACTTGCTGTTGGAATCTGGTCACCCTTTTTTTTTTTAAGCTGATCTACCACTTATTTAGCTTTTTTGTAAACAATCCCCTGCTTTTTGTTGTTTTTTTTAACCAATCTCGTGCATATTCACCTTTTCCCCTAAGTTTAATTTTTTTATTCTCTGGACAATTCTGAGTGAAAATTCTTCATGAATTTTTTGCACCTTGTTGGCAGACCTTGTTGGGGTCCACTGTAGCATCAAATGGGTTTCATGTTCACTTTGACAGTCTTCCCTCACATTTGGTTGCTGATACGTTCCAAGCCCCCCTTACAATATATAAAGTAAATTTCCGCCAAGTGGATGTTGACTTTATTATTATTATTATTATTATTATTATTATTATTATTGTTGTTGTTGTTGTTATTATTATAATTTTTTTAGGGGGGGCGGGGATTTACCCCACATTAACAAAATGACAAGTTTGTGACTTTTGTTGCAGTTGGCGTATCAAGTCGTGGAGAAACAGCAACACGTGAAAATCCAAGACAACCTTTTGGATGAGCAGCGGGACAGGTCGTATGCATGCATGCGCGCTTAAAAGTTGTACTTCAGGTTTTAGAAACAAATGTAAATTAAAAAAATAAATACAACTGACCTGTTATAAAAAAATAAAAAAATAAAAATTGAACACCTTACGGATCGATTGATTTTTTTGTTTTTGTTTTTTTTTGCCTGTCAGGCTGCTGCAAGACGAGCGAGGCGTGGCGGGCGCGCGTGACCTCCAGCAGCAGCTTCGCCTTGGGGTGGAGCGGCTTGAAGAGGAGAACGGGCTGCTGAAGAGCAAGTACGACGCGCTGATGGAGCGGCAGAGGCGGGCCGAGCGCCGTCTTCGGGAGGAGAAGCTTCGAGGGAGCGTCCTGCTGGAGGACGTCATCACGCTCAAACGCGAGGCGGCCGCGCGGCTCAACAAACGCAACGACACACGCTCCAGGTGAGGCGCCTCGTCCGTCACGCAGCCGCCGTCTGAAAAATGTGTGCCACACCGTCACCAAAGAAAGTGGTCACGAAAAGTGGATGCGGCATTTGTTGTGGAGATGACATCGCACGTGCTCCTCACATCAGTCCACATGACAGTCAGGCTAGCAAAACCGTTGTCAAAATAAAGAAACATTTGACAAATGAGCTCGTTACACTAGCAGCGACTCAACTTGGACGACATCTGGTCAAGTGATTCTTACCGATATTCAACAGAGAATCATTGAATGCCGTTTTAGTTCGTCGCGATCAAAATTTGATTGATGGCCTCATTCGCTTTGATGTCCTTTGATGACGTAGGATGAAAGGAACGATAAAAATGATCGATCGAGGTCAAGAGGTCACGATCAAAGGCCTGGTATGACGTAGGATGAAAGGGAACGATAAAAATGATTGATCGGGGGTCAAGAGGTCACGATCAAAGACTTTTTGGATGACGTATGAAAGGAAAACGATAAAAATAAGGGTTAGGGTTAGGATTTCAAAAAGAGATGAAGTGTGCCTGTGTGTGTGCAACATGAGGATGGGGGGAGGGTGGGGCAGGGGAAGGAAATGGCTGGGGAGGGGGTGTGCGTCTGTATGTCTGTGCAGCACGAGGATGGAAATGAATCGAGCATGATAAACCTCTCGGGGGAGGACCCCCAAGAAGGAGATTATATATGACCGCTTTTGACAAATGGCTGCTCGCCGCAATAGAAATCTCACGTTTAGCAACAAAGACAAAACTGTTTAACACTTCATACAGTCGCAGGACAACCAAAACCAAACCAAAATATAATTTTTTTTTTAATCAGTAATGCAAAAATACTACTAGCACTAATATTAATATTAATAATAATAATAATAATAATAATAATAATAATTCACATTTGGGAATTCCACTTTATCTAGATTTTTTTAGTTGACGATCTCAGACGATTCGATCTCGATTCGATCTTTGACGATTCGATCACGATTTGATCTTTGACGATTCGATCTTTCACGGTTCGATCTTTGACGATTCGATCTTTCACGGTTCGATTTTTGGCGATTCGATTTTTGACGATACGATTTTTGACGATTCGATCTTTGACGATTCGATCTTTGACGATTCGATTTTTGACGGTTCGATCTTTGACGATTCGATCTTTGACGGTTCGATCCTTGACGGTTCGATTTTTGACGATTCGATTTTTGACGATTCGATCTTTGACGATTCGATTTTTGACGATTCGATCTTCGATGATTCGATCACGATTCGATTTTCGAATCGAATCGGCAAAAAAAATCGAATCGTCGAAAAAATCTAATCGTCAAAAAAACGCTCGATCGATCATTTTTATCGTTCCTTTCATCCTACGTCATCAAAGGACATCAAAGCGAATGAGGCCATCAATCAAATTTTGATCGCGACGAACTAAAACGGCATTCAATGATTCTCTTTCAGCTGTGGATGGCGCAGCAACCAAAGGTTCAGCATCTTGCTCAAGGGCACTTCCACAGAGTCGAACCCACAACCTCGGGGTTAGGAGCCGTTTGTAAATATTCTTCAAAAATGTGGCTTCAAGCTATTCAGTGCTCAAAAGATTGATATCACTTGATCCAAAACCTCGCAAAAGTCAAAATCCTCATTGTGGGGCGGGGTAGAAGAAATCTTGCAAAGGGACCACAGATGAGGGTGTAAACATGCACAATTTGGCACATCCGCCCGGCATGGCACTAAATTTAATATTTTCAAGGTTTAGGTCCAGAAAAGCTCTCCGCTGTCCCACCAACCCTAACGTGCCGGTACCACAACGTGGCCCAGAGAGCAAGCTGCCAGCATCTCTAGTTATTGTCACACTTTTGTCATTCAGAGTTCAAGACCTCAACCTGCAGAAAGATCTGCAGACCGCCACCACCTCAAAGGTCAACATCGACAGGTAAGGCCCCTCCATCAAGGTAAGGCTTGCTTTGCTTTCCATCCGCAAACTGGCCTGGCCCCGCCCAAGGTCAAGCTACCTGCAAAATCAAATCCCACATCACATCACAGCTCAGCGAACTTGAGTGCTTAACGGCCGGACTGATGTCCGAGCTCATTTCATCAAGTAGATCAGATAAAACAAAAATAATAATAATAAAGTGTGCTAAAGTGTCAAATAGTTTTTTTTAACAATAAAATATTTTCTTATTTTAATGGATTATTATTTAACCAACTATCGAGAGAAACTTTTTTTTTTTTTTTTAAATTGTGATGTGTAAAATAGTTTTGATAATAAATATACAATTCTCATGATTCATGTAAGCATGCATAAGTCATTGACTTATAATGAAATGTCATAGCCTAATTTGCATAATTGGCAATATGCATGTAATAGTAATGGACGCTGTCGAAGAGAGGAAGAACGTTGTGGGAGGGGCAAAAAGTGAGCCACACAAAAAAACAGGAAAAAAATGTTGCTAGATTTGTCACTCGTCGCTTTTGACCCAAAAAAAAAGTCGCCAGGAGACTTTTGGAAAGATGCCACGTTTAGGTGAGAAACACTGCTGGTGCTACATGGGTGCATCTGTGAACACACACACACACACACACCCCACACACACACACAAACGTCCAGCACATGCTCTACAGGCAACATCAACCTTGTCAATGTGCAAGTCTAATTATTTACCACCGTTTGTTTGCTTTCAGCTCATTCAGCGTTCCCAACTGGAGATGTTTACCACTGAAGAAAAAGTTTGCAGACAAAAGTCAAATGTGCCTCTCGAGGTGAGGCTGATGACCTCAACTCGCTCAGCTGTCAAAAAAAAGAGAAGATGATGAGAAACAATCACAAATGACAAAATAAAACATTTGTCTTCTACCTAAAGGCCTTTTCACACTGCACTTAGCAGCATGCTGTACCCTTTCGTGTGACAGCGCGATGACGCAACGCCGCGCCTCCAATTGAAAACATTGGGAAAAGATTTGCTGTGATGCTTTTCCAATAGGAGAGGCGCTGGCGCAGGGTTTTCGGAGCGCTAACAGCTAAAGGCTAACCATTGCATGCTACTTTATGGTCAAGCTATCACTTCCAAATATGGGCAAACTTCTACCATAGAAAACCAAGCGCAGTGTGAAAAGTCCTTAAGTGGCACTCGAACACCCTTTGCCACCTTCCAAGCCGACATAAGAACACAATTCAACTTTTCTTCCACCGGTACTTTTTTTTTTTTTTTTTTCTCTCAGATCTGCTCCATCGTCAGAAAACACTCCAAGGATCCTGGCGTCCATTCGAGAACTCTTCGAGTGAGTCCAAACTCTCTTTTGAGAGGGCGAGGAAATCTCCGGCACATTAACCCTAGTCAGGTCAGACTAAACCAGGATCTGGTCTTAAGACTGTCTATGGACTGGCTATGAGGGTTAGGTCTCTGGACCAAGTCTGAGCAGGACAAGGATGTAGTAGACTGATCTTTGGGCTTATGGACCTGGAATGAGGCTCAGGTGTATGGAACCAAAACGAAAACCGTTTTAGTGGGACGTCGATTCCGAAAAGATTTTGAGCTGCAGGCCAGTCGGGCGTGATGTGTCCCGTGAGGTCTTGTTCTAAGTCTGACTGATGTCAACAGGAGGAGGCGAAGCCAATCTGTGTGCGGTTCAGAAGAGGAGGAGGAGCTTGCGTATCCCGTCAGAGTCCCCACGTCAGCCAGAGTTCCCAGCCGGGCCCTCCACGTCCTGGTAAGACCTTTTCAAGATCATTTTGCCTCCAAGGATGACAAACATCAAAGCATCTTCCAAGAAGGTCCCGAAAGACGTTTTTTGTGTTCATACTGACAGTTGCAGCGCAAACGTTAAACAGGCAATAATATTTGGTGACGCCAAAAGGCTGAGTCTTGTTGTTACAAATCGCACAAGTACTCTCAACAAAACACACTCTCGACCGCCACTGAACCCAATCGGACCCAGGTTAACAATTCAGACAAATCGAGGTGCTAGTGGTATCGCTTCCTTGGTATCGGTGCGGTTGTCAAGATTCCCGTCGGAATGTGAAAGCTGGCGTTTGATTTGACAGGAAGCTCACGAGCAGGCCGTCAACACGGCGGCGTTCTGCCCTAGTTCCGCCCTGCTGGCCAGCGCCGGAACCGACAGAGTGGTCAAAGTGTGGGAAGTCCGAGCAGGTACGCCGATTCGCTTCTGTCCGTCACCTTGATCATCTGTTTGAGGTCTTTCAATTCATCGCACATCCTGTCGATCAGGGGGGCCAAGTCCAGTTTTCCATGCGTCCCTCCACCGACACACTTGATTCATGATCAGCATCAGAATGAGAGTTTGCCAATGAGCTGATCATTGGATTTAGCTGTGTTGGAAGAGGGAGACACGGGGTTCTCCAGGACCGAACTTGGGCACCCCTGTTGTAAATGGTGTGGACGTGTTTTAAAAAAAAAAAAAAAAAAATTGTTTTTGTTTTGATCAAATTGTTTGCCAGTGAAATGCTATCAAGTGGTAATGCTAATGTTTCTCTTGCCGGTGTGTTCAGGTGCCCTCAGACACCAGACCACCCTGGACGGCAGCACAGAGGGTCTGACCTGCGTCCAGTTTGACCCCACGGTGAGTAGCACCCATGACCTTTGACCTGGCTCCAGTTTGACCTCACACAGAGCTCACCTGTGACCTTTGACGTGGGCTGATTGACATGCACACTCGTGATCACGCAGGGTCAAAAAATTCTGGCGGGCTCGTACGACAAGTCGGCTTTGTTGTGGTGTTTGGACCACCCCGTTGCCAAGGTAACGCCCGCACGCGTCACGTACGCACCGACGACCGACTGACCACGTGTGCGTGCGCGTCAGCTGACCCTGACAGGCCACAGCAGGAAGGTGACGGCGGCTCGCTTCAGTCGTCATCAAGTGGTGACGGGAAGCGCCGACGGGACCGTCAGGATGTGGGACCTTCAACGAGCCGCCTGTACGTAGCCTGACAAATGGCGCAAAAAGCTGCACCGCTAACGGCTAACGCGTCTTGTGGTGCAGGCGTCCACTTGGCCCAAGTGTCGTCCTTCTGCAGCGATGTGGTCTGCTCGGAAAACGTGGCCATCAGCGGACATTTTGACCGCAAGATCCGATTGTGGGACACCAGGTGACAATTGCGTGTTATTGACCACTTTACATCACTTTTCATCAGTGTTTCCGTCGCTGTTGGAATCTTTGAGGGCCCACACTTTGTTATTTAAGGGCGTGTCATTTCATTTGCGAGGTGTTGTTTGTTTTCAGGCTGTCCAGCTGCGTCCACTGCCTGCCGGCACAGGGCAAAGTCACGTCTTTGGACCTCAGCGCCGACGGCCGCCATCTGCTCAGCTGTTGCCGTGACGATGGCCTGCAGCTGCTCGACGTCCGCAGGTGGAGCGACCGCAGCGCCACCTTCAGGTGAATTCCGCTCCGTCGCCATTGATGGCGAGCCGCGCCCACTTTGGAGCCCAGACGGGCCGTCCGTTTGGATGGATTCATTTCCTGCGTTTTGTAACAAAACTTACGCACGAGGGTCAAACGTGGCAGCTCCATTCTGGCCCGCAATGAGGATTTTTGCATAGTGGGCCATGCCCCCCCCCCACACTCCCATTTAAAAACCATAGAGCAGCACAAGTCGTGAGGATGTGGTGATCTGGCTAACGTTTTGTTGTTGTTTTGGGTTCAGGGCGGAAGGCTTCAAATGCGCCAGTGACAGCACCAAAGTGGCCATCAGGTGAGCTTTTCCAAAGCTGCGCTCAAAACTTGGAGCTGCTTCCAACATTTGCCGTCTTCTCAGCCCCGACGCTTGCTTGGTGGCGGCAGGATCGGCAGACGGCGCCGTCTACGTTTGGAACGTCTCCGCTGGAAACCTGGAGACGCGACTGGCTGACAAGCACAGGTAACGGGTGACTGTTATGTTGCATGTCCGACTGCGACCCGTCTGATGTCCTTTGTTAACTCACTTTGATTGTCCAGCGCGTCCATCAGCGCCGTCTGCTGGTCGTCGTCCGGCGAGTACACGGCCAGTGTGGACAAAAGGGGGCGGGCCGTCCTCTGGAGCGACCTCTGATGGGACGGTGACAAGTTGGAGACTTTTTTTTTTTTCCCTTCCACCTTGAAGACGAAGAGTTTTTTTTTTTTTTTTTGATCAGCGATTATTGGCGGCTGGCGCCCTCGTTTGGCCATAAACGGAACTTGACCAGCGTGCTTAACTGCATCAGATGTGATCCCCAATCAGTAAGTTGTTCCATCCTTCGCCACATCATCCAGCTTTTTAAGAATTATTATTTTTTTTTTTTAATGTAACACTATTTGTGTTTGTATGTTGTTACTTTTGGGACTTTTTAAATGAGTTTTAAAATCTGTTGTGTAATGTGAAGAATAATAAAGGAAAAAAGGGAAGGTTTGTCAATTTTGTTTTGTTTTTTTGTATTTCTCAAATGTTTGAAAGCAAAGACTAAAAATGAAATGCAGCCACTTGGGAGCTTTTTTTTCTAGTTCCAGCCTGGCCTGATTTTTTTTGCTTTGTGTTGCACTCTAGTAATGTGAAAAAGGAAACTTCCTGTTTATGCCTGTGAGACTGCCAACTGTTGCAACTTTCTCACCATTCCATCATTCCTTTGCTCAGAATTCCTGAATGATTTTTTTTTTTTTCCCTCTGATTGTTTTCAACAAGCAACTGTTTTGGACGTTTCCATCTTTTCATGTTTCGTCAAGCCAGTAAGTTGCCTCTTGACATTCTTTTGTTGTAGTACAAATTGAAACATCTCGTCTGCGGATGCAAAAAAAAAAAAGAACTTGTCCACTTGAGTTGTGCTGAGTGAAGATTTGTTAACTTGGAGGCCAGACGTCATCCGTGGTTGTGTCCCAAACAACCACTTAGAGTTGCTCCGCCTTCTTTTCCTTTCCATCCTCATCCATGTTGGACGCAAGTGTGGCGGATTCCACTGTCAACAAAAACCGAACAGTGTCAAAATCTTCACATGTCCAGCAGGTGGCGACATTGCTGGCTGACCAGATATCTTCAAAAAGGTGAAGGAAAGAAAATTCCTTCCTTCCTTCCTCATTGTGATGCTCTTCGTTTAGGGAACATTTTTGTTGACTTTACCCTCCTTTAAATGCTCCCTTGTGGTGGGCGTGGGGGGGCTTTAATGCACTCTCTGATCATGTGACCACAGAGAACACTTCCTCCCTTCAGTTTCCACGGCGACGGGATCCCTCCTCTTCCTCCTCCTCCTCATCTTCATCTTCATCAGTGCGTCCGCTCGCTCGTCATTGCTGGCGTCAGGATGGCAGATAAAGGAACCAGGTAGCTTTTTGCGTGTGCGTCTCGTCATGTGGTGTCTGATTGGTTGCAAATCCTCCAAACTGCGTTTTTCTGAGTTTTTGTGTGTGTGTGTGTGTGGGTGCGTGTGTGCGCGTGTGTGTAATGACAGGAAGCAACACATTTCAGACTCGAATGTTATGCTAAATTTTGTGTGCGTGTGTGTGTATGTGTGTGCGTGTGACAAAGAGACGTGACAGTGTGGTTACCATGACAACACAGCCGGAAGCACACATGCACTTGCGATAGGAAAACAAAGTGGTACGTGAGGTGAGAAGATGATTGAAAGTTGAAGGCGGAGTTAGTAAGTGGGGTCACCCATCAGAAACAGGAAGTGGCTGATGATTGAAAAACAGGCCAAACTCCAGCGGCCGGCGCCGCCCACCACTAACCGCATTCCTATCCTCAATGGCGTGAAAAAAAAATGTTGCAGTTGTGATCTTCAGACGAGCCGGATCAACCATGACGACGTTTGATTGGTCGCTGTGTATCGTCATGACATGCGTCCGTAAAAAGTCTTGACCCTCGTTAACAGTTGACATGCTCAGTAGCGCCGAGAAAAAGACTTGTTTTAGTGCGCCTTACCGAGGAAGGAGGAGGAGTCTCGATGTATATTGTTATTAGGGGTGGGAGAAAAAATCGATATTGCAATATGTTGTTGCGTTCTCTGTTGCAATAAATTATCGATAGACTGACGGTAGATATCAATGTAATGTGTCCAGTTGTGCAGTGTTATGTGGCAGTGGCAGAGGCAGTGAGGCACTATGCAGAACTTTGTACATTGTACATAGACATTTTCCTTTTTATGGGCATTTGTTAGCTTTTTCAGCCACATATCATGATTATATTGCTAAAATTTGTTTTACAATATATCAAAAATCGTAGATATCGTGATATTATCGATATTGTGAGCCAAATATCGTCACAGTATCGAATCGTGGTTTACCCGTATCGTCCCACCCCTAATTGCTATCATATTGCGCTGCCCCCGGGTGGCCACGGCATGCACAGCAGAAGGAGCATCACGATGGCCGTTGGATTGCAACAAAAACGCTTTTATGCTTTTTACTTGTCATTGCTGTCAAGTACAAAATCGTAAATCTTTTTTTTTTTCATCGTTTTGTTTTTTCGTTCATTGCAGTAGCTGACATTTTGACAAACGAGTGCAGACAGCAAAATGTCGACTGCTAATCACAAATGTATCATTTGATTTTCAGAGTTTTTAAAAAAGCAAGTCCCAATGGGAAGGTGAGTCTACTTTTTCTTTCCTTTTATTGGCTCGTGGGCTCTCCTGATTGGCTGAAAGTCAAACTCCTTTTTGTGGAGGGTCACATTGTAGTTCGGGTTGCCCTCGGAGAGCCATTATGGTCGTGAAAGCATCGAATTGTAGTACACGACAAATTGATGGCTAACTCATTTTGAAGTCACTAGAACAAATTTGGTAAGAAAAACACGCTTACATTATCTGATTATTATTTATGATCCAGATTTTGAACCAGATTTATGCAAGTTGATATTTGATGTGCTTGCGCGGGCCAGATCAGGCAATGCGTCACACCTTTGACACCTGTGCGCTCATCCCTTCAGCTGACAGTCTACCTGGGGAAGAGGGACTTTGTGGACCACGTGGAGCGAGTGGAGCCCGTTGGTAAGCGAAAGTGGACAGCAAATCCCTTTGGTGGCTTTGCCGACGCTTTGATTGCCTTTTGCCCTTCAGATGGCGTCATCCTGATTGAGCCCGACTACTTGAAGGAGAGAAAAGGTCTGGAGGGCAACTTAGAGCTTCCAATGGAGATTTCCAAAGCGCGTTTGTGGATGATGCCATGTTTGGATTTGTTTTTCAGTCTTTGTGACGCTCACCTGCGCATTTCGATACGGCCGCGAAGATTTGGACGTGCTGGGCTTGACCTTTCGTAAAGATTTGTTTGTGGCCAACGCGCAGGTCTTCCCTCCGCTCGCCGACGACAAGAACAACTTGACTCGTTTGCAGGAACGTCTGATGAAGAAACTGGGAGAACACGCCTACCCCTTCACATTCCAGGTACACGCCCATTATACTTTTTGGAATTTTCATTTGAGTTAGTTTTTATTTCGTTTTGAATTTTGCTTTTTAAATTTTGTTAGTTTTAATTAGTCTTTAGGGTGGTTCTGGTTGTTTTTATTATTAATTTTTTCATTCTTATAGTTTAGTTTCAGGATTAGTTTTCTTTTTTATATAAATATGTATTACTTGTGTGCAATAGTTAAAAGAACACCACAGTAAAATAAAAAGTAACACATTTCTTCCCTCGTGTTGCATTTTGGCTGAATTAAATGAAAACGTCAAGCATGCAAAATTGTTGCCTAGGAGCAACGTCATCTGAAGGTGCTAGATGACGTCACTTCTGTGAGACACATTTTTAAACATCTTTGTTCCACTTAACATCGAAATAAAAACACAAAAAAATCAACCCCAAGTGCTCATGTATTACATTAATTACCAAAGCCTAAAATGGAGGACATTTTCGCTGTAATTATAGTTAGTTTTGTCAACGTAAAATGTAGTTTCAGCTAGTTTTCGTTTTTTTTTTTTTTTTTAAAGCAACAAAAAAAAAGCATTTTTTAAATTTTGTTAATGATTTTCTTTCTTTTTTTTTTTAGTTTTGGTTCACTAAAATAACCTTGCTATGCACAAGTTGAGCATGTTACCAGTGCCAAAAAAATAAATAAAATTATGCCCCACAACTCTCAACTACGGAACAGTATCATGAGGTGTGTGTGTGTGTGTGTGTGTGTGTGTGTGTGTGTGTGTGTGTCCCCCAACCCCTTTGCAGATCCCACTTAACCTGCCGTGTTCCGTCACGCTGCAGCCGGGCCCCGAGGACACCGGAAAGGTAAGCAGTCGATATGATATGACGTCCTGGATGCCGTTTTTGGTGACAATATCTGGCAAAAAAAAAAAAAAAACATTTGATACATGCCCAACTCTTAGTGCCATCTAGTGGTCAACTAATAGAATGCAACCACCTGTGCACGTAAAGAGAAGTAGTTCTTTCTTGGCTAACATTTACTAGAGGACATCTCTTAATCACCCCCAAAAAAATATTTATTGTAAAAAGAAGAAATGTCAAAGTTTGACACTGCTTAATTCCTGACTAGTGCGAAGTTGCCCTCGAGCAAAACATTTTGCCGGATTATTTCATAGCGAGACTTGTGTAATGTGAAGCCAGTAAAGAATTGTTTGTTTTCAAGTGAACTTTTACGACATCATTTTGCATGATTTGTCCCATAAAATGATGTCGCGGGCCACATCTGGCCCCCCGAGCCTCACGTTTGACATTTCAGTCATCACTCAAACGTGTCATGTGAAAAACTCTGAATGTCGACGTGTGCGCTCTTCAGGCCTGCGGCGTGGACTTTGAAGTCAAAGTGTTTTGCGCAGACAACGCGGAAGAAAAGATCCACAAAAGGTGAACGGCTTCCTTCCCCAACATGCATTATGAATGCGAGTGCATTAGTAGGCCAAACATTTCCTGATGGCGATCAATAGCCTAATTGAACGCGTTGGCCACGCAGGAACTCGGTTCGTCTGGTGATCCGGAAGGTTCAGTTTGCCCCCGAGAAGCCCGGACCGCAGCCCACCGCCGAGACCACCCGACACTTCCTCATGTCGGACAAACCGATCCACCTGGAGGCGTCTCTGGACAAGCAGGTGAGCTCCGCCCCCGCTACCCCCTTCACGCATGTCAAGCGGGAACGATGGGTCTGGCCTCTTTCAGATTTACTACCACGGCGAGCCCATCAGCGTCAACGTTCACGTCACCAACAACAGCAACAAGATGGTCAAGAAGATGAAGGTGTCAGGTGCGAACGAGCCGCTTTCTGCTCGTCCGTCTCGCGTCTTGACTCACCTTGCCGTCTGTCGTCCTCCGCAGTGCGACAGTACGCCGACATCTGCCTCTTCAACACGGCGCAATACAAATGTCCCGTGGCTTGCCAGGAGTCCGAGTGAGTCCCGTCGGCTTTCTCGCAATTCAAACAAAACAAAACGTTCGCTAGGGATGTGATGATGGCCAGGACTCCCTTGAAAAAGAGGTTCTTAATCTCAACGGGACTATCCTGGTTAAATAAAGGTTAAATAAAAAAAAAAAAATGATATCCAAACATCACAATACGATATTATCACGATATGAAGGTCACGATACGATAATTATCACGACATTGTGGGGAGGTTGGCGATACAAAAAAGGTCACAATATTGTAAAAAAAAAAAAAAAAAAAAAAAAGCTTATGTTAAAAAAACACAATATTGTGCTTTTGTACATTACTGCAATGAAAAATATTAAAATATAATATATTGAGGCACTTACTCGGTTCACACGCAAATTACGCTCCCCCAGACAGCAACACTCACAGGCTGGCATATATTCTTTATCCTCTCCACAAAACAACTCGTGTTCATGTGGTACTGATGAAATGGCCCCCGGGCCATCTTGACGAAGATCCTCACGACGACTCGTTTGTCTTGTCTAGTGACGTTGTGGCTTCCAGTTCCACCTTCTGCAAAGTTTTCACCCTGACGCCGTTTCTGTCCAACAATCGAGAGAAACGAGGCCTGGCGCTGGACGGAAAGTTGAAGCACGAGGACACCAACTTGGCCTCCAGTACGCAGTGAGTCGCCTAAGACGAGTTTAGAGAAAACACAAAAAATATATTGGAAAAAACATGTTTGTTTTTCATTTGTGAATATTTGAATCAAAACTTAAGTATGAGACTGATGTATGAGAATGTTGCTGTGTTGAGGTTGCGCGAAGGCGCCGACAAGGAGATGTTGGGCATCGTGGTATCCTACAAAGTCAAAGTGAAGCTGCTGGTTTCTCGAGGCGGGTCAGTCATATTTTAGGCTTTTAAAAAAAAAAAAAAATGTTACGCCACCTAGTGGCTACTCATCATCAATGATTACTGACTTAAAAGTTGCATGTTTTCGTTGTGGTCTGCAGGCTGCTGGGAGATTTGCTGGGAGATTTGGCCCCCAGGTAAACTTTGACCTTCTATCTGTGACGTCACGCATATAAAAGACAAAATGGTTCCGTGAGTCATTTGACGCCTGCGCTTGAGATGCCAAATGAGCAAAAAGACACCGATTCGAGTTTGGATCAATTTCTTAACGGAGACAAAATATGTTGAGCAAATCTGAAATTCCGCAACCTCGCATCTCATCCTTTGTTGCCTCGGGCTCATTTTGTGAAATTTCTGACAATCTTCCCACTTGAGCATCACAGATTTCCTTTAAAAAAAAAAAAAAAAGTCTTGTTGATCCAAAATATGAGATCTCAGCAGTCAATAATTTTCTTTTTGCTTTTTGTCATTATATCCAGAAAAGACATTTTTAAAATGAAAAGCAATATCACCCGTAGCCTTCAATTACTGTATAACATATTACGATCAAGTCTGAAATTTAGCCTCATTTTGACACAATGATTATTATTATTTTGATTATTTTTTCAATCCTGATATTGCTGTGCTTTTTGTGGTACTGCATGTCCAGGCCTCCAAGTAAGCATGACAGCAGTAAATGACATTCAGCAGCTCAAATGGGGATTTTCCTTGGTGCCCCTCAAAAATGACGTATTCACACTCAAGTTTTGTTTGCCAGTGACGTGTCACTTGAACTTCCCTTCACGCTGATGCACCCCAAGCCTTGCGAAGAGTCTCTTCATGACCAAGAAAGTAAGACGTAGCTTAGCCACGTTAGCTGTCCTTGGATTAGATGCTTGCGTCGAATGAATTGGTTTTGTCTTGCAGCTGCTGATGAAGCGCAGAGCGACACCAACCTGATCCAGTTTGACGCCAAGTAAGCTCGCGTGTGTGCGTGTTGACGCAAGTCCCATGTGCCGAACGGAGGCTTTGCCGTCCATTAAGCGGCTGCGCGGGCGGATGTGCGCTTAATGTGTCTGCTGCTGTGACATCGCAATTTCCATTCGTTTTTCTGCGTTGGGCCTCGTCAAACTTTTTGCACGTTTGTCACTCATCAGTCATATTTTGAGGACTTGAAATGAGTCGCTCTCATGTCATGTGGCGGCAGGCATGGGCCGATATTACATTCTGACGCTATGATCATGGCAGCAAAAATAGCACGCTATTCAAATCACAGCTCCAAAATGTCCTTCTTTTGAAATATTTGGGGAAATAAAAACAGAAATTTAACACTGTTTTATTTTGAAAAAAAAAACAAAAAAAAAAAGTATAAAAATGTGGACCATGAGCTATTTTTAGAACAGAGCCTTGGGCTACTCAGGCTGTCCTTGGGGCTAACTCAAACCTGCTGGCACTTTTTTTTTTTTTTTTTTTTAATTAAGGCCACTGCGTAGAACAATAATGTGTGTCTCTTTCATCTTGTCCACTCCATTCTCTACTTGCCACAGAGAAAACAAAACTTAATTGGAGGTCATTAACTTTGACTCAGCTGTGCAAGCAGCCAATCATAGTCCTGCTTAGGCGTTCCCTCAAAAAAGAAAAGAAGAGCTCATTAGCGGTAGCACAACTTTTTCATAGCATGCTAAGCTAAAGCATGAGAGCGCAAATCACCCTAGTTGGCGTCTCCCAATCAGCTCCCACGTGTGTCTTGTGCAGGCGTGCCTCGTTGTTGGTGCCAAATCATCAAAATGTTGGTGTGTTTGCGAAAATGAGCAGCCGAGCTTGTTGTTTGTTTCGCCGCCGGCCAAAGTGCATTGGCGGGGATTTGTCAGAAGGCCTCAACAGTCGACAGTTTGCGCTTTCATGTCTTCATTCACATGGGACTTTTTCTTTGGCTCTTGTGCTCCGTAGCGACGACGACATCGTCTTTGAAGACTTTGCCCGTCAGCGGCTTATCGACGCAAAAGACGAGGAGGACGAGGAAGGGGCGGAGCTTCACGACAGATAGGCAGGCCGCGGGTGAGCAGGGGCGCCGCCCGCAGGTCCCGGAAACGCTCTGCGGCGCTTGTGCTCGTTTGTCTTGACGCGTCTTCGCTCACCTGCCTCGTTAGATTAGTCGGCCGACGAGCGGCCCAAGGTTGAGGATCGGCGTCAGTCGCCGCCGTCCAATCGGACTTGGCTTTGAACATGTGCATGCTTTCACACGTGAGATGTGGTGATTGTCAGACGTCAACGTCATTTGATTGCTTTCCCTGCGGCGTCCTCCAAAAGCTCTGAATAGTTTCACGAGTGTGACGAGCTCTTCAAAGTCGACCTTTCGGAGATGCGGCAGGAAGAAATCCAAATCGGCCATTTTGCCACCTTTTTAAATGAATATGAGGAGAAGTGTGTTTGTTGACTGTGAAAGATGTGGTCAACAGGATCATCAAATGTTGGCTGCTATGTGAGCGCTTGTCTACTGTGTACATGTTAATCCAAATAAAACATGTCAACCGTCCTCAATCGGCCAAAGAAATGTCTTTTGAATTTGAGCCAATATAGTCATGTTAACAGCATCATTGCTCAATTGCTATGATTAGAAGATAATCAACTCATTTGCTCCCGAAAATGTATAAATACATTCTATATTAAGTGCCCCAAAGATGTACTTATACGTTTGTTTGTTTTTTGTTTTTTTAATGCTATAGAGTACAGAAGGCTTTGAAGGCCTCTCAACTGCAGAGAACGGGTGAAAAAAATGGTAGCAATTAAAAAAATAGACAGCAGGTGGCAGCCGCTGCTTCGTTTCATGTTTACACACGTTTGAATCGACACACACATGGTTTTTCGACGTTGCCTTCTTTCATTCTTTGTTGTTAAACGTCTTATGGCATCACCCTTACAGACAGTATTAATGTAATTGCAACGACCAAAACCCAAGTACTTTACTAACGTCAACCGTTGGGATGTGCTATCTGCTGGAGACATGTAGTACTGCACTTTGACCTCTTGTCAAACCGTTTAGTTAGCTCCGCCCCGACTGACAGAGGGTTAAGTGTTTGTAATTTCCGGTGCTCCATAAAAAACTATTTTTACTGGCACTAAGCAACTTTAAAAGGAGGATGGTAGGATCACTGCTACACACACAAAAAATAACTTACAAATGCGCCGACTGGTTTATGGCATATGTCACTTCCCCCTTTCCCCATTCGTAACAAAGACAGAAGTCCATTTGAACGTCGGTGTACGATTACTGCTTTCACGACAGAAGCTGCAAAATATGTACAACTGCAGTGAGTGGGTCAAAAATAACCTGCAATTTATCCGATTTCTGAAGGGCCGATTAATCGGTCGCCGTGCGAGTTACCTTTGACGGTTGTTGAAAGAAACTTCTCTCCTCTTGTGCGCACGCGCATGCAGGCTAAAGCCCAAAGTGTGCTGGTGGCCTCAACGCCTGAGGAGGAGTGAGCGGGACAGCGACTCTTTAAGCTCATAAAGATCAAGATGTCCTTTCCCATTCTCAACCTATCCTCCTTTTACACTTGGAAACGTTCAAATAAAGAACATTGAAAGGCTGAATGCGTTTTTTGACAAGGTTGTGTGTGTTAGCAAGGCATGTGTATGTTGTATACCTGAACGAGTTCAGTGAAAGAAAATAATTACATAACGCCAAAATTAAATTTTATAAAATGGGAGGTTCATTTTCCTGAGTAAAAATAGAATGGCTTTGAAGGGGACCATGCATAAATTCTTACCTCATGTTACTCAAATCATTTCTGGGAAAAATTCATCAGTTTTGCTTCTTTTTTTTCTTCTTTTTTTGTGTGCATGTTTTTAAAATTGAAAATGCCTTTCAACAAATAAATCAGAACAAAATATTTTACAACTGTCATATATTGGGCTTTTAATTCATTTTGTAAGTGTAAATTGTTTAAATATTTTAGTAATCAGCCACTTAAAACAAGGATTTTTTTTTCTGTCTTGTAATAAGTTGTTTTTTTTAAATCCCCCTAAAAAAAAAAAGAAGCTGTGAAATGGGAGGAGTCAGGCGAGTGTCGACGCTGTCAGGTTGCCATGGTTTCAGCCTCCCTCGAAACGAAGATTCGCGCGAGACGAGCCAGTTTGAACGTGAGCTTGATGGCGATCACCCATCTAAACTGACTGAGGACCCTCAGGAGGAGGGATGGACACACGGAAGGAGACGCAGAAGGACACAGGCAGCACAGGAGGATGGAAGGAGCGTGAGGCTTGCGGTAAGCATCTTCAAGCTTTCGTCAGTCGGCATTGGCACCTCTTTTTTTTTTTTTTTCTTTTCTTGGAAGTAGGCTGCAGGAAATGAAAAGGGGAACTGGATTTGTCCTACGTGGCCACGACGCCGCTCAGGCTCAAGATATTCCCCCAATCCATAAAGGCGTAGATGATGACACATTCCGATTTCCTCTCGTGCCCGAGCTCGTCAGCGTCGGCCAGGAAGCGTGACGTCATCGCGCTCCCCTGAGAGATGCTGCTGTTGCTAGGTTACAGCTGGCTGACTTCCTGTACCATTTTGGTGATAGACGTCGTGTGGGGGAGGGGATGCACACGATGATGCGATTTGGCCGCCGTCCGTCCACGTTGGCAATTTGGCGACCTTTGCAAAAGTAACAAGGTTCAAAAACAGACATGACAGGACACAACGTGCACCGAGAATCGCAACACAAACAAGAAACCAGCGAGGAACACGAAAGTCTGAGGGAACTGATAGGAAGCCATGTTTGACAGCACAGGTGGACATCAAAAGCTAATGAGAAGCACATGGAAAAAGGGACAGGAAACATGACAAATTGTTAACCTGTCTTTAGTATTTTGCACTTCTTGTTAGCATGAAGCTAATTTGACTTGAAAGTGGTTGCGCTAAAATGTTATTCTCAGATTTGAACACGAGTGAACTTTTGTCATAGTGGCGGGCTCAAAGTCCGTCATCGTTATTTTCCTAGATCCTGGGTCATTGTGTGCGATTGGCTGGCGACCACGCAGTACCCCGCCTACTGCCCATAGCCAGCTGAGATAGGCTCCAGCACCCCCCGCGATCCTTGTGAGGAGCAAGCGGTTCAGAAAAGGGATGGATGGATGGGTCATTGTGAACATATTTGTATTTTCGCTGTACTCAGGTCCTCCAGGAATGATGACATCTCAAGAGGAGGCTTCAACCTTGCGCAGGTTTTTCCAGTACGTGGAGGACCGATGCCTTCAGACTTACGACCAGCTGGTCATCCAGAACGCCTCAGACATTTCCCGAGAGAGTGACCGCATTCGAAACGATGCCAACTGGACTTACTTGCAGGAGAAAAAACACAAGCAGAAACGACAAGGAGAAGCCATTAAAAGGTGAGCCGCATATGCGAGGCCACGCCTCTTTGATCATCTGCGGTGTCCCTCAGGGCTCAATGCTCGGTCCTCTTGTCAGGATGGAGGCCGGGGTTGTTTGCTTGCCTTTGCATGAGCAGCAGTTTGTTCGTATGCCACGTTACTTCTTTTGGCGGTTGCGTTGACAGTTGAGAAGGGTCACGACCTGTCAGCATGCGCGCTTGTGTCCGTTTCTCCAGGACTGACGACGAGGCATCCGGCGCAACCGACGTGGCGTACTGCGGCAAACATTTGCGAATGGGTTTCATGACTACGCCGGCACCGGCTCGACCGCTGGCTCCCGGCCAGACCTTGGGCGTGCGCTCTCATTCCCTCGATTCGGTGGGCGGCGACGAGGACAGCGACGAGCGCAAACTGCCGCCGCCCAAACCCAAGAGGGACCCCAACACCAAACTCAGCAGCAGCTCGGAGGCGCTTCATACGCAAGATGAAGGTGAACGCCGTTGCGCCGTCTTTGCTGGAGTCTCTATGTGCAGGGGCTGGCGCGTTCGCCACACATGCACTTCATTGTTTCTCTTTGAAGGCTTCATGTTAGCACCCGCGTGATATTTGCTTTGTGTGCTTGCAGTTCACTTCCACACGTGCTCCGAGGACTTGAAGAAGACGCCTCCACCCAAACCCAAACGCAACCCCAACACGCAGCTCAGCTCGTCCTTTGACGAGGCCCACGTATGCAACCACAGGAAAGAGACGTCGTCCTCGCAAAGTCCTTATTCGGCTTCCGGAGATGAGTCGGAGTCCATCTACATCGAGATGGCGGGAAACGTCTCGGTCGGAAGTCAGGATGAGCAGAACGAGTCTGTGTACGAGGAAATGAAATACTCCGATGCCGATTCCTGCTTGCCCGCGTGCCACATCCCGCAACCGTTTCCCAACCTCCTCACGCACCGGCCGCCGTTACTCGTCTTCCCGCCGTTCCCGCCTCCGCGTTCCCCCAATTCCGACGAGTCTCCGCTGACCCCCGTCGATGTCACTCAGTTGTCTATGACGGGGAAAAAGGCGGGGCTTGCCGAACAATGCCGAAGTTCCAAAAGGAGCAAAGACGACGACGAGTGGCCGTCCACGTCCACCATCACATCTTCGGGTCGCTCGTCTGCACCGCCTCTTCCTTCGGGCCCGTACGCATCGTCTAGCTCCACCCACAATGGGAACGCATACCCGCGCAGTCAGTCGGCGTGCCCCTCACCCGTGAGCATAGCTCGCTCTCGGACGCCTTCCAGCCTGAAGAGGCCGCCCCCCTACAGCGCCTTGATGGCTGGCCGGCCCCCGGAGGGCGGGGGCGCCAAATACAGCAGCTCGGCCACGTCGCTGGACGACCTCGCCGCGGCGCAAACGTCCGCCGAACGGCTGGCCAGGACCGAATGGAGGAGCAGGCACGGCGCTGAAGGTACATGACTGTTGACTGCATTTTACTAAACTATGTCACAAGTTATTTTTAGAATACGCAGCGGGCCATTAAAATGTGTATAGTGGGCCACAAATGACCCCCGGGCTGTAGTTTGGACACCACTGAACTAGGAGGAACAAAAACACATATGAACGTGAAAATTTTGCATAATTCATGAAGCGAGCGAAACTTGTTGATCACAACTTTTTGTTTTTTGTTGTTTGAAAACAGAATTCAAGTGTTTGCGCCAGCTTGGTCGCTCTGCGTCAACGTCAGGGGTGCCTTCAACGCCGCAAGATCATCCCGCCCTCAGCCAGGTCAGCAATTAAAAAGACAAAAATCTTTCATTGGTCACAACTCAAACTGTTTTTAGACAAAAGAAACCTCGACGGAAATGATTTATTTTGTGCCAAGTCATAATTAAAGACAGACAGAAATGATTATTCGTGATTTCCATCCACATCAATGTTGAAACCAAGTCAGCCACTACATCTGTTCTTGGCCACACTACTTAGTAAACTTGATCAGATGGGATTGAAAGCTTCTCCAGGGCATCCAGACGTGTCTGTCAAATAATTGTCCAATTGAAATAGGCCCAAGTAAGAAATGAAAAATACTGTATCAAATCTTTTTAACAAAAGACAAATAGTACTGCATGCGAGGGGAGTGAATTGGGGTTAACATATTCTCGCCTTGAGATTTGAGTTGAATTTGTTTCTTGACCACGTTCATATCTCAAAACATCTTTTGCCATTACAATGAATCCAAACGTCATTCATCCGTTCCAGCCTTTTCCAAAACAAACAAATAGCACAAACCGCACTCCAGCAAATGATTACAATAGAATGGAAAACACATGACATGTTGTTTGTCACATCATGGATCAATTGACCACCTGGGGACAGTATGACAGATGGACAGACAGACGGACAGCTCATTGAGATCTTGTTCTGAATCTAGTCAATCTTTGCAGCAGCCAATCATATTGCAGCATGGCATGTCCTGCCTTGAGTGCTTGTGAGATTCATAATAACTCTCAACTCCTCTCTGAGTTCATCAGTACGTCACTAATATCAGTCACTCCATGCAGAGGATCAATACTACTTTGACGAAAACAAACATTTTAATGGCTGCATTTTGCCGTCGGGGAAGCGGCAGATGCTTGTCAAGTCTGAAAAGGTGATTTAGTGCATGCAATGAGTTTGGGCAGATACAGTCTTGATGAGGCCAAATGTGCGGCGTTTGAGTAACAGGTGACCTATTGCTCCGCCCCTTAGATGCCGTGGCTGTGCGGGGACGTCACCATGATGGAGACCATCGAGAAGAAACGAGTTTTGTGTCGCGAAATCAAAAGTCGCCGGCGAGCCGACAAAAACCTCAGCAAACGGGACGGCCTGCCTGACTGGAGGAAGAAACAACCGCCGCCGTATTCGGCTCCGCCCGCGTCCGCCGGGCGATCGGCGGCTGTCTTGTGGGACACCGCCATCTGAGGAGAGCCAAGCCCACCGCGACACTTTGTTGTCCAGCACCTGCAAGAACCGGAGCTTCCGAGACGCGATGGCTGCTCACGATTTTGTCACCATCAGGCAGGGAATGAAATGAAAACACTTGATGGCAAGTGCTCGCGCCAGTTGGATGATCTGGACAGACACACGTACAAGTGACCACTTGAAGTTGAATGCACAACATTTCACAACGTGTTTTGAAATTTTCATTTGGGCAGCTTGAATAAAGTGTTGGATCGATGACTGCGTGGTTGGTGATCGTGTGTGTCTTCTAACTTGCAAAATTGTTGCGTTTAAACTGATCACATTTGGTGATGTTGATACATTTCAGGTCGACAGTGATCAGCTCAAACATGTCGGACATGCGTGTCAACAGTCAATCAAAATTTCCTGCTCTGCTTTGGTTTGTGAAGCGTGCTGCAGACCCGATCAGTCATCGGTTTTATTTGATCTGTAAATTAGCCAAATGTAGTGCAACATTTGTGTATCAGTTGGTGTGTTGTGCGCAAGCATGTCTTTCGGAACTTCGCTTCAAGTGTGCACAATGCTGGCCTCTTTTGGTTGGAGTGAGACACTTCAAGAGTGAAGATTGATCTTACTACTTTATGTTGAAGTTCTCTGTAGTTACTTGCGTTTTCTGTCCAGATGTTTTGAAAGTGGCAGCTGAACACAATATGAAAAATTGCGACATTGTATGTTAAAAAAAAAAAAAAAAAAAAAAAAATTCTTTTGCTCCATTACCCAGCCCTAATTTGAGAGTGTTTCGAGTTATGGGCGTGGACGGGTCACGGAACAAATTAAACACCCATCTTAACCACCAATGTATATAAAAGTTTTATCCATCCATTATACGTACCACTTGTGGTAATTTTGCTCATTTTATTATATACATTGTTCGATGGGATAAATCATGACCCAAAAAAATCAAAAACCTAATACTTTAACCAATTCGAGGGCAAAAAAACGGAAATGAATGCACCAAATATTTGCGAACTTGTGTCAGTGAAAATGCGAGCTCGGCCGGATGTGGCCCGCCGGCCATTGAGTACTTTGCACTCGATTTGCGCATTGTCATTGCGGCCGCACGCTCGAATTGTTGCATTTGCGCACGCGCGCATCCAATTTTGCGCGTTCTAGGCGCTTGTTGTTGCGCATGCGCAGTCGCCTCTTTCATCACACGCCGAATTTTCTAGCAGGGCCGTGGACGTCGCCATTTTGTCGGTAAACATTTTATGTTCATTCATCCTTTTGTGACGTTTTTTTCTGCGTACTAACACTTACTACACTCCGACACACACACACACGCACACACCAAACACTCTGACTCGGCAGCTAGTGCATTAGCATACAGCTAGTTAGTTAGCTCCTAGCTAGCACGACGCTAGTCGTCGGGCTTGCCGGCGACTCGACGCGGACACGCATTATATTCGTCTCCATGGTGACGCTTTGACGTTTGTTCTATCTGCGCGTCGGCGACGAAATGTTAGCGGCTCCACGGCAACGTCGGCGCGTCAAAAAACCTTGTTGATGTTTGAATGTGTGCGGCTGCTAGCCTACAAAAGCTCGACAAGGACGCTGATGATTGGCGGAGGCAGACCACGTGACCGGACATCGCTAACTTGGCTTGACTGTTTCTCGGGGGTAATAATGGAAATGGATAACAATGTTTGAAATAATTATTAGAAATGAGCTTGCTTGTATGAAATAATATTAAATCAACATAGGCTACATGACTCCGTGACTGACTCAACTACAGAGCACCGTTTGTGTGTTCTTTCGGGCCCCAATAAAATAAGACCCCCCCCCCAAATAATAGTAACATTTTTGTTTGTTACACATGTTATATTTTCAATACTGTTTTCGAATATTCTCAAATTTGTGAACAATAGGGCTTTGACTGTCTCATGATTCGATTCGATTACGATTTTTGGGTCTAAGATTCGATTCAGAATCAATTCTCGATTCAAACGATTTTCGATTCAAAATTATTTGATTGACAAATGATTTCTGCTTCAATTTACAGATATGCACAACATTGTCATGATCTACTCCAGTCTGCTTTGCAAGACAAAATGACAAATAGAGACATTAAATTTTTTTATTTTTTTTAAATTTGTTATTTTGTTTTTAAAAACATTTATTAATTTTGTATTCTAAGTGCCTTTTTCCACAAAAACAGCATGTGGGCGACAACTGCCTTTTCCCCTTCTTCATCATTTCTAATTTAAATAAAATCTATTTTTGGATATTAATATCGATTTGATTCGATTAATAAGTGAGAATCTTGATTCTTTTATGAATGGATTTTTTGGCACACCCCTAGTGAACAACGCTCAACTGAACTGATGAAGTATTCTGTTTTCCTCCCGCAAAGCAACGGGTGACATACTGTATGTGTTTGACCTTCTCACTTGAGTTTCCCTTAATTATGTATGTGGAGAATACATGCACCTGATTGGGCAGTGCTGTTGAGCTGACTTTTGTGCCGCGCCAACCCGACAGACGTCCAGTGTGTGTGTGAGCGAGGAGGAGCGGCGGCGGAGACGGAGACGAGCGGGCTGGCCATGGCGACCTCCTGGCAGGACGAGGACGAGGAGTTCAAGGTGGGCGGGGCCAGGTGCCTCGGCAGCAGGCCCAGGTTCTCCTTCTCTGAGATCAAGATGCTGCTGGAGCAAGTGCGCAGGAACAGATATATCCTCCTCAGTGAGTGCAGACGCACGCGTGCGGGAGTCCACTCAACACAATTTCTGTTGATTTGTGAAAATACAACACTAATTGGGTAAAAGTGTAAAAAGGGATTTTAATAACACTTAAGCATGTAGCACATTTAGTCCCAAATAAAAGTCATCAAGTAATGAGCGTGTGTGCATTTTGTGTTGTCTTTCAGGGAAGTTTAATCATGGCGTGTCTGCAGAGGCCAAGAAACAAAAGTGGGCTGAGATCACGGATCAGATCAACGGTCTGGGACAGAACCACAGAGAGGTGGGTGGTGATGTTATCACACACGGATGATGTCACTTGAGGGAAAAAGTACGAAAGGTGTTTCTTCATGCTGGGCAAACTCGAGGGCCACGTTTGCTCCATGATTTATATAATAAAATAAAATAAAATACAATATAGATATAAAATTCCACCACAAACACGTCAGAACAGCGTCTGCCCCCTGTCAGCATGCGGAGCAGGGGTCAGAGCGCATGGAAAAAGTAACGTCTTATAGTTGGGAAAATACGGCAGATTATCTCACACAATGTAGGTTTACATTTGGCAACAAATTTTGTCCCGATGTGGTTTAGATAACGAATGGCGAGAGGAGCTTCGCTTTCCTGTGATTGTTGATGCTTCTGACAACATGTTGCAAAACACTCTTTGAGTAGCACTCAGGAAAAAAAATTAATAAAAATCAAATCATGTTCTTGGTGATGAAATGTGCATGCAGCGCTTTTTCCAGACATCTTTGTACAACCACTCACTACACATGTGATGGTGTTTTTCCCATGAAGACAGTAATGTGAAAACGGCATTCATGTTAGTGAGTGACAATGCAATATGGCGGCCTGTGGCCTCACTTCTCAAGTAAAGCGACTGTGGCCAAGTTAGTACGTACCGAGAGAACCTCCCGGACTCGATGACCCCCAATCCTCACCCAAACACGCTTTGTGTCTCAGGTGCGTCAAATCATGAAAAAGTGGGCGGACCTGAAATGTGATGGCAAGCGTCGGCTGGCCCTCCTGCGAGCTCCCAACGGCTCAGCGGGGAGGAGGAAGAGGAAGTCTCTGGACTCGGTGGAGAAGATGGTGCACGGGATCCTGCTCATGAGTCCCACGGGAGGTGAGAATATTTACTGTTGGGTGGCTGAAATTCCCACAATTGGACATTTTTCTCTCTTGAAATGATCAAACTCATTTAATAATCATTTATTTACTGATTAATTGTTGCACCTGAAGGACATTCTCAATTAAACGGGTGTGTGCAACCAACAGGGTTATTATAGTTTTGGAATTTTCATTTTAGTTTGTTTTGATTTTGTTTTGAGGTTTTTTTTAAATTAAGTTAGTTTTAATTAGTTTTCATGGTGGTTCTGTTATTTATTAATTTTTTTATTAGTTTTAGTTATTTAATTAAATGATAAGTTTTAGTAGGTCGAGTGGTTAGCACGTCGCCTCCCAGTTCTAAGGACTCCGGTTCGAGTCCAGGCTCCGGCCTTCCTGGGTGGAGTTTGCATGTTCTCCCCGTGCCCGTGTGGGTCTTCTCCGGGTACTCCGGTCTCCTCCCACATTCTTAAGACATGCATGGCAGGTTAATTGGGCGCTCCGAATTGTCTCTACGTGTGCTTGTGAGTGTGGATGGTTGTTCGTCTCAGTGTGCCCTGCGATTGGCTGGCAACCAGTCCAGGGTGTCCCCCGCCTACTGCCCAGAGCCAGCTGAGGTAGGTGCCAGCACCCCCCGCGACCCTTGTGAGGAATAAGCGGTCAAGAAAATGGATGGATGGATGGATTAGTTTTAGTTAGTTTCAGTATTAGTTTTATCCATCAATCCATCCATTTTCTGAACCGCTTGTCTCTCAGAAGGGTCGCGGGGGGTGCTGGAGCCTATCTCAGCTGGCTATGGGTAGGGTACACCCTGAACTGGTTGCCAGCCAATCGCAGGGCACACAGAGACAATCCCAATCAACCTGCCATGCAGTAGGCGGGGGGGACACCCTGGACTGGTTGCCAGCCAATCGCAGGGCACACTGAGACGAACAACCATCCACACTCACAAGCACACGTAGAGACAATTCGGAGCGCCCAATTAACCTGCCATGCATGTCTTTGGAATGTGGGAGGAGACCGGAGTACCCGGAGAAGACCCACGCGGGCACGGGGAGAACATGCAAACTCTACCCAGGAAGGCTGGAGCCTGGACTCGGACCTCAGTCCTCAGAACTGGGAGGCAGACGTGCTAACCAGTCAGTATTAGTTTTAGTTTAAAAAAAAGAAAAGAAAAGTGTATTACTGTATTTTTACTTAAAAAACACCATGGGAGCAACATCATCTGAAGGTGCTTTTCTATTGGCTACTGCGAGATGATGTCACTTCTTTGTGACACACTTTCAAACGTTCTTATTCCGGTTGATATCAAAATAAATCTGCTTTAAATCACATTTAAAATCATCCCCAAAGGCTCATGCATTAAATTAATGACCAGTGACTAAAACTGACATTTTTGCTTTAATAATAGTTTTAGTCAGTTTTGTAAACATAAAATGTAGTTTCAGGTAGTTTTCGTTTTTTCAAAAAGCATTTTAGTTTTTATTTTATTTCATTAATGAAATTGTTTTTTTTAATTTTAATTTTAGTTCTTTTGTTAGTTTTAGTTAACTAATTTAACCTTGGCAACCGCATACACTCATTTTTCATTTTTTGGTGCAACCATATGCTTTCATTTGTCCCAATTGAGTGATGACATGGCCTGGAACTGAGGTGTGTAGACTTTTTATAGGCAGCGTACGTGCGCATGGAAACGTCGTGAAAACGCTGCGTGTTGTCTCGCCAGACGTTCTCAGCGACTTGGACGACGACGAAGGCCCCAAGTCAAACGCGGCGGCAGGCAAGGATGCCGGCGGCTGCTACCCGTACCTGGACAACAACAACGGCTCGCTTTCGCTTCCCGGGGGACTTTCCTTCGACTTCTCGCCTCTGTCGTCGCCTGACAAGGAGCTGAGCGGTAAGCACCGCCGCCGTCGTCCGCTTTGGATGCTGCAAAACTTTCCTTCCCACACTCGTGTTATTGCTTTTACAGGAGACCCGTCCCGCTCGTCAGATGACGACGCAGGTCAGAATCTTTTTATTTTTCCTTGGCTGCAAATGTTTATGATTTATTTAACTTACTGAAAGAAGCCAAGCTACAAAAATCTTTTTTTTTTTTTAAATTTCATTTCCATTTTGGCCACGACAGTCACCCGACCTTCTCGGTCTTTTCCAGAACCTTCCATGGACTGTGACGACAACTCCACCTTCTCGACCCAATCGTCCTTCGCGCCGCCCAAGCTGGTCCACACGTACTCGCGGCACAACCGCAACGCCGTCAGCACCACCTCAAAAGAGTGCGACGCCGATTCATCTCCCGCTTCGCCGCCGCTCTCCACCGTCGCCGCCTTCCCCGCCGTCACCTCCTCGTCCTCACCCTCGCTCCTCCCTCCCGCCAATGACTCCTCCCGGCCGGCGCCGCCCTCGTCCGATCGCCACCCCCGCTCCCGCGCTGGCCGACCCGCTCCCGTGCGCCGCGTCGGCCCGCTCGGCGGGCTTGGAGCAGCTGGCGTGCCACAGCGTGCAGCAGCAGCGCGCCAGCCGGCAGCTGCTGGCGTCGGTGTCGCGCTCGCTGGAGACGCTGGCGCAGTCGCTGCAGCTGCTGGTGGAGAGCCAGCAGGAGTTCGTCAGCGAGTCGCTGACGCTGCAACGGGAGACGCTGGGCGTGCTCAAGACCTTCTCGGGCGCCGCGCTGGCCGTGCTGAGGGACACCAAGGCGCAAGGCCCCGCCCTCAGGCCCGACAAGATGGACGACGGTGCTTTGGATCGCACCACATGAGTGTCGAAAATACTGCAAATGGCCAAAGTCTTTGATTTCAATTGAAGCCTTCAACTTTTGCCACCAAAATCCAATTTTAATCCTTTTTTTTGTGTGCGTGTGTCCAGAAAATCCAACGTAAAGAGCTTTTTGGATTTTTTGGATTTTGTCATCAAACTAGATTGGCAACATCTTTCCAGCATCAAATTTCACACAAACAATTTTTTTTCTTTCCTGTTGAAATGAAAATCACATTCTGCCGTTGGGAAAAACAAGTGACGCTTTGAAATGCTTGTCAACATACCGTGAAAACTGCATGGCGAAAAATGGATTTCACATGTGCCCCAAAGCTTCCTGGACGGACGGACGGACGGACAACCCCAATGTCAATCTCGTCAAGCGGCCCTGATGCAAGACTCCATCAAATTCATAATTTCAACTCGCATCACAATTTGCAGCAGCACTTTGGAAAATCGCCATCACTTGAAGCTGCCTGATGCCATTCCCAGCTGAAGTTTACTCCAATTACACCTTGCGGATTCAACTAGACAAACAAATGCCTACAGAAAAGCCCCACTAGCTTAATTAGTGTCTTTGTTGCTGTGCTCTACTTTTTAAGCAACAAATTCAACACAAGTGGTGCAGTAACATGTAGACAAGACAGTTGAATGGAATTGTCATATAGTCTTTATCCTGTGTGTCAATTAACTAATATTAGTGCTGTTCTGATGAGCTCAGAGAGGAGTTGAGACATCGTCCCACTTGAGTTGGAGGCAGAACACGCTCCACTGCAGTGATTGATGAACAGCATATCTTAAACTGCCCCCAGGTGGCCAAGAGCAGCATTTAATTGATGCAGTTTGACAAAAACGCTTTAATTCTATTTAAATTATGTCAGGATTGTGTTTTTATGGAGTGCTAGTTTTACATCATTAAAAATACATACGTTTTTTTTCTTTTTCTTTTTCTTTTTTTTTCTTTTTTCATTTCAATAGGAAAAGAGGATTTGAGGTACAAATGTGTTGACGGAACATATTAAACTCATATCTGAAGACAGCACATCTGTTTTTGTGCCAGCACCAGTCCTGGAACTTTTCTGGCACACCTGGTTGAAATTGTACGGTTGCCTTGGTGATGACCTTCCAACGGGCACTCGTCTGGATCTTTGCTAGTTGCTTTTTGGAAAAAAACGGTCGCTCGAGGGGCCAACTTGCAAAGTTGTCAACATTTTACTGCGTGTTTGTTTGTTGTTTTTTTTGTTTTTTTGGGGAGGGGGGGGGGGGGGGTCAACTTGGAGGCAGCGACACAACTTGTGGAAGCGACACACCAGCAGTGACCTGCTTTGAACTTGGGAAGCTGCAAACAAAAAAAAAAAAAGAGAGAGAGAGGGAGAGAAATGAAGTGACAATATTAATGAATGGCCAACCCTAATTTAAAGCTTCTTAACAGGTTTATAATTTCCGACACACATGACAATAAATTTGTACCTCGCTGTGAGATGTAACGGCACATTTATTTATTTGCGCAATCTGTTGGAAGGATGGAAAGTTTTTCCCAAGTCTCCACGCAAATCTTGCAAATTCCCTCAATGTTCCTGTCAACATTGTCTGATGTTGGCTCTTTTAGCCGAGCGAGAAGATTGCAAGAAACACGCAAGTTGCTCAGCGCTCAGGTAACAACCAATCACGGCTCACCTGTTTTCTGAAGCTGTGTGGAGCAAAGAGCAAACTTTGGTGAGGAAAAAATTATTAGCCCCCCCTTTACAAAAATGTCATTGTTGTTAAGGAATTACCCAAATACATTTAAACAGAGCAAAACATTTTTAACACATCCATTGTAGACAGCCTAGTTATTTGGGATGCTGACAGTATTTTAGTTTAAGAAATTACACAAAAAAATGTACATAAAAAAATACCATGGTCAAAATATTAGCCTCGTGGTCAGTTAGGTTAACATTTTATTTCTCCCTGATGGGCTTTACTTTCACTTGATAGTAGATGAATAGTATGACAACTTGATGGAGACAAACCTTGAGTAACACCCGGAGATATACACCAGTAGAGAAAAATGAAAAGTCTTATATAATATATGTTCATACACTGTGGCATTTTCGCCGTAGAGGCTGAAAATAATGTATTCAAGCGAGGCGGCATTGGTGAGTGGCAACGTAACATGGCCACCGGTGGCTTCACTTGTCCCAACGGCAAGTTCTTCCGTGCCAACTGGAGTGACGCTGTCAAGAGGCAACTGTGTTATGGGATTGGCTGTTAGTGACGTCATCAAGGTGAGACTGCGTCGTGTTGTGGGACTACGTTGAGATCGTGCTCGTTTGAAAAACAAAACGCAAACAAAAGAGTGCGTATCTTTGTTTTCCCCTGGAGACTCTAGAACCCCCCGGCCGCGCCGCGAGGATTTGGGGGCGTGTCATTCAGTGACGTTGATTTCATAGGATCCAGCGAGCTGTCACCAAACTTGCGAGAAGATTCGACGACGAAACGGAAGCCCCTGCAGGTTGTTTGCGTGTTTTGTTTGCTTGGAAGCGTGGAAAGTAGAAACGCGTCTTTTCAACTCAAAGTTCTTTACGACGTTCAACAGTTTGTTTCTGACGCTCTACACACGCGCACTATTTTCAGGACAGGACAAGCTGCAGGTTTATTTTTATGTTTGGCTGCGTCATTCATCTATTTTAAGGCTGCATTTAATAATAGCTTTATCTGTTGCTTTTTATTTAATGAATCGGATAAAACTAGCTTACCTTGTCCTTTTTTTTTTTTTTTTTTACAAAGCATGGCAAAATTAATCAAATTGTCAATACAGAGAATGTCCATAAATTGATTGTTTTGGTTCGTAACACATCACGATCATTGTTTTCCAAAGTAAAATCAGATGTTTACAAATTTCTTATTGTGAAAAAACAACGAAGACACTGGGGAACAGTTTGGAAAACAAATCTGTTGGGTTAGATTTTTTTATGGTGATTAAAACTTAAAATTATCATGCCGATTCTAAAATTTGCAGTTATTTTTTTTCCCTGCACGTGAAGTATTTTCTCCGCAGCTCCAGATAAGGCAAATTCCACTGATTAACTGAATGATGGAGGGCTCGATGAAAAAAGAGCTTACAAAATGAGAGAATATGTCCTGAGTAACAACATAATATTGTGAAGTAAACATTGAAGGCACGTCAGCCGATCATATTCCATTGATGTCAATATTTGGACATAATTTTTTCTATACCTATACGCATATATATATATATATATATATATATATATATATGTATATATATATATATATATATATATATATATATATATATATGTATATATATATATATATGTATATAAAGACAATAGTGTCGATAATGTATGACGGATAAACCCTCTTCTGTTTGCGTTTGATTGTGCGATTTTCTGCAGGCCGAAGGCCAAACATGTCATCGCCGGAGATCGTGTCGCTGTCTTGGGGTCGCATGACGGTGAAGGGGGCGCCCTCGCCCTACAAGGACTGCAAGGTTTGGCCCGGCGGTAGCCGGACGTGGGACTGGCGCGAGACCGGCACCGAGGTGGGCTGCGGCAGTGGCGCGCATGCGTGTGGGTTGCGTGTGGGGTCGGAAGCTGATTAGTTTTCTGCTCGCCAGCACCGTCCCGGAGTTCAAGTGGCCGACTTGCAGGAGGTGCTGGACAAGGGAGTGGACCTGCTGGTCATCGGTCGAGGCATGGACATGGCCCTGCAGGTGACGGACAGAAACCGCTCAAGTCAATTGCAAAATGGCTTCTGAATGAAAAGAGGCAATGCAGTGGGTCCAATCGTTAGTTAGGTTTAAAAAAAAAAAAAAAAGTATTATTATTATTATTATTATTTAAAAAAATGTCTTACATGGTTGTTAACTATACATTAGTATACATGGTCATTTTAAAAAAAACATTACTATATATGGTTGTTTAAAAAACGTCTTACATGGACGTTTAAAAAAACAAAACAAAAAACGCCTTACTGTATGTGGTCGTTAAAAAAAACATGCCTTCCTGTACATGGTTGTTTTAAAAAAAAAAAAAAAAAGAGAAAGAAAGAAAAAGCCTTACTATATAGTATATGGTTGGTTGTTTTTTCCTATACATGGTCTTTTTTTTTTTTTTTTTAAGAAAAAAATGCCTTACTATATATAGTTAAAAAAAAAAAGGCTTACAATAGTACATTGTCGGATTTTTTTTTTTAAACAAAACACCTTCCTATATGTTTTTTTCTTTCAGAAAAAAATGCCTTACTATACATGGTTGTTTTAAAAAAAAAGACTTACAATAGTACATTGTCGTTTTTTGTTTTTTTGTTGTTGTTTTTTTAATAAAACACCTTCCTTTATGTGGTCTTTTTTTAAGAAAACAAATGCCCTACTGTACATGGTATTTAAAAAAAAAAAAAAGACTTACAATAGTACATTGACTTTTTTTTTTTTTTTTTTAAATAAAACACCTTCCTATATGTGGTCTTTTTTTTTTTTAAGGAAAAAATGCCTTAGTTAAGAATAAAAAGCCTTACTATAGTACATCGTTTTTTGTTGTTGTTTTTTTAAACTAAACACAATCCTTTACGTGGTCTTTTTATATTTTAAGAAAAAAAAATGCCTTACTATACATGGTTGTTTAAAAAGAAGGCCTTACTATAGTACATGATCGAGGTTTTTTTGTGTTGTTTTGTTTTAAAAAACCACCTTCCTATAAGTAGTCTTTTTTTTTTTTTTTTTTTTTTTTTTTTTTTTCCCACTATACATGCCTTACTATACATGGTCGTTTTTTTTTTGTTTTGTTTTTTTTAAAGAAAAAATGCCTTACTATACATGTTTTTTTTTGTTTGTTTTTTTAATTTTAAGAAAAAAATGCCTTACTATACATGGTAGTTTAAAAAAAGCCTTACTATAGTACATGGTCGGTTTTTTGTTTGTTTTTTTAAACTTTCCTATCCGTGGTCTTTTTTTATTTTTATTTTTATTTTTTAAGAAAACAAAAAGCCTTACTATACATGGTAGTTAAAAAAGCCTTACTATAGTACATCGTTTTTTGTTGTTTTTTTAAACTAAACACAATCCTTTACGTGGTCTTTTTATATTTTAAGAAAAAAAAATGCCTTACTATACATGGTTGTTTAAAAAGAAGGCCTTACTATAGTACATGATCGAGGTTTTTTTGTGTTGTTTTGTTTTAAAAAACCACCTTCCTATAAGTAGTCTTTTTTTTTTTTTTTTTTTTTTTTTTTTTCACTATACATGCCTTACTATACATGGTCGTTTTTTTTTTTTTTTTTTTTTTTTTTAAGAAAAAATGCCTTACTATACATGTTTTTTTTTGTTTGTTTTTTTAATTTTAAGAAAAAAAATGCCTTACTATACATGGTAGTTTTAAAAAAGCCTTACTATAGTACATGGTCGTTTTTTTTTGTTTTTTTTTTACACTTTCCTATACGTGGTCTTTTTTTATTTTTATTTTTATTTTTTAAGAAAACAAAAAGCCTTACTATACATGGTAGTTAAAAAAGCCTTACTATAGTACATGGGCGTACATGGTAATTTTTTTGTGTGTGTTTTGTTTAAAAAAAAAACACCTTCCTATAAGTAGTCCTTTTTTTCACTATACATGGTCGTTTAAAAAGAAAAAAATGCCTTACTATACATGGTAGTTTAAAAAAAGCCTTACTATAGTACATGGTCGTTTTTTTTTGTTTTTTTTTAAACCTTCTCATACGTGGTCTTTTTTTTTTTTTTTTAAGAAAGAAAAGCCTGCCTATACATGGTAGTTAAAAAAGCCTTACTATAGTACATGGTCGTTGTTTTTTTGTGTGTTGTTTTGTTTTAAAAAAACACCTTCCAATAAGTAGTCCTTTTTTTCACTATACATGGTCGTTTAAAAAGACAAAAATGCCTGACTTTACATGGTCTTTTTTTTTTTTTTAAAGAAAAAAAAGCCTTACTATACATGGTAGTTAAGAAAGCCTTTCTATAGTACATGGTCGTTTTTTGTTTTTTGTTTTTTTAAACCTTCTTTTACGTGGTCTTTTTTTTTTTAAGAAAAAAAAAAGCCTTACTATAGTACATGGTCGTTTTTGTGTGTGTGTTGTTTTGTTTTAAAAAAACACCTTCCTATAAGTAGTCCCTTTTTTCACCATACATGGTCATTTAAAAAGAAAAAAATGCCTTACTATACATGGTCTTTTTTTTTTTTTAAGAAAAAAATGCCTTGGTCTATTTTTGTATTTTTTTTAAGAAAAAAATGCCTTACTATACATGGTCTTTTTATTTATTTATTTATTTTTTATTTTAAGAAAAAAATGCCTTACAATATGGCCGTTGAAAAAGAAAAAAAAATACCTTACTATACATGGTCTTTTTTTTTTTTTTTAAGAAAAAATGCCTTACTATACATGGTAGTTTAAAAAAAGCCTTACTATAGTACATGGTCGTTTTTTGTTTTTTTTTAAACCTTCTATACGTGGTCTTTTTTTTTTTTTTTTTTAAGAAAACCTCCCCCCCCACCTTACTATAAGTTTTTTTTAATTGCTTACACTTTGGTTTGCTTTGCTTTCCAGGTTCCGGCGTCCACGGTGGAGCGGGTGACGGCGACGGGCGTCCAAGTGCGAGTCCTGCAAACGGAGGCGGCCGTGGCCGAGTACAACCGCCTGGCCGGAGCCGGAGCCAACGTGGGCGGAGTCTTCCACTCCACTTGCTGAGATGACGCCGAATCAGCAAATTCTTCACTTTTGTTTGTCCAAGAAGGGATTGGCTGCCATTCATCATTTTTAAATTGCATCTTCATTTAACAAATACCCTTAATTGGGCTTCAATCAAGTTGGACTTTCGCAAGTGAGCCAGACAAGAACAACAGGAAAATAAAATTGAATCCGGGGTTGTTTAAAAAACAAAACAAAACAAAACAAAACCTTAATAAACATGGTTGCTTATTTTTTCAAATAAACGCTTTTGTGGTCATTTTAACTTACTCCAAATGATTTACTGCTCATGACAGGTGCAAATAACGCGATGATGTCATCCTCACGCCTCATCAGACCACATTTTATCATATTGTGTGTGCGTGTATAAACATGATGATGAGGGTGATCGTTCTTCCTCGCGCTCGAGCGTTAGCATTAGCGTCTGGCAGGCTTGGGCATGATGAAGACTTTGACGGGCTTACTATACATGGTAGTTAAAAAAAAGCCTTATGGTCGTTTTTTTTGTTTTTTTTTAAACAAAACACAATCCTACACGTGGTCCTTTTTTTTATTTTAAGAAAAAAAAAACACCTTACTATACATGGTTGTTTAAAAAGAAAGCCTTACTATAGTACATGGTCTTTTTTTTTTTTTTTTTTTTTAAACTTTCCTATACGTGGTCTTTTTTTTTTTTTTTAAAGAAAACAAAAAGCCTGACTATACATGGTAGTTAAAAAAGCCTTACATGGTCGTTTTTTTTTTTGTTTTGTTTTGTTTTAAAAAACCACCTTCCTATAAGTAGTCCTTTTTTTCACGATACATGGTCGTTTAAAAAGAAAAAAAAGCCTTACTATACATGGTAGTTAAAAAAGCCTTACTATAGTACATGGTCGTTTTTTTTTTTTTTTTTTTTTTAAACCTTCTTTTACGTGGTCTTTTTTTTTTTAAGAAAAAAAAAGCCTTACTATAGTACATGGTCGTTTTTGTGTGTGTGTTGTTTTGTTTTAAAAAAACACCTTCCTATAAGTAGTCCTTTTTTTCACTATACATGGTCATTTAAAAAGAAAAAAATGCCTTACTATACATGGTCTTTTTTTTTATTTGTATTTTTTTAAGAAAAAAATGCCTTACTATACATGGTAGTTTAAAAAAAAAAGCCTTACGATAGTACATGGTCGTTTTTTTTGTTTGTTTTTTAAACCTTCTTATACGTGGTCTTTTTTTTAAGAAAAAAAAGCCTTACTATAGTACATGGTAATTTTTTGTGTGTGTTGTTTTGTTTTAAAAAAAAACACCTTCCTATAAGTAGTCCTTTTTTTCACGATACATGGTCGTTTAAAAAGAAAAAAATGCCTTACTATACATGGTCTTTTTTTTTTTTTTTTAAAGAAAAAAAAGCCTTACTATACATGGTAGTTAAAAAAGCCTTACTATAGTACATGGTCGTGTTTTTTTTTTGTTTTTTTTTAAGAAAAAAAAAAGCCTTACTATAGTACATGGTCGTTTTTTTGTGTGTGTTGTTTTGTTTTAAAAAAACACCTTCCTATAAGAAGTCCTTTTTTTCACCATACATGGTTATTTAAAAAGAAAAAAATGCCTTACTATACATGGCCTTTTTTTTTTTTTAAGAAAAAAATGCCTTACTATACATGGTCTTTTTTTATTTATGTATTTATTTTTTATTTTAAGAAAAAAATGCCTTACTATACATGGTAGTTAAAAAAGCCTTACGATAGTACATGGTCGTTTTTTTTTTTGTTTTTTTTAAACCTTCTTATACGTGGTCTTTTTTTTTAAGAAAAAAAAGAAAGCCTTTTTTTAAGAAAAAAAAAGCCTTACTATAGTACATGGTCGTTTTTTTTTTTTTAAACAAAACACAATCCTAAACGTGGTCTTTTTTTATTTTAAGAAAACAAAACGCCTTACTATACATGGTTGTTTAAAAAGAAAGCCTTACTATAGTCCATGGTCGTTTTTTTGTGTGTGTTGTTTTGTTTTAAAAAAACACCTTCCTATAAGTAGCCCTTTTTTTCACTATACATGGTCGTTTAAAAAGAAAAAAATGCCTTACTATAAATGGTCTTTTTTTTTTTTTTTTAAAGAAAAAAATGCCTTACTATACATGGTAGTTTAAAAAAAAGCCTTACTATAGTACATGGTCATCTTTTTTTTGTTTTTTGTTTTGTTTTTTAAACCTTCTTATACGTGGTCTTTTTTTTTAAGAAAAAAAAAGCCTTACTATACATGGTAGTTAAAAAAGCCTTACGATAGTACATGGTCGTTTTTTTTAAAACCTTCTTATACGTGGTCTTTTTTTTTTAAGAAAAAAAAAAGCCTTACTATAGTACATGGTAATTTTTTTTGTGTGTTTTGTTTTAAAAAAAAACACCTTCCTATAAGTAGTCCTTTTTTTCCACGATACATGGTCGTTTAAAAAGAAAAAAATGCCTTACTATACATGGTAGTTAAAAAAGCCTTTCTATAGTACATGGTCGTTTTTTTTTTTTTTAAACCTTCTTTTACGTGGTCTTTTTTTTTTTTAAGAAAAAAAAAAGCCTTACTATAGTACATGGTCGTTTTTTTGTGTGTGTTGTTTTGTTTAAAAAAAAAAAACACCTTCCTATAAGTAGTCCCTTTTTTCACCATACATGGTCATTTAAAAAGAAAAAAATGCCTTACTTTTTTAATTTTTTTAAGAAAAAAATGCCTTACTATACATGGTCTTTTTTTTTTTAAGAAAAAAAGGCCTTACTATACATGGTCTTTTTTTTATTTTTTTAAGAAAAAAATGCCTTACTATACATGGTCTTTTTTTTATTTTTTTAAGAAAAAAATGCCTTACTATACATAGTCTTTTTTTATGTATTTATTTATTTTTTATTTTAAGAAAAAAATGCCTTACTATACATGGTAGTTAAAAAAGCCTTTCTATAGTACATGGTCGTTTTTTTTTTTTTTTAAACCTTCTTTTACGTGGTCTTTTTTTTTTTTAAGAAAAAAAAAAGCCTTACTATAGTACATGGTCGTTTTTTTGTGTGTGTTGTTTTGTTTAAAAAAAAAAAACACCTTCCTATAAGTAGTCCCTTTTTTCACCATACATGGTCATTTAAAAAGAAAAAAATGCCTTACTTTTTTAATTTTTTTAAGAAAAAAATGCCTTACTATACATGGTCTTTTTTTTTTTAAGAAAAAAAGGCCTTACTATACATGGTCTTTTTTTTATTTTTTTAAGAAAAAAATGCCTTACTATACATGGTCTTTTTTTTATTTTTTTAAGAAAAAAATGCCTTACTATACATAGTCTTTTTTTATGTATTTATTTATTTTTTATTTTAAGAAAAAAATGCCTTACTATACATGGTAGTTAAAAAAGCCTTTCTATAGTACATGGTCGTTTTTTTTTTTTTTTAAACCTTCTTTTACGTGGTCTTTTTTTTTTTTAAGAAAAAAAAAAGCCTTACTATAGTACATGGTCGTTTTTTTGTGTGTGTTGTTTTGTTTAAAAAAAAAAAACACCTTCCTATAAGTAGTCCCTTTTTTCACCATACATGGTCATTTAAAAAGAAAAAAATGCCTTACTTTTTTAATTTTTTTAAGAAAAAAATGCCTTACTATACATGGTCTTTTTTTTTTTAAGAAAAAAAGGCCTTACTATACATGGTCTTTTTTTTTTTTTTTTAAGAAAAAAATGCCTTACTATACATGGTCTTTTTTTTATTTTTTTAAGAAAAAAATGCCTTACTATACATAGTCTTTTTTTATGTATTTATTTATTTTTTATTTTAAGAAAAAAATGCCTTACTATACATGGTAGTTAAAAAAGCCTTACGATAGTACATGGTCGTTTTTTTTTTAAACCTTCTTATACGTGGTCTTTTTTTTTTAAGAAAAAAAAAGCCTTACTATAGTACATGGTCGTTTTGTTTTTTTTAAACAAAACACAATCCTAAACGTGGTCTTTTTTTATTTTAAGAAAACAAAACGCCTTCCTATACATGGTTGTTTAAAAAGAAAGCCTTACTATAGTACATGGTCGTTTTTGTGTGTGTGTTGTTTTGTTTTAAAAAAACACCTTCCTATAAGTAGTCCTTTTTTTCACTATACATGGTCATTAAAAAAGAAAAAAAAATGCCTTACTATACATGCTTTTTTTTTTTTTTTAAAGAAAAAATGCCTTACTATACATGGTAGTTTAAAAAAAACCTTACTATAGTACATGGTCGTTTTTTTTTTTTTTAAACTTTCCTAAACCTTACTACACGTTTTTTTTTAATTGCTTACTATACATGGTCGTAAAAAAAAAAAACGCCTTACATGGTTATTTTAATTTAAAAAAAAAAAAAGGGGAAGCACAGGATTTTAATCTTTTTGAACAAGTCTCTGTTTATGTAGAGGCAAAATTTCAATCGTGATCTTGAAATGTTATGTTTCCATCGCCTTCAGAATCTGGATGGGCATTTTGGAACGTTCCCGAAACACCGGATCAAGTACAGCTGCCAACTACACTTTGGTTTGCTTTGCTTTCCAGGTTCCGGCATCCACGGTGGAGCGGGTGACGGCGACGGGCGTCCAAGTGCGAGTCCTGCAAACGGAGGCGGCCGTGGCCGAGTACAACCGCCTGGCCGGAGCCGGAGCCAACGTGGGCGGAGTCTTCCACTCCACTTGCTGATATGACGCCGAATCAGCAAATTCTTCACTTTTATTTGTCCAAGAAGGGATTGGCTGCCATTCATCATTTTTAAATTGCATCTTCAATTAACAAATACCCTTAATTGGGCTTCAATCAAGTTGGACTTTAACTTTCGCAAGTGAGCCAGACAAGAACAACAGGAAAATAAAATTGAATGCAGGGTTGTTTAAAAAACAAAACAAAACAAAACAAAACCTTAATAAACATGGTTGCTTATTTTTTCAAATAAACGCTTTTATGGTCATTTTAACTTACTCCAAATGATTTACTGCTCATGACAGGTGCAAATAACGCGATGATGTCATCCTCACGCCTCATCAGACCACATTTTATCATATTGTGCGTGCGTGTATAAACATGATGATGAGGGTGATCGTTCTTCCTCGCGCTCGAGCGTTAGCATTAGCGTCTGGCAGGCTTGGGCATGATGAAGACTTTGACGGGCTCGCTGAAGGCGATGGTTCCCTCCACGGCGCCCTCAGCTGGTGGGAGGCCGTCCAGGCTGTCGCTCCACGCAGGCTTGGAGTCGCCCGCTGGGGACGAGGAGCTGTAGGCCAGCAGGAGGCGTACCTCCACCTGACAAGGCTCTGGAGACAGACGGCGAGAGAGGAAGTCACATGTGCGCTCCCAACCGGAATCCTTCCAGCTACGCTTTTTCATAACATAAGACTTGGCAGTGAAAAAGGAAAATAGTGATGTCAAAATTTGGACTATTTGAAGCCGCTGAATTGCACTGACGCAATCGAGTCGCATTGGATCAATTTGTGGTGAATCGGATCGGGTGCATCAATAGTTGCTAGCAAAGTGCCGCAAACGTGTCGTACAGTGACGGCACCTCACCTGTCCAGGCTCCGTGGGACAAGTAGACCTGCGTGATGAGCCGGTGCCGCCGTGGTCCCGGCTTGCGGAAGTCTCCGGGCTTCGGGTGGATCACGTGACTCTGGCCGTCGGGATAAAGAACCTGAAGGGAGGCATATGTTGAAAGCTTCAGTCAGACGACAAGAAAATAGCTCGATTTTGACTCGACAGATGCATCACAGACAAACAGGGCACGTCGTAAACAATTTTGAGTTGTCTTGACGTAGCATCGCCCGTGTAGTGTGACCCGTTCAATGATTGGTCGCCTGGTCTCAGAATTTTTGCTCATCTTGTTCAACAATGTGACATACCTATGTCCTTTTGGTTCCGCAGCATTGATCAATAGCGAGAGGGAGCGAAACGTCAATCACACACTGACCAGCATGTTATAGCCCCCCATCTTTTTTTTTTCCACCTCCCCGACAACCAGTGGCGCTCTTGGCAAACGACACGCGATGATCGGGTAGTGTCTTGTTGATTTCAGACTTGTAGTGTGACAACACGTCTGATCCACAACATAGACCGAATTATCGGGTAATGCGACTGTCGTGAAAGACAAGAAAAGTAGCGTAGTTTGAGCTCGGCATTATGGGAGCGGGAGACCGTTCATGGCCACATTACCTGTTCTCAGGGGCCAACCGTGACCAACAACGTTAAAAAAAAATAATCCTGAATCACATCATTGACTAGAAGTGTTGCCGGTGCGTGTTTTTTTTTTTTAGTTTTGTTACCTCCACTTTGACGGAGTTGTGAGGGTCGCGTACGTGCTCCAGCGTGGCGTCGACGTCCAGCGCCACCACCAGGCCGGACGTGAACTTGAGCGGGTTGTCCGACTCTCCCGTGGGCTCGATGATGTTGGCCGTGGCTCGGTGGATCTGCGCAAATCAAACGCTTCCGTTTCTCAGTCACGCTTGCAATCCTTTCCAGATTTCATTTGGATTTCCCTTTTTTTTCTTCTTTTCAGCTAGGTTAAATTCCTTTTTCAGAGTAAGTGTTAATTTGGTCAAAAATGCATCATTTCAGTTGAGTTATTAACTTTAGTATTACAATTAGTTTTTTTTAAACATAACGACTGTTCGACCTTCCTTCTTTATGCACGGATGCAACAAACACTGAAATCAAAACATTTCAAATTGGCAAAGATGAAATGCAAGGATAATCTGCATATAATTAAAGTTAACGTTTTATAAACGTACGATGTCATTTCAGTTAGTTTTCTGGGTATAAACTATCCTTTTTATTTTATTTCTTTAACCATAATTGTTCTTTCAATTTTAGTTTGAGTAGAAGTATATGGTAGTTTTTGTTTTTTGAATGTATGTTTTTGTCCCCCCCCCCCCCCCCCCCCCCCCCCCCCCCATCCCCCCATTTTAGTTGGAGTCAGGTCATCGTGAACATAAGCAACCTTGACTGTAACTGTAAGGAAATTAAGCGTCTACTAGTGTTAATTTTGTTAACGAAAACTAAATAAAAATATTTTCATCAACACACATTTTTACCCAGACTAAAACTAGACTAGCCTAAATTCTTCATTAATAAATAATAACTGGGACTAAAGCAGTGTGTATGTTCGTCAATTGGACATTTTAGTTCATGAACAAAGAAAATTGTGATTTTGTCAAATCCTGTCACTAGCTACTCTGTCACAAACACACCTTTTCAAATGTGCAGCTAGCGAGTGCGACGTAAACAATGTAACAGCTACAGGCTAACGTTCAAACAACGTTAATGTGACTGCTAACTAATGCTAGCTAACTTATTAGCTTGTAGCATGGAGTCATAATAGACTAAAATGTTGAGTTTCTGTTGACTAAAATAATAAAATTCTATTTTCTTGGACTAAAATGCTTGATTTACAGTCGAATAACAGGTGACTAAATAATGGGATGAGGTTGACCAGCTATGATAAAAAACTAACAAGTGTGATTGAAATTGCACTAAAACAGACTACATTTAAAAATGGCTGTTAAAATCAACATTAGCGTCAACTTTCTATCCCTCAACCTGACAAGCACAACAACATGTTTTAGTCAAGTACAATGTCACATCATCGAGTGCTCGTCATTTTGTGGGCTGGGCTGTGCCATTTGCATATATTTTGGAAGGCGAATGTGGATTTGAGGCGTCACCTGGGGCGGAAGGCTGAGCTGCAGCAGGGCGCTCTGCCTCAGCGACGTCTCCAAGATCTTCAGCAGCTCGGACGGCTTGCGGGACGCCGGCCTCGGCGTGGCTTCCGCCAGCTTGTCGGCAAAACTGTCCTGAAGGTGCGGGAGCTCGGCCGCAAACAACCTGCAGGGGGCGCACCCACATCGCTCGTCACTCATCCTGGCTTTCCTTCCTTTTATTGGTATTCATAATTCATTCATGATCTCAAGCGCTTTTCCTCAGAGGGTCACGGGCGTGCTGGAGTTGATTTTAATATTAATACGATGTCTTTATTCAGCGATTATTGATCTTACTCTTCACTTTTATAGAGCCCAGGAAAATTGGCGTTTGCAATTGCCACACTTAATGGCGATCTCATAAACAACACAAAGCAAAGCATCACTTCCACAACAATGCGAGTGATCAATATTGATGACGACGAGGCACAACCGACCTGTGGAAAGAGTCGAGCTCTGTCAGGAACTTTTCGCAGGCACCGACGAGAGGCTCCTGCCTGCACAACACAATCAATCAATCAATCAATCAACTTTATTTGTATAGCACATTTAAAAATCCACAATGGAACCAAAGTGCTGCACATAAAATAAGATAATAAAACCAGATAAAATATAAAAACATACTTAGAAATCACAAAACACATAAAATAATATAAACAAATTCATGCCAGTCTACTGCTTGTAAATATCAGTAATACTATGTGCTGAAGGCCAGGGAAAAATAATATGCTTTTAAACGTGATTTAAAGCAAACAAGCGCCGCTTAGACTGGTAGACTGACTGCACGGTTATTCGACACAACAACAAAAACTCAAACTAAAATTGGAAAAAAAAATTGTCAACAAAATAAAATGGAAAAAAAAAACTTATGAAATTAAAAACTAATTGAAAGTACTGCTTACATTTATTAAACTAAAATGAACTGTGACTCTTGCAAAAATGCTTTTCATATTTGTCAATGAACATCAGCTGTCAGGATTCATATTAAAAGTATTTATTTCATTATGTCTGTACCGATAAAAGGTCAGTCGTTTGACAATTGTTTACTTAATTACGCAGTGCCCATTTTTTTCATCTTTACTCCATTTTTTTTTAATCCTTGTATCTTGATACCCTCCGTAAGATATATTTAAAAAAAAAATTAAAAATAAACTCAATGAAAGCATTGTCAAAAATAAAAACTAACTTGCTTGAAAAACAACTCAATAAAAAAAAAAAAAAGGCAAAATTACTTTTATTATTAAAAAAAACAAAAACAAAAAAAAAACAACTTTTGTAACTGACTGACTGATGATGGACGTCGTGACTGAGCTACAGACCAACTGACAGACAAACGAGCTGACGGACGGAGCCAGCGACTGACCCGTTAGTGGCACGCGCGCTAAGAACAAGCAGCAGCGCTTTGGCCTGCAGCCGCACATGATGGATGACGGCGATCTGTCGGCTCTCCAGGCCGCTGTACATGAACTCCAGCTTGTAGCTCTCCTCCAAAACCTGAAACACACGTGCACATATGCGTGGACATGAGCGGCGCATGCGTAAACAAGTGAGTTATTTCGCGGCTGGCGAACCTGCTGTGCGGCCGCCACGGCCGTGCCGCTCTGCTTGAGGCAAAGCGGCACCGGCATCTTCCACAGCTTCTCATGCAGGGCCTGAAAGCAAACACACGCAAGTTCATTTGTATCCAATCGGACCAATCAGACACTTTTGAAAATCAATTCGACTTTCTTAATTATTGGCAGCAGGGGTGCTCGTTCAAAATGTCCTGATTGTTTCCAAGGGGATTGTTTGATTTTCCTCATACAAGCTTTATTTCTGATTATATTTGTACTGGATTGCCTTGAATTGAAATGATTGCATTTATCGTTAGATCATCTTTCATGCTTATCGTCAATAACTTTTTGAAAACAGGACTCCAAAGTGTGGCTCTTTCCACATGGGAGACATTTACACATAGAAAACCAATATATATATTTAACAAAAAAAACAAAAAAAAACCCTCCAAGTTTCTTTCGTGTTACGACTTGAATATCAAGATCGATTGATATGACTGACATCGATTATTAATAGTCAAAGAGGCTGATAGCCAATATGTTTTCAATGGGAAAATATTGGCATCATCTTTTTTTTTATTTTTCCAAAATTACAAGCTCCGCCCATCTCTTAACTTTGTTGAATGTAAAAAATTATTGAACAGCATTCAGATTTGCAAAACTTTTTTTTGTTTTTGTTTTAAATCTTAGATATGTTTTAAATTCTAACGCAAAGTTCAGAGTTGCCAAGGTCATCAGCATGTCTTAAAAAGTTCAATGAAAACTTAAAGAGATACTTCACTTATTTAGCCATTTTTGGCAGTCAAACATTCATATTTTGCCTTTTATAAGTTTTATATTTTCATTATTTTTCATGTACAATTAGTACCTTTAAAACACATTTTGCAACTTGCTGTCGACTGAAACTGACATCACAAGAGCTCAGGTAACCAATCACAGCTCAGCTTGTGAATGTCACATGACCAAACCTAGAAAACAGGTGAGCTGTGATTGGTTACCTGAGCCCTTGTGATGTCATTTTCAGTCGACAGCAAGTTGCAAAATGTGTTTTTAAAAGTACCGTACTAATTGTGCGTGAAAAATAATTAAAGTATCAAAATATTAACTTTTTATTGCTATAATGGGCTAAATAAGTGAAGTTTCCCTTTAATGAATAATAATAATAATAATAATAATAATAATAATAATAAAATAATTTTTGATCGCTTTGCAAAACTCGAAAATATCTGAAATGTATCGTTTTCACTTCACGTACATTTCTTTTCATTCCAAACAAAAACATAAGATGCAAAACGTTCCCAAGGGTCAGCAGCATCTCTGAGAAAGTTCGCTGGAAATGAAATAAATACCTGTAGTTTGAGATGTTTTTTTTATCGACTGTGATGGTTTTTTTTAATCGAACCGGCCAATGATATAAAAATGACGCGAGCCCGTTTGCATCAAGGCGCCACACGAGACGACATCGCGAGTTCCCGTATTTGCCCGTCCCCAGTGACGAGCGGCACTTGTCTGATCATGTGACCTTGATGAGGAGAAGTTGGCAGCGCAGGTACGTGGCACAGAAGTCGGCGGCTCCGGCGAGTTCAGTCTGCAGCTGGCCCAGCCTCTGCAAGTCACTGACGAAACAAAAAACATGACATCATCACATCACGTCACATCTCCCCAAATTAGTCCCACCCACATTTGAATCAAGTGCCATCATCATCCTCATCTAGGTCGATAATGATCCACACCGCACATCGGCGCTTCAGATGCATATCGTGAGTGACAAACAATCAAAAATGAGCCTCAAAGTCTTTCAAATTTTGAAAATTATCAAAATCATGTCTATGGAAAACTCATGATTCATTTTTCCAAAGTCACCACAGAAGAAGAATGATGAGGATCTGGAGTGACAGACCATCCGCCGGCGTCTGCCTGCGGTCTTTCTGATGACCAAAAGTTACATCACGTGAATCCGGTCGGCACATGTGTGCGTGCGTGTACCGTATGGTGAAGATGAGCAGGTCCTGAGCTCCAGGCGCTTCCAGGTTCTGTATGGTGCTGACCCGGTCCAGACTTTGCCTCAGGAAGAGCTGAGCCGACTCCACACCTTGACAGTCGGCAGAGTCCAAGCCGTGAACCTGCTTCCTGCCCGGCAACTGGAGGGAGGAGGAAAAAAAACAAAACAAAAAAAACATTATTGGCAAGGAGTAGAAAAACTGCAGTTAATATTCCTTGCATACAATCATGCAACAGGTGTTACACTGCCACCTACAGCAGTGGATGTGTAATTACACTTTATTTTCCTAAGAAGGAAAAAGAAAACAAAAAAAACAAAAAACGTTGTTGTTCCCCGGCATCACACTGCACCCCTACTGACCTGAATATATGACTGGATAACCGATAGCCCATACACGCCCGCGCAACCCGTTGAAGTCACAGGGCGGCCATCTTGCTACTCTCACCTCACGAGCAGACTATTGTATAAACTATACAGTATACGTACAGATTAGACATATACAGCTCGTAGAGAGTATAAGGCCGGGGGCGGGGCTGGGTGTTTGTTGGGGTGTGGTCAATATTTCTCAACAAGGTAAAAAAACAAACAAATGAATAAATAAATAAATAAATAAAAATAACAAGTGGACATAATATGCTGCTTTGAAGACACCCTTTTTCTTTTATCACTCAGTACCTTAGACCACGATATTAGATTTGGCAGAGGCATCGTTTGTTGAATTAGTTATAATTCTTTAAAATATATATATATATATATATATATATATATATATATATATATACACACACACGGTTCCTCCTGTAAACATCATTAAGCATGTTTCTGTTTCACAAATTTAAAACGTGTGTGTGTGTGTGCGTGTGTGTGTTGTTCTGACCCGCAGAGGCGGTACCAGGTGTGACAGGCTGTCCCTGAGGTAGGCGTAGTGTCTGAAGGTGTGGTCAGAGAAGAGCGCAGGCATGGTGGGACACGACTTGGCCGCATTGAACACCAACACCAGAACGGCGATATCTGACAACGGACGCAGTCAAGAACGTAACGACGATGAGGATGATGATTATGATGATGATGATGATGATGATGATGATGATGATGAGGATACAGGCCGGGTCGTCCATGTCGGGTTCTGGCGTGTCAAAGTAAGGGTGTGTGCTGAGGAGTTCCGGGACCAGTGGCAGGACCAGCATCGGGTGGCGCGAACCCAAAAACTTGAGACACCTGCAGAGACAAACAGTAAGTCAAGCAAGCAATATTGATTATCAGTCATCAGGGAAGCTGATAAGCGCCATTTGGAGTTGATCTTCATTTGCAGTAAAAGGGATCGGTTTGCCGTCAAACATTTTGTAAAATAATAATAAAATAAAGTAAAGAACTTCACTTCCTTGAAATGCTTTTATGCAGATATTCATTCAAAAAGTTTTTCAAAACTTTTAAAATCTTTGACAACAAACTACGGAAGCATATTGGTGGTACACCAGAAAAAAACTTCAAGGGGCCATGATTAAATAAATCCATCATTATTTTATCTACTATTATATCATATTCATTATATTATATTCATCGTTTGGATACCTTGTTTGATTTCAGATTGTCCTCAGAATTTCAGATTTTGAAAAGTGATTTTTCTCATGAGTTTGCTGGAGATCTCCATGAAAGCAGATTGATTATTTTGGTTCAGTTTGTCTGACAGCTGTTTGAACTCATCAAAACTTTTTCCCTATCACAAGTTGCCATGTAGTTGGAGATGGGCACCACTCGCAAGGAGCTCTTAGTGAAGTTTGCATATCTGGAGGCAAAACTGTGGAGAAAAAACTTGACATGGTCAAAAAACTTTTTTTTTTTTAAACCAATTTTAGTTTGAAGTGGGGCGCGAGTGGTTTGCACGTCCTCCTCCCAGTACTGAGGACTCGAGTTCAAGTCCAGGCTCCGGCCTTCCTGGGTGGAGTTTGCATGTTCTCCCCGTGACTGCGTGGGTCTTCTCCGGGTAAACACTGACTGACATTTTTGCATATTTTCTGACATTTTGCAGACTAAAGTGTGAACTTTTTGTTCTTCTTTTCCTTTGGGCTCGCTTGTCCCATTCGGGGGTGTCACCCTTTCCCACGGAGGTCCATCGAACTTCCTTTTAAGGAGGTGTCTTCCCTCGCCACATCCATCAACCTTCTCGTAGGTTATCCTCACTCTCTCTTTCTCTCCAAAGCATCAAAGTGGACAGTGTCATGAATTTTCTTCCATTTGGATGTTTTTATGATTGTGACGAGACAAAATTTCAAGATGGCATGCGAGGTGTCTCACTTCCACACGGAGTTGCGGTCGGCAGGATACTTGTTGAGGTTCTTGAGTAGCTCCAGCAGGGCCAGCTGGATGCACTCCTTGGTGGACACGTTGGTGTAGCACAGCAGTTCGTGCAAAGCTTCTCGGATGTCGCGAGACGAGTCCTGAAATCAAGGGAACGTTCGAGTCAAATGTGCTTTTCAGCAACGGGAAAGCCGGCGCGACGGTCTGGTCTGGTCACCTCGAGGACGGCCAGGACGGTGTCCAACTGGTCCTCCCTGAGCGTGATGTGCGTGGAGATCTCTCGCAGCACGTGGATGGACTGCAGCCGGACCTCCTCGATCTCGTCGTTGAACATGTCCACCAGGAAGTCCAGACACTTTTCGGCGAAGCTGGCGGACGAGCGAGCCAGCCGGCACAGAGCCTCCACCGCCGCGATGCGCACTTCTGCGGCAGCACACACAACAGACGTCAAAAGCGCACACGGACGCACACCTGACAGCGTGATCGCATTCCGATGTCTCATCACGTGTTTATTGCAGGCAAGCATGACAGTTTCAATCACGCTTGTTAGTTTTTATTATCGTCAGTCAACCTCATCCCATTTTTATTTCATCAACTTTTGGTCGTCTATAAATCTAGCATTTTAGTCTTTATTTTAGTCCAAGAAAATGTTATTCATCTAGTTTTAGTCAACAAAAACTGTCAACATTTTAGTTGAACTATATGAACTAAAATGTCCATAGATTTTAGTCCAGTTTTTATTAAGTGAAGTACATTTTCGTCTCATCTTCATTTGTCGCCGAAAATGCATACAGACTTCCCGACGTCCCAGTTATTGTTTATCAGAGGGTTTTAGTCCAGGCTAGTTTTTGTCTGGTACAAAACGTGTGTTGACGAAAATAGTTTCTTTAGTTTTCGTTAACGAAATTAACACTAGAAGCCAAGCCACTTGTACGAAAAGCAACATTCAAACGTGGCGGTTGTATCACGTTCAAACATCAAAAAAGTCAACCAAACAAAAAACAACATTAACTGGCAAGGATGTCCCTGAGTAATCAAGGGAAACATTGATAGGATAAAAGCGATTCCAATAAGATTCCTTTGACAGCCTTAACCTGATTATTTCAGAGATGTCTCGTAAAATAAGCTTCAACAAGCGCTTTTAAGAACAACTCAAGGTTCAAGAAAAGTCAAAATATTGTAATTATTTGAACCAGTGGAAGGATTGATGGTGCCAGCCGGGCCTCATTTGGCGAGAGGCAAATGAAGATTTTGTGCGGCGGGCACAGCGACATGTACTAGAGCTGTCAAAATTCATCGATTGATCAACAAGTAATTGATTATCAAATTAATCAACAACTAATCTAACAATTAAGTCATCGTATGGAGCCATTTTTAACTTAAAATGGTCCAAATTTTCTGCTTTCAGCATATCAACAGTAAGTGTTCACTGATTTTTGTCGTTCTTCATTAAATGAATGTTTCATCAAAATAAGACATTTGCAAACATCTGTTTTTACTTCAGAAAACAATGACCGAACCAGGAACACAGTCCAACATCAATCCCTTTTTTTCTTTTCTTTTTTAATCACTATACGAATACGAAGTACACACCAGTCACTGGTTAATAAACAGTAACCAGGGGGGGAAAAATTGCAATAACTCTAATGCAGCAGAATTAAAATGAATCCGATGACTTTATGATCGATTCCATATACGACAGATGAATGGATTGTAAAAATATTGGATAATGAGAGCACTAAAAAACACGTACCAAACATCTCATCCTCCAGGCCGTGGACGAAGGCTCCGCAGGCTCCCGACGCGATCAGGTTGACCGTGTTGGTGTCCACTTTCTCCTTGGGGGCGTCGTCGGCCCACTTCCTGCCGGACGAGAACTCGCCGGAAGCAAAGAGCTCCTTGGCGCGCTCGTGGGCTGTGCGCTTCCTCTAAAATCAAACAGGATTTGCCTAGTTCATGTTTTGATACGACAGAGCTATACTTTTAAGTGGTAAGCAACAAGTCAAGACACAAACGATCCTCTTCAAAAGGCATTTACTGCCTTTGAGACGTAAAAAATCCTTTTGAATGAGTGAACGATCCCATGCCATCTATTTTCCTTGATTTCTTTTTATGGGGACATTTTTTTTTTTTTTAGTCCACCTCCCTTGATGGTGATGCCACATGACATCATGACACTGAGCAAGAATTTGCCACACATATGCCAAAAAATTTACCTTTCTTGACAGGCTGCTTTACTTCATCAGGTGGTCAATGCTAAAAGAGCTGACAGTCATCAAAAACTAGAATTTGCCCGTCCAGATGGTACCGCCCATTATGCCATATTTTAGCTGCGTCCACTCACCCGCAGATCGGACATCAGCTTCTTGTCCAGCGTCTGCTCCAGGAAGTGAGGACTGACCTGCAACATGGAACCCTGGAAGGCAACAAACAAAATTGAGGAGGACGACGGCGTCTACGAAATCCTCCTCAACAATCAAAGCAGAATCTTGTACGTGCCGAGGTGCAGAATATGACATATTGTTTTCATTGACGTCAGAAAGATTTTGATTTCTTGTACTTTTGTGTGTAGTGGACAAGGAGTGTACGAGTACACGGGTGCCTCACCAGCGTTTTGGCGGCCTGCACGCGCACCATCCACGAGCCGTCGCTGACCATGTGACTGATCTTCCCAAAGGCGTCGTCCACAAGACGAATCTCCTCGTTGGACGACGGGATGGGCACGATGCTGAGCAAAACAAAAAGACAACATTTGATACTTGCTACAGCCCATTGTGACATTCTTGGCTTGGGCTTGGGGAAAAAAATATTTTATGAATCTCACGGGATCAGTGATAGGATGATTAGATGAATGGATTGCTCTGTGAATGGATGCATGAAAATAAAAGATTGAATGACGAATGAGTGCATGGTAAATGTGAAGGTACGGTACAAAAGAATGGGAGGAGTGTAAGTGGATGAATGTTCATTCATGAATGAATGAATTGATTGGCGTAACCAGCATATGAAGAAAAGCATTTCAGAACAGATGATGAATGCATTAATGACAGTTGGATGGATAATAATGCAAAGCAAAGAAGACTGTTAATATCTGGATGGATTCATATGTGGGAGAAGGAATTGCCATGTGAATAAATGAAGGTGTTTTTGACTGGATGATGTCTGCATTCACGATGAATAAATGATGCACTAATGAATGAATGAATGTATGTAGGAAAAAATTTATTAATCAATGGGCAGTGTTGGGCAAGTTACTTCCAAAATGTAATGCATTTCATATTACTTAAAGACATTAATGTATGAATGGATGAAGGTATGAAACGTACAGGTGGATAAATCCAAACTTGAGCGAATGTGGGACCCGAATGGACGAATGAAAGAAAGTGTGAGACACATGCGTGCGTGGGCACTGACCTCTCGGGATACAAGATGCTGAGCACCCAAACCATTTGAACGGCAGCAGAGCGAACCTGCTCGTAGTCGTCTGCCAGCAGCCGGCACGCCTGCGCACACGCACACATGCTTGTCACAAGTCATGCTTTTCACACGCAGCGCTTGAGAATGCGGGGAAAAGACAAGCGCAAAGGTCCAGTAACCTTAAATATACAATGAGGCATTTTTGGAAAACAAAACTAGGAGCCACAAAAGGATTTGGATATGGAAAGTGAAACTCATCACCTTTGACCTAGATGTAGATGTCATGTGTTGCATTTATGGAATGAATTTATTTCTGCATGTAACAACAAACAAAAATTAACTTGAAGCCAAATTTAAATTTATCACCTGCATCCAACCAATATTTCCATCGGCGTCCATTATCATTTGATAATGATCTTTTGTTAACCAGTTAACCAGAATAAGGTCGTGTTTTTTTTTTTTTTTTTTTTTTTTTTTTAAAGTTGATTTTTGTTCGTTAACCAGAATAAGGTCGGCGGTGACTGGCCTCACCTGCTCGTAAATCATCTGCTGAATCTTCATCCCTCTCTCATGCAACTGCAACTGGAAAACAGGCACACACACGCAAGATAAGTCACGCTGGCCACGCAATGCATTGTGGGCCGTGTCTCACTGAAGGCGCTACCATGGCTTTGAGGGCCGCCGTGCGCACTCGGGGGTCCTGATCGCCAAAGAAGTCGCTGATGATGGTCGGCACGTCTCGGACAACTCCTGAGCAAACAAAGTGAGCGACCACGCTGGGTTGCACATCTGGCGGCATCGCATACAAAAATTCAAAAGGTGTGCATAATCAAGTGTCTTTTGAGCAAAAAGTCACCTGCGGACGTGGCGAGAGGCTCGCCGTCCATCACGCCCAAACGTCCCAGCAGCTGCAGACATTTGGTCCGCACGCCGAACGAGGCGTCCGACAGGTGCTTGCGGGCCACGTCCACTAGGCGCCGCGCCACCGACGGGCTGTGCGGAAGCTGGGCGCCCACCGTCAGAAGGCTGTCCAGAAGCTGCGCCAGAACCTGATGGGACTCTGACACGCACGCATACACACACACAGACGTTGCGAGGCAAAGCATATGGTGGTGTGGGAAGAGATGACGTCAGAGACAGCGGTGTCTCACTCTCGTTGGCCACGGCGGTGACGACGTCCTCCACGATGCAGTCGGGACTGAAGCCCGGGGTCGTGGCCAAGACGCCCAGCAGAGACGCGATTTTCAGCCGAACCGAGTTATCAGTTTCCTGTACCCACATACAAAAAAAACTCATCATGGTTGAATGTCATTGTCCTTGTCTTGTGTTGGAAGGAAGCATGGAAATGACAAACATTATTGATTGGTAAATGCGTTCCGAAAGATTTCAAAAGAGCCAATATCAGCCGATGAAATGGTCGCGCTCTTGAAGGAAGTGGTTTGTTTTGTGAAGAACACGCTTGTGATTTGATTTTGGGGTACCAGTAACCTTTTTGGGAGGGGAGAAAAAAGGTATTAAGGTTCAAGTGGATGATTGAGTAGATCTGTTGTGGGAGCATTCCCACATATGTTATTGTGATTTTTATTCTATACACTTTTTTGCCACGTAACAACTCCCACATAATACTTCCAATTTATATTGTTCAAATTTCAACTAGCTTTAAACATTCATACCTCCCAGCTCCTGAGGTATATTGTCTGATTCCACATTACTTACAGTATTTGCACAATTTAACATTTAATATCAACTTTCCCTTTTCATTTTCAATGGGACAGACATTTAACTTTTTCTAAGTATCACTTTCCACGCCCACTTCCATACATATTACTTATCAGGATCGTGTCTGATACTGCTCGGTGGCACAGTTGGTAAAGTGCATTGTCCAATAACCAGGAGGTTATAATTTCATAATTTATCTCTCAATTTACTCCATAAGCATTCCACATGCATTCAAATCTTAGCATTCCCATGCAATTTCTCCAGAAATTGCACTTAGTCTAGTTCCCTTGAGTGTTGAGTGTTTTGTTTTTTCTTCGTTAGGACTCAAGGGGCATTTTTATAGTTTTTTTCTTCTCTCTCTCTCTCTCTCTCTCTCTCTCTCTCTAAAATTAATTGCATTTTTGAGACCCTTAACATTAGTGATAGATCGATTATTAGCCAGGCCGGTTATCAGCGTCGATAATCAACATTTCGACCAATATCAGGGCCAATTATAGATCCATTTAAAATTGTGTTCAATTAAGGGAACTATTTATTTACATTTTCAACTGAGGTCTTCCTTGGTTTCTTTCTCCTTTAAAGAGCTGACAGTGCAGCAACTGACGTCATTTTTTTATGTTAGAAAGGTAACAGGTGAAGAAGAATTATAAACTGGACATGGCATCACATTCAGCGCTTATTGTGAAGGTAACTGAGCCACTGAAAGCTTTTTTTTTTTCCTCGTTGGTTTGGCACGAGCAGGGAAACAGCAGCGGTGGCGGTACCTTGTAGTAGTGTTCCAGGAGGATCCTGACGACGCCCTCCACGCTCTCGGCCTCTACGGGTTTGCGGGCGAAGCGCAGCAGGAAGTGCAAGGCATCTGTGGCGTTGACGGCCTTACACAGATCCACGTGAAGAGCCGCCGACTTGCTGGGCTTACATAGGCGAAGCTTCTTGGACGCAACTTCTTCGGCGGGAACCTGAACGGAAACATGATAAACATCGCACATGTTGCTTTGAGACACTAGCTGAATTTGCTCCCTGGCCACTGACCACACTCGTTACTCAAAACACTCATTATGTCAACTTGTACTTCACCATTGAAATGAATGGAAATGTATTCATCTGTTCCTGTGTTAATTTTCTATGAAGCTGTTATGATATTATCAGCATAATGTATAATGCTCAGATTACTTAAAAATTAAATTGTATATATGTAAAGTTTAGATGGTTTCATTTATAATAATGTAATGTACAAGTGTCTCTTGGCTGACGTACATCTAACATTAGACCCATCACGTCCAATTTCTGTTCATATGACACTTTTGCCTCTGCAGGCAGATTGTTATCGAGGTAAAATGACATTTCAACACATTTTGAAAACAAAATAATCCTCACAAATCCAAAAATGACAACGATCCAAAGTCAAATGCTTTTCAATGAGCGGAGAGCTTGTTTTCACCGAGTAAGACTGACATTTTGACTTGTGATGTGATTTTGACGTGAAATCAAAACATTCTTTTTTTTTTTTTATCACTAATATTCAACATGCTGAGTTTAATCCCCTTAAATGGATCAATAATCTGTAATCTTTTCACCCCTAACTATGCAAATTCAATCAACTACATTCACTTTTTAGGACGCTTCACCGACAGCTGCCTACATGTAATGTATTACAAGTAAACATTCCATCAAGAATTGTTTTCAATCACAACATCTATATATAGAGTGTGGATATATATATTTTTTTTTATTTTTGCTTGCTCGCGACTTTCCTTCTTCTGTCCTTTGGGGGAACGAGTGCGCCGGTGTTAGCAACGCCGCTTGGCTAGCTTGAGCTAACTGGCCAGCAGCCGTAAACTTTCTTCCCGGTTATTGCTCAAATGTTCAGCGCGTAACCGACCGAGCGTGGGTTAAAGTCAATTGATTCCCACCTGTACGACTCTGGAGAATTCCTCATAGACTCGCTTTTTCAAATGCGCCGCCATGTTGGCAAATTAAACGACTATCGCTTAGCAGTGTTAGCATGCGCTTGTCCCACTGCGCCTTCCGTAGCTACTAGCTATAGCTGGCAAGGCAAAACGTCCAAATACTCCAGTACTTGATTTAAAAACTACTACTACAATTGGAAATTGTTAACGCAATAAAGCATTCGCTTATGAAATATCAGCTACTTTTTTGTGAATGTCAATATTTTGTAAAATAGTACACACATACAAGTAAAACATCACACACACACAAATTAAACATTATAGCAAGCAATTACACACAACAAATACAGCAAGTAAAACATTCCACATTCTATTGAACCCATGTATTTTCAAATATACAGACATGATGTTAGCCAAATAAAACGTCTTAAGATGTGACAACTCCATGAAAAATTAACATTAAATACTTTAAAATAAAATGCAATAAACTAAAAATAATAGGGAATTCTAAAAAGAAATTCTGAAAACACAATTTTGCCGTTTCAATGCCATAAGAACTGAAGTGATTTAGGTTATCAGGAAAGCATAGCCAGCATAGAGGGGAAAAAAAAAAAAAAAAAAAAAAGTCTCAAAGCTCTTCCCTCAACCTGGATCAGCTAGTTTTGTTGTCTTCATTATATTTGTCCAAACAAACATACCTTTAGTTACACCAGGCCTTTAAATAAATAAGAAACGGTAAAAACAATGGTAGTCTAATCATTCTTTCTATGATTGGATATCCTCTATATGTACTGTTCAGAAAAACTTACATCACAAAGAAAGAAAGAAAAAAAAAAAAAAAAAAAAGACTTTCCTTACAATAATATGTACCTCCACTAGTCTAAACTGGTTTTTCTGATTAATTAATATTGCTTTGTGGAAGATGAACTATGCAGCTGGTGTTGGAGGACCCGCTGTCTCCATCAGACACCGACGGCAAATCTGCGCCGTCCATCTATGAAGTCTTTGGCTTTATGACAGGCGTCGGCATAGGTGTTGCTGGGGCTGCTGTCGTTTTAATCATCTTTGCCTTGATCGACCAACGAGGGAAAGCAAGAGCAAGTCAGCAGGAAGTGGGCAACGAAATACTGGAGGACAGGTCGCCTCCCAATTGGCTTTCCACTAAGAAGAACACGGCGCCGTCTTCAGGCTCCAAGGTGAGGAAAACACGCGAACAAGTCATTTCGTGCCTGACTTGACTTAGGCCCACCGGCCCGGCCCAGCCTAATATGTAGTTCTGACACGTTTATGTTTCAGTTTGCTATAAATATTCCAAATGGATTAATGTACTGGTCCTTCCAAATTGTGGGCTGCAGTCTCTTGTGGTGAAAGGCAGGCAAATAATTACAAAGCACTGCATTGGCCCCAAGAGAGGCCAGCCCACCGGGCAGCTACCTTGTAAGCCAGCTGGCCAGTCCAGCCCTGCTTGTTGCTCATGTTTGATGAAAAATCAGAATCAACAAATTCTCCTCTTTTGTGAGACAGACCAAAGACGAAGATTTGATCACTGCGTTGCGCGTTTCTCTTCCCTCAAAAGTTGCAGAAAAATGTTCAATTGTCTTGTTACAAATGCTCAAATAAAAGAAAGTCTGAAGTTGTTTTATGAAGGAAGAATTTTCATTTGAAGCAGTATGTCAAATTTCAATCTGGGTCTGCAATGTATCACCACAGATGGAGAATGTTCTTCAGTTTTTGTCACCAAATCAGCAGTCTGGCGCTACAAAAAAAACTCACCGACAAGAGCTTTTATTTTTCTCCTTATTTCTTATCAACATGACAATAGATTAGCTGTTTATCCATTTAGACGTGCATGGAGGATCAAGAAAAGACATTTGAGAAAGTAGTTGTGCAAGTGCAAAACGTTGCCATCGTCATGCAGGTGTGATCCGTCACCACCAGGTGAAGGTGAGCGTATGGAAGAAGTTGTAGCTCCGCGCCAGGAAGTTCTTCTCCATGGCGTAAGGCCGCACGTGGACCGTGTAGCCTTTACTCTGGATGTCCTTCTGCACGCAGTCCAGCAGGTCGGCGGCCGTGGGCCCCGTGTTCCAAGGTCCAAAGGTCACCACCGAGTCCTTGTTGGCCCGCAGGGTGCTGATGGCGTTGTCGTAGCAACCCAAATCCTCCTCCGTCCGCAGAATGCACACCACGATGGTCGAGCGGCGGGAAGCCACCGCCTCTGCGCGGGCGATGCGGATCAGAACCTGGAAAACGACAAAAAACGGACTTTGAAGAGTTGCGATCCCGTAATGAGGAACTACGGACGGGATCCGCTGCTTGCCAGAAAAAGTCATCCGTTTCCGGACAGAAAGGACTGATCGGGACGTGATCTGTTTCACGGATGAAAAAGGAAGTGATGTGCTTCCTTGAGGAAGAATTAAGGAAGTGTGCCTCTGCCAGAGGAGCTGTCAAATCGATTAATTGACAAGTAATCGATTATCAATTAGTAGATGACTATTTTAATAATCGAGTAATCATTTAGAACCATTTTTTAAATTTAAAATTGTCCATATCCTCTGATTTTAGCCTACCAACAGTAATTGTTAACCGATTTCTGTAGCCCTTGATGAAAGAAGACTTATCTTCCATGTTTAATCAAAATATTACATTTGGAATCATCTTTTTTTACTTTAGAAAACAATGACCAAACTGGTAACAGTACAACATGAATCCCGTTTTTCTTTTTTATCACTATACGAATACGAAGTACGAAATAAACACCAAAAAATGCTTTTATGCTAATTTCTGATCTTTGGCCATGATGAAAAAGGAAGCCATCTTATTTCTTTATTCAAGGCACAGCCAACGGCTGGATCATCATTTGTACTCAGATTTAGTTTTGGCTTAACTTCACTGCCAAAGGCCACAGCGGACCTGTGCGTGTGCCGCTTGAAAGCCGCAAACATTTTTTCAGGTGTGTAAAAGCTAACGAAGCCGCATTCCACTAACGGTGCCCAAACACGGCACAATTCTGGCGGTGAAATGTTTCGGTTATTCTTCCAATCCCGTGGTTAGCTGCTGACTATGGACTCATTTGGATCCATGTTGCATAAAAGAGCAGAAAAAAATTGTTGATCACATGGGAAGGATCCGATTTGTCTTCTTGCCCAAGAAGAAAATGCTTGTACAGACCTCAATGTTCTCCTTGTAGTGTGGGACCCTGGCCACGAACTGCTGCCTGCCCACCATCTCGCCAAAGAGCACGGGACTCTCCTCCAAACGCTTGGTCAGCGCCGGGATGTTGTAGTACAGCGACTCCTTGTGAACCTGCCGTACATCAGCACAGACATCACACGACGCATCGCAAATGCAGTCACTGCAACTGACTTTCCCCACAATCTGTTATTTCCAAAATGGAATAATGGACATGAACTTTTTCGGCAAAGTTCGACACTCAAACAATTGCAGCCTCCCCATAAGCCAAATGAGTGTAAGTCGTATCAGAATGGATTGGATGATTCGCCTGACTGGATCTTACAAGATGGCACAAAGCAATACTTTTATGCTGGACATGGCTTTGGCCTGACAACAAACTGTGGGAAAAGGAGCAAATGTGGAAAAAGACGTTGGCTGTACCTGCGGGATGTTGTGGACGGGCAGTTGTTCGGACCTGAGGAACTCTAGGATGGCCCCAAAATGTTCTCCGTGGCGGTCCAGGAAGAAATGGCCCTGCGTGTCCTTGGGGAGTTTTGGGGCCCCGCAGAACCACTCGGCCAGCTTGGACTCGGGGTACTTGGTGAGCGTGCCAACACTGGTGCAGAACCTTTGACCTCCCACGTTTAAGTGGACCACACGCATGTGCTGAGGAGAAAGAAAAACTATGAGATAATGCAGCACATCTGCCGGCTGCGAGTACTTCTTCTGATTTTGTTATTTTTTTTTAAACATGGTTTTGTTTCAACTTGATTTTGGGAACCTGAAATGCATCATGTCGCAAAAGACACCACGTGACGATGGCAGTGGAAGATGTGGGCAAGCAACAACGGACGTTATTAAGATCCTTACTTTTGAACCTTTTGCCCCCTTTTGTCAGTGCCTAGTATGCATGGAGAATAATCAATAGCATTATTCTGCATATGAGATTGAATACTTGAATGTTGGCGCACCGTACATGCTGATTAGCAATTTAAAATAGTAATGCTAATAACAATCAACGCTGCTCATACAATGATTTAAACACTGACACAACGTCCAACTAAGATTAAAATCCTGCCACGGGAAAAGGGAAATAGCATGAGGGGCGTGGCTCAACGCATTCCACATGCCACAAGACATTAACACCTCAAAAGTGTGGTTGTGTGCCCGTGCTTGACTTAATGGTGCTACTTTCCTTTTTTGGCGTTTGTCACGCCACTTAAGATCAAGTTGAACCAATTTTTTTGTTGCTGTAAAGCAACGGTTAGAGCAATCATTGATCTAAAACGACAGCAAGTTGTTGTTGGAGCACCTGCTCAAGTTGTGCAAACACCGCCGTCCTCGGACGCACCACAAACTTCTCATTTGCTGGATTGGACATCGGCAAACGGATACAAAAATTAACTTTGCAAAGCTTACTGGAGGCGTGTGTTCAGAATATTCCTCGACGTTTTTCAAGTCGACTTGGTCCATGTTGGCAGTTGATTGCTTTAACGCTGTCGAGCTCGCGCAGGTGAGGCGAGAGGGCGTGGCCTGACCCGAATATGCCCTTGCTTAAATTTACGCTGACGTCACGCCGAGCAAAAGCACATCGCGTCCGTCTGCTTTTTATTAAAAAAATAAAATAAAATACTAGCAGCAATCTCAGCTCAGACAGACGGTTTCTTTTTAAGGAGTTCAATTAAAATACAATCCTCCAATGCGCATGCATTTGATAGCTTTGTCCTTACATTTTATTCAAATGCATTTACTTTTTCAAATGTTAAAGTAACTGATTAAATGTAAATACACAAAAAGGTAAAAAATTTAATACATACACAAACATTCACGTTAACACCAAAATAACTGGTGAAATAATTTTATTCTGGGATTTTTTATCTTGTAACTTTATTCAAGTTTTAATAGACCAATTCAAATCAAAACCAAAACATCTTTCATAGTATTAGTTAAGACTAGGTGTGGTGTGTGCTGATTCTTAAAATTGTAGCCAATTGGTGTCCTTGAAAACCAAACTGGTTCCATCTCCATTTTTGCAGCAGTCCAAACATTTGTCAAGATTTAATTTCATGAATAATGTTAACGTTCCCTTAAACATGCAGACAGATGCACTTGCACCCAAGAGCAGAAGAAGAAAAAAAAAAAATGCCTACCCCCCCACCCCCATGTCAGTTGTACTGATTTGCATGACAACAATCACACTGGCCCCGTCGAGTTCCCAGTGGCACAATTTTGCTGGCGACTTTGGTGAGAAAGCTGAACTTGATAAACCCAATTTGCTTTTGCAGGCCGCATCAAACGATCCCCATGTTCTTTAGGCTGTGAGTTTAACATCTGTGCATTTTGTGGACTTTGGAGGCTTTGAAGTGTCTGTGGGTTCACCGCTTGTCCTCTTTGAAAGCGTCAAAATGTTCCCACAAAAATTGAATCAAAAGATTGTAAAAGCTCTTTTGTAGATTTTATTGTTTTTGTACACAAAACATGGCCGCCGTTCTGTCAATGTGAAAACCTGCAAGAGAAAAACAGCAGTTTGTCACAAAAAAACCCAACCCAAAACATTTGGCCCAGACAATTCACCGTTGGACTACTCTTGGCCAGGGCTTTGTGGCGCATTCATTGATGCATTTTTTTTTTTTATCATCACCCACAATTTGCATTACAAGCTCCAATTTTGTGATGAAGGAGCATGCGAGTTTAGCTGTGATGCGACCCCACCAGCTAACCTGGACAGGTGGGCCTGTTAGGCGGTGGGAACGGGGGCGCCCGCCTGGGGCATGACGGGCACTTCGGGCTTGGCGCCCTTCTGCTCGGAGATGGGCGTGGTAGGCAGCGGCTCGTCTTTGGGCTCCACGATGCTGACGTGGTCAGGGAGGGGTTTCTTGGGGCCGATCTTGCCACTGGGGTCCCACGGCAGCATGATCTTCACTTTGATGCCCAGCACGCCTGGACGACCACACGCACAAATGTCAAACTTGAGCTCAGTAGTTGTCAAAAGGTTTTCCATCAAACACCACCGTGATAATACATTGCGCAAAGAGAAGAAAAAGAAGCCACACTAATAGTATATGAGCAGCTTAAAATTGTTTCCCAAAAAGCACACCAGCAGTTTTTTACTCATGCACAGCAGACATGCTGGCATAAGTTACAATTTACAGAAGCCGTAAAGTGTGTAGATGACGCCCAAAAAGGTTTTCAAAGTGAAAATTAATTCAACTCATACATTGTTATTGATGAACTGAGTTATATATGGAAGGTGTGTTATGTAAATCATCAATTACAACATAATCGCAATACTTTTTGCTTCTATTTTGGGCAGTGCAAGTAGGACATGCGTGCGCATGCATCCACTCACCCTGCCTGAGCAGAACGTGGCGGACAGCCGTGTCCACGTAGTAGTTGACGGGGTCTCCACTGTGGATCATGAGTCCGTCCACAAACTTCATGGACTTTGCTCGCTGTCCCCTCAGCTTGCCCGACACCACAACCTCGCAGCCCTTGGCGCCGCTCTCCATGATGAACCTCAGCACGCCGTAACAGGCTCTAGAAGGACACGGTGTCCAATGTGGAGGAACGCATACACAAAAGGAAATACTTCAAGATATACTCTTCCCAATCTGTGAAAAACAAGTGACTCCAATAGCAAACAAAAGTAATTGTGATTTACCCCCCCCCCCCAAAAAAAAAATAAATAAAATCACCCAATCCTAATTCAAGGTGTGTCACACTTGCATTGTAAGGCTTTTTTTTTTTTTTTTTAATTTGAAGTGCCCCTGGACATCCTGATAATTGGAGTCAAATTTAGGACAGGGATGCCTTCAGATACAAGAATGTTCTATGCCCGGAGAGTGGGAACGTGAATGGCAGAATAAAAGCTGCACGTCAAAGCAGGGAAAAATAAATAAATAAATAATATGAGTGAATCAACTGCTTGCATGATTATGTATTTGTCAGTTTTGGTGCAGCAGCTTTTGTCCCTCTCAGACAAATGCCTCAGCGTCTTCAGCAGGAAAGCAACTTTGTGACGCCGGAGGAAGTCGAAGCAGAAGCGCAGAACGCGATCAGAAGCGGCCACCTCGCGGCTCACAATGTCCGCATCCGACTCGTCATCGTATCTTCACCGAGGGACAAAATGTCATTTCATGCTCCAAAGTTGGGTGGGGGAAAAAAAATAAAAAATAAAAAATTCTTAAGGTGCGTACATGAAACTTGCTCTTTGTTGTCCAATTCTTGATCTTTCCGCTGAAAGTTTAAATGGCGGATTGAAGGATCAAGTGTCATTTAAGGCAGCGTTCCCCAACCTTTGAACCAGGACCCATTTGACATGTGGGACATTCACATCTCTGATGTCATCGAGCATACGAGTGTTTTAGGGTCAAGAATGAAGACAGTAGTGTGGTGATGTTGCGCTGCGGCTTGCTCACCTTCGCACAGCCAAACCTCCCAGCAGCTTGTAACGCAGAGACTCAGCCTGAGCGATGGCACACAGCCCACGGGTGGCCACCTTCTCTGCATACAACTACAAAACAAAACGCGCCGCAACATGAGGCCATGATGGCGAATGTGCACACGCTGGTGTGAGGGTGCAGATCCCCTCTCAGACAAATGCCTCAGCGTCGTCAAGAGCAAAGTAGGGTTGGTCAGCGGCCGTCGGAAGAGACGCACAGAACGTGAATCTCAACCGGAGACCTTCTGACATGGACCCGTCTTTATCGGTCTCGTCATCGTGTCATCATCGAAGGGACACAGACATGCGCGGTCGGGCTGCACAATTAATCCAATTTTCCCAATCACATTTATTCTGTTGGCCATTTTTAACTTTTAGCTTTTCATTTTCTAAAATTTACACGCTATAGTTAGCAAATCTTCATTTTGCACTAAAAGCAGGACAAAAAAAATTTGTGCTGTCAAAGTTAAAGCGGTAACTAATTAATTATATATTTATTTATTTATTTTTTTTCACAATCATGTATTAACACATTTTAGTCACACTACTAATTTTGACTGCAGATGATCCTTAAGCGGACAGTGGATGGTTACATTAAAAGTAGTACAGACTGTGTTTGCGCAATAAACAAACCTACATCCATTAAAGTAAAGCGTTTAATGTCTTGCGTATGACATTCAGAATAATTGTTCATGTATTGGGGTCATTTTTTTCCCACCATTTTAAATTAGTCAAGTAATGAACTGATTAGAGGGAAAAAAAAAAAAAAAAAAAAAAAAAAAAGAGGATGAACGTGTGGAGAGGATAAATGTTCAAGATGTCCTCATAACATTAAATGTAAAAAAGGAACACAAGTGCTCTAAATTTGGCAGGCAAAAAATGTTGAAAAAAAAAAAAAAAGCCTTTTTAACCAAGCGATTAATCGTGATTAATCAAAATTCTTAGATGTGATAAATCTGGTTTAAAAAAAAAAAAAAATCGTTTTACAGCACTAATAAAAATAAAATGCTTGTAAATCATTACTTATTATTAGGGGTGTTAAAAAAATCGATTCGGCGATATATCGCGATACTACATCGCGCGATTCTCGAATCGATTCAATAATCGGCAGAATCGATTTTTTTTTTTTTTTTTTTTTTTTTTTTATAGGATTCACAACTTGAGCATGGAAGAATGTTATATGAATGGAACATTAAGCCTTAATATTTTATTTTAATGCTGTTCAAACATGAAACAGATTACAACCTCTATAAGACTGAAATTTCAGATAAATAAATAATACATTTTCATATAAATCTTACACTCTACAAGCTTACTGATTAGTATTTTCTAAATTTGAATGAAAAAAAATCGCAACAATCGACTTATAAATTCGTATCGGGATTAATCGGTATCGAATCGAATCGTGACCTGTGAATCGTGATACGAATCGAATCGTCAGGTAGTAGGCAATTCACACCCCTACTTATTATAGTTACCAAAATTTCATTTTGCACTGAAAACTTTGTTAAAAAGTAGAGCAATAAAAATACAATGTCTGTTTCTGATATACTGAACAATTGTGATTGGAATATTGCTAAAAAATAATTGGCCATAATGGTGCAGCCCTATGGTGCGGTGCTTCTTTCAAGTCCAACTGACCTCAACGCTACCCTCGGGGAAACCGAACCTCTTCTGGACCACGGCTGTCAGCTCTCGGATGCGGCGGCCTTTCTCTCCCAGAACATTCTGGGTCCTGGAGACAAAATAGAGCGTTACATGCAGTCAGCAAACATTGGATGACAAACCGACCTTTCAACACCGTTTTGTCATGGACTGATTGGAAAATACTTTGCTTTTAAATATCATGTTGTTTACCTATTTATACATCAGATAAGCTACGGCACCAACTTCTGGATATTTTGCCATTAGCCAAAACAAACACAAACCACAAGTATTTTCTTGGAATAATTTTGAGTTTTTCAGTTAATGCAGGAGGATAATTAATTTGGTTTGGCATGGGCGCCATCTGACGCCAATAATAGGCTTTCAGGTTCCATTCGAATTTGACAAGCAGCTTTCGGGGAGCGCTGACCTGGTGGCGAGGATGATGATCTCGGTCCTGGTCGGGGTGACGCGCACCTCCACGCCCGAGTAGCCGTCCTCAGCCAACTCGCGAGTCAGAAACTCATTCAGCTCAGCCTTGAAGATCCCATCTGAGACAAACTGCCAACAACAAATACATGGACAGGTGAGCCAGCCATACCCATTGATAGAGTAAGGAAACACAGATGAAAACTCAACAAATTCATGACAACAAAATATTAACTTTTGACTATTGTAAAAATAAAAAACATGGAAAAGTATAGTACAGTGGATCCCTGCATATTTTTGATTGGGCAGATTCACCAATGGATAGGACTTTTTCCAACCTTTTTTAAAATTCTTTTTTCAATTGTTTTTGGGAAGCCAACCACTGTTAACCATAAAATGCTTGTTGGTCATTTATCCCCACTTATTCAATAATTTGGGGGTGTTAACAAATTGATTAACAATTTCTCAAGTACAGTTTCAGATTTAAGTGGGTGAATTCTGCACGATCTTTGCTGGTTTCAATACGGTATACATTTACAAGTTGATATATATTAAACAGTTTTTCAAATTCATATCTTTATCGTGTTAATCACCAAATAAACATGTTAATCAAAACGTCCTTAAAACATCCCTTTAATAATGCTGGTCTCGTGTAAATGAATCAATCTTCGACAAAAGTGTGACGTGATTAATTTCCTTTAAGCTAGCATAGACACACTTTGTATTCGTTAAGTACGATGCAGTTTTATCAACATAATTGAACAATTTCACGTGCATTCAACTTCCCAAATTAGCTAGCTTTACCAGAAGCTAATGCTAACCACGTCAATGGGTAAAGTGTCGCCAAATTAAGCATTTAAACCCCACCATGTGATTATATACCAAATAGGCCAAGTCCACTTTAAACAAAACCAATATGCCGACAGAGATTAAGTGTCTTTCAGGTCTCTTTTCTTGCTTTAACTGTCCGGAACATCACGTCAACACCACGGCGCCGCCATGTTCGCTAGCCGCTAGAAATCAGCAGCGACACCGGCAGCATCCCGAGCAATCCTGGCCGAGCCGACGCGGACTACACGTTCAACTGTGACGGCGGACACAAAGGCACGTGAGGCCATCTGTACGCACGTCCATTTTGATGAAAAATAGCTCCCGTTAAGCGATAAAATAACACCTACTTTCCTCTTCTTGGAGATCTGCACCGCCATCTTCTCGTACGCCGTAGACAGGAAAGGACGGCCATGCGATGCGGAAATTAATTTATACAACATAGGCCATTTCCTGTGACGTCATGTGTACAAAATTCTTGGAACTTGTAGTTTTATTACGGGCGCGCTATTCGTCGTCTATCCTCGACGAAGACGCGCAACAAAATGTTACTTTGTTCGAACGATGGACTGGCTCTTCGAACGAGCTTTTTACCAGCAGTCTATACAAACATTGACAGTAAAACTACAAATGGTATACGTGACGTGACAGTCAACGTCTTAAAACGAGTGTTTCAATTTGCACTTTTAGAACGTTGTTGCACATACAATACATGTCCACAAGATGGCAATTTAAAAATTTAAAATCCATGGTACAGTTTGAAAGGCTAATTTGAAGCCCTAGTTTAATTAAAATCTTAATTTAAATCTTAACCCCTATTGTTCAGGAGTAGAGAACTGTGGGCCTTGAGAGCCCACTGTCCTGCCTGTTGTTTTTTCCATGTCTACCTCCTCCAACACACCTGACTGAGTCAGGCTGACTCAAATGATCACCTCATCAGCAAGTTCTGCAGAACGATCCTTTTCAACAAATCAGATGTGTTGGGGGAGGGAGACATGTAAAACAGGCAGGACAGTGGCTCTCGGAGACCAGGGTTCCCTAGTTTGAAACCCTAACCATAGTTTGAAAGGTCTCTTAATTCTGGACAAAATAATTAATTTTTACTACTGAAAATGACTTCATGAGTCAATGCACATCCCCATCCAACAGGAGGACACTATATAGGATAAATAAAATAATAATCATTAAAAAAGTCTGGTTATTTGCCGCACATTTAAAAATATGCAACAGCCATCTCTGCTGTTTTTGCAATATGGTTTGAACACCTCCCCCATACCTCTGAGATTTAGTTTTCCAATCTGGGCAATCAGCCCAGGTTGTGTCCCGCGACCTTTGTGAGGATTAAGCAGTCAAGAAAATGGATGGATGGATGTTGTACTATATTACTGGTTCGGTCATTGTTTTCCAAAGTAAAAACCGATGTTTGCAAAATGTCTTATTTTGATAAACACAGAACATAATCAGTCTTCACTCATGATGGACTATAGAAATCTGTGAACAAACAGTGAAAGTTGATATGCTGAAATGGGAGAATTTGTACAATTTTAAATTAAAAAAAACAATTACTCGATTGTTAAAATAGTTGTCAATTAATTTGATGATCGATTACTTGTCAATTAATCAATTTTGACAGGTGTAGTCATAGTCCCCATGTGACGTAGTTGGCCACTTATCATTTAATGAGAGGAAAAATATGATTGTGTTTATCTCAGTGTTCAACCGCAAGATGGTGCCAAAAACGCTTATTGCCCCAAATTTAAGTTTTCAACAAAAATGCGCTAAAATTTCGAAATAATGACCAGGACATGTTAGGAGACACCAGTTTAGTTTATCAGCAAAAAATAAATAAAAAAATGTTGATTTAATATTGAGTACACCTTTATAAAAGTGGTACATGCCCCCAAAGAGGCAGACCTTCCCCCACTCTCCCAGGCTCCCTCCGCTGAGGAGTATTAGCATACAGATGTTCGCCTAAAAAGGGTAAGCCGCAAAACACAAAGCGGGCGGGGCGGGGGGTTGGGGGGGTGTTGTTGGGGGTCACTGAACTGGCCCCCTCCCACCTTACACACACACGGACACACATCTTTGTCAGCGCATCTGTTGCTCAAACATTCTTCTCAGTGTCAATCACCACAAACGCACAAATGGCAACATAACAATCTCACACACACACACAATAGGAGAGGCAGGGCCACAGCAGAGAAAGAGTTCTCACACTCACCCACGCACAAACACACAATGGAATATTTCCCAGAGTTCACGAGCTGCATGCTAAAATGTTTTTCTTCAAGATATCCCGTTGTCCACTTTTGGACTTTTATTTTGAAAGTTGTCTATGAAAAGTTAAACTTGTGCAGTTTTATAATGTTGTCTGTCCTTATGCCGTAAAAGTGACTTTCAATCAATCAAAACAATCAAACTTTATTTATATAGCACCTTTCATACATTCAAATGCAACTCAAAGGTGCTGAACAATTAAAACATCCATAATGCAATAAAAAGAAAAACCCATCCCTCCCAACCATATCCCCATGATCATACCCACAAACACACACAAACCACAACATGCGGGGCACAGAAGAACCCTGTGAGGAAAGGTACCCAGGAGGAGTTCATCCACACTGAGAGGGATGACGGCCAACTACCACAGAAAGGAATGCCATCCCAGAGACCGCTGGCACAGATTGACCGCAGCCCGCTCCACACAGACTGAAGCGTGCAACAGCTCCCCGGGGCCAAATAGCTTACCCTTTTCAATAGTCTTTATTCATTCTCGACATCTGCCAAAACAAAATAGACTGAGCGTTTTTTTTTCTTTTTCTGAATGTTTATTTTTTTTTATTTTGAAATAACCATAAACATCAATATATTAATAAACAAGATGTAAATAACAAGGGCTCTTAAATTATCTGAGAGAGATCATCAAGCATGGAACCACAAAATAAGAAAAAACTTTGAAGGAAACAAAAGAAAAAATAAATAGAACTTGATTTAGGAGAAATGCAGGAAATACATCAGCAGATTGCGTCACTTCATGACGAATAAAAAACAATTTCCATGTGTTGGCAGTCCAAAAAAAAAAAATTCATCAAGTATTACATATGTTTGAAACTTAAAGCACAACTCACTGTTTCAGGTCAACCTGTGAATAACAAAACTCTGCATTCAATTGGCACCTTCAGAAAAGCTTTGAAAATAAAATCTTATTTTTTTAAAACCCAAGCAATTATTGTGTCAAAAAAATATTGAAAAAGACATCATTGAATAGAGCAGAGTTCATTATAATTATTTGCAAGCAGCACAAAGTTGTTCAGCCACCTAAAAAAGCAGACTTAAATGCATCAGCTTGGCAAACGCTAATGCTAATTAGCAGTAGCCTACATGCTTATTGCCCGGCGGAGAGGCCGCTCAAAAACAGAGGCAACTTCGAAATGGAACGCCCAGACCAATCGCCTTCTCATTTTGCTAAAAGACTTTATCATTATCATCATCAAGAAAAAAACGTGACGCTCTGGAGGAGCTTGGCTAGGCTAATGTTAGCATTGCTTTGGAGTGGTCGCAAGCCAATCACATATCTAAAAACAATGGCTTGTCGTCAGTCAATGGCAGAGCACAAAAAGACAAACACTGGACCGGTCACCGGTCATGGCCAGGTCCCATATAGAAAAACCGGCATTGTGATACACTGGCCTTGGTATACAACAGTATACAAGCACATAGAGGTGGCAAATCTGGCTCCAAAAGTCCAAATCCTGTCACAGTTTGGCTTTCGCCACAGGTGCTTCTACTCACCTGGCAGGTAAAAGGAGCTTCCTGGGAGCCACTTTCAGGAGAAGCACCCGTGGCGAAAGCCCAACTGTGGCAGGATTATGACTTTCTGGACCTGGATTAGCAAGAGTACAAACAGAAAACTCCTGAGAGAGACGCTATGCAATATGCACAAGACAAAGTCAACGCAACTCTTTTGCGATCGAGCGCGACTGCAACGTTCTGGGCTACTCGTCCGCCACCGACAGGCGACTGAAGATAGGCAGGCGGCGGCCCTCGCAGCCTGGCGACTCGCTGCCGTTGGAAGCGGGACTGAGGGAGCCGGACGAGGCGTAGCCCTCCTCGGACAGCGAGTCGACTGAGGAGCAGCGCCGGAGGCCTGGGGGCCCGAGGATGGCGGCCGGATCACTGGAAGGGGAGCGGTACGGCAGGTGCTGGGTACTGGCGAGGAAACCAAGAGGCAGGTTGGCGACGGCGGATTTGCATTCGCCTGTGGCGAAGAAACGAAGAGCAGAATCGGCGTCACCAGCAGCGATTGTGGAGTCGTACTTGCTGGCAGCGAAGAAACCAAGAGCGGAGTTGGCATTCTTGCTGGCAGCAACAAAACCATCAGAGGAGTCGTCGTCTTCTCCGGAAAACTCACTGGCAGCGGACAAAGCGTAGGGACAAGGGCGGAGAAGCCCCGGCTCGGGGAAGAGGGGCGAGAGGACCCTCGGGCTCCCTGAGGGCGACGTGGATGAGGCCCGGGCCAAGTGCAGCGATGACGGCCGCGGCGAAGGCTGACAACTTTCGGTGGACGGGAAACCGGCAAAGCTGAGGCTGTGGCGCAGAGGGGGCGGCCGCTGCCGGTTCTGCGCCTTCAGCAGCTCTTCGGCGTTGTGGATGAAGTGGCAGCGGGCGCCGTATGGGCAGAAGCCGATGGTGTGGAAGGTGCGGCACGGCTCCGTCTTGTACTTGGGGTGGCGGCTCAGCCCTCGCAGCTCGTCCAGGCCGTGCGCAAACTGGCACTTGGCGCCATACTTGCACACGCCGCTCTCCTCGAAGGTGCGGCACAGTTCCGTCTTGTAGCGAGCGGAGAGGCGAGGCGAGGCCGGCGCCGGGACGCAGGTCCGGTCGTCGACACAAAGCCCCGGCGGAGGCCGCGGCTCGTCGTCCGCGGGGACGCCGCCCTCGATCATGCTGACTGAGCGGTCCGTCCTGAAAGGAATGCGGCTGAGTACCGAGCGAGGGAACCGGCTCTCCCGTTTCCACTGCGGCGCCCAAGTGGAGGACTCGGCGTCGCCGTCGCTCAACTTGGAGTTGGGGAGCGTGACGGGACAGAGCGAATGGCGGCGCTGGAAGCCGCGAGCGCCGGCCGGAGGCCGCAGGCTCTCCCACGACATCTCCGTCACCTCCAGGCCGGCAAAGTTCTGTTGGCGAAGGAAGAACAAGACAGCGTGAGGCTTTTCGTCGACGTGTAACGTAATAGCATAGCAACGTAGCAGAAGGAATTTGGACACTTCCAGGATCAAGTTGCGAAGTGTGACCTGCCGTGACAAAAACGAGTCCCAGATTTCAACTTTCAAGGCTATTATTGATCATTTAGTCCAACTTCTGTCATACATTCAAAGTTTGATTGTGATGACATGAGTGTTCAAAATTGGGTATCGATTCAGAGGTCCGAAATTGATTCGATTCAGAAGTGCCCGATTCCATTCGATTCACATTGATTTTGGATTCAGTTAAGGATTTCATGCAGTAACAATTTTACTTGCAAAATAGTAGAAACGTCTTTCTCTTACTTGGTGCATTAGTAAAAATATGAATATTTACATTTATAATGATATATATAATATATACATTTATAATGAATCCAATTCAGTTTCATTAATCATGTATCATGTATGTTTTATTGAACATGACCTGATCAAAACCATAAATAATAATTGAAATCAATTACAACCACAGCGCTATGTAAATAAAGTGGCAAAAACACATTCACATTCCCATGGCAGATTTTATGCTAAGGTTCCAGTGCATAACAAATAAATAAAAACAAATATAAGAGACACAGCCGTAGTTCATAATTACGCATCCACATTTTGTGTTTTCATGTCCAATTCTTACATTACTTCTTTTGTGGGGTATTGGCACATTAATTTACGAGGGGGAAAAAAAACATTAAAAGTAATAAAAGTAATTGGGCTATGAAAAGGAATATCGATTCGATATCAATATTTTAGACCCAGCCCTAAAAATGATCTCATGACCTTGCCGGCTGGCCGGCTGTTGTCCTCACCTTGCACAAGTCCCGCTCCACTTCCAGAAAGGGCGTGAGCAAGTCGGACGGCATGTTTGAAAGGACGGCGGGCGGCTGATCCACGTCAGGAAGGTTTCCCACTGCGGGTCTCAAGCGGTGCGGGGACACGGGATTGATCTGGTCCGGGTCTGCGGCACGCACGACGCGTCTGACAACGTTCCTCCACCATCTGCTGGAATTTGTTTAAATAGCTGGGGGGAAGGTCCCGCCTGGGACCACCCCTGCCCACCCAGCTGCAGCACACCCCCAAACCCCGCATTCGGCTTCAAGCTGCCAATTGTGTCCGACTCACTGCCTTTTTTTTTTTGTTATTCATCATTCCAAGGTTGGCCAGACGTTGTCAGTTGCAACTTTAACTATAAGAATCAAACGTCTTCTAAAGACAGATTGCTCTCAAATTTGTATTCTCTCATGACTCCTGAGCAGCCGTGGCTACCACGTAGCTCTGCAACTGGTTTGCTTCTGTTTGCTATCTGTGCTTGAACGTCCCTCGTTAATTCGCTTGCGCTGTAATGAAGTGGGGGGGGGGGGGGGGGGGGGGGGAACGTGTCCGCCCCAAGAGACGCCGGCCCACCGGGCATGTGCCCAGTATGCCAGATGGCCAGTCCAGCACAGATCGACTCACGCCACCAGAAAGTGTGTGTTGGTGCGCATGTATGTGTTTTGCCAGATTCCAGGAAACAGGAAGCACTTTGTCGGCCAACTGAGGACAGAGGAGGGGAAGTGTGTCAGGTCCACAGCTACGCGCGCGCACACACATAGGTGAGATGGTGGACCGAGGCTCTGCTGGGCCATGTGACCTCATCACAAGTAAAGCAACAGAAACCGTCAAACATTACAACTGCTGCATTGTGTGTGTGCGTGCGTGCGCACACATCTTAAGTTGCATGCGGACCAACATATGGGCCATCAGTGGACAATGGACCTCTTGTCACCCCCTCCCCCCCAGTTCCCAACAAAGAGGGGCTAGGGGCACAGAGATGAAGGAGGGAGGGACCGCTATGACAACGATAATGTCACTGATGGCCAACAACTTGTCTGTTGGCGTTCGTGGTTGACTTGTATGTAAAGTAAATCGTACAATAATGAGTTGTCAGAGTGGTGGAAGTCGTGGATGAAACAAGTTGTCAAGCGGTCACCTCTACCATCAGGAAGTCGTCCTGATGATGTTGAAAAAAAAAAAAAAGTTCAGTAGCACCTCATCAATATGAAAGTTGACCAACATTTTGAACATTTGGTGAGGGACATGGACTCCCTCCTGACACTAACATGTACATAAGCATCATGCGCTCATTAGTGCACGCATACACATACAAATGCACACACACACAACAATGTGTATGCGATAACAAATGTCAGTTGTGTTTTGCGGTTTCAAATCCAACTGGCCAACAGAAAAAAAACAAGTTGAGGCCAAGCAAATTGGGCAAGTGACTCAAGATCAGTAAATTATTGCTTGAAAAATAAGTAATTACTTTACTTATTAGTGCCTGTCAAAAGTAACTTGTTACTTGAAGTTACTTTTTTCTTCTTGCCCTCAATAATTGCAACTTTTCTCCCCAAAAGTCTTACTTTTCATGTTCAACATTTTTTTTCTCCTTTTTTTTCTTCTCTAGCCTGCATTCGGTCATTGTCATTGTTGATTTGCATTCAAAAAGTGGACAGTACAAAATGTGAGATGACACAATGAGTCCATTTTGAATGATTATTTAAGACTTTTACTTGCTATGAATCGATAATTTGCTGACTAATGAAAGCACATCTGGCCTCAAACTGATAACAAAACAACATTTTGGAACAACTTCACTGTCTCAAAGTGCATTTCCATGCAAACAATATGCACATTAGTGTAATCAGAAGACATCTCTTTAGGAATGCTTGGGACACAAAACGTGACACTTCAAATAAAGTACAAATGCTTTTTAAAATAAATAAATAAATAAATAAATAGATAAATCGTTTCGCTACCGCTTCGAATGAAAATTACTTCTGAAAAAAAGGACATGTAATATTATGACACAAAATTTGAAAGTAACTTGTTGCACTACTCGTTAATGGGAAAAAGTAATATTAACTTTACTGTACTTACTTACCAGTTATTTTTGTTACTGCACCTATCTGCCCCTATATGCCACTGAAGAGCGAGACTTCCGACTTCCGTGTTTTTGCACATGAGCTTTGATTCCGGTTCTGGGTTGTGACATATGTGCCACGTTCCAAAACTCGCATCCCCCCCACTCCTGTGTTATGTGCTGAAGGGTTGGATCCCAAAGCGCAGACACAAATAAGGTTTTAACTATTTATTCACATAACTTGACAAAACCAAAAACAACGAGAATGCATCGAGAATCACGACACACCAAGCCCCCTTGGGCTGTGGAGAAGCACAGAGAACAGTGGGCAATAATCCGGCGAAACACACACACTTCTCAGACTGCACCTACAGACAGTGAATCGATCTGATTGGTTGTAGCAGGTAAAAGACTAAAGAACGACATCACAAAGGTCTAACATCACCTAAAGGATTAAAGATTGACATCACATAGCCTAAAACTGGTTGAAACTAGATGATGGCTATATGATGGTTACATCAGTTCAAAACAGACACTTGTTATCGCAGTACAAAACAGACACTTGACCTCTTGGTCATGAACCCAACATAACAGGTCATGAACTCAAACTTAACCCTGGCGCGACCCCAGACGTGACACCCTGCACCCCCCAACCGCGCGCTCGCGTCGATTTTGCGGGAGCGCACAGGGCGTCTCAGCTCTCTGATGTGCTTCGGACAATTGACAAACTACACATTCACACTCGTCGACGGGAAGGCACAACCGAGGGGCACAAAGTCGGAAGCACAAGTATTGGGACGCAGCCCCCCACACCTCGCGAGCCAGAACCGGAATCAAAGCTCATGTGCAAAAACAGTCCCGCCTCTTCCGTGGCATATACCCCATACTGTTTACTAGTTTTATTTGTCCTAGATTTGCTTGCAAAGATATTGCATGCACTGATTTTCATTGGCTAGTTAACAACCAATCACAACTGACAGCGTTTTGGATATTGTATGCGATTAACGGCCCAAACGGCAGAGAGCTAAATTTAGCGCATTTGTGTGACCATGTTGATAAGTGAGTGACTTTAACGACATCGACGATGTCCTCACATTGATCATCTCAGCAGTTTAACGAGATCCAACTGCTCACTGCGTGTGTGCGCGCGTGCGGTTAGTGTGTGGCAATGTGTGAGCGGTGACGGGTAAACGAACGCTGCTGCCATCAGTTAGGGCGGGCGAGCAGAATACAGCAAGTGGCGGTGATTGTGGTTTACTGTGCCTTTGAGTGTGTGTGCGTAGTAGCACTTCTCATCAAGGAGATCTGGCCGCCTCTCCTTCTCATGGAAGGAAACGCAAAGTGTTGCACAAACACTTGAAAGAAAAAAGAAAATACACTGGTGCCTTGAGATACACGGGGTAAGCTGAGTTTTTTTTACATACGAGCGCCGCGTGGTGGAGATTTATTGCCACACTTGAAGTTGGCTCAAAAAGTAACACTAAAAGAGAATTTGCATGATGTTTATATAAAGTCTGTTTAGCTTGACGCTAAGCAACAATCCAAATTTGCATGGACGGGCTAATGACTATATGGACAGTCACATGCAGGATCAATTCCATGCCAAATCAGACAAGCTTAACCAAGCAGATATGGATTTGGATGAAGCTTGCTGTCTCTCAAATTTGAGGTCAATCGAGACGGGTGTTTGGGAGTTGAATTTTTTTCAGCAAAAGGAGGCGTGGCCGCATCTCTTTAATTCCAGAAATCTCAGGACCTACTGGGGTAAGCTTCACAAGATAGAAATTCAACAAAGATTCTAAATCTGCAATCCTTTAGAAGATTGGTTCATATTTTAGTAACGTTTTGACCATTTGTTTTAGTTAATTTTGAAATTGACACTGGATCATGTGACTTCATTTTTCATTAAATGTTCTCTCAAGACTATAGGGCTGGGTTTAAATAATCGCTATCGAATTGATTTTCCTTTTTGAGCCTGATATTGATTCATAAAACCATGAATCAATTATTTTTATATCTCTTTTTCACAAACATTCACAAGAAAATATAATTTTAACAGACAATTTTTTTGTAACTTATTTTTTTTTATTTACTGTTCACATGAATTTAAAAGTATTTTCTTACATTTATGACTTGTTGCACTTTAAGACAATTCAGAATCTTTTTAATTTATATAGACAATTATTGAATTAGAATTATTAATAATTTCATCTCATCCTTGTTTATGTCAATGTTTCTGTAACACAGAAATTATTGGACCACGTGTTCAACTAAGTCATTTAACCAGTTACTGCCGCAGCAAAATTTAATTTGGAATTTAATGTATGTGGAGTTTTTTTTTAAAATATCATGTTCTTGATATTTAAGAAGAATTAATCAATATCGGATTGAAGTGAAGCGAATTGAATCGGGAAAAATCGACTTGAACTGAACTCTTGTGAATCAAAATCGAATCGATTCAGGAAATTTAAATCGATACCCAGCCCTCGTAAAAACAGGTTCAAGTTTCAGTTTCCTTGCTGTTGCCTCTGAGTGTGACTGTGCGTTTCCCTGCCACATCATAGATAGGTTTTGACTCATTATTAATTTAATTTCATGTTCTCTGTTGCACATAAACTTAACTAGATGTGGTAGTAATAATATAAAAATGCACTTTCGTCTTGCAAACTTTGGTTTGGAAAAATATGTTTTTGTGTATTCAAAATGTGATACTGTGACTAAAAATTTATTTGAGATTTGCCAACCGTTACTTTCTTTAACACGTGTATTTTCTTTAAAATGTTGTACCTTCTTTTTTTTTAAAGGTATATTTGTTTAAGGTGCACATGGAGTAAAACAAACAAACAAAGAAAAGCAGACTGCTTATGTACGGTGGAGATACCTCGCCGTCGCCTCTGTGACTGTGCGTTTCCCTTGCCACATTACAGAATAAAAAAATAAATAAAATACAAAAAAAAAAAAAAAAAAAAAAAAAGCAAGTGTCTGTCCTGACTCCTGCCTGAGTGTTCGCCTCCTTGAGTGCTTACATCCATCTTAAGTCTGCGAGAGTTAGTTATTAAAATTCAACTGACTCCTTAGGAAATCTCACAGCACGAAGTTTGTCGGTGGCAGTTGACTTTTGTGATATTCTCAGCCACAAGAGGTCCCCATTGGCCGCCAGAACACACGCGTGCATTCACAGCCTTGGGAATCAACCGTTTTTTGGTGCTAATGTTTTGATATGCCATTTGCTAGAGGTCTGCCTCAAGGATATGGACTAAAGGCTCGGCTTGGCTTTTCTCACGTCCCCTGTTAGCATTCAGACGCAGCAAAGAACGGTGGTCACGCAGGTCACCAAATGGCCACTTGGTGTCGCCAGAGGTCATCCCAGCACGAATCCCATACTGAACTGTCATCTCCTTGTGGACCCGACCACACTGGAACCACAAGGTCAACACACACACACAAACACGCAATGCATCAGCTCCTTATGAGTTTAGAGCTTTATTGGACAATTTGGTCAGTATTCCGAGAATGTTGCCACAGCTCTGGGTTGTCTTTGCCAGGGGAACGAAGCATGGACTAAATGATAACATAAACGCTATGACGTACACTGCTCATTGTGATGTCATCATCTATCTTTTCATGAGGTTGTTGGCTTTCTGGTTGGCGGTGTCAATGCGCGTCACGTTCAGGATGGCCTAAACAAGGCAGTAAACAAGCAAACGTGAGTCAGTCACATCAACCGAGTCTCTTCTCTCATCATCATTCTCATGAAATGAATGGAAATGCTGTAAATCGCCCCCCCCCCCCCCCGCCCCCCAACCCAACAAAAACAACAGCAAAATGTAATGTGTTTTCTAAAGAGACTAATATTACACTACTCTGAGGAGGAGCTGATATTCTCCTTTATGGCAGACGCAACAGATTTTGTGTTGAGTCAAATGAAGACGTTTGAAAAGCAAAATCAACATTTTCTGACTTGTTCCAGACCAAATCACTTTTAGTTTGTGTAATTAATTTGGAATCATGTTTTGAATAAAGGCATGAAGATTGAAAATGCTTTCATTGAATGAAAGAAAGGCGAGAAGGCAGCCTTGCGGCGGCTGTTCCTCACCTTTCCCTGAATGCGTTGGATCTGCACGTTCTGCGAGTCGATCTCGTTGCCCATGTCCAGCGCCATGCACCTCAGGTTGCCCACGATGCTGCCCACGTGCGCCAGGTTGTCGTTCATCTCGTCCTCGCGGGCGTCCTGCGTCACCCTTGAGACAAAAGACAGACGGCCAGCCTTCGTTTGCGCAGCTGCCGGCTCAGCAAACACTTTTGTCAACTACCTTCGGATGTATCCTCCGCTCATAATCATCTGCTCGCGCTCGTCCACCACGCGAGACGACGGCGGCTGATTGGACACCACTCCGTCCGGTCCCGAGCCGCCGCCCCAAAGAGCCTTGTAGGCCCCGCTTTCTTCCAAGGCCTTCAGTCTGTTGGAGAGGACGTTCGCGCCTCATTAGCTGCCTCCATATCGCAGACCCACACAAGACCAAGACTGGAAAATCTCCTTTAAAAACTGTGGATGTTTAATGCCAAATTTTTCAGACTGATACTAGTACAAGTACTCAACTTGTGAGCAGTCACCGATACTACATAGCGATGCCACTAGTACTTACGATACATGAAGGTTCCCCACAATGACAGATGATTTTAAAGAAATATATTCCAGTCCAGTATTTTCCCTTCAATTTGCATGAAACGAATGTCAATTTTCTACGCTTCTCATTTTTCATTTCTAGTTCCAAAGATCCCAAGAGGACTGTTAAAAACTGAAAAGCACTTGATGCATCTGCGGCGTGAGGCAGAACGTCGTGGCACATCTGCATCCTAAATCATCCAATCACAAATCTAATAGCGGTTGCATTTTCAAATAAAGTGAGTAGCCTAATAGAAGTCACAAAATAATTAAATTTTTGGCCAAAAAAAAATATATATTTACAGTGTAACTGAAATGAACAAACGGTTAATGTCGGTGTAGGGTTGGCGCATGTTGTTAAAATTAAGGCAGAAGTTCCACCGATGTACTTTGAATGCAGAATTAGGTCTCATGTCCACATGTTGAACTTTTGCCAATCAAGTAAATAAAGCGCAAAAGAGTCAATTGTAGAAATGATCGGAACACATTTGTAGCAAATTCATCTTTTCAACCAGAATGCGACCACTTTGATTTATTTATTTATTTTTTAACAAAAAAAGACATTTTCCCTGGATGGGTATGTCAAAATCAATGAATTAGAAAAGTAACAGATTATTAAAAAAAAAAAATCATTTGAATCAGCATTTCCCCTTGTTAAATGAATACTTGACTAATTGAGCAATTTTCAGCAGTGAAAATGTAAAATTTGGTCCAGAATGAATTTGATAACATTATTTTTCATGGACAATGAATACCTTTCAAAAGTATTTTTTTTCTAGTTGCTGTCGACTGATGATGACATCACCTGTGCTGAGGAAGTAGGTAACGGCCATCATGGCTTACCTGTTTTCTGGGTTTGGTCAATAAACTGAGCCATGATTGGTCGTTACCTACTTCCTCAGCACAGGTGATGTCATCATCAGTCGACAGCAAGTAGAAAAAAAAATACTTTTTAAATTTATTAATTTTACATGAAAAAAAATGGTTACCACATTAATTATCGACAATTAGTCAAGTATCTACTTAATGTGGAAGATGAGTTTTTGTTGCGTTCATCTTTGTGCCCTTCAGCAATAAGAATTTTCATGTTTTTCCCCTTTTTTATTTTTATTTATGCCAGCAGAGATTCCCCTTTATCTTAGCAGATAAACAAAAAAAAACTATTGAGATGAATATGAGTGCATTCAGCGCTGCATGCGAATATTGATGACTCACATCAACTCAACTTTGACGCTCAAATGGCTCATAAACAAATTGTGGTTGTTTGTCATTATGTGTATTTCCTTGCAGGTTGCTGGCCGCCAGCTCTTGGAGTGCGGTCGGAACATGATGAGGCTAATGTACACGCACGCACGTACTTGTCACAAGCGCAGAGGCCGCAACACTTGCCCAAGTCGGTCAAGTTTTTCTCCGCTTCCTTCATGTCCGAGTTGATTTGATCCAAACCTTCTTCGATGCGCTCCAGCTGCTCTGACGGCACAAAAAAAAAAAAAAAAGACAACATCGCTCACAAGCAACTTTTTTCAACTTTGGGATTCTTTTTCTTTCTCTTTTCTTTCTCTTTCATTTGGACTTATTTTTTCAAATTCACTTGGCTTGCTTTAGTTTTTAGCAGCTTCAATGGCTTTCATTTGATTTGATTGTATGTTATAAAAAACAAAAATCAGATTTTTCTGTGCGAATGTCTGACTCAATCATCCATGAGGTCACACAAATGTGTAGAATAAAACAAAAACATTTTGATGGTGAATGTGAATACGCACATCCATGTGCAATGTACGTGAGTTCTTCTTTTACCTCCTTGTTCATCCAACATGACCAACGCTCGGATGCCGGCGTCTTTGCTCTACAACACACGCACACACACACATTGGCGTGATGTTTTGTTTGGATTACCAGTACGAGCACTCAACTCTTGACTATGCCGATACCAAGTACCAATACCACTAGTACTTTTGATATATCTGTAGGAATAATTGTAAATAATAAGTTATCAGACATTTGCTGCAGTAAAGAACTGCTTCTGCTTGCAATGAAGAATGCTTTGCTTTGCACTCACATTCACATAGCCTAGCCATATGTTATCTTATTATATATTTGCTGCAATGAAGAACTGCTTCTGTTTTCAATGGAGACTGGTTTGCTTGCAAAGAAGAATTGCTTCTGCTTGCAATGAAGAATGCTTTGCTCTGTTCCCACTCACATTCACTTAGCCTATTTGAAGATGACTCAAAAGCTGAAGAACCACAACATCTAATGCAGCAGAATGGTTCGAGCCAGTCTGCTGATGTCGCCTGTTTTCTGTTAAGAAATGATTGCAAACTTGACCACATGTACTCAGCATTCTTCTCCTCACATGCACAACACATAGACAAACAAGTACATTGTGTTGCAACTATGCCTTGCATTTGCATTTTTAGGGTTGGAACACCCATGTAACTAGGGGTGTGGAAAGGGCGTGGAAAACCAAATAAATAGAGAGGGTAAGAAGAGGAATCTTCAGAGAGTGCATTGTATCAGTCTGTTCCTCTCCTCTCTCCTCGTAAGCCCTGAACTGAGTGTCTTCTTTTTGTGCCGTGTTTAATATATGTCAAACAGGTAACCCTGACAATAACATTTTGGGGGGGAACAATGAGAGAACACTTTAAAGAAAACCCTATGCAGTATTTTTTCCTTCCAATGGCATGAAATGAATGGAAGGTTGATTCCATAAAATGGCCATACTTGGTATCAGCCCGATACGATACCTGGTATCGGTACCTGCCCATCCCTAATGTTGTGTTCAAATGAATGAAGAGAGTCGTGGGTGTGTGTGCGCGCGTGTACCTCCTCCACCAGCTGCATCATCCTGCGCGTGCTCTCCAGAGACTGCAACAAACACACAGATAAACACACACATCATCAATGCCATTCAAAGGAAAAAAAAAAAGGAAGGAAGCTGATGTTTGTGATCATCTTGTGTGTAAAAGTGTGAATGTTTGCGTGAGTGTAGATGTGTGTGTGCGTATGTGTGTGTGTGCAACTGTGCATGTCCTCCACGCATGCTGCTGTCTCCATGACAACCAGGTGAGCCAGGTGTTCGGCACCCACATGGTTTGGGAGTGTGCGCTTGAGTTTGTGCACGTCTTATGATGAATGACCTCCACACAAACACAATGAGATGTGTTCAATACAAACAGATGATTGGTCGCTCTCACCTCATCTGTCACCTGATTGGCCCTTCTTTGAAGTTCCTCCCGCTCACTCAGGATGGATGGCTCGGACGCCATGCTGTGTGTGTGCGCGTGTGTGTTCAGTGGCAGGCGCTTAGATGAGCACAAAGCATCAGGTGGTTTTGTCACCTGCTGAGCACAATGACATCATCATCATCATCATCGTCATCTATACTATTATTTGTAAATTTTCCCTTTCGGACATATTATGACAAGATTTCACCAATCACATCAGTGGCAAAATCAACAACATCCGAAAGAAACGCTGATGGGCTTCAACCCACTTATCAAGCTAACACACTCAAAGGCACTTATATATATATATATATATATATATATATATGTAGTCTCACTAACTACTACTACTACTACTCGCCCAACGCTACTTCATATAAACGTGCGTATCATACAATTACAATTTAGTCGTTTTGAAAGTGGACTTGCTAATGAGTTGTTAGCATTAGCTCAATAACGACATGACGTCAACTTTACGTGCACGTGCAAGATAATTCTTCAGCAACAGCTTTCTTCCATCCATCCATTTTCTTGACCGCTAATTCCTCACAAAGGTCGCGGGGAACAGGTTTCTTGAGTTTAAAAAAAATCTTCAGCAACATGTTGCGATGGTTACCGTGTATGGACATTAATTTTGTCAACACGCACACACATCTGCACACGATGGGAGAGTGGACGTGTGTCTTACCTGTCATGAGTTCATGTTGGAAATGTATGGCAAAGATCTTTGTCAGGCTGACACTCCATCCCTCCCTCAGGACACGCCCATTCGCTTCCCACGGACTCCTCCTCCCTCCGACAACAATCTCAAGTAACGTCAATCATTGGCCGCCCGTGGCGTCATACTTGTAAGTACTGTGCAAAGTAATGACAGTAGTGTAATTAGGGGAGTAGCAACTTGACGGTAACTGGCGTACAGAATAACAGTTAAAAAGTGCAGTATATATTGTTTACGTATTTATGGTAAAGTGGAATATGTCTGGAAAGTAACTACAGTTAAAAGTAACTATTGTTGAATGTAACTACTTTGGAAAGTAACTGTGAAACGCAACCACTGTAGAAGTTTAAAAAAATAACTGTAAATTGCAAAAGTAACTATTAGAGTAATAAGGGTAAAAACGAACAATGATTAAAAAAAATAAATTAAAAAACGTGCAAGTAAAAACTTAAAAACAAAAATGTTTGTAGAATGGCCATAACTGGTAAACGGTAATTTGTGGAAAGTAGTTATGGTAAAAAGTAACACGTCTGGAAAGTAATGAGAGAAAAAACAAGTATTGTGCAATTTAACAACGGTATGAAGTACTTATAAAGAAATTATTAAATAGTAACCAGTGTACACCAAGTAGTAGTTTGGTAAAAATGTAAAAAAGCATATAGTAAAAAGTGGAAAGTTAATAAGGTACAAAAGTATCTAGCGTGTAAAGTGGGAAAAATAACTACAGTTCAAAGTAACTGTAGTATGTAACTTGTGCAACAAAAGTAACTGAAAAAATAGCATCAATTGCGTGAATGGTTCTAAATAGCTGGGAGAGGCTGTGAAAGCAATAGATTAATTTGTACTCACAATTGTTACTGACATACACAAAACACGCGCTAATTTTTCTGAGTTGTTTTTTTATTGTTAGAAAGAAAAGCGTTTATGTTGTGGCGCCACCATCTGGCAGCATCAGGAACTTCACGCAACAGCTCAGCCTTTTTGTTTTTGTTTTGTGCTCTTTGGTCCCGCCGGCATGACGACAACGCCGAAGTTTCAGGAGTACATGGTCAGTTGAAGCCACTGGATGCCAAAAACAAAACATATCAGACACACGCATGTGCACGCGCAGTTGCGTCCACAAGTTTGTACCTCTTTGATATCCAAGCTAATGGAGCCGCTGTTTCCTTTATCCAGAGTCTTGAAGGCTCCTGAGGGCGCAAACACAAACAGTGAGTGACTGAATGTGTGTGCGTGTGTACGAGGATGGACGAGAAGTTAGTGCGTGCGTGCGTGCGTGTAGAGACTCACTGCACATGGCGTCCAGTCGGACCAGGCAGCCGACGAAGTTGTCAAAGTCCATGTCTCCGTGCTCGTCGCTATAGCGACGGATGATCATCTTGTACAGCTGATCGTTGAGAGGAAAGCCTGCATGCGGCACACACACAAACGCGAACACGCATGAGCGGCCGGCGGAAGTGGGCGAGCGGGCAGCCGGTGCTCGTACGTACCTGCCGCCTTGAAGGCGTGCGAGAGCTCTTTACTGCAGATGACTCCTGACTTGTCCTTGTCGTGAGACACGTAAATTCCCTGACAGAAACACAAACATTATTTGCTTGCCAAAACACAAACAAAAGTCAACAAAATCATCAGGAAAAAACCCAAAATGAAAAACCTAACTGATACTATGTTTTTACGTTTACAGAACTATTCAAAATGTATTATTTCATGATGAAATTATTTATTAATTTATTGTTTGTATTATTTATTTTTTTAATGAAATCTTTTAGAAGGCTACTTTCAAATTAATATTATGCAGTGCACTAATTGTCCTTCAAAGTCTGGGGATTCTTCCTGTGTTTGATTTGTGGGTAGTTAAAATATTTTTCTTTTTAGTATTTTTTTTTTTTATTCCATAATAAATACAAAGATGTTCGTTAATATTCTGCACACAAGAAATACACAAAAGTTAAAAAGAAAAAAAGAAACAAAAGCTGCTTTAAAATGAATTAAAAGTAAATTAAAAAAAGTAAACAAAATAAAAGCTAACTAATGAAATGACCCTGTTGCGGACAATTGATTGGTCGCCAGTGTGTTTCAGGGCATATGCAAGTAAAGTGACTGGTCTCTAGCCAGTGTCAGGGCACAGAGCGACTGCATATGCTAATGTTAGTTAGCCCATCTATGGCGTTTGGCATTACATGTTAGCATTGAGCTAGCAGACTGTTTCCTCCAGTTTGTGGTTCAGTTCGGTGTATTTTGTATTTCAAGGAACAAAAGTTGAATTGTTGATTTTGTTGTGGTCAACTTGAAGTGGGCATGACGATGTGTTGCTCAAGTGGCAAGTGAGGGACGAACAAGACAAGGGACAACAAAACCTTCCCGTGGCGGAGGTCACGACCTTTCCAGGTGGCTCACCTGCCATTTCTTGATGTTGTTCCACATATATTTGAACTCGTGGAAGCCCAGCTTGCCCGTGCTGTCACTCTGCAGGCGCCGCCGTTAAAGACAAACACAACATTTACAACATTGGCCACTTTTGTCGTCGAAGGAAGGAAGGATACGTCCATGACGGCCACCATGCTCCTGCACGACTCGATGCTGAAGCCGTCCGTCTTCAAATTACCATCTGACACAAAACATTAACACATCATCACATCAACTTTTTTCATACCATAGCACATTAGCATGTGCTAGTTAGCTTCTCCCGTGTTAGGACATTAACCCAACCAGTTATCCTCATGTGCTCGCATAGCAGGTGTATCCTCGTATGTGCGTGCATGCATGCTTGACTCACGCTTGGTGAGAACTTGGTTGAGGATGTTCATCAACTCTTTGGGGTTCACCTCCATGTCCTGAACAACACAAACATTATACACTTTTTTGTATTTACACATAAAACTGTACACAAAAAACTACACACAGACACTGCATGAAGTACATACACACTCTAACGCAAACACACACACGCCCTCGCTTGCTTGTTTTCACTCGTATGATCCTCATATGTCACATATCTGACACATTTCACACGCCCCTTGTGACACACCCTGTTGTCTTTGGTGGCCCAACAAACATACACGCACACAGACTTTTTTTTCTTTTTGTGTCCTGAGGTTGGAGCAACATTTCTCATACCGATGACTTGTTGCTGTTGTTTGTTTTTTCAATAATTTTTTTTTTTTCCCCCCAATAACTTGTCACGGCAAAATGTGAAACCGCACAGAAGTTTTTTTTTTCCCCCTTTCCGTAGTTGTCAGTGCGACACCCAGTGGACAAAACTGGCAATAACAGTTCCTCCTCCCTCATGGTCGGTCCGGTTGCGCCGCACTTCTACTGATGAATTCCTGTCCTGTGTGCAAGTGCGTGTGCGCGTGCGCAACAAGAAGAAGCAGACGAACCGGCGGAACGTGACAGAATGACAGACGGATGCGTGATAGACGAACAACTAACAAGTTGACACCAAAACATGTCGAACAACATGATGACCTCATCACCCACAATGCAAAAATAAATAAATAAATAAATAGTCTTATTCATTTTTAAACATACTGCCAGTATAATGTAGGCCAAACGCTTAAAAAAATAAATAAATAGCTCGCATGGCATTATGGGAGGAAATGCTAACGTTTTAGCATTTAGCCCTTAAGTACAAATTTAACATATGTTACGAATAAGTTTAAACATATTTGCCAGTCAAAAATTTTGACTCCACAATGGCACTTCCATGCTTAAATAGGACATTTTACTGTTTAAAAATAAAAAGAAAGAAAAATCGCTATGGCAACAGGATATAGGCCATGAGAAATGAAATAACCAAATCCAAAATAAATGATTAAAAAAATATATGGAAAGTTATCAGACTATAACATAACATGAAATGAAAATTGAGCAAAAGGAGAAGTTTTGGTTTGTCGGCTGCCGCGCTGGCTGGCGTGTGAACGCGCTTTTGAAGTGGCGTGCTTGGATGACTCACGTCTCCCGCCAGCTTCTTGAAGGCTCGGCGAAACGCTTTCTCCTCGTCGTTCTCGTGAGCCTCCTCGAACGCCAGAGGTCTCCGGGGAGGAGGCTGAAACACACACAAATCAGGCTGTGTTAGGCTAACCCACACTTCCTGGATGTTGTGAGAGCACGCAAGTTAAAATGTCTAGTATGTTCTCCCCTACGGTATAAGGTACAAAATAGGGTGGTGCTTTGAGATACGAGTTGAATGTGTCGCATGAGCGTTCTCAAAAAAAACAAAAAATTCAATGAGGAAAATAGCACTTCAGTGGAAGTGGAATACAATTTTGTCACAGAGACTGGACATTGAGCTGCTCATTCTGATGTGACCACCTGGCAGTATAGGAGAAACAGACATACCATTCACCAAGACACTCTGCTCCTCTCAACTCATCAGGAGAGTACCAATATTCTTGGCGGATGATAAAGAATACATGACTGAGGACTGTTTTATTTTCTGTCTACATTTGTTCCTGCACCATTTGTGTTCACTCTGCTACTCCTGCACGGAACAGTGACAAATATATGGAAGAGGATCAGGGCCAGTGAAGAGAGAAAAAAAAAAAAAGGTTTGGCAGGATTCTGACTTTATTCTCAGAATTCTGACTTTAAAGTGAGTATTCTGAGAATAAAGTGACTTTAAAGTCAGAATTCTAGTCAGAATTCAGAGAATGCCAGAATTCTGAGAATAAAGTGAGAATTTCCACTGTAAATTGAGAATCCTGAGAATAAAGTGAGAATCCTGCCAAACTTTTTTTTTCTCTCTTCACTGGCCCTAATCCTCTTCCTTACAAATATATATGATTAAATTTGTTTTTTGTTTTTTTAGCTACTTAATATGATTTTGGCTGCTGAACATCAGCATCAGCACTTCAGGGTTGTAAGATGTCACACACCACTGGTAGCTCTTCATTGACTTTCTTGTAGCATTCAACCTTTTGTTTTCTTCCAAAACTTTTATTTTCTGAAATAAATCTTTGTAGCAGGTCTCGCACATCGGTGAATTTCTTGCGCGCAAAAAAAAAAAAAATAAATAAATAAAAAAAAAAAAAAAACTTTTTATCTTAAGAGCACCATGGAGTTAACATTTAGAATTGAAGATGTGATTAGATGCATACAGACACTCGAAATGCACGCACGCGCGCACTTACTGGTTCTGACGGTACAAACATGGCAGGATCGATGTTGCTGCAGGAGCCGACAGGAAGAAGGCGGGCGTTAAGCGTAACTATGAACACAATGGCGGCTAACAAGCCAACAGAACCGGTCCGACTGGATTCTTACCTGACCACTTTCAGGATCCCACCGATGAAGTGCTTCATAAAAGACATTTTCTAAAATTAAAACAAAAAAAAAGAACAGGAATTTTATTGTATTGACAACATATTATTTTATTCATCTGGACAATGCTATTTTATTTTTACGCTACTTTGTGTGCTTACAAACAGGCTTCCATTTGACATGGTGATTATTTCATTAATCCATACATCTGTTGATGATTTTTGTCATTTAATGGATGAATCGTATTAAAAAACAAGTTGCATCCCTTCCTTCCAAAACAGGACGTGATCTCAATTACGGTGCACAAACAAAAACAATTTATTCAGTTCCCTGCTTGGTCTATGACATCTGTCCAGAAATCGGCAAAAAATGTCGATCATCAAGTCAAATCAGATGTTTGCAAATAAATGTTTTATTTTGAAAAACACACAAATGAGAATCAGTCTGCTTTCAAGTATGAAGTGGGTGAAATTTTACTGTTGAAGTACTTAAGAGTTGGACAAGTTCTCGAGACATTTCATCTATATTCAAAATAGTTGTCAATTAATTGTTGAACCAATAGTATTCAGTAGGTTTTATGACACGTTGTTGACACTATACTTCCGAATGTTTCTTCTTACATCTTAAATTGAGAAGTTTAATTATCACAATTAACATGTTGCTACATATTCATGTAGCTATTCAAAAGATATCGCATCATCCATGTGTTGCCCATTTACTGTTGAGAGGCTGGAATGATTAACAATTAGAGATAAACAATTTTACATTTCAACAATGTCATTTTTAACAATGATCAAAATAGTTGGTGCTTAATTGAGTGACTTCTCACTTCATTGCACGTTTTTCTTTGGGTAAACATTTGTTTATTTATACTGTTGAGAATCCGAATGTCTTGAATCTTTAACACACACACAATCGGTACAAGAATGACACGTAGTTCGGGGAGCCTATTTGATAAAAATATTATGAATAACCCTATTTTAAAAATAAAACATTTTGTGAATCACTTGCTGTTGATATTTTTAACAAATGTGGTGGGGGGGGAGGGGGCTTCACACCGAAAAGTTGAACCCACCCACCATCGCCACTCGCGATCGACGCCCTTGCTTATTACCACAACATTAGAAATCTAGAATAATATACAAACACAATGCAAGTCAAGTCACTGACGTTTATTTATTCTTTCTTTCTTTTTTTTATATTATGATTATGTTTTGAATCTGCGCTGACAATAGCATCATGTTTTCGTCTCGCTTGATGCTGACTGGAACTTTCCACAGGTGGAGACGGGAAGAAGACGCCCGGCCACAGGGTCGAGTTCCACTCCGTGTACACAAACACTCATGCACGCGCACGCACGCACGCGTGAAGGGAAAACAAAAGTAGGAAAGTTGTGCGTGTGTGTTGCTTACCGGGTTGAGTCGAGGCGAGCAGCAGGCAGAAGGTCCAAAGCGTCTGGCAAAAACCAAGTGAGTCCACAAGGAGAGCGACCCAAGTTCCTTTTCAATGCATCATCAACACGCCCAGAGGCGCGTGCACGAGACAAGGTGCGGCCTCTGCATCCCCAGGTCCTAGCGCTCACCCTTCCAGTCTTCACCACGTCTGAGCAGGCCCAATCTCGAGTAGGCACGAGGAGACTGAAGACACAGACGCACGCACACACGCACACCACAGTGACGTTCCGACTCTCCTCGTGCACCCGCGCCGACATGGCGACATGGATGGCGGTTCCGGTTCGTCAAAGGCCCGTGTGTTTTGCGCCGCCCAGTGGGCCAAATCCGCTCTGAAGTGGGAAAGAATCACTGCCCGCCCTGTAGGGGCCGCCACAGACAACTACAACAATACTTAACGTTTCATCGAAAATCCAAACGGAAATATTGTCACAATGGTAGTCAGAGGCCTGATCGAACGTCTAAATAATAATTCGTTAATGCATGTAACAACGCATTCAACGTCGTTTCGTTCAAACTTCCAGGTTAATTTAAATTAAGGTTGGTCAGTCTTTGTTATTTTATTTCTTATTTTTTAAATTAATGTATTAATCGTTTTATTTGTAATTATTCATTTAGTCTATTTAAAAAAAAAATTGATTAAATTTTTATTTTATGACATTTTGTTATTTTAAATTAATATTGATTTTTTTTGTGACTGTTTGTTATTTTTCTATTTGTAATTATTATTCCCTCCCGCTCCCCGAAAAATACATGTATTGTTTTATTATTTTGTTTGGAATTATTCATGTTGTGACAACAATTAGATTACGGTATATAATACTAACATTTTCCCCCATATCGATAGTAGATATGAATATTGATAAATATTGCTAATGTGTTAATAATGAAATAGAAAAAAACATTAACATTAACAGAAAAGTTAATGTTCCTTTTTTCGTTTTGGGTTTGGATTTGTCGATGTTTTGTTTTGAAATCGCAAGTTACTGTACTGTAACAAATTTTGTTTGTTTGGCGGCGACAGCTATTTATTTATTTATTTTTTAATTAACCAAATTTAATAATACAAGTATACAAAAAAAACAACGTATACAATGTTAAACAATGAATACACAGTGTGAATATACAGTGCTATACAGAAGTCAAGCATTTGATATACAGAAGTCACATACATTCAAAAGGTTTATAAGTAGTACAAATGCTGATTGTTTTTTAAAGCCTTTTTGTTCAGTGAGCTACTAATCAATTTTATATAAGTTAAAGTATTATTATGGAAGTGTTTAAAGCTAGGTTTTTGGTTGCTGTATTTGCATTTGTGGAGATAGAATTTAGCTAAGATGATCAACACGTTTATTATAAAATATGCATCCTTGGTTTGTTTTCTATCATAAAATAAAACATTCTCCCATTTTACACTAAAATCCTTATGTAACTGTGAAGCAATAAATCCACAAAAGTCCTTCCAAAAGGTTCTAGAATATAAGCAGATCCAAAAAAGATTTCTGGCGGCGACAGCTAATGGCGTCACTGCTGTTTCTCTGTGACGTATGCGGAAGCAGGAAGTGGCGGGCTCCAACGAGTCGGACGACTTTTCGAGCTCGTTGCTGTGATGGCGTCTTCCGCGGGTCTTGAGCGGACCTGGTCGGCGCTATGGACAAGGACGGTCCTCCTCCTGCTGCTGCTGTCCGGACTCCACAGACCGAGTTTCGCAGTTTCGGAACCGGGAAAATGGATCCTGAACGTGGACAGCGTAAGTTTGCCGTTTACGTCAGCGACGTAGCTGCACACACGCGCTCATTCGGTTTAAAAGACACTTTCGTGCGTTTTGACTCTCACCGTGGAACTACTTTAATAGAAGGAACTTCACTTTCAGAAGTGCGGTCACATCAAATTTATCTTTATATGTGTGTTTTTTCCAGGAGACTTTGAAGAACAACGACATTCTCATCTTTGCTAAAACTCTCTTCAACAACAGCGTCGTCCATCTTAAATGTACGCATGCGCGAGCACGCCTCTCGTCGCACCGTAGTCCACTTGATTTCCATATTGTGTGTTTGTTTGTGTTTGCGGGTCATCGTGCGTGCCAGTGGTGTGCAACTCATCTTCCCCAGTGCACTTGAACGTGTCGTGGTACCTGAGGAGCTCTCACTGCTACGATGAAGTCTTCAGTCTGGATGTAAAGACACACATTCTTGTTGCATGTGTCTGTCGTGTGTATGCGTGCCCTGGCCTCATGTGTGTCCTTGTCTTTCCATTCGTCCAACCATCCAGACGACGAACGCAAGAATGTACTTCGGATCATCCGAGGTAAAGCCGGGAGGAGGAAGCGGATTCTATGTCTTCCATCAGTACCCGCTCATCTCCTGCCAGCCGCATGACCCCAACATAGTGAGACACACACACATAGACTAGAGATAGACCGATATGCTTTTTTCAGGGCCGATACCGATTCCGATTATCGGTAGTCAAGGAGGCAGATAACCGATATTTGAAGCCGATATTCATTTGCAGTAAAAGTTAAAATGTTGGCACCAAATTTTTGAATAATGCAAACCCTAACCGTTCTTTACAAGGGATTCTCACACTGCACTTTTCATTTTACATCCTTCTATCTGCAATAAGACGTTGGTGGCGGGGGGAGTTAAATGTGGGGGCCAATGTGACATTATCTTTTATAGCATTTGGGATACTTGTAGTTTTATTCTATAAATGTTATATTTTTATATTTTGAAGTAATCGGAGGAACCCTGTCATTCAAAATGTGCATCAGCTGTGGCATTACTTATTACTACAGCAAAAAAAAATAAAAAAAATTCCATGAGAAAAACTATTCATCCCTGAACACCATACAGTTCTTGTAGACCTTATTATGATTATTGTTATTGTTACCATATAGACAGTTTTGATAAGCTGAAGATCTTAAATCGAGAACAGCAATATCATGCTACTCCTCTCTACAAGAGAACTGTCAAAAGACACTTCATCATGTAGTTTACTGCCACTTAGGATGCCCCAATCAACGCAGAAAAAGGTCGAGTAAAATAACTTGGTTATAATAATAGTAAGAATAACTTGGTTAAACAGACATTGTTGCGGTGGACCGCTGCCACTTTCTGCTGTTTAATGTGTTTTACACTTATAGACACGTGTGTGTATATGGACACACTATTCTCTCACTACTGTACTGTACTGTATCACTTAATGGCACAGATGTACTTGTCTAAATAATAACTGGGCTGCAACATTGCTAATTCACATTAACAAGCACTATCTTAGCTGTCCACATGAATAGTTACTAACACACGAGAAAGTTATACAACACACCAAACATGAGCTCATTATTCAAAGTATGAGGCACGTAACGAAATTACATCACTGAACATTAATTGCAGCCGACTACGGCCGTAGATGTTACATATTAGTGGCATCCATTGAGAGGATAATGTCCCAAATGACGGCAGACATGACGTGAAAAGAGAGACAAAACGAGCAAATAAGCACACTATACTTTAGTGCACTTCTCTACTAATGCCTAACATACGGAAGAGAACACGTTCGTGTAGTTAAACGGTGTTTGAGACACTTAATTTGTTACGGAGCGGACTTTAACGAGGTGCACAACGAGCTGTCAATCAAATCGACGTCAAAGCTTAAGGCACACAATGGCAAACCAGTGCGACAAATAAACACAATATAAAGTAACTAAACGCTATTTAGTGTCACTGTGGCATCTCACTGCATAATAACCGTTATGCAACAAGTAGTGGACGTGACCCAGAATGCAATGTGTGCGTCACGAGAGGTAAATATAATGACGTTACTCTACTCTTAACATGGAACTAGACAATATAATAATGACAACTGTTAATATTTGGAACCTTTCTAACAAACATTGTTTACTTAATTAAGTGAAAATGTGTGTGATTCCCTCCCCGAGTAGTTCAAGTAGCGAATTAGCTACTGGGTGTTAGCCTACATGCTAAGCTGAACACACCACTGTTAGCTAGCGGGGATTCAATGCAAGGCAATGCAGCTCCATTCATATTGTGCATTTAATACACAACATAATTCAATGTGTTTAGCTTATCATGGTGAAAAGTTCAGCGGAGTCTCTTCTCTTTTAACTTACCTTCGAAGCATGCGTCTCGCGCTGTGGGTGCGTGTGTGACCGGCTACTGTGATACACGGCATACACTACTGATTGGTTCTGGCTCTTGCACGGCTTACCAATCAAATGCTGCTATGGGCGTTACGTTGCTGGAGTTGGACTCCATAACAGACAGAGACGCTCTGGGCTGCATTCGAAGCGAAAAGACGGAGTTTTAAATGGAACGCTTATATCGGCCGTCAGATTAATAAAATAGACCGATACCGATATGTACCAATATGTCAAATATCGGCCCCGATTATCGGCCCGGCCGATTATCGGTCTATCTCTAACATAGACTAACAGTGTGTGAGCGTGTGATAAACCAAGTGCTGTTTTTTTTTGTCCTTACAGTTTGGTCTGGATACCTTCGATGAGAAAACTCAACTGACGGAATTGCAGGTGAGAAAACAAAAGTAATGAGCTGCCCAACAACTGCCATGGAGCCTCTCTGGCTTTCTTTGCTTGGAACACAACACAATCCACTCCAATTGTTAAACGGGGATTTTGCCATTTTGGGACCGCTTTTATTTTTTCCGGAGGGTTTTCCGGCTGCGAGTGTGCAAGGCAAATGATTGATATCTCATCGCTCTCTGATTAGATAACTTTTAGTCCAACAATGGAGAAATTTGCAATAGACACGATGATTTGTTAAAGCAACTGCAAACTCCCCCTTTTGAAGGTAAAAGTTCAAATGAATAAATGATGTTCTAACTTTCTGTGATTGGCTGGCGACCAATCCAGGTTGTATCCTGCATCTCCTTTTGATGCTGACAAATGTTCACAATTTTCAGCCAAGCACAGCGAAGACCCCGGGCAGGAGGCGTAGAGTGGCGGAGCTTCCCAAACCCAAGGTGAGGATGGACGTTGTCATCTTGATGACTTACGGTGTTGTAAACACGACGTCATCTCCGCTTGAAAATTCGGGCAATAAAGTTGTGCCATGTGACCTCAGCAAAAAAGAAAAAGTACTCTCCAACAGGCCAGTTAAAAAAAAAACAAAACAAAACGTGAAACACTGCTATCTGCTGATGTCTTTGGTACTCCTTTTGGTCTGCTTTACAGATTTATGATTTCGGAAGCAATGTGAAGGTGGGGGGGTTAATCACATTTTTTGGTGAAGTGCTTTCAATGCCTTAATGTGGAAAAAGTGCAGGGTTTCAGCCAGTCATTTAAACTGCAGTCATTATTTTTAACAATCCTGACACTTCATTTTCCATGCAAGCATTTTTAACCCTCCTCGAGTAGTTGTTTTTCATAGTCCTGCATTACCATGTCCTTAATATTGGTGAAGACTTTGATAGGTTAACATCCCTACTTGACTAATTTGTGCTTCCTGTTCCTCCTCGTCCTCGTCGTCCAGTCGGCTGCAGTAAAAGCTGACAAGGACCAGAAGAAGAACAAGACGGCAGCGGCGACTTCAACAGGAAATGCCGGTGGTCCTCCGAAACAGGTCAACTCGATGTTTTCATGTCATCTTGAGATTATCTCATCGCAATTTCTCATCTCATTTTGCCTTTCTCGTCTCATATGCATAATTAAGATCTCACCTCGTCATCCTGATTTCATATCAATCTCATTTCACCTCACCTCATCTCATCAAATTTTGTCCGGATAATTTCTTTAATTTTTTTTTTTAAACGTCATTTTGTCTCATACCATCTGATTCTTTTGCCTCTTCCCATTTTCATTTGATCTTTTTCACTCAATCTACTTCGACAGTTGCCAAAGGGCTCGGACAATTGAGTACTTTGCCTTCCTTGTTGGACACTTAAATCCACATTGGATTTCAGTGTGAATTGATGAGTTCTATCAATTTTCACCGCACTTTTAACATCCCAGTCGAGATAGCGGGACCTTTGTGAACTGTACGGAACGTAAACAAATCACAGCCGAGCTGAGCTATGGCGAATCTAATCACTAAAGGCATCGGTGCCTTTAGCTAAAAAGTAGCAATACATGCGACTGTATGTTGTCACTGATCACATTTTGATGTCATTCTTCTTCCGATCCCGGTATATTATAGTAGGAAGATGGATTGAAATATATTTTTTTTAAGCTACCACAACAGATACATTTTAGCACACACACGAAACGGTATTGGTAAATCATTGGTGATACTTATTGCTTGAAATTTTTAATATTGTGCATGACTAATCCTGATTTTATCCAACTTGTTTTTCAATCTCATTCGATCTCATCCTGAACTCACCGTCACTCATGCCAATCTGATCCCATGTATTAGTTGATGTGCACGCCGGTCATGATTTTATTTTTTTTCTCCCAGGCTGCTGCACACCCTCATTTGGACGCGGTGGCCGAGAGCTGGGCGGACGGTCCGTACATGTTTCTGCTCAGTGTCCAAGAGGTCAAAGGCAAGAACGAGGAGGCCCCCTGGGACCTGCAGCGTCAGTACTCTTACTCGTTTGCTCATGTGTCGCGATAATTATGCGTTCATATGTCATTCGGTAGCCCGTCTGGATAAATTGTCATTGACATGCGTGTATGTTTACGTATGTCATCAATATTCAGTCACACTGCTTCTTTTCCTCCCCTCCCCTATCTGTGGGAGGTGGGACTCAACCACACGCACACACACCCACACACACACACACACATACACACACACACACACACACACACACACACACACACACACACACACACACACACACACACACACACACAGAATGAATATGGTTGAAGTAGAGAAAGTTAGTGTACTCAAAGTAGTTATTCAATATATTTTACTTATTGTGCTACATTTCAATGCCAGTGCTCAGCATTTTTGATAATTAATTGCCCATAAAAAGAATGTACTTGAATTATGCTCTAATATTATATAAAAGCACCTTAACGATACTATTATTGATGGTGAGGAAAATATGTCTGAGTTCTTGTGACAGGCATGCTCACCTGTGCATTTGTTGACAGTTCACGTGAGCATGAAAGGACCTCACGACTACATCTCAGCCTCGGAATGGCCGCTCATGCTGGTGAGAACACCGTTGATATTTTGTGCATGTATTTCCTGTTCCTGCGCTACATTGACTAACCCGTTGAATTTGTTCCAAGTTTGTCGCTCCGTTTACTGAATGCTGCCTTGAGATGTTGGAGACAGAACAAGAGGCTAAGCTAATGTCCATGCTTTATTGCTTTCATATGACTTAAACCCCTGCCAACATGGCCGCCATGCCACCTCTGACCCAACCCGTCAATAGGGATGTAACAATAACGGCAATATTGTGATATTGCGATATTAAAACTGCCACAATGTAACGTCGTCGTCATGTCATATCGTTACATCTCTACCCGTCTATATATGGGCCAGTCTCTGGCTGTTGATCCAACGATGCAACTTGGAGATTGCCTACAACTGTCCAGAGACAACCTGGAGTGGAGCGGACACTAGTTTCTCGTCGTTAAATCCACAAGATTTGTGTGTGTGTGTGTGTGGAAGGCGTTTCTTCTCGGGACCGATGACTCACAACTTGCGAAATTGTCCAGTTGATTAAGGGAAATTGGTCGGTCTGTTGTGCCCCCCACAGTTCTACATGGTGATGTGCATCGTGTACGTGCTGCTGGCGCTCTTGTGGCTTCTCCTGTCGGCGTGCTACTGGCGGGATCTGCTGAGGATTCAGTTCTGGATCGGAGGCGTCATCTTCCTGGGAATGCTGGAGAAAGCCGTTTACTACGCAGAGTTTCAGAGCATCCGATATGACGGCATGTCCGGTAAGTGCGCGCCCGTTTACCCGCCACGCTGGCCTGGCGTGTTGCACCGCGGCACATGCCAACGGGTCATACGCGCAAACATGTCATGTTCCAACACGGCGCTGACCTTTTGTGGTCGTTGTTTGCCCTTAAAGTCCGCGGGGCGACGGTATTCGCTGAGGTCCTGTCGGCTGTCAAGAGGACGCTGGCCCGCGTGTTGGTCATCATCGCCAGCCTGGGATACGGCATCGTCAAGTGAGTGTGTCCGTGTGGGTGACGTGTCCTTCTCATGATGGCGTGTGCCGCGCCATTAACGCGATGGTGCGCATGGTGTCCGTCAGGCCCAGGTTGGGCGCGTTGCTTCACCGAGTGGTTGGCGTCGGCCTGCTCTACCTCATGTTCTCCGTGGTGGAGGGCGTCCTACGAGTCAACGCCGTAAGTTGCGAACTACGCGAGCACGCGACTTCGCCGCGAAGTTGTGATGTCATAACGAGCACGTGTGTCTCCCTTTCAGGATCGAGGCAACAACGCCAGCAGTATTCTTCTGTGTGACGTTGTGCTCGCTTTCACCGACTCCTGCGTGATCTGGTGGATATCCTTTGTGGCCTCCAGGGGGCGCCAAAATGTTGTTCTGCCACCTTCCCATATATTCACACTGCACTCAATTTTGTTTTCTATTGTTTTTTTGCTATCCATGTATCTGATTTTTTTTTAATGTAGTCTAAGCAGTACAATTCCGATTTCTTTTGCCGGCCACATGGAATGACATGGCGGGCCAATTGTGGCCCCTGGGCCCAAGTTTTGACACCTGTGCCGCCTTCTTGGAAGGATTCAAGCTTGACATCCCAAGTTCTTTTCTTCCCTTTTGTTGTCTCCTTGACTGCGTTTTGTGCTGGCACATTTTTGTCAGTCTGGCTCAGACCATGAAGCTGCTCCGACTACGCCGCAACCTGGTGAAGCTTTCGCTCTACAGACACTTCACCAACACGCTCATCTTCGCCGTCATCGGTACTCACGTCTGTGTGTGTGCGTGCGTGTGTTTTTGTGGATGTTATTGTGAATGGGATTTGTGTGTAATTGTCTTTTGTGTATATCTGTGTAATCGTGAGGATGTAATTGTGTGTGTGTGTATGTAGTTGCATGTGTTAGACAGAGCTGTGCTTTCAACATTTGTAATTGTGTGTGTTGTAGCATCAGTCATCTTCATCCTTTGGACCACAAAGACCTTCAAGATGGCCAAATGTCAGTCTGTAAGTGTTGACCACTCAGGTGTGCATTTCTTTCCATAGCCCAAAAATGAAATGCGTGTACATGCGTGTGCGTGCAGGACTGGCGCGAGCTTTGGATTGATGATGCTTTCTGGCGTTTCCTGTTCTCCGCCATCCTGTTGGTCATCATGTTCCTATGGCGACCATCGGCCAATAACCAGCGGTGGGCCATTTTCTTTTTGACTCATTTTACTCGTTCAGTGCCAAAAATGTTTTAAAAGATGTGAGGTGCAGATATTGTTTTTGCCCACTTGGGGTTACAATCACCACATTGTACACTTTCAATGACGGTGAACGGACTTAGCTCAGTTGGCTGTTAACTGGCTAACAGTTAGCCACTCTGCGTGCTGACTGATGGCGTCAGTAGTCAGCAGATCGTCTACGGATGTGCTTGTCGTTCTTTAAGCATTTGTTCAATAAAGTGATTGGTCATGGAGGGATTCCAATTTGCTCTGCTGAGCTGTGCTAGGCTGATAGCAAATCAGATAATGATCTTTAGTTTACCGTAGACGTGCAGTTGTTAGCCGAAAAATTCCTCGAGCAAGCAAAAATCTGCAACATAAAATTAGCTGGATTTAAAAAAAAAAAAAAAAAAAAAAAAAAAAAATCCGTGAGAGCGCAATATGGCAAGGGCTATTTGATCTTTCCGTGCATGTGTTCCAGGTACGCGTTCCGCCCTCTGGTGGATGATGAGGAGAGCGATGAAGAGGAGGAGGAACTCATGGTGAACGAAGCTTTTGGTCAGTCGTCCTTTCTTTCTGCTCGTTGCATCATTGTTTGTACGCAAGCGTTTTGCTGTCACACCAGGAAAAAAAAAAAAAAGCATGGTAACGCGATACATTTCACACAAAAACATAAAACATTTTTAAAAAAAGTTTGGCTTTTGCATTCTCAGGATCAGGTCACTGGTGGAGTCCAATGTTGCTTTGCGGGTCTTAAATCTTTTTAAGCACTTGGCCTAATTTTTTTTCTCCATACAGAGCATTATAGATGAGCAGCGTAGTTGCATTAAGACATTGATACACACCTACGGAGGGCTCCACCAACACACTTAAAGCGCAAGGAATGGCTTGCTCAAAATTGTGCAACTTATCAACTTAACACGTGAAACTGATCACATTTCATTGTGAAATGGATCACCTTATAATGTGAAAATGATGACGTTAAAAGGTGGAAATGTGAAAGATGTCAGGATAATTGTCTTTAATTTTTTTTATGTGTGGCAGCCAGCAATACGCTTCACAATGTTTGTGTGCTTCTGAGCAAAAAAAAGTCAAATAACTGCCTGTTTTTGGTGCATTTCCTTTTCCTGCCTGCGCGTTTGCAGAGGGCATGAAGATGAGGGGTGTGAAGAATGAGACCAACGGTGCCACCAGAGCCAGCAAAGTGGTGAATGTTTACAACACACAATCAACCAACGCTAGTGAATAGAATAAAACTTTGTTTCAAGATAAACAGAAATTCATCTTTAAACACAGCTTTCAAATGGACATCTAATACTCCCTCACATACCACAATTATAAAAAGATTTAAAAAAAAAAAGTTTAATAAAAACAGTCCAGATATGAGCCGTCAATTGGCCTTTTATTTGTTTATTTTTTAAATATATATCATACTTGTGCTTCGGGCGCTGTCTAGTGGCAGTGACCTTTGCACTTTTTGCAAATAGCGCCAGGAAACTTTATGAATGAATGTGCAATATCGATTCTGACGCCTCTATGAACCGTGGAGATGCTCGCAACAATATTTTGCCATATTAATTATTTTGAGAACACTCATACAACAATGCACGTTAGTCGAAGTAATTTGTTGTCGCTTGCTCTATGCAGGATGAAGATCTGAAATGGGTGGAGGAGAACATCCCGTCGTCCATGGCTGACGTGTAAGTGTTGGCTTCATGTGCCCATCTGATGTTTTGCTGTCGATGGTGCCATGCTCATGCCGTGTCTTCCCACCCGCAGCGCCCTGCCGCCCCTGCTCGACTCAGACGAGGTGAGTGTGGGACACATTGGTCACAATTAGGGATGTTCCGGGGCACTGTTTTCAGACTCAAAGCCGATCCCGATTCCACTGGCCAATTGACATCGTCTAATATTGTCAAGACTGGAACCAATTTGTGGCATTTCCATTCATTCTAGTGGGGAATGCTGATTTGAGATAAGCGTGTTCATCTTGAAGGAGCGTATTTTTTTCAATTGTTAATTCAATTTAGATTCAGTACACTTATTTTAAAGGATTTAATAGGCTACGATGGCTACACTTTGATTTATTGAGGACTGTTCATTATGTTTAAAACTGTCACATCAGCAATAAGGTCTGACAATCAGTCAAAACCTAACTCCCATCAGCAGGGGGCGCCAAAGTCTTAGTACAGAACAGCCCTTGTTTTGCCACCATTGCTTCAGTGTTGATAAGCAACCAACAGATGTGAAGGAGTGTCGCAGACTTGATATCAATTCACGTGAATGCAAACATGGTGGTGCGTGTGTAATGTTTACTGGGAGCGCACGTAGCTAGTCACAACATGGCTCTTATGTAAAATTTGCTTTGTTATGTAACGTCATGTATCCAAATGGAAGGAGGCGACACACTTTCTGGAGAAATTGCATGCGGATGTTGAAAAGATGAGGCTGTGGAATATTGTTGAAGATATGAAATGATACGGAATGCTATTATGCGCTTCTCCCCATCTTATTAGTGTAACCGTGTGTCATACACGGTGGCCTTTTTGCCGTAGAGAAAGAAAATAATGTGAAAAAAAATCAATGTGTTGAAGTTCAGCGGCCTTAGCCTGTGGCAGCCTAAGAAATAATCGGGTTTGAATGATTCTTGTTGGTTTCTGCTCATTTCAGCTGTCAATCAAATGTCTTGTTGTGTGGACGCCGACGTTTGAAGGGCAAACTTGTTGTTTTGTGCGTCAGGAAACCAAGACGACCAAGTTTGAGATGTCCAAGATGGAGTGACGTCCTTTGAGGGAAATGCCAGCCAAGCCCAAGCAACGTTTGTGGGATCCAACTCCAACTTTATGAGCTTTGTAAGCATCAATTGGACAAACACTCACCGAGGCTGATTGCTTTTTCGTCCTTTTTTTTTTTTTTTTTTTCTTCTTCTATGATCGGTACACTTTGTATTTATGTACATAAATGCACACGCAGACAGTATACATTATTTTGACAGCTCTTTACATGTAACAATGGTATGTTGTGTACACTGTTGCCATGGCAGCACTGTGTGTGTGTGTGTGTGTTTGTGGGTCTTTCTTTGCTGACTTTTGGGTTGAGTTCAGTGGCGCTTGTGTTTTGACTGTTGAAAATCATTATTATTATCATCACTTTTCTGCAGTCATGTGACTAAAATGGCTTTTAAAAAACAATATTTTTGCAGTCTTGATTTTTTTTGCTGGGTGTCACCCTCTGCCTTCTTCATCCTTTTTTGCAATATATCGATTTGATTTGCGCTGACAACCAAAATGAGAGTCACACGCAGGTTTTGAACTCATCTGATCAAACTGAAACTGAAACCACATTTTACAAAACTAATTAGAATTGTGGTGAAGATGTGCTTAATATTCGTCCGTTGATTAATTTTGTAAATGAACTTTCAGGGTTTCTTTTTTAATCATCACACAAATCACAAAAAAATCTAAAGCCAATACTAAAACTAATGAAACCAAAACAAAGCATTTTCTATAGTTTAACAAGGAACCCCCCCCCTCCCTTTTTTTGTACTTTATAAAAACATACTTCAGTAGAAGTGTCAAGTTTGAAAGTGTTTGTGTTGTAATCCAGTAGATTGTGCTGCTCCTTCTGCTGTGCTCATCATAGCCACCGGCAGGCAGTATAATACTGTACAGTCATACACAAATCAAGAACAATCTGCTTTGACTAATCTGTAGTAGAGTATGAAAAAAAAAAAAGCCTGTGAGTGAAAATTAGCTGGCTTAGTTGCGAAAATAAGCACCTGTTGAAACTTCTGACATCCAGCCCGCATGAGCTCATTGGTGGATATTGTGACCTGAAACTTGTCAGCCAATCAGAGTACGTTGTGAAATATTAAGTTTGTGTTTTTTAAGTTAGAGGTGCCAACTCAAGCCGTCATGCTACTCAAGTATTCTTCTATAATCAGTCTACTTTTTTTCCTCCACAGGTTTGTGTTCTAACACTACAACCTAACGGTTAGGTCCTAACCGTTAGCATGTCAGCATGTAAGGGCCTTTTTGCATTGTTTGTTAGCATTAAGCTAAGTGAAATTTCCCAAGGCAAAGCTATGTAGTTGTTTCAAATAAACCATGTGTGTTGACTTTGTTCCATGTTTAGTTTGCGAGTAAAAATCAGCTGTAAACAACTTGATGAAATGTTCACGCTCTCAATAACTGGTTTCTAGTGTGGACACTTTGGAAGAATTATATGAAGATCTCAGATAACTTGACCAAAAAAAAGTTGCAGTGTTAAGTGCAAAAAGGTTGCCGCGTTGGCGTCTTGTGGAGGAAGAAGAAGAAGAGTAGCCAGGATTCCGCAGGGGTCCGAAGATGGTGAGATGAAAAGAGAAAATAACATTTGTTTGGATGGCAAACAAAAGTGTGAAGTCCTAATTGTTGCCCTTGACAACATCCCACAGTTGCTGCTTGCTGGAAAGAGAATCCACCTTCATCGTCATCATCCTCGGCGGGAGCGCACACGGCCGTCAATGTGAAGCCTCCTGACGCCACCGCGCCTGCAGGACTTGGCGGTGAGTCATGTGACCGTCAGCTAAAGCAAGCTTATTTCTGGGGTTATCAGAACGTTTTCGGTTTCTCTTTCACTTACCTATCAGAGCAAGCGAACCAGGTGACCCACACACAAGTACTTGGAGGATAGATTGTTAGAATTGGAAACAGGTTTTGTTGCACCTGAACAGCTTTTATGAAAGGATTTGACTGTAAAATCCCTGAATATAATCTTAACTTTTTTCTTATCAAAATAATCATCCCAAATTGTGGTATTATACAGGACAGCATTTGTCGACGTTTATCTCTATCAAGCCAGTGCCTAGGCCAGCGGTTATAAAAAAAAAAAAGATCACTGATAGCGCATTTCAAACACAACTTTGCAATGTGGCGTATTATAAAACTAATGATGCAATAGTTTTGGGGAGCAAAAATGTCGTGTGTTAGTAATGTGGACTTGTATGTCTTTGTGTCTTTTAGTTTCAACGCACTTTAATACAAAGAATTGTGCTATTATTGCGACGGTTACGTAAACGGATGAGATTATCGATACGTGGATTAATGAGCGCCCAATGGTGGCGCAGCCAAACGCTCCCCCACGAATTAGCCCCGCCCCCTTCCTTCCCCCATCCCATTGGCCGCCTGCCCTGCAGCCAGCCAGCACGCGGCCCAAAATAAACACTACTACACACACACAGCACAGTTAACTTGTTAGATTTTCCTCTTTATTGGACTATTTGTTTTTGTTTTTGTTTTTTCCTTTTTTTCTTTTTTTGTTGTTTTTGTTTTTGCTAGCAGACGTGAAAACTGGACCAACAAAACATCATCGTCATCATCATGAGAGTGTAAATGACTGTAGAGGAACAAACAGTGACAGGATGTGCTTTTACAAAATAAGACAAAGAATCAAATCAGCTTTTTGTTTTTGTTTTTGTTTTTGTTTTTGTCTTGACGTCATGTCCACGACAGAACAGTCTAAACACTCAACACACAGCTGGAGACATTGCAGTGTTGTTGGGGGATGGGTGGGTCAGTCTTCGGGGCGGTCTATTTACTGGAGCAGTCTATGTACTGGAGTCCAATCTACTTCCGTGGACATTTGGGGAGGGGAACTACAAAGCATAACGGCTGTCAATATAAAACTAACAGTCTTTTTTTTTTCTTATTTTTTTTTCTTATCCTTCTTTTTATGTCTTTTTATCGGCTCGGTACAGACGGGGGCTGGGGGTCTGGAATGCATTTTTTTCTACTGTTGCATTTCTCTTGTAGACAATATAAAATGTAACAGACAAGCAGAGGAAATGGAACGGGTGTGTATGTGTGGGGGGGTGAATTATTGCTTTCCGAGTTATATTTTGATTGGTTTATCATCTACATGAACTCTCCCAGCCGCTCACTCATTGTCACCATGGCAACCTGTTAACACGTGATAACTCCTTTTAGGTGGGGGTGGGGATGGAGGGGGTGTCAATAAATGAGGATTTGGGTGTGGGGGTGGTGGGTGCAAGTGGGGGGGGGGTGCTCAGAGCTCCTTGCTCAGCGACTCCCGGGCGGGCGGGAAGTTCTAATCCTCTTTGTGTGGCCTCACGCGCTTCCCGCCTTTTTGTCTGGTGAATGATAACAGAAGACAGTCAAAAGGTGTGCAAAATGAAGAGAGCAGTTAGCAGAAGAACAAGAAGAATGTTGCTGGCTGCTGGTGGCGTGATTGCTTGCGTGTCAAACAAACGCCGGCCAGAACTGAACTGCCATTTGATCAACGTTTGTGCCCATTCGACTACAGCTGACTAGAGAAGTGTCAGCAGTGATTTCCAAACTCTTGTGCCTTGCCACATTCGTGTATGCGCTTAACGATCACAACCAAATAACTTGTCTATTTGTGCGAGTAAAAAAAAAAAAAAAAAAAAAAAATACGGGACTGTAAAAAAAAAAAAAAAGTGTATCTATATATTTTGACTCTGGTCAAAGCCCGTTTCTATAGAAGCATATTGATGCCACACCAGAAAAAAGAAATCTTCAAAAGTCCTGTATCACAGAATGCGATGAAGTTTGTTTTAATGTTGCAAATTTCATTTTGTAGCGTACAGAAATGTGGAGCTGCCAGTTTACATTTAGGGTGTCAGGCGGAAAAAAAAAAAAATAATCGTAATTAATTACATGACTTCAATAGTTAACTCATTCACGCGCAGCCATTTTCACCGAAGCAGCACCCTTCGCTCCCGGCTGTTTTACTGGATTTAGACTGATTTTGCAAGGCCCGCCTCTGGTGTGGCAGCAATACGCGCCCTCCCATATGAATCCTCTAAGCGACGTGGCCAAGATAGCCTGAACTGAACATTTGTCTTGTCCGCCAACCAGCTCGCTACAGCATAACAAAAAAACAACTTACAATTTGTACGATGGACTACAGCTTCTTTTAGTAAATGTGACATGATCACAAATTTTGGACATTGTGTTTCACGTCCTCTTCCCACCTGGCTCACTCTTGTTGTTGCATAACATTGTGCAATTTTGCATTGTGCAATCCGTGACAAAAGTACCAAAAAAACAGAAAAATCTGTGATGTAGTCTCAAGCTGCAAAAAGTGAACCATGACTGTCTACTTTTTGCAACCATTTTGTTTGTTGCCAGAACTTTCGTATGTCAAATATGATCTTGATGAATTTTGGGAATTAAGAAGTCAAAAATGTGTGTCTGCAGTACAAGGAGAGCTCAACTAGCGTAGCCTCGTGCCACCAATTCGGCTCATCGTACTCTAGTAGTCCACTAACGTCAAAGTGTAAACGGCAAGTCTCCTGGACTCTTGACAGTGTGTGCGCTAAGTTAACGTGTGTGCAGCACGTCAGCCTTTCAACTTTTCACTTATTGGGGTGCAATGATGCTAACTTTTCATGCATTTGTCTTTGGTTGGATGCTAGGTAGCTGTGCTAAGCTAAATAGTGTACGAGCCTACTCTAAATAGCAATGTGACAATATTTGCCTGCAGTGACTGTCTTCAATGTTGAGGCCACTTCAACTTGACGAGAATGCAGCAAGAATTTGGAAAATCAGATGCTAGCTTCTGTACAAATTTGTGTGCGCGCCTTTCCGTGGAATGCTTAAGAACTTTTTTTTTTTTTTTGTCACGTTGAATAAAAAAATTTTCACGGCCATCTTTTTAAAATTAATAATTTTTAAATGTTAATAAAATGTTGAAGTAATCTTTAGTATATTTAGTTTTTTTGGAATTGGCATTTCAAAAACATTTTTTTTAAAAAGCAATAAAAATCAAGAGTGAAAAATATATCTTGATCTTTTTTGTTGTTGCTGCTAACATTCCTTATTTGTCAACACGTCTTGTGGACACTTTGGTTTGGTCTGCTACTCGATGGAGGAAGTGATGTAACGTTTCAAACAGCGTCACTTTCCTGAATTTATTTCCTGTGGAGCATTTAAGAAGTGTTTGAAGTGCTCAATAAAATTTTTTTGTTAGAAAATTGCACAAAGATGGAGGCCACTTGTCACATTGCTACTTGAATCTTTTCATTTGCACGCCAGTCATGCTAATTGCTAAATCTAGCCTTCTGTGCCAAGCTCATTTGTGCTTCAACCTGTAAAATCGAACCTTTTCACTTGATTCATTTTTGGCCATCCCAGTCAGACTAGTTTTCTGTGCTAACTAAGCTAACCGGCGTATGTGTGTTGTGTGCTAGCGCGCTAGCATATTAGTAGGTGGAGGTGGCGTGGCGGCCGTTGAGTGCGCCGCGGCGTAGCTCGCGCTCTAATTGGTCAGCGGCGGCCGACATCACACTCCGGACGATGGCCACAGCCACATCTCGCAGCTCCCTCTTCCTCATCTCCTCCTCATCTTGCTCCCCTTCCTCCTCCCCCCTCAGCTCACTGCTAATGTTTGTTAGTGCCGGCGGTGGTCTGTCGTTAGCATCTCCTTGCCAGCTGTGGTTCTGACGGTCGTCTCGGTGGTGGTGTAGTAACTCACCGCTGTTCACAGGTGGCGCCGTGGTGTTGATGACCTTGGCATTGGTCTCCTCCTTGGCTCCGCCCAGCTCCTTGCTCTTCTTCACGGGGCTGCTGTTCTTCTGGTCGTCATCTTGTTGGTGGTTGTGGGTGTCGTCCTCAGCCGTTCCGTTCTCGCAGCCGTTTTCGCCGTTGGTGACGGGAGCGTTGCTCGGCGTCTTGGGCGCCTCGGCCTCGGCTTCCTGTCGCTGGATGCCCTTGTCATCGGTTTCTCCGCTGGCGGCTTCGCCGTCTCCTTGAGTCTCTCCTTCGCCATCTCCTCCCTCGGCGGCAGTGGTGGCGGCCTCCTCTTCATCCTCCTTGGCGGCGTCGCCCGTGTCCACGCTGGTGGATTTGCCTTTGCGCAGGATGAAGTTCTTGAGGGAGACGGCCCGGCCAAAGTGGGAACGCTTGGCCTTGGCGGATTTTGCGTCTTTTCCGTCCTCTGTCGCGCCGTCCTCGCCTGAAGCACACAAACCATTTCACATCCAAGTAAGTTCAGTTCCAGAAAGCTGCTCACACTTTGAGACTTTACTGTTGTCACGATTGTTATCGTGTTACAATTATTGTTTTATTCCAACACTTTCATGTCCTTGAAAACTTGAACTGAGATATTGTTCAAATGGAATGAATCTTTTTCTTAAATTAATTTCAACCAAACAATTCCAGATTCAAAATTTTCAGCGTTTTCGGGACATACTATCAATTATTTTTCATCATCCTCAAATTTTTCAGTACATTTTTCAATCAACTTGAGTTTGGAGCACCTAAGAAGAGTTTGAACTTGAATTTAAAGTCCCAATCAAATGTAAACAAATGTCTTTCCACAGATAAGAGTGTTTTTAATGACCCTGATAAATTTGAATCCTTAAAAACAAATTCAAATTGTTAATCAAATCCCTCTACTTTGACCTGGAATAATGGATGCTACTTCATCCATATTCTGGGTCTGGCTTTCCACGCCACAACAACGAGGCACTCTTAACTAGCCAGACATCCCCGTCCACAGTTGGACTTAAAAAAATACATAAATTCAACCCCTTCCTGCCATCCCCATTTTGGCACTTCCTCAATGTGACATGCGTGCACTCATGGGTGACAACGAGGCGCTCTAAAGCTGTCACGCCCGCAGTCTGTCAAAGAGGCTGTGCGTTCTAGGAGTGTAGGCATAGCTAGCTAGCTAGCTGTTGAATATTTCATTTGGGGAGCTAAAAAATCTTTTCAATCTTTTAAGTTTTGCTTTTTGACCTGATGCGGGTGCCGCGGCGGCAGCGGCGTCGTCATCGGCGCTGGGGTGGCACTCTGTGTTTGCGCGCTTGGACTTGGGGATGACGCGCTTCTTAAAGGAGGTCCAGATCTCGTTGGCGTGCTGCGTGACGGTGGCCCCCCCGGCCGCCTTTTCCTCCTCGCTCGCCTCGGCCTTCTCCTCGCCTCTCTCGACCTTGTCCTCCTCGCCGCCCCCCTCGGCGCTTTGGTCGGCATCCGGCGCCTCCTCTGGCTTGTCGGCCGAGTCTTTGTCGGAGTTCTTGGTCTTCCCGCTGATGCCCACCATGGACGTATCCCTCTTGAGGCCCTGGAATGTCCAGGAGCGCTTGAGTTTCCACCTCTTCTGGCCCGACTCCTTGGAGTCCAAGGTGGAGGAGTCTCCACCTCCTTCTGCGTCTGCTCCGTCTTCGGTGGCGCCGCCGCTGCTCCTTTTGTGTGCTTTCTGAGCCATGAGCTTCTTGAAGGAGTGCCAACGTTTCATGTGCTTGGTGGTGCTGGAGGAAGAAGAGGAGGCTTTCTGATCCGTCTCTGCCTCCGCTCCTCCTTCTGCTCCTGCCACCTCCTCAGCGGCTGAGTCTGCGGTCGCGTTAAGTGCTTCAGGATCCTCCAGGCGGTCCAGGGACTTGGAGCGGACCTTGACTTGTTTGGGAGGTTCTAGGGTGTTGCCGTCCTTCTTCTCTGTGCTCCGATGGGAGAAGATCTTGGCCACTGGCTTCCTGATCAGATCCCGAACTGAAGATTTGGATTCTTTGCACTTCTTCTCGTCATCCTTCTCTCCATTTTCCTGCACTTTGTCGTCGGCGGCGGCGGCGGCGGCCTCCCCCTCGCTAGCTCCTTCCACTCCTGCCTCAGGTGCCGCTGGCTCGTCAACGGTTTTCTCTCGGTCTTTCTCAGCCCCCCCGGCGGCGCTCTCCTCTGAGCCGGCTCCTGCGGCGGTGCTGGCCTCTTTCTTTTTCCGTCCCGACATCACCTTACCCAGGCCGCTCTTGTTGAGGAAGGAGTCCAGGAAGGAGGTCTTGTGCTCGTGGTTCTCCGAGCTCTGGGCGGGTGCCGTCTCGCCGCTGGCGGCTCCGGCCTCCTCGTTGGCGTTCGCCGCCGCCTCTACCGACGTGTCGTTATTGACGGTCTCTTTGGCCGGGACGACCTCGCTGTTGACTGCAGTGCCGTCTTTATCCACCACCTCACTGTTGACACTTTCTGAGTTGTGGGTGGGTTCTTCTGCTTCTGTCTGCTTGTTCTCTGGACTCTTCCCATCTTCCTGGACCGCGGGCGCCGTGCTGGCTTCCGTTGCCGCCATTTCCCAACGTGGAAATAAACTGCAACCCCCCCAAAACAAGTTTCTTCCTTCTTTCCTTGGCCTTCTGCCCTCTCCGCTTCCTCTCTCGCTCACTGATGATTGGTTCCTCCCGTGAGGTGGCGCTCTCAGCTCATGGAAAGCAGCGTGGAGGGAAGATCCTCAGCATCCTACTAATCCTCCTGACTCCTGCGGAGGACAAGGTGGCAAAGAGTTAGCGTCAATGAGATCCCAGAGGACTTTCAGACATGAGAAGCGAGCCTGACGCTAAATGCAAGACCTGAAGCACGCGTGAGTCAGCGCATCAATGAACGTGAAGCGGTGGGTGGGAGCGAGCGCACGTTGGGACGCCACAGACAGACAGACAGACAATGGCGTCCTGTGAGCTCAGGTGCAGACGGCACGATGTGGGCGATGGACGCAGGGCAGCACAGTCAGCGAGCGAGTAAGGGAGGCGTGAAGATGAACGTGACACCAACCAGACGGACTGCCATGTTGCTTCGGTGGATCTCACACGACACAACCCGAGTGGACAGCTCACCTATCTCATCTCAATTTTCAAGTTTTTGACATATGAGGACCCTTTTTCCAGAATAGCTAAAAAATATGCTCTTGTTGAGTTGTGACCTCTGTAGGATCAACTTGGATTTGTTGGCCAATAACATTTCAGCAGGCAGTGCGAGTCTGGCCTACAGCTCAAGCGAGATTCATGACAACACCTCAGCTATGTTCTCAGATCATCAGTGCGTAACTAGATGCTAATTAGCATTAAGTTAGCACACTGAAAGGCTAAGTAAGCTAATCGAGGACGGACGTTGGCTTGGTGAGGGCTCTTCTAAAGCCTTCGATGTTCTACAAAAAAATCTAAAGGTCCCGCAGTTGTGCCAAGTGAAGGCAGACCCGATGAACGTCCGTCCGCCTTGAATAATTCAACTTGTCCAAACAGTCTTCGCACGAGCTCCTTTCCACTCCGTCGCATCCCCACAAATCTGCTCACGCTAACTCGACTCCCACCTAGCAACATTTCACCACTTCACTTTTTATATAGCGCTTACATGTAACACATGGCAAAGCCTGACATTCACTCATTCACACACCAATGGTCGCTGCCAGGTCCACTGAGAGCAAATTGGGGTCCAGTGTCTTGCTCAAAGGACACTTGGCCATAGTCACAAGGGCTGAGGATCGAACCGACAACCTCCTGGTTGGGAGGCGACCACCCCAAATAACTGCTGAGCTTTTACACAATTTACAGTCGTTAGTCCCAAATTTTGCGCACCATCATAAAATATTTGTGGATCAAATCTCAATGGAAGGACCAAAGAAAAAGGAACAAATAATCACAAAATGACTTTTTCAAAACAAAACAAAACTTGGCTTCTTGACACTTTTTGGTGGCTTGTCTACTCATCAGAGACAAATTTCATGTCAGTCAACAGGCTTTTTGGGCCGAATTGTTTTTCAAAAGTCAGTTGAGCATAAAATGTCTGCTAGCTCCAAACCAAAATGGCCGACTTGTCTTTTCAAGACTTTTGTGTGGCTGTATTCGTGAAAGACGCGTCGCCCAAATTTCAGGGTTGAATTTGTTTGATACTGCAGCTTTCAGAAACTTGTCTGCCAAATTTTGGGTTGCAAATTGGGTTTGAGGTCTAAAGTATACAAAGATTGAGACATTTGTGCGTCAGTTTGTGTGAATATGTGTAGCTGTGCACCTGCACACAAATGGGTGTAACTGTTAATGTATGTGTGTGAATGTGAGTGTGTTTGTGCACGAGACGTGTTTTTTCTAGCTGCATTTGTTGAGTGGCAAGTGGCAAGTGGCAAATAGCAACAAATGTGTAAGAATGGAGACGAATGTCGACTGTTACGTCATCCCAAATGCCACATTTTCTTGTGTGTGTGCGTGCAATTGTTGTCATTGTGTGTACCTAATGTGACGTTGATATTTTGCTTTTGGCTGAAGACGGGAGGGTGAGGATGAGGAGGGGGGGGGGGGGGGCAGCGTCACACTGATGAAGAGAACAAAATGGAGGGAGTGAGGATGAGGATGAGGAGGGAGCGTGACGACAAGCACCAGCGTTTGTCTTTTTCCCTCATCTGTCTGGCTCGTCCTCCATCTCGGCCGCTCATTTTCCCGCTTTTTTTTTCTGCCTCTCTGTCTACATCGCTTTTTTTTTTTTTTGCCCTCTTTCTGCTTTCATCTTTCTCATCTAGGTTTGTCTTCCCTCCTCTTTCTCCCTGCTTCCTGCCGCCGCTCGCTTGATTTGCTCTTTATTTTCTCCTCCATCTTTGTCTCTCCATCATCATCATCATCATCATCATCTCACAATATTACAGTTACCACCAAACAACATTTACAGAAGAGGAATACATTGTAATAGGCAAATAATAATTGGCATAGAACACTATTATTCTAGCTAATATATTATAATAATCTAACTAAATAATTTGCAAAGGCTTCGTGGAAGACTTGGGACCAATCCCAGTTTGTTGCTCTTCCCACCTGACTGATGATGTCACGCACGCACGCACATGCTAATTTTTGCCTAATGTTGTGGAGAAGTCGCGACGTGTGACAGATTTCATGCACCTGCCGTGATGTCATGAACGTATTAATATCAATATGATGAGCTCATTAAGTCACCGGTGGTCTTTTCAAAGCCAATTTGCATACCGCAATTACACGCTAACGACTGACGTGTCACCTTCAGTGACACCGGGTGAAATTTTGAAAATTGATGGCGTGCGTTTGAGAGGCGGCAGGAGAGCGTCGGCCGTCGCTCTCTTGACTTTCCGGATGATGAACACGCCTCCTCCAAAGGGAGACGGACGCTTAAATGGACCGGAACCGGCTGTCTCGGAACCGCGCACGAGCACGCCACATCCATTTGGATTTTTTTTAAAAAGTGAGCCATCGAAAGAAAAGCCATCCGAGCGGGACTGACAATCAAACCGTAACACGAGTCGACGTTGTTTTCTTGAGACTTTTTTTCTTTTTTTTTGGGGAATGGACATGCCTCCCAAGTTTCATCTTTTCAAGTCAAACTAGTTTCAGGCATTGATTCTTTCTTCTTTTTTTTTCTTTCCATTTGGGTGAGACTGAATGAATGAAATGGCTTGTTGAAAGCAAAATAGCCGACTTCCTGTGCATGTTTGGGACTTTGTGACATTTTTGTGGGTCCACTCATAATTGCCTTGCCTTGAAAGTCATCTTGCTAAATCAAATGGGTTAGCATTAGTAAGGAAAAGTACAAGTAGCAGAATTGTGTTTGGGTGTAACAGAACAAATTGAGCCTGAAATGGCCGCTTCAAACCACAATGGCAGTCTTCCACATCATTCTTGAGACTTTTTATTTTTTATTTTTTTCATTCATGGTCAACGTGTCTGCCAAATGTCATGTTGTTAAGCTGGTTGTTAGGGCTGAATTTTGAAATGAACATCCTCATTCTGTTTCGGATTTACAGATCATACGTCAGACGTAGCTAAGTTATGCTAGCAGGAAGTACAGGACGACAACCAATTAGCCGGCAGATGAAGGTAAACAATTTTTATTTCTATGACTTTTCACCTTGATGCTAATTGTTAACAAATTTGACGTTTAGCTTGAGAGTAACGTGTCATCCTGCTGTTGTTGTTGTTATTGTTGTTGTTGTTGTTGTAGTTGAGCGGCTTAGCTTAGCACCAGCTCGGCGTTCCCGCCCGCCCGTGTGTGCGCGCACGCGCCCGCCCTCACAAAACACTCGGCCTTTTTAGTGCGCCGGCTTTAGCACGCCGCTAATCCCACGCCAGGAGAGCAGCCAATTTAAAGGGGATTGACGGCCCCGACCGTTTTTGGATCTCTGTTGCCATCCAGCAGCGCTAGCTTTAGCCTTGGCGATGCTAACATTAGCACAGAGAATAAGTCAGCCGTGACCCAGTTGATTGCTTTATAAGTGACTGCCTGGTTGTCATGGTGATGAAGTAGCTGTTTTCTGATTGGACTTCAGCTTATCAACAACATGACATCATTTTACTTTTCCTCCAATTTCTATTTTGTTCAGAATCACGTCAACCTCCGCTCATCCTTTTTTTCACCTTTAACGTAAAGCCAAGTTGAAGTCAAATGTCACATATATGTGGATTCTCCTGAAGATGTTCACATTGTGCTCTTTTCTCAGGCTGTTGAATGGACGGCAAGTTTGTCCTCTCATCTGAGCGGGCTTCATCAGTTCATGACTGGTGAAAGGTGAGAGGACAAAACAGCGTCGACATCCATTCAACGCGCTGAGAATGAAATGAAACGAGTAGCATGAATGAGAATAACCACAAATGTCACGCACGTTACAACTCCAGCAAATGTCCTGTTCAAAGGTCAAAGGTGGTCGCCATATCGAACAATGAAATTGCACATCAAATGTCACACAAAAATAAATGTCGTGTCAAACCTCCCCAGAAATCTTGCATAGTGCTAATATGTAGTTGCTCATCTTTCACATTTCTTTAAGAACGTTGACATCAGAATCACAAAACTGTCATCTTAAAAAGAGGATTATACACATGTACAGTTGTTGGTTTTTACCTGTCAGTTATCAATCAACTGCTTCCAAATTCAAATTTTATGTAGCAAAAAAAGATTTTGAAGTTTGAAGTTTACTTCCAATTAAAAAAAAAAAAGTCAAAGTTTACTTGAGTCATCCTCGTATTAAAATTCACGTACGGACAACTTGAATGCTGCAACTTCAAATGTGGACAAAATATGGACAAAATAAATAATTAATTTAAAAAATTATATTCAGAGACATTGCCCTGCGATTGGTTGGCAACTGGTCCAGGGTGTCCCCTGCCTCCTGCCCAGAGCCAGCTGAGATAGGCGCCAGCACCCCCCACGCACCCCTTGTGAGGAATAAGCGGTCAAGAAAATGGATGGATGGATGGATATTCAGAAACATTTGTTCTTTTCTTGGACGTCTCCTCTGTTTGGAACAGCTCAATGATTGTGTGTGGCAGGTGTCGCACTGAGCCCTTAGAACAACAACAACAACAAAATCTTTGGGATCTTTTCATGCTACAGGTGCATCTTCACCTTCAACTTTGTGTTTGAAAGTGGACCAAACTCAAAAGAAAAGCGCTTGTCACCGATTGGGCTGGGAAGTTGCAGGCTGCAAATTTTTCACATTTCCAAGAAATCTGCCAGTGCAGTGCCACAAGCAACACAACCGAAATCTCCTGTCAAATGCTGCATAAAGCTCCTTTGCAACAAATTTATTCCTGACTTCACTGGACGGTCATCACCTTGACCTCTGAACTTTGTCCCTGAGGGTGTTGCTGCCTAAAGCAGCTTAAGCACTGAAGATGTTGCTGAGCTGAGTAGATGGAAACTCGATCGCCATTCAAGTTGCCTTCAGTCCATCAACAAGGTCAACGCATCCGACACGCCAGCGCGTGCGCGCACGCACACACGCCTGGAGCAAACACGAGCACGCCGTGGACGTCTGAATAATCACAATTCTCAAAACTTTCACAGCTCCAAAAATATTCAACTCGCCAAGTTCCACCATGTTCAAACGCACGCTTGAAACAAACACTGCACTTAAATATAAATAGTAAGAAAACTTAAATGAGCCAGTATTAGTCCATTAAAATGTCAACAGTTGTGAAAAATTAAATTTACTGAAACGTTAAATGCAACTAAACTGGCCTTAATGAATTTCTTGTCCCAGACTTTGAAAAAGTTGCATGATGCACACTTTGAACATTTGATTGTGTGATTCTTTTGTATACCACTAGAGGGAGCCCACCTGCCTCTGGTGTTACACCGAATGGCCGTTTTACTATGGGGAAACTACAGGAACTTGTTCCGTTAATAACGCTTGTATTCGTATCATTTTCGGGCTCGGACGGCCCATTTCATCGGCGGATATTCCACATTTTCAAATCAGCATAAATAAAAAAATTAAAAAAAAAAAAAAAAAATCCCTTCACGAGGGCTATACATGAGAAATGATGCCAATCATTTTAATTCCAAATATACATTTTGAGGAAATTTGCCACTGAGAAAAACAAATGAAGAGCAAAGAATGAGCAAAAGACTTCTTGAGTCGTTCAAAGGTATGGTAAGGAACCCAAAAAAAAAAAAAAACTGTTGTTCATCAAATTTAGCAAATTGCCTTTGGAAGCGCCCCCCAACAAAAAAATGTGTACGAATCAAGCATGTATATAAAGTGTAGAAAGAATATAAAGTATGATAATGATGCTTAATAAAAAAAAAAAAAAAAAAAAAAAAAAGTCCAGTGATGTCAAATCTGTGAAATCAAATTGAAGAATGAAGCTTTTTTTTTTTTTTTGGTCACACTTTTTCCTTCATTGTGGTGTGCTTGCCTTAGCCATGTAAGACAGTGGTGTCCAAACTCAGTCCTCGAGGGCCGGAGTCCTGCAGATTTTGGATGTTTCCCTGCTCCAACGCACCTGTTCCAATGAACAGGATTGTTATCAGGCTTATGCCGAGCTTGCTGATGAGTTTCAGATGTGCTTGAGAAGAGAAACAACCTGCAGGACTCCAGCCCTCGATGACCAAGTTTGGACACTACTGTTGTAAGATGACAAATGTTTCAACTGGGAAGACGTCGATGGTTTGTTTCTGTGGCGAAGGCATCTTGTTGACGAGCTTCAGGTCAACAGCAACTAAGGATGTTCGATAACACTTTCACACTTTGGGTACTTCACAAATACCGAGTACCGATACCTCGAGTACTTTTGTTGTCAAAAATTGTGAGCAAAAACTTTTCTTTTGGATGCAGATGATGTCAAACTACTGCCAAGGAGGACTTAGTCCATGTTAGATCTCTTCTTTGCCTTAATTATCAGTGGCTGGTATCGATAGCTTCCAAAAGTACCCCAATACCTTAAGCTAAGGCCTGTATCAGTCCAGTAGCAATATTTGTACTCGCCCATCCATAATAAAGAAAAACCATCAAAAATTGACAGCAATTGGTAACAAATTGACTCAATTGGCAATCGGGTGATTGAGTAAGTAGGAAAGTAAGTTGATGAGTAAGCGATTGTGTGTTGGAGTGAACAGAAGCCCCTTCATGGTCTTGAGGGACACACAGACGCCTTTCTCTGCCGTCACGCGCTCGCTTGCGCTCCTCCGCCGTGGCCTCACCCCCTTTTCAATCTTTGGGGGGGGGGGGGGGGGGGGCATATGCCATGCAGGGAAGAAGAAAAGGCTGATTGGTAGCACCAAATATTTCATCCTCGGAATACCAAAAAAAAAAAAAGTAATCTATTCCAACTGTCTTTGTGCACTAGGTCCATCTCGACATTCCGCTCGCACAACTCCTGACCCGCACGTGACGCCCGAGTCGGCGACCGCTCCCACAATCTGAGCCTTGTCCTCCCACCCGCCGGCGCCGCCGCCGCCATCTTGTCCTCTGCCTCCCTCCGTCTCGCTTCTCCTTCTTCCGTCTTTTGTCCCATGCAGCGTTTCTTTCCGCTTCAGCTGCTTCTCGTCACTCCTCCTCAAGCTCTGATTGGCTCACGCTGACCTGTCAATCATCTGCAAGCTCACGCTTCTGTTTGGGCCACTTTTTTACCATCTGCAACAACTGCACCGTGAAACCTGAGTTGGCCACATTTGGAAATAAGTGGCGGGAGAGTGTATCTGATTAGCCACAAATTGTGCTTGAGTACTGCTTCTTTAAATTAATCACACTCAAGTCAAAGTCACAAGTTGGCTTCCAAATAACAGCTTCAAGTAGATTGAGGTGAAAAAATGGCTCAAATACTGCATCATTTTTGGAGTAACTGAGCTGCACTGTGTTTGTTTGCACACTCGTGATGTCACAAGATGACATCATTCACTTACATGGGGGCCACGTCTCTGGCCCCAGCTGCCGGCCACGCCAGGCCCTTCGGTCACCATGGAAACGGTGAGTCTTCTCATCATCTTCACTTTCCTCATCATCATAGCAAGGAATGCATTTAGCGCAAGGCTGGCCAATGAAATTTGTTGAAACTGGAACGCTTATCAACATGCTAACCTCAACTTTGTTTTGTTCTTGAATACATTTAGAAGAAGAATATTGTCTTGTTTCATTAAATTGCGATGAAGTCTGTATTGTTTGAATAAAGAAATAGACATTTGAAACAAAATTATAAGCGCTCATTAAAATTCCATCTTTAAAATTTAACCACTAACTCCATTTAAATTAAATTCAAGTTACGAATCGGATTTGTGCAGAAAAACACATTGTCATCTAAAAATGAAAAATGGATTTGATCATAATGGAAAGTGAACTTGTACTGTATAGTGCTTTATCATATCGCTCCTCATCATTCAGTCACCATATGTTGTCCAAAGCGCTTTACCAAGTCTCCTATTCGTGTTTTTTTTTTATTTTTTATTTTTATTTTTATTTTATTTTTTTTATATAAACATACTGAGGAGTACCAAGACTGATGCAGTAGATGCGCTAACACAGCCGTGTTTCCTTTTTACCAGAGGTGGGCATTCCATCAGCACTGGCGGAATGTCCACCACTGACCAATGGGGCGCTGATCAATACCAAATGATGGAGCAGCAACATTTTCTGGTTTTTACTTTTTACTTTCAAGTTGACTTTATACACCAGCATCCCTTGCCGTACATGGCAGAACCCACAATTTTTTTTTTTCACTTTTGCTAAAGTTCGAAATTCCTCCATGTCGTATTACGACTAGCTAGCTAGCTAGCGCTAAGCTAACCCCTGTGAGTGTTCATTTATGCGTCCCAGCGTCAAAGATTGCAAATAGCAAAGTAACATCAAAGGTTCGCAACACTGATTGCTGAGTGCAAAGTCAGCCGTGTTCACCACCGCCAATTTAAAAAAAAAAATTAAACAGTCTTTTAGTAAGAATGTTGACTTCAACTTCAGCACACAATTCCAAAATGGCTTCAGCCTGCCCAAAGCCAATCTCTTCCCTCCAAATCATCAACCCAACTTTAGGTCAAAAGTACACAGCTACCCAGCAAAACACTTCAGCGGACTGTTTTTCCAAAAAGTCACTAGCTTGACTTTCCGCTAGGAAACACAAAATGTTCTGGTTTTGGGCAACTTTTGAACTCGTGTGCTACAAATACAATGCAGCCTCGAGGTCCGATTTGAATTCATTCTTTCATCTGTTTTCCAAAGAGCTTATCCTCACGAGGGTTGCGGGCATACTGGAGCCTATCACAGCTGTCAATGGGCGGCAGGTGGGGTACACCCTGAACTGGTCGCCAGCCAACCACAGGGCACACATAGATGAACAACCATTCACACACACAATTACACCTACGGACAATTTGGAGTGGTCAATTGGCCTACTGTGCATGTTTTTGGAATGTGGGAGGAAAGCGGAGTACCCGGAGAAAAGCCACGCAGGCACTGGGAGGACATGTAAACTCCACATGGAATCGAACCCTGCACCTCATAACTGTGAGGCTGACTTGTTAATCAGTGTTCCACCACGTCACCCGAATTCGTTCTTCCAGCATGATCATACATCATTCCTACTGTAGCTCAAAGCATCTATCCCATCGAAATGAATGGAAATACTCTTAATCCATTCCCGCCCACCAGATAAAAATATCAAAATTCCCACAAAAAAATGTCCAACAAAAAACATTTTTGGAATTCTTTTTTTCTAATGAGAAAAACAACACTGAAATAATATCATGAAATGAACATCAAAAGAATTGTTTGTCACACTTTCTCCTTCAATGGTGTTGCTGTGGTGTGTGCACCTTACTAAACAGACAGACAGACAGATGGATATACTACATTTGAGGGCCAAGCTCATCTCACAGATTCTCAGTGCAGCACATAGAGTTATTCTTCACAGAGGATAAAGAAGATATGCCTGTCATTATTGTTATGTTGTCCCTCCTGATGTGTCGCGGCACCATTTGTGCCTGTAGTTCATCATAACAACACCACATCAATGCTAATAGCCCGTGTGCCTTTGAAGGTTCCCCTTGTATGTTAGCATTAAGCTATCAGAGACAATGTGGTAGCTTTGAAAGCAAACGCTGTACTGTAATTGTGTAAATGTGTCTTTGTTTTGTGGTGAACTTGACTGGCATGTGGAGGTGTTGACTTGTCTTTGCCCAAGTGGCCTTCAACTCGCCTTTACGGGACCACATGAGGAAAAACACCACTGAAACCTGAAGTGAGATTTCTTTAGCGCCCCCCAAGTTTACGACTTGGGGCAGCCAACATGTCTATAACATTATTTACTCTTCCGTTCGTAAGTCCTTCCTTGGGTCTTTGCTGCCTTTAGTCAAATGTGTTTTTGGCGCACTCCCCATGTGGCAGTGAGGGGGTGAAAAGTGGGGGTGCACGCTGGAGACAGCAGGTGCTCCAGTCCCACTGAAAAGGGGAGGGAAAAAAAAAAACGAATTTGCATTTCTAATAAGCCCCCTCCCTCACTCTTTCCTCACTATGTCCTCTCCTCCATTTTGGGGGCGCAGCAAACTTCTAACATGGCGACTGGTAAAGTCTTCTCATGACACGATGCTGTCTTCGTTCCCCAAAAAATCAAAGTGCATCAACACAACTTAGCAGAGGAGCAAAACTTTGCGAGTATTTGATAAGAAAAAAATAAAACATTGCAGCAAAGTACTTATTTGAAACTCCTGCAAGTCATTTCAACATACTGTTTATTTGACAGCGAAATGCCAGCAGATAGGTGCTAAAAGTAAGACGGTGGCGCCCTGAGATACAAGCGCCTTGACTTATAAGGTCTTCCACATTCTATCTGTCATTTTGGCTTGTTTTTTTTTCTCTTTTTCAATTGTTCTGTGTTTGTGGTTGGTCGCCTTTTTTGGTCTGCAACTTGTGTTCTAATTGGTCTGTCAAAGCTTAGCTAAGCTATTAAAGGGACAATACAAATAGTTTATTATTATACAAGCAAAAATTTGCGATACAAGAGTCCAATCATCACATGCTTTCTCTGCAGTGGAAGGAACATATAAGATGGTGGCGCAAGTTTGTCATTAAGTGTCTTTGCCAAACATGCTAACAGACACCACAGAAGAAGAAATTCCTCTGAGTTGACTTCAACTGGCAAACTTCATTCAATTAAGTTTTTTTTTTTTTTTTTTTTTTGGGTAAATGACACTAAATTTCTTCTGGAAATTTCCGCCAGCTCTACACATTCGTATACGAGCGTGCAACTGCCAGTTTGGAGTCAACTTTTTTGGACGGGCACCCTACTTACGTACAATGTATGCTAAATGCTAAAAACTTAGCATTTTTACCCATATAGAAAATGTGTTATTTTTTATTATTATTATTATTATCCAATAACACTTCCAAAATGTGCAACTTGGTGAATTGTCGAGCTACCACCATGCGCCATTTGCTTGGATCCGACCTACAATATGCAACACTTGAGTCTCAGTCGAGCTACTCAAGCAGAGGCGACACTGCAGTGGGTTGTGGGGGGGGGGGGGGGGGTAAATGGGGTTCTCCTTCGGCACCATCAAGGCTTGTGACGCCACTGCTCACACCGTCAAAGTCCAAATATTATCACACCAACAATTTTATTAATAGTCGCCAAAAAAAACAAAAAAACAAGGAGTGATGACGGGGGTGGGCGCTAAATGGGCGGCAAGTGGCTTTGGGGGATGGGGGGGCTCCCACTGAATTTCTCATTGAACAAAACAAGTGAAGCGCCAAATTCCCAACAAGCAGCCTCCTTGTCTAGCGCGCGCGTGCGCGTGCAGCCTCAAGTCAAGTCCTGCAAATCGCATTCGAATCTCATTCCAAATTTACATCATTTGAAAATGGCCGAGAACCCCCAACCCCCCCCCCACCCCCCCCCCCCCCCTTCCCAAATGCGCCCCCAAACGCCAACAACCCCCAACGCGCTCCCTTCTTTCTGTCTGTGCGCGCGCACTCTGTCATTCTGCCTTCGAATTTTTTTTTTTTTTTTTTTTTTTTTTGCATTTTATTGTCGAGGCGCGTAAACAAGTGTGTGCGTGTGCGGTTGAGGGATTTATGCCTCCTCGTCGTGCACGCGCGCACATGTATGACACAAGCACACGTGCGATGTAAAATGAGGACGATTACTAAAAATATATTTTTTTTTAAATCTAATGTTACGCACACAAACGCGCACGTTTTGGGCCAAACGTCGCCAGACAACAAAATCCGTCGCCCCACCACCACTATTTGTGCCCCTCCGCCGCACCACAGAGGGCCAAAAAAAAACCCCAACAACAACAAAAAACAAAATGCGTGCATGCAGAGCATTCAGAAGGCGAGCGTTTGTCTGCTTTGTCGCCTTGGAGGAGGTCCTGGAGGAGGGGGGGGGGGGACCTGTAGCCTCACCTGCCGGAGTGGGAGTGGGAGTGGGAGTGGAAGAATGATGACCAAATGAAAATAAAAGCGGCAAACTCACCTGCTTCCGTGCGCGTAAATCCGTTCGGGAGCTCGCTCGCTAATAAGCAGCGCAGCTTGTGTGTTGGGCTGCCAAAGACGCCGCCGGCGCCAAATCCGCCCAGACGTCCTCCTCCTCTCTCTCTCTCTCTCTCTCTCTCTCTCTCTCTCTCTCTCTCTCTCTCTCTCTCTCTCTCTCTCTCTCTCTCTCTCTCTCTCTCTCGCTCCCCCTCCCATCCTGTACGTCTCTGTCCCCCAACCTCCCCCTCCTGCCTTCATGTGTCCGTCAATGGGCGCGAGGGGTCGCACAGCAGGACACGGGCATGTCCTGCGCGTGCACGGGCACACGCACGGGATCACTCCCCTGGTTGCCCCTAGCAACGATGAAGACCACCGGAGGCCCCGCCCCTCAACGATTTGAACGTTACGTCCATATGGACGATGCTGAGGTGAGGTTGGGGGGAGGGGTATTTAAGTCTCCTCCGACATGCGTGCTAAAAATAAACAAGAAGAAGAATTTGTCTAGAGACGATAGTGTCGCCCCCTTGTAGCCGCCCCCCAGACCAACCGCCCTCCACCATGGCTCGTCTTCATTGACGCCATTGTTTGTGCGTGTGCACGAGTGAACAATAGAAGCAAAGCATCAGGCTGACTAAGAAAAGGTGGCGTGGGGGGCAGTTCTCACCCTTTCAAATGGGAACTTAAGAATCTACCACAATTCTGCTGTCAGCTACGTGTAGTTGCCACATTGCAGCAGATGAAGTGGAGGGTCTTCTTGTAAATGTCTGCAATGACGCTCCGAAAAATCAAAATGCCGTCACACAAATGTCCACAAAACGGCCACTCAGAATGTTTTTCGAGCGGGTTTGTTCATTTTGATTGTTTTTAGATTTTTCAAAAATGATTCATTTGGTAGCGGCACGGTAGTCGAGTGGTTAGCACGTCCGCTTCTCAGTTCTGAGGTCTCCGGTTCGAGTCCAGGCTGGGACCTTACTGGGTGGAGTTTGCATTTTCTCCCTGTGCCCGCGTGGGTCTTCTCTGGGTACTCCGGTCTCCTTCCACATTCCAAAGACATGCATGGCAGGTTCATTGGGCGCTCCGAATTGTCCCAAGGTGTGCGTGTGAGTGTGGATGGTTGTTCGTCTCTGTGTGCCCTGCGATTGGTTGGCAACCAGTCCAGGGTGTCCCCCGCCTACTGCCCAGAGCCAGCTGAGATAGGCGCCAGCAGCCCCCGCGACCCTTGTGAGGAATAAGCGGTCAAGAAAATGGATGGATGGATGGATTCATTTGGTTACTTATGGTCTTAGTTTTCATTTTAAAAATGTGTACAGTGTTCCCTTGTTTTCCGCTGGGGTTAGGTTCCAAAAAATACCCGCAATAAATGAAATCCGCGAAGTAGTTAGCTTTATGTTTTACAATTCTTATAAATGTTTTAAGGCTCTAAAATCCCCGACCGCACAATTTATACACTTTTCTCATTGAGGCATTTACATGTTCTCACATTTCTCTCTTGTTCAAACTTTGACAATGTTCAAACCTTCATAAATTTTATAAAATGGGTATATTACTGTAAAAAAATATGCAAAATTGCACTTAAAAAAAATCCGCGATACAGCGAGACCGTGAAAAGTGAACCGCGTTATAGCGAGGGAAGACTGTAATTCTTTTTACTAGATTAAAAAAAAAAAAATCTCGTATTGCGTTCGCAAAAGTATTGTCAGTATCAGTATCGGTGCTGATACTTAAGGTATCGGTGAAAGCCATTTTAGCATCAGGAACTAGAAATTTGAACTTTAGAGAATAGAAAATTGATGTAATTTTAAGTGCACGTGCTATATTGCGATATAACGTATAGGTATTTTTAAAATGATCTGTCATTATTTTGTTTGTACAGCGAACTGTGCTTATATGTGACACACGTGTGTGCGCACGTGTGCGTGCCTGAACCCAAGACGAAAGCAGCGAGGCAGAAGGCGAAGAAGAAGCGAGAAGCTGTAAAAGGCCGAGCGACATTGACACGGAGCAGCGGCAAGCAGATGTTGAGAGAGACACACAATAACGGGAGCTCATTAAAGACTGAGAGATCTTGCTGGGGGGTGTTAGTAGGCCAGAGCAGAGGATTGTGGGTAAAAAGCAGCAGGAGAATGACATCATAAACAACATCATTTGAACGAGATCGCCGATCGGATGTTGGTTTGCTTGAGACGTCATTACTATCACAACATTTACCGCTCTTTATGCAATTGTTCTATCAAAAAAACTAAAATAAATAAAGACATTACAAGCATCCTGCCCTCGATTGTGGCAGGCCAGAGATGGACCTTACGTCCACCAATGACCAACCAAACAAATTTAGAAAATTGATGCATTAAGCAATGACAGAAGTCAGTTTCGTCCATCAACGTAATCGTCAATAACCGGGTCAGACTGACAGACTCGCGTTTCGTATATATTGGTACAAGGGTACGCCGCACACTGTGGCATTTTTGCTGTAGAGACGGAAAATAACATGAAAACGTCGCAGAGAAATCAATGCATTCAAGGCAACCTTAGAGAATGGCAACGCAAGTTTAGGAGTACTGATCTGATTATATGACTGGATAGCCGATAGGCCAAGATTTTTGAAGCCGCGAGGCTCCCAAGAAACATTTCTCATCATACGATCAAAATTGGAGAATATTTGAGGACTTAGTACTTAGTACAGTACTTAGAAACATCCTGATTTATATTATATAGTTTTACATTTGTTAAACATAAACAAGATGACTTCAGACATTTTACAATTTGCATTAAATACATGTATAAATTATATGCTTAAATGATGTTTACAGGAGGAAATTTGTATTTTTTTAATTAAAGAATTCTAACTAATTCAACAAAAGATCAAAAGATGCCTCTGCCAAATCTAATATTGGGGTTTAAGGAATTGAGCGATAAAAGAAAGACTTGTTAAAAAAAAAAAAGTGACCTGTCTTACTGTCTTACCTCTCTGTGCCTGTTTTATGCTCACGATGACGCAACCTCTCCTCAAGCACCCCCAAACGCCCCCCTCTTACCCCGCCCCCAACGCCATCCCCTTTTTCCCGCTGCATAATCCCATTATGTGCGGCAACGAGCTGCCACTGCCAATCAGCGTCGTTGCCATGCCGACGGCCAATGGGAAGCGTCCCGGCTGATTAGCCATGGTGATCTGGCTAGATGGCCCAGCCCCCAACGGGGCTGAGGAGGGAGGATCCCTCCCCAAAAACTTTTACAGTGACATAAGCCCCTACTTTCATTTCTCTGGCGGCCATGTTGGAACTCCATGACAACGGCAGCAGCTCAGCTAACATCAACGCGGTATCGGCTTGATGTTTTATTGTTGTCATTGACAACGTCGGGGGCAAAAGTATCGGGTTGCCATCAGAAATTGTAGAATTCATAACTTTTTTCCCATCAAACTAATTTAACAACTTTGGCCTCTGCTAGCTTCTTGCTAAAACTCAGTGGAAAATGCCATTGACAGGCTAACAAATAGTATCTGGAGTAGAGTTGTCAAAGTTAAAGCGTTAACTCAATCACAAAAAAATGATCGCATTAATCATTAAACCAGATTAATCACACTATTTTGACCGCAAATGATCCTTTAGCTTAACAGTGGATGGCTACATTAAAGGTAGCACAGGTTTTGTTTGAGCAATAAACATAACTATGCATTAAAGTAAAGCATTTAATACATGTTTGAGTATGACATTAAGAATATTGGGGTCTTTCTTTTTCATTTTAAATTATGCAGGCAATTAACTGATTAGGAAAAGAAGAGGATGAGATCATGCAGTGGATCAAAAAAACGTTGAAAACTTCCTCATAACATTAAATGTCGAAAGAATGAACACATAACAGGTGCTCTTCAAATTTGGCGGGCAAAAAATGTTGATAAAAAGCCCTTTCAATTAAGTGATTAATCAAAATTCTAAGGACAGATCTAATCTTGAGTGAAACAGTGGAAATTACACTTATACTACACAAAGATACTTGAGTTTCACACTCAAGACTAAAAATAATAGTAAAAACTTTATCTCTCCTTGACCCGATGAGGTCAACCAACAAAGGGAAAGTGTGGCTGGCATAAAACTTAAGCCCAATTCACACTGGCTGCGGGAAGGACGCTGTGCGTTTTCCGTACGGCTTCCACAAGCACTGCAGTTCACACCGTTCACAATCTGCTCCCAACAAACCACAAGATCACAAGATATGAATATAGCAGCAATTAAACTTTTATTAAAGCCAGAAAAAGACCCTACCCTCCCGTCAAGTTACCGACCGATATCACTAATTAATACCGATATTAAAATTATCGCTAAGGCCTTGGCATCTCGATTAGAGACGGTAATCTCGACAATTATTCATAGTGATCAAACAGGTTTTATTAAAGGTCGTCATTCTACTAATAATATTAGGAGACTCTTTAACTTGATTAGTATGTCACAGCGGTATGATAAAAAGGCAGTTGTTATTTCGCTGGATGCAGAAAAAGCATTCGATAAAGTTAACTGGTCCTTCCTCTTTGCTGTCTTAAATAAATTCGGCTTCGGGGAGTCATTCATTCAATGGGTCTCAATATTATATGATTCTCCTAAAGCTACAGTTACTACTAATGGGATTACATCACAGAGTTTTACTTTACAAAGGGGAACAAGACAAGGGTGCCCAATTTCTCCTTTATTATTTGCTATATTTATTGAGCCGCTTGCATTAGCTATACGTCAGGATAGACGGATCCAAGGAATCCACTCCGGGACAATAGAACATAAAATTAATCTATATGCCGATGATATATTACTCTATTTAGAAGAACCTGCTATCTCGCTAGGGGAAGCATTTAAATTAATAACTAAATTCTCTCACTTATCAGATTACTCTATTAACTGGACAAAATCAACATTATTACCTATTACAGAAAATTCATGGAATCCTACAAGTCAGGATCCACACTACTCCTTTCCTACAGGTAATTTAAAATACTTAGGTGTTAAAATTTCACCTAAGTTAACTGAATTAACTTCTTTAAATTTTTCACCATTATTGGATAGTATCCGTAGTGACCTGGAGCGCTGGAATAATCTTCCGATCTCTTTAATAGGACGGATAGCTACTATAAAAATGAAAGTTTTACCAAAGATTAATTATTTATTTTCAATGATTCCATTTAAACCTACGTCTAACTGGTTCCAATCGCTGGACTCTGCTATCATAAAATTCTATTGGAATAAAAAAAAAGCCAAAATTAGTCTATCTACTCTTCAGGAAAGTAAATCTAAAGGAGGTTTAGAGGCACCAAACTTTATGTACTATTATCTAGCTAATCAACTACAATATCTTGTGCTATGGACACAACCCAACAGAGATACTAACTGTTGGTTGGAATTGGAGCAGAAGGATTGTAATAATCTTAGACTGTCAGATTTACTCTTTATTACAAAATCAATAAGACGACATAATTGTTTTAAAAACCCAATGATAGCCGCCACCCTGACTGCCTGGTGGAAGGCATTAGAAATTACAAACTCCCAATTGGCGCCCTGTGGGCTCTCTCCCATTTGGCATAACCCCGACTTTCAACTTAATAATCAGTCGTTCCATTTAAGCCTATGGGAGCAGAAAGGAATTACACACCTTCATCATCTTTTCTCAGATAATAAGTTTATATCGTATACAAACTTGGTCCAGAAATATGAAATAAAAAAGGGAAATTTCTTACATTATCTGCAAGTTAAAAATATGGTTAAGAAACAAATCCCAACACTTCAGGATACGCTCCAACTGCCTGTCTTAGCTAAAGATATTATAAAGCTTTCTCCAACAACAATAAAGAAAATATCAAAAATATATAAGTTATTTTTATACACAAATAAAACGTATTTACCGACTTTAAAATGGGAAAAAGACTTGTCTATAGTTCCGGAACCAGACTTTTGGACCCAAATCTGTGAAAATGTATTTAAAATGACCAAACAGACAAATTTGCAACTTATCCAATATAAGATACTTCATAGAACATATATTACACAATATATGATGAAAAAAATGGGACTCTCTGACTCCGACATTTGTCTCCAGTGCTCACAAAACACTGCCGATACTTATCTTCATGCTTTATGGTCATGTACTCCAGTGCTGCATTTCTGGACTAAAATCTTGGAAAAGCTCGCTGATATATTAAACTGTAGGCTTCCTTTATCTCCAAGACTGTGTTTACTAGGTGACTTAACAATAACTGAGCTACCATGTAAACAATCTCAATCTATATTTATAGCCCTTACTATTGCTAAAAAAATAATCCTTGTCAATTGGAAAAATAAACAATCTCTAAATATCGACCACTGGTTAAACTTACTAATAAATTATATCTCAATGGAAAAAATCTCTGCCTTAAATAAAAATCAAGTATCAAGATTTAAACAAATATGGTCTATGTACATAGAATATTTTAATCTCAATTTGGCAACTTAATCCTGCCAAGATTCTGCCTGTTAACGAGAGCCACCACATCGTTACAACTTCTGTTTTCGCTGCTCCTGTATTTGGTATTTTGTATCTGATTGTTTTTATTTTTATATAGTCAGGAACCTAGTTGCTGCTAGTGGGCTCGAGCATACCACACTATACGACACTATACTCAATAACTCCTTAAGATCTATTTCTAGTGGGCACTAAGCATCAACACTTGGTGTTACTGCATGCTAATTAGTCAATTTTCTTGACGCCGTCCCCTGTGGTCGGGCGGGGGTGGTTCTGCCCCCCCCCCCCCCCCCCCCCGTTGTCTGCTCGGTGGCGGTTGCGTCTTGGCCGCTCCCTGGGCCCCCTGTGGGGTGCGGTGTTGGGGTGCTTCCCCTGGTGCCCGGGGCGGTGCCGTCCCGGCGCGGTCCGCTGCTCCGTGCCCGGCGGCGCGGTTCGGGGTGGGTGGGCCTCCGGTGTGCCCCGTGGTTCCCTCTCCCCTCCCCCTTCCTCCCCCCCGTCGCCTCTCCCTCCTCGCCTCCTCCCGCCCATCCTCCTCTGCCTCCCGGTCCCTTTTCCCTTGTCGCCCTCCCTCCTCCTCTCCCCCCCCGCCTCCTGCCCTGCAGCCGCCCTTTCGCCTTCTTGTCGTCTTCTCCCCGCTTCCCCCGCCCCCCCCCCCCTTCCCTGTCTGCCCTGCGGCCCCTCCCCCTCCCTCTCCCTGGGCCTGGGGCTCCCTCCCCGGCCCGGGCGTCGGGCTCCGGGGGCCGGGCGAGGGTTTGGGGCCTGCCCCACTCCGGTATAACTCCTGGCGCCCCGGGCGGGCTCCGGTGGCCGGTGGGCTGTCCGGTAGCCCTGCTGCGCTGGCTGTCCGCCCATTGTGGTGCCGGGTGGATGAGGTGGGGGGCGGCAGGGGGTGGGGGTGCTGGGGGGCGGGCGTGCCACCTACACCCGCCGGGTTGGGTGAGGCCCCGCTGGTCGCTCCTCTTACTCACTTCACTAGCTTGCACTATACACTTTGTAAATATACACATAGGGCACACAACACATTTCTTGGTGGGGTGGGGAAGGGTGGAAACACCGTCTTCACCCTTCAACTCCCCTCCAATTTTAATGCACCTCACGTCCAAGGGGAGGGGTGAGTTGGGGCGGGGAGCCATCAGAGGGGATGGACTGCAGTGCCTGGCAGCGCTGTGGTCCCCCCCATTTGTGTCCCTGCCCCACCACTTTGTCCCTCCATTCCCTTTTTTAATGCACCACACATATACATATTCATTTTTTGGGGGGGGATACGGGTGGGTCGGAATAGGGGAAATTTTTTCCCTCTGCTCCGACTCACCTGCTCCCAATTTTAATGCACCACACGCACACACTTGTATATACACTGGGTGGGGCCACATTCACGGTGTAAGGGTAGAGCTCGCCAGTCGGCGAGCTGGCGGACTCAGTAACAGGGTTAGGTGTCACTTGTACTCTGGCGTGACGACCGGGGCCTCTCCCCACCGGGCTCGGTGTTCTGGTGTTCCGCCTTCTCCCCTGGTGCTTCCTCCTCTGCTTCCCCCCTCCCGCCGCTGTGCAAATCTCGCGCGGCTGGAGGTGGGGTGGGCACATCTTCCCTCTCTGCGCTGCTGCCCGGTGCCGGTTTCCGGGGGGGGGGTGGGGGGTTCTCGCGGGGGGCCGGGTTCGCGGGGGGGGGGGTGGCGGCCGTCGGGGGGGGGCGGCTTGTTTGGGGGGGGGGTGGAGGTATGGGTGGGTGGGGGGTTGGGTGCTGGGGGTCGGGGTGTGTTCGGGGGTTTGGGGGTCGGGGGTGGTGGGGCCTGGGTCGTGGTGGATGGCGGGTTTGGGTGGGGTGCGGGGGGGTCGTGGGGGGATGGGGGCTGGGGACCGGTGGGGCGCTGTGGGGGCCCGCTGGGCCTCGTTCTGCGGCCTTGGGCTCGGGGGTGTGGGCCGGGGCTGGGGCGGGGGTGTTCCGGGTGTCTGGGTCGGCTCGCCGACCGGTGTCCGCTCGGGTGGCTTGGGGGTGGCCTTGGTGCTGCCGCGGCCTGGGGATTCCGGGGGGGGGGGGGGGGGGTGCTCGCTTTGCTGGACCGCGGTTGACGGCTTCTTTCTTTGGTGGTGGTCCTTATGCATGCCAGATCCGTCGCACCAGCATCTACTGAAACTCAACAGAAGTACCCTCTCCCTCCCACAGCCCCTTGAATCAGTTGGTGCTGGTGTCTGTGGTTCTCACTTTGCTTTATCTATCCTTCCCTCCTTCCTCTCTTTAGTTTTTCCTCTGGTCACTTGAGATCTTAATTTATTAGAAGTATGAGGTTTCTGGGGTTGGCATAAGACTCCGGTTTTGTAACCACGCAGGAGGGGTCTTGTTGGTGCTGGACTTCACTTTGATGGATTGGATGTACTGGCTTCTATTGATCTCACTCTGCCTTATCGATCCTTCCCTCCTTCCTCTCTTTAGTTTTTCCTCTGGGCTCTTGAGATCTCGCTAAATTTGCTGGAATTTAGAGGCTTCCGGGGTTGGCGTAAGACTTTGATTTTGTAATCATGGGGAAGGCAGGAAGTGTTTGGTCGGTGCTGGATGTCACTTTGATTTACCTTTCTTTTCTCTTTATTTCTTTTTTTTTCTGACCTTTTCTCTGGTCTCCTGACCATTTAAATCTCACGACTCTGGCAAGATTCTGAAGTACCTGGTTAAGGCGAAGGGTAATGGGATATTTATAAGGTTTTAGGTGAATGAATGAGTATAAATTTATAAGTATTTGCACGCACGCACACGCACGCACGCAAACGCACGCAAACGCACACACGCAAACGCACGCACGCACGCAAACGCACGCACGCAAACGCACGCACACATACACACACACACAAAAAAAAAAAAAAAAAAAAAAAAAAAAAAAAAAAAAAAAAAAGAAAAGAGCAATGATGACAAGACGTTGAATCGGTAAGACTACCGAATGAACAATTCTGAGCTCTTCAAAAAAAAAAAAAAAAAAAAAAAAAAAAAAAAAAAAAAAAAAAAAAAAAAAAAAAAAAAAAAAAACCACAAGATCACATGGGGTTCACGCTGGCGAGGTGAGTTCACGCGATAACAACCGTGAATAGAGTCCTATTTGTAAACAATAGCCACGTTTGCCTGTTGTCACATCGACATGCTTTTTGGACTTTAATTCTGGGACTTCTAACATGGCTGTTCTACCATGGGTCAGTACATTTTGTGTTTAAATAGTGTCATTTTGCCATGTTTAATTTATTCTGAGCTCGTTTTTTGTCTTAAAAGTCCGACTCATGTCATGCTATGTAGCTAGCTAGCTAGCTCCCTCCCAAAAAACGAGTTCTCAAACAGTTTTATTTTGAAATCTACCGGATTTATCTTGATGTGAGACACCCGACTTCCGGCTGTTCGGCTCGTGTAATTTCTTCAGCTTCATGAAAGATTGTGGAAACCTTCCGCACCTCAGCTGGTGCGAATTGACACGTAAACTTGAATGCGTTCTATCCTTGCAGCCACCGTACGGAAAACGCACCGCGTCCGTTCCGCAGTCAGTGAATTGAGCTTTAGAAACAAGAGATTTCACTTTCCCCAAAAAGCCCTCCATTCAAAATTCCCTTTGCAACAACAAAAAAACTGTCGGTGAACATCTAGCCAACCTTTGCGGGTCTTGAATGAACCCTGAGGAGAAATCAACATTTGCAAACGTTTTCCGTTCAGTGGGGTACGGTCTTAACCAACTTTGAGTTATTTGGTTACTTTTACTTCAGTATGATAACCCTCAAAACACACATATACATGAGCACACGCGCATGGACACATTAAAAAACACACACACACACACACACACACACACTCAACTAGGACAGTGAGGACTTAAGTAGTGTGTCCTAAAAGCACTTTTCCACTTCTTTTCATTCCTCTTTTTTCATGTTAGTGCCAGCAAAGTGATTAGCATTCACTCTGTGTGCGCGCGCACGCAAATTTGACATTTTTAATGCAAGTGTTTGAAGAAGTCAAATAAAGACGGGACATGTCTAATTGCTGGAACCTTCTCATCATGAAACATCCCAAATTCCACACCTCTCGCAAGCGTAAACCAAACGTCTACTTCACACAGCCGCGTCCATCCATTGACACACAAACACCTCTTGTGACGCTCCATCGAGAGGACTTCCCCATTTTGCATACGCACACGCAGCAAGTGGAGTTAATCTCCACTTAATGCATTAACAGTATCAGCAAGCAGCATGACGAGGCCTTCTGCAGACACGTGGGCGTGGCACGAGATGCACGTTAATCTCGCGCAACACAATCATGCACACGTTTTTTTTTTACCATGTAATTGATAAAATGTCCTTTTTATTAGTACAAAAACATGTTTTTATAGAATCCTTCATTTGATGGATACATTTAACAAAGCATCATAAAGTTTGACAATAGAAAAAGTGAAATGCTTTTAATTCCTCAAAACCATCTAAGCTCTTCAACACACTAGCGCACACACACAAACCGAGAAAAAACCCCCAAAAACGTTATTTGTTGTAAGCGACGTCAATTGTCATGAAAATCACAATAATACAAAACATTGACATTTATTTGGATTGTTTTTAACGACAAGCTCTTCACTAGAATTCCCAAACCCAAACAGGCTTAGCATTAGCAACAAGCTAAGCTAACTACTAGTTGGCTATGCTATGTTAAGTTTTGGAAAAAACAAACTTTTTTTTTTTTCACTTGTTCGGAGCTCAATGTGGACAAATTTTTGACTGACAAAAACATTTAAAGGGATACTTGACTCATTGACGCATTTTCAGCAGCAAAAAGTTAATATTTCGTCCAGAATGAATTTGGTAACTTCATTATTTTTCATGTACAATTAATACCTTTAAATACTAATTTTTTCCACTTACTGCCGACTGAAGATGACATCACCTGTGCTGAGGAAGTAGGTAACGACCAATCATGGATCATTTTGCTGACCAAACCCAGAAAACAGGTGAGACATAATTGGTCGTTACCTACTTGCTTCGGACAGGTGATGTCGTCTGTCAACAGCAAGTGGAAAGAGTTATTAATAGTACTATAAAAATATTGAATTTATGAAATTCATTCTCGACAAAACAACTTTTTACTGCTGAAAATGGCTCAATGAGTAAAGTATCCCTTTAAACATATGCAAAATGCTAAAAACTTGGACATGTACAAGCTAAAACACATTTTTTTTAACATTTGGCCTACATTATGCCAGTTTGTTCATAAGTTAGGTAAACATTGCATATTCATAATTTTTATATTTATGATGTGCGAGATATGTGAGTGCATGATTTCCATTTGTCATTTTTTTCCCCAGAATGCCAGATACATGACTGTCCTGTGGCACTATGGGAATAAATGCCAAGTTTGTAGCATTTAGCCTACAAGTATTTTCCAACTTACTTGAAAATATGTTTAAAGGTATTTTCAAGCATGTACTTGCAAAAAAAACGGATTTGCCAGTTAAAAATGTTCCACGCCTGTCATACCGCAAAGTTTTTGGAAGGAACGTATTGGTAAAATGCAGGCGAAATGCTAAAACATGACATGTTTCCGGTACTGCCATAGGGGTATGGACTTGCACGTGCACAAATGGTACTGGTGTCATCTCATTCTGGGATGCGGCACGTGGCGTCAGGTGGGCGGGGGTCCGTTGACGTAGCTCAGGTGCAGGCCTCCTGACGACGCCCCGACGATGCTGCGGCGGCGGCACGACGGCTCCAGCAAGCACCAGAAGTGGCAGGCCAGCAGAGACACGGCGGCGACGGCCAGCAGGAGGCACTTGGCGGCCGGGTAGAACCCAAAGCCCCTGCCAGGTGTGAAAATTCTTAGAATGGTTTGTTTTCAATGCGCATGTGAAATGTGGAGATTTGTTCACAGTAGGTGTGGCAAAGTGAAGAGGTTGATAATATGTGAGTGAAATGTACAAGTTTGTGCAAAATGAAGTTTTGCTTACAATGTGCGTGTGAAATTTCAAGATTTTTTTTACAATGCGTTTGTGTGTGTAAATTGCAGGTCACCTTTGCTCTGCTTCAGCACAGCAGGACTCTTCCTCCTCTTCCTCTTGAGTCTGAAAAACAAAACATCTCTCTTGTTTTAACAATAACATGACCACGTCATTGTACCAATTGAGTGACCCGTGCCTGGTGTTGCACCGGCGTCCAATCGGACGAGGAGTTTGGGTCATATGACGACAAGCTGGCCCAAGTGAGAGAGAGGTCGTCGCTGTCGTTGCCGTGGCAACTCGGGATGTGAGTGGCAAGTTCTGCGGGATCCCACTCGCTGACGGTCACACGCTGAACACAAACAACATCAAGGCCACGCCCACAAAGCTAACATGCAGGAAGCTAACATTGGAAGCTAATCTCGGAGGCGACGCTGAAAAAAATTAAACATTGGATACACTTAAGCAAAAAAATAAAAAATACAATAAAATTGAAGTAATCCATCACACCAAAGATTTCATTTAGTACGATCTGATTTTTTTTTAACCTGTAAACTAACTTCTTATTTAAATTTTTTGTTACCATTGGTTTTTCTTGTCTCAAACAGAGGTATTGTTGGAAGCTAACTTCAAATGTTAACTTTTGAGATAACATTGCAAGCTAATGTTTGATGTAACCCTGGAAGCTAACTTCAGAATCTGACTTTGGAAGGAAAGATCAGAAACTAAAATAAATAAATATATAAATAAATAAAATTCACGAATCGATCAGAAGATAGAGCAATATCGGTTTAAACAACTTTTATATTTACTCTACAGTCGACCGCCGCTGTTTATCGAGCCCACAATAACGAAAAACTCACCTGTAAATGCCGCTAATTGCAATGCATGGGAACAAAACTTTAACCCCAAAAATGCTTTAAAAAACACTGCTAAACATTAAATATAACATGTAAAGTGTTTTTCGCGTGGCCGATCAATGATGTCATTGATCGATCAGGCAAATTAAGATTTAGAACTGATCACTGATTTTGCATAAAATGCTAAATATCGGCCGATCTGATTGGTGTAAAGTCCAGGTGAAACCAACTTCGAAAGCCAACCTGGTCTTACCGCAAACATAACACCAGAAGCTAACTTTGGAATTGACACTGGAAGCCAACATTGTAAACTAATGGAGCTAATGTTGGAAGCTAACGAGCTTTCTTCTCGCTAACGTTAGCTGTATTGTTGGAAGCTAACTTAAACATGAAGCTAAACAAGCAACCTTAGCTCTAACATTAGAGGTTAGCTTTAGTAGCTGATATTGAATGCTTTCGTTTGAAGCTGATGTTGATGCTAACTTCTTGTGAACAAACTTTGGAAATACAACATTGTAAACCAATGTTCAAACCCAACTTTTGGAAGCTAACCTGATTGTCCGTCTGCACGGCTTTACAGCAGGAAGGACGGTCAGCACTGTGGACTCCTAGCCACGCCCTCACACGTCCGTCACAGTCGTGTTCTGGGGTGGAGGTCACCCAGTGGTCACCGCCGCAGCTCTTTATGTCTGCTTCGGGTGAGAAGACGTCAGGGAGCGTGGACGTTGACTTCAAATGCTGCACGTAAGCGACAGTAAGGACACATCGATCACATCAATGATCACAAAGCCACTCGCTGCTCAAACACATGTGACTCACCAGCGCATCTTCCTGCTTAATGATGTCACTACTGATGACATCAGAGCTGAGGGAACTGATGTAGCTCCACCTGTTTGGGGTTTCTCTGGGACCTGCACAACCAAAGTAGACTTAGAGTTTTAACCTCTTATCTGAACGATGACAAAATTTCGGTTCAAAGTTTTAGTCATCGTTTAGTATGTGACATTGTCAATGCTTTTCATAAATAATCACATCTAAGATTTTAGTTACAAGTCCCCTAAGTTCTATTTAATCCCTGCTGACTGCCAGTTTTAGCATTTGAGTCAAAGAAGATGAGATAAATAAGTCAGAACTTCCTGCTTCCTGGTTTTTACCACCTGTGCTGGCACTGTAATAGGAGAAGTCACTGCAGGAGCGTCCCACATCCACTGAGGGGTCCCACTCCAGACCCAAGTGCTCATGGGAAGGCGAGGATGGTGAAGGGGGACGGTGAGGATGATGATGATGGAGGTCTGATGGGAGAAGGTGGAAATGTTCACTTTGGAGTCATCACTTCATCATTTTCCTCATAATAGTCATCAGAGTCTTCACTGACCTTCACTTTTACGACTGGCAGGGAGGTCCTGATGGACTTTGTCAAGTGCACCCTCCTCCTCAAACAAAGTCTCTGATGGACAACCGGAATCCGGAGGCAGAGTCAACAGGAAGTCATCCTCAAAGACCTGAGAGGGAGGATTAGGAAGAGGAGGAGCATGATGAAGACAAACGGGAACAGAGCCAGTCCAACAAACACAGACAGGCAGATGGACAGACGTAGACTTGAGGTCGAGTACACACCAGCCGCATGCTGAGGAGTCTGGTGTGCGTGCGTGCGATGTTGCTGTAGACATGACTGCACTGGCGCAGAAGCTCCAGCAGGCGGCACTCCACCCGCCGCGCGTCGCACGCCGTGCTGCGCTGGATCAGAGCCTCGCCGCGCTCCAACACGCCGTTCACACGACTGCAGTTGACGCTCACGCTCTGCTGGAACGACTGCACAAACGCACACACATGCCTCCACTTAGCAGTTTTTCCAGCAGCTCCTTGCCACGGTCTTCATTTTCAATTTAGCCTTCAACAAACAGCTAAAGGTTTAACTTCTCAGTGCTGGGTCCTGTCTAGTCCACTTCGGTCTACTAGGGTCCAGTGGTGAAGCTAGACGCATTCTAGTCCATATGGGTCAAGCTTAGACTAGTCCGATTCTGTTGGGCCGAATCTATTAGTGGTGCCAAGTGCAGTTGGTTGCTACCAGGTTGGTTGCATCCTTTTAGTCTCTTAGCCCAGTTATGTATTTATTTGGGTCCTGTTTGCTCTAATGTGATAGTCAGGTAAAGTTGGTTCCAACTGGGTCCAGTTCCAGTCATGAACAATTTGATCCAGGTCCTGTCTAGTCCACTTTGTCCCATTCAAGTGCATGTGGGTCTAGTTTAGATTCAGTTTGGCCAAATCTGTTCTAGTGGTGGAGCCACAGATTTAGTTTGGTCTAAAGGTGGATATCTGGTCCAGTTGGATCCAGTCTGGTCCAGTCAGTCAGTCTACATCACATTAACTCATAAAGGCACCTGTAGTTGTCTGAGTTTGTCGCACGTGTTTCCCGTCATTTGTTGTACTCCCATGAGACGAACTTCCATCTCAGACAACCAGACAGCCAGGTCCTCAGTCTCCTCCTCAAACTCCTCCCACTCGCTCACCAAACCCTGAAAGAGGTCACGCTGCTTTTAAACAACACATTTGTTGGGATTCTGTTTTGCTTCTTCTTGATTCTGTTCTGTGACCTTGAGCCTTCTGCTGATGGACTCCAGTTTGACACTGAGGCGGTCCCATCTGTGGCCGCAGTCCTGGGCCGCAGCTAACAGGCGAGCCCGCATAGCGCCATTGAACAGAACGGTCAGGGTCCGGTTCCTCTGGGTCAGCGCGTCCAGATGAACCAGATTCGAGCCTGCCTCGCACCGGAGATTCTGGTGCATGCATTAACACACACACACACAAGTACAATCATGTGTACACACGTGTACAAATCCACAAAATTCTCACTTTAAAAACAACCAATGTTCTAGCAAAGAGCTGTACATACGTACTGTAAATACAACAACATAAGATCATTTAAAATATATCTATAAACAAAATGCAAACATGCGCACTTAAACATTCATCAAACACGATGTGTTTCTCACCTCAAACCTCCTGACGTCATTCTTGGCTGCGGCGCAGGTGACTTGAGTCCAGTTGTGGGAGGAGACTGCCTGCTCGGCCAATCGTAGCCAAGCGTCCAAGCGGGCGTGATCCGTCATGAAGCTGTGCCAAAGCAGCCAACGTCTCTCTAGCCTGCAGGCCACGACAGGAAGTGATGTCGTCACTCGACACCTTGTCCCAAGTGTCAATCAAACTCACTGGTGGCATCCCAGCAAGTTGCCATCTTGGCTCCAGGCGTCTGTTGGCTCCTCATGGGTCGCATTATCTTCAGGCTGAGGGTTGACATTATCGTGGCAGTGTGAAGCGGCTGTGTCTAATCCAGACATTCTGACATCAGTACCTTTTTCAGCATCTGGAGAAAAGAGTGTCATCGTAAAAAGCTGCTGTCCCACTCAGCCGCGCGTTCTCTTCATGGAGTTGGACTGGTGTCTCCTCTATGGACATGGCTTCTTTTCCTTCCTCCTTTGTCAAGCACATTATCTACTGTCCCCTACAGGACTAGAGTAGATCATAACCGCAATTTAGAACCAGGGCCCGTCTTATGCTAGCTGCTAAGATTGCGGGAGTAGGCGAGCATGTAGGCTTTGGCAGAGGTCTCCCTCCAGCTAGGTTTGTGTGGTGATGTTTGCCAGCTTGCATCACTGATGTCACTCTTTGAGTCTACATCAACCTAAGTGTCGTGTTCTTCCAGATGACACGCGATCTGCTCGTCAGTTTTGGAAATCTCGCATATGTCAGTTGACTCTCTCTACCTTGTCACTTCCTGTGCCTCTCCCCCATGCCAGCAGAGAGAAGTTCTGAGTCTTTACCTGGCTAGCTCGCCAAAATGTGTCGTAGATAAACACAAGGCCAAATAAGACAATCTGTGGCGATCTGGTCTTTACTCAGCGTAGACACTTTACACGTGTTCAGAAACATTTCTCGGAAACCGTTCCAAGAATTGGAACAATCGGAACATTGAGGAGCTATTCCCTTCAAAAGGAAGCTCGCTGTGTATACATATTTTTGTAAAGTTACACAACTGAGGTCAAAATGACCTTTACTATGCCGATCATGCCCAGAACTTTTCACCAGGAAGCTGTCCAGGATGCATTCTAACCAGATGCCCGACCAGCAGCTCCGAGTGTAGAGTCATTTGCGTCCATTCAGCTGCACTGTGGTCCACTTCAGTCAGTTCCAGTGTGGTCCAGTCACTATGATTTAGGGTGATCGAGTTGTGGTAACTTAGTCATCTCGCCAGATGCTTGGGCCGCATCATCTGGCTCTCCGTGATGCATTCAAGCAGCCGCTGGCAGGTGTCAGTCACAACTGAGGTCTTTGTATTAGAAGAACGAGTCTCAAGCAACCACCTTGAGTCAGGTGTCAATCTAGACCCACAGGGTTCTTGCTTTGATATGAGAACAGGAAGTTGGAAGTTTTGATAAAAGAGCAAGTAATGTGAAGCAGACATGTTGAGTCAGGTGTCACTTCAAACCAGGAGGGATTCTGCTTGGATAGTAAAACAACAAAATTGAAGCACTCACTCTCAGGTGTCGTTCAAAAACCAGCTTTCTTGCTTTAAAGAGAGAAAAGAAGTATGAAGCAGACATGTTGAGTCAGGTTTCAATCAGCTTTTGACAAAACAAAACCACGTGATCACATCTTTTAGTTTCAAACCTTCTCATCAGGTTAAATAAAAAAAAAAAAATTGGATCACGTCAGAAGAGTGTTTAGTGCTTCTGTCAGTTTAGGACGAAACATTGGTGACGTTGTCATGAATCATTTTTCCTTCTCTGCTCCTGACCCAAATCTGCGCTTGTGCGATTTAACTTAAATGAGGATAATTATGATGATAATATTATGCAGGATGAAAGCTGCGTAGGTTTGAGCTGACCTGAGATCTGATGTGATCAGGACACGGTGATGCTAACAGATAGTGATGTCGGCAGATCTGGTTAGCTCAGACTAAACTCGTGCAACGACCAAACTCGTGCAACATGTTTAAATACCTCTGCTCATACTAAAGAGCTATTTGGGGTCCAGTTTAGCCGGGTCTTTTTTACATGGGTTGGGTCTATTTGGGTCCACAGTGGACCAGTCAGTTCTACTCCATTCCAGTTGGGCTCATTCTGGACAGTTAGGTCCACTTTGGTCATATGGTTTCCAGCGGTGTTGTGAAGTCAGGTTCACTTGGATCCAGTTATTCGGATCCAGTGTGGGCCTGTTGTTTCTTTACTTTTGTACTGTTCATATAGAAGTTTTTCATAACTTTTTGAATGGGAGTGGAATCTTGTACAATTAAGCACTAACAGCTTCATTCCATCCCAGCAACTTATTTAAAATTGTGCTAAACAAACTTTGTAACAGTTTACCGTCAAAGGAAAATACGAATGAACAATATGTAAAAGATAAAATGTACAAAACAAATAAAAGAAAAATAGTAAATTCGTGTGACAGACTGTATTCATGGCGGCCCATCGACATTCGCGCTTGGTGTGATCATGTGACAGTACGGAGCCAATCATGTCGTTTGTTTACCGGAAGAGATTTGTGGGTGTGACGCGGCATGCCACATGCACATGCCTTCCTTCCAAGTTTGGATAGCTGAATCCGAAGAGGGTTTTTTTCTTTCCCAAATGAATGGACGGACCAGTAATTTTGTGTTCTTGCAGGACCCGCCTCAAAAGAGCATGTTGTTGTCAAAGATTTTAGAAACATTAGGCCACGAAAGTTTCAGAACTGGAATTAGTGAAGTGACTGAAGAAAAGTGCGAGGCCAGCAACATTCGAATTTTGATGGCTACTGAAGAGCAAACGAAAACTAATGTTTGCTCCAGATGGATTTTGGAACAGTTTGCTGAGACGTTACTCGAAGGTAAACAAAATCGCTTTCTTACTTGAAATGTGCTAGATGAATGACGAGACGAAATTAGTATTCATTTGCCTATGCTGCTTTACTTCAAATGTTTGTCTTTTTTTTTTTTTTTTTTTTTTTGCCGCCTGGCATCATAACAAAACTACAGTTTTCACTAGACCTGGCGTGCTTGTGCCTCTTAATGGATAAGTTATTAGCGATCTATTTACATTTGTGTTAAGGGTTTACATGCCTGTTTAAAAATAGGAGTCAAAATTAATCAACAACTAATTGATTATCAAATTAATCGACAACTATTTTAGTAATGGTGTAATCGTTTGGAGCCATTGTTTTCATTTAATAGTCCAATTTCTCTGTTTTCAGCCTCAGAACAAAGTGATTATTCTGATTTCTGTAGTCATTGAAAGCTGTGTTTATCGTTTGTTCATCAAAACAAGAGTACATCATTATTATTATTATTATCATCATTATTATATTTCTATTTTTACTTTGGAAAACAATGACTGAAGCAGTATCTGAATCAGTTTGTTGAGTACATCAATCCCTCTCGTATAAGCTTAAGTTGTTTTTTTCTCTCTTTTTTTAAAAGTCACGCAACACCTAATTAACAGCAATTGTTTAATGAGCAATCAATAATTGGGGAAAATATTTTGTAATATACTTTATGCAAAATAACATTTTATCTGATTATTCGATAGAATAATCAATTCTAGAAAAATATAGTAAATAACAGTGACAGCCCTATTTAAAAAACAATTTACATGTATGTGTTTTGGGGAATATTTATGATCCTGAATTGTTCTCAGAGGATAAACATTTATAATTTCATTTATGGTTCAGAACTTAAGACAGACAATAATTATTTATGAAAATCTAAAACACTGAAAAAACAACAACACACTATTATAAGAAAGAGGAATGTGACATGATGATTTTGAACTCAAAGAAAACATAGGGGGCGTCCCTGGTCAGAAATGTGTACCAACCTGCTGGCCTCTCCATTAATCAGCGACTCTGCTCTCCCTTGCAAAAAGGTTGCTTTCTAATTCGCTGAAATTCTCTGAGGTGCCACATGAGGGCGGCAAAGGACTACTCTTGTCTAAATGAAGCTCTGAAGCTCTTCAACTCATGTCAACAGTTCCTTGGCGCCGATATACAGTACTATTAACTTGTGCTTTTTTCTACAGTACAAAAACAGATAATGTCTCAATTTCCTCCAGCTGTATTTGGTGTGAAATATCGGTTTGTTGAGTTGAACATGTTGCTATTCATGGGTGGTAGGAATGTCAACAGAATAATTGTGCTTAGTGCCATCTCGTGGAAGAGCTTTTAAAACGTGCCTATTACCGTACGTCGCTGACATGGATAGATATTTGGACTAGTAAATCAGTCATTTTTAGACCAAACAAGTGAAATTGAATCCGTTCTCACGACACACCTGACAATCTCTCACCCGAATACATCATTTGTGCTTGTAGTATTTCGTCTCCTGTCCTCACAATGCGTCCATTGAGCGTGTGTTGCCGTGACGACTGCTGCTTTTGTTTGTCCGGGTTGGGAAGCAGGTTATCTGGACCCTCTCTGACTGCCGGTCGGTCAGGTGACGGGCTGCGCTCACACGACACCTGACTCCGAGCCCCTGGGGGCCAGAAGACGCCCACCATTCAGTCACTTGGCATTGTGCTCCAAAACTAACACTGGTCTTCTTTTTTGCTCGCCTGATGCTGTTGATCACAAACGTATCTTTTTGGCTTCCTTTAGCACTCACGCATTATTGGGACCCATTAAAAAAGAATATCAAATTCAGCTCACTGAATGGTTTTTCGTCATTGTCTAAAAAACAAAAAAAACAACAAAAAAAAAAAACATGCAGACTTTAAATCTTGAGGCGGCATAGTGCTGCACGGCACCCGCAAACTGAGGAAGAGGTGGTGTTTTTACAACACTTGTCAGGAGAAAAAAGTGAATTTGAGGCAAATAACATTCATGAATTTGAAAACAAATATGTCTATTATTAACTAGCCTATAAAAAAATGATATTTTGTCAAATGTTTAAAAAGTTGTTCAATAAGCATGTTTAAAAAATAAATAAATCAACAAATAGTTGGAGAATTTTTTAGGGCTAGGAAAAAAAAAAAAGAAAAGAAAAAAAAGTCGACCAGGTCGGTAAGTTGACTTGAAAGACTTGACTGTCTGCCTCAAAGCTCCGCCGGAAACATGTTTGCGCCGCTGTCCATGTTTCTATATGGACCTTTTTTGCAGGTGTACACAATGGACAGGCACTTATTGAGCTAACAGGCATCTCCACTCGTTTACTAATTGAAGCATCGTCTGTTAATTTAAAGTGACTTTTAAGACACCATTACTTGTGTAATGTTGATGTATGCGTGAGCTAAATGCTAGGTAGTGTTTGTTTGCATTAATCGCTAGCCCGCTAATGCTAATCGCAATTGCTAACCATTTAGCATAGGCTAATTTTGTTGGTGTTTAATAATACTCATGAACAGAAGAGAAGTAGTTATATCCACTCAATTCTACTCGTGTTCAACCTTAGTGGATTAAGGAAAAAAAAAAATATAATAAATTATGGGGGCGGGGAAGTGGTTATTTGATGGAATAATCAGATAACCAATTTTAAAAAGATTTGATAGTGACAGCCATTGTGTTTTTTTTCTATATATTTTGATGTGAAAATTTTACCTTTTAGTGAAAATTAATATTGACTCCAAATATCGGTTATCGGCTTCCTAATAATCTGTATCGGATCTGAGAAAAAAAAACAAACAAAAAAACCCATGATGGTCTATCTCTAATAAACAAATGAGTGGTCACCCGCCAATTGCAGGGCACACATATAGACGATGGATTGGTCACCAATGTCAGTCACTCCCGTTCACCTCAATTTGTTGGTCTGTAATCAAGCTAACATGCTAACACGTCTTTGGAAAGTTGACTCGAGTGATGCCCTACCCGGTTACCCTGGTGACAGAGGGTGGTGCACTTCCTCAAACACACAGACCCTCACATAGTCGTGCGCGCACGCACACACCCACACACACAAAGGCTGCACTGCAAACGTGTTGTAGAAAGGATGTCCTTTCGCTCTCACAACGCTACACGAGACAACCACAGCACATGCCACTCAACTACACAACAAGCACTCGCTCACACGACAAGCAGGAAGTTTGTAGTTGGGAGGTGTGAAATGAATGAAACCGTCTGGAAGGGTTCATTGACTGCCGGCAAGAGTTTAAAGGTCAAAGCAAAGTTACCTGCTGCTGGGTGAGGTCACGCCAAGCGGAGAGAAACTTGTTGTGAAGTGGTGAGGAAGTCAGGTTAGCTCGCATGCAGGTGTCCTCCAGGCCCCGCCCACTGCACGCACCTGAAACTGTTCAGGCAGGAAAAGTTGTTGACGCCCACTTGACATTCGACACTGCCTTCTTTTTCTCTTCCCATGACTTCATGTTTTGCTTGCATTTAAATGCATGGCCCAAATTTCTTTGTGGGCACTTCTTCCAAAACATGAACGCGCCAGCAGTGTCATGTCAGCCCAAAGCTCAACTTTACAAATGAGATGCGCTTCAGATCAAACCTGCAATTTTCTCTGCGACGAGGGGAATTTTATGTATTAATAATAGCAGTTATACTTTGTATCGTGTCAGTAACGATTAATGTTAAGTAATCGTACTGATGTTGGTCTGGAAAAAAAGTGTCATTGAACATCACTCGTAATTTGGACTGGGTTTAAAAAAATAAAATAAAATAATAATCTAAATTTCTTGAACATTCTATGTAACAATTCTCAATTCATTATCAAAAAAGGAAATATGATATCATATAGACAAATCACAAAAACGAGCAGCACTTGCAGGACGGAAAATTCATGTGCATACAAAAAAGGAAATAATTGAAATAATTAAGAAAAACATTTTAAAAGCATGCAAAGAAAACCCAAGAAATTAAACAGGAAATAAAACATAAAATATAAAAAGTTGTAAACTAAAAAAAACAATAAAAACCTGGAAAATGAACTAAAAACAAAAAATAAACCAAAATCAAATAAAACTACCAAAATCTACAAGAAAATATGCGCTAATAAATCAGATTAGAATACAAGGAAAGAAATATTCAATGAAAATTGAGTGAAATAAATGTACATAAAAGAAACTAAAATAAAGCAAATAAAAGAATTTGTAAAAAAGAAAAGAAAGAAGTACATTACAAGGGGAAAACACATTTAAAAAGTAAATAAACTGAAAGTTAGTCACACAAGAGAAATAAAATTAAGATCAAGTTAAAGAAAATGATCCTTCCACTCGCTAGCTGCTCATGCAAATAAAGGAGACAACAAAAGGAGAAGACAAAAGCGGATTAAAGTGAAAGAAAGAAAAAAAGAGTTTATTGTTGAAGTTGATTGAAGTAAGCAGCCACAGGACCTTTGAACTGTGTACTTGGTACTCATTGGAATGCAAATCAGTCAAAGTTCAAATGTTGAGTTAGGTTTCATCTTTGCTGTTCTTTCATCTGTGCACGAAGATGTTGTGGCATTTTACGTGACGTCATCACGTGCATGCTAGAGCCAAACTGGCCCCGAATCACGTTCTTTTTTTAATATGCTTTTATTGACACAATTCAACACAAAATTGACATTGCATTACATTTACAACATATCTTTCATAGTTCACGAATCACGTTCCCGGCGCTTGTCTGTGACGTCAAAACAAACTCGCTCAAGTGCATGACCGACGTAAACAAACATGCAACGTCACAAGCGGTTGCCTCTCCTGTGGGGACATCTGCTGGACATTGTCAATATTGCAACACAATTTTAGCACTACATTCAGTTGCACGACACCGCCCCCCCACCCCCCAAACACCCATTTTTACTTTTCACGTCAAGTTATTTTGGAATTAGTCTGACTTCACGCTTCAAATTGATCATGTGAGTGAGCAGATGCATCAACATCATCATCACAACAGAAGAAAATATAACAAGCGAGCCTCAGTTCTGTGCAAGCGAAAATTACTCACTACTCACTTACTTTTGAGTTCTTCTGTACTATAGTTGGTTTCTTCATCATCAACACTTTCCACACTTAGTTTTACCTTTTACCTATAATGACACCTTTCAACGTTTATTACGTTAGTCTAGTTACTTTGCACACCCATACTTTGCTCCTTCATCAGTTCTTCCTACAGTAGTTCCTTCCAAGTAGTAGCCTAGTTACCCTAGTTTCTTTCCACACAATGCACTTCAAATTGCTAAATGAATAGATGATGGACTAAGCCGAATGCTATTATCCCCCAAACATGGAAACACGCACGTGCAGACGACTGACGAGGGTGCGAAGTGTGATGACGACGACGAGTTTCGCCGCTTGCCGGCCGAGCCTGATCAAAGGTGGAGACTTCTTGTCATATCTCGGAATTCAAAGACGCTCATTTGCATCCTAAAGATGTGCTCGCCGTTTGATGGTGGCCCCGCCGGCTCCTTAAAAGTGGACGCTGAGCCCCGTTGGACCGCCACTGCTCGCACCCTCACTGCTGCTCAACAGATTTGGAGGAACTTTGTGTCACTTTGTAGACATTTTGAAGACTTTTACAGGACTTTGTGGTGCCGGTTGCCGTCCTCATGGAGACGCACAGAGTGTCGGACTTCAGTGTCGAGCGCATCCTCTCCCTGCAGCCGGGATGCAATCTGCCCAACGTCGAACCGTATTTGCCTGTTAACGCACTTGACCCAAGACCTGGTATCGGTACTTTTCCCGGTTCTGGTACTTTTCCTGGTCTCAATACTTTTCCCGGTTCCAGTACTTTTCCTGGTCTCGGTACTTTTCCCGGTCCTGGTACTCTTCCCGGTCCTTCCGCTGGTGCTTGTGCTGATGCTACAATTGCAACGTGGGACCACTTGCGCAATTTTGGGGAGACCTCGCACCCTTTCCCTGCCAACTTCTACAGGAGGCCCTCGGTCTTCGTCTGCTTCAACCCAGACCTGCCAGGTACGTTTGAGTACAAGCAGTCAAAGTTGTCATTGTTTTGGTCATATTTAGTGTGTTGATTGTTTGAATAGTAGTGTGTACATGTGTAATGTTGCTCACAATTAGTAATTATATTTCTTGTATGTTTTGCTTGAGCAGAAGTGGCATTGTGGTGTGGTTACCATGGTTACTGCAGTTACTGTGGTTCCCATGATTACGGACCCCCTGGACCGTCACCCCGGGCCCCCCCTGGACCCCGTCCTCCAAAATCCCGGATGAGGACAACGTTGACGACGGCCCAGAGCCGCCACTTGGAGGCGCTGTTCGCCGTCTCCGACTACCCGACGGCGGAGGCGCGCGCGCAGGTTGCCGCCGCCGCCCGACTCGGCGAGGAGACCGTCAGGGTGAGTTCAAACGGCGCCTGAACCTCTGCAAGGGGTCTCGCACCAAGTTCACTAGCACGTTAGGACGTCATACATGTCACGCTTGAACGAGATCAGTTTGAGCGTGATCAATTTCACATTCTGGACGTGGTAAACTTATAACATCACTTTCCCATTTTCAGCTTGATGAATTTCACATTTCACATTTATGGAGATCGAGCGTTGAAAAATATTTTCACCACTTCCTATAAAAACTTGTTTAGAGCGCCTCGTTATCCTCTGTAACGGGCTCATCCTGTTTGTTTTGGGTTGTTGTCGTTTAGGTTTGGTTCAAGAACCGCAGAGCACGCAGGAAACGCCAGTGCAGCAGTTCAAAGGTCAAGCCAGAAGAAGCAGCAGAGAACAAAGCCTTCAGTGCCCTCCTTTGACTCACCTAAACCAGGGGTGTCCAAACTTTTTCATTTGTGGGCCACCTACGGAAAATCAGAAGGACGCAAGGGCCACATAATGTTATGAAGAGAAATTGTGTTTAGTCCTAAAAATTGTACAAATAACTTATTTGTGCTTTTGCATATTTAGAAAAATGCTACAGTATATAAACAAATTTATTTGTAATATGGAAGTAGGGTTATTATAGTTTTGGAATTTTTCATTTTAGTTAGTTTTTATTAGTTTTCAGGGTGGTTCTGTTAGTTTTTATTAGTTTAGTTTAGTTTTTTAATATGCTTAGTTTTAGTTTAGTTTGTTAGTTTAAGTATTAGTATTAGGGTTTTTTTTGTTTTTGTTTTTTTTTGTTTTTCTTTTTAATGTGTCTTACTTGTGCGCAATATTTAAAAAAACACCATGGGAGCGACGTCATCTTTTGGTACTTTTCGATTGGCTGCTGCTAGATGACATCACTTCTGTATGACATACCTTCAAACGTCATTATTCTGGTTTATATCAAATCTATAATCCCCAAAGGCTCATGTATTAAAGGAACTACCAAAGGCTAAAATGAAGGACATTTGCTGTAATTATAGTTAGTTTTGTAAACATAAACTGTAGTTTCAGTTAGTTTTCGTTTTTTAAAAAGCATTTTCATTTTTACTTTATTTCAGTAAGAATATGTTTTTTGAGTTTTAGTTTTAGTTTTCTTCATTAGTTTTAGTGAACTAAAATAACCTTTAATGGCACCTGTTTTTTGATACCCTCCCTTCTTACTTTGACCATCTCCAAACATTTTTGTTTTATTTTATTTGAACTGAGTCAAATGCCCTTTTTTAGCATATGCCGCGGGCCACAAATGGTTCCCGGGCCGTAGTTTGGACACCACTGCCCTAAACGCATCATCATCATCATCCACATGGCTGAAGATGCGCTGAAGTGAGATGGCTTCATTTGTTCTTCCTGCTTGTTGCTTTTGTTTGGGATGGCATTCGAGCTGGCGTCCAAGCCGGACCAATCGCCAGTCGGTCGGTCACAGACGTGCTGCTCTGGCCACACGCTTGTCTTTTATGAAATTGATTTGAGTTTCTTCCAAAGAGTGATTTCAACACATTTGAAAGCAAATAAATATTGATTTGGACACAAAATTCACCTGACTGCTAGTTTTCTTCCGGTGTGTCGAAGAAAGTGACACTGGCGTCTATCAAGCAAGCATGACCCTTTCATAAAACTCTACACCAAAGAAACAAAACAGGTAATAAGCCCTGCAATTGGCTGGCAACCAGTCCAGGGTGTACCCCGCCTACTGCCCAAAGTCAGCTGAGATAGGCTCCAGCTCCCCCGCAAACCTTGTGAGGAGTAAGCGGTCAAGAAAATGGATGGGTGGATGGATGGACAGATACAGTAATTAAAAAAAAACAAACAACATCAAATGCTTTATTTTGTATAATATTTACTGAATCACAGCAGTTGTTAATATTATTGGATACATTTCCATGCTAATGATGACATGAGAAGTTGAGAAAATACATAAGAATACACAGCATGCAGTGAACCAAAGGGACACACAACATGCGCACGCACGCACGCACACACACTGGATAGAAATAACAAAACTTTTAAAAAGTACACTTTTTGGTGATGTTCTCAAACAAAACATACACTGTTGTACTTGTTTTTAGCTTAGTGGGACCAGACTGGTTGTTTTTCAGGTAATTCGTACTCATGAATAATAATTGACGACACGTTACATTTACAGGACAAATTTTCTTGTTGTTATTAACCTGACAACTTTGTTAAAAACAAATGCACAAATGACTAAATGATGCTAAATTGTCTACTTGAAGTGAAGAAACTTCATCACTGGCCTGGTGGTTATTCAACAAGATAACAGATATTTATTTATATACTGTATGTATGTATAACAATATTGAACTCACGACAAACTAGAGACTCACTGGTGGCACCTAGTGGTCAAAGCAGAGGGAAGTTGAGCGCTGTATAATGTGTTAAATTACGAGCACGTCCAGGATCGGTGGAAAGCAGCTTCTCTGTGAAGTTCTTTAAGGACCTTTCTGACGGCCCACACAACAAATGAGGAAAAGGGGATTTTTTTTGAATGAAAATACTCCAGGTAACGGCAACTTGGATGACTTCATTCATGAAGTTAGTTAGTCAGGCCTTCAGAAACATGCTGATTGTTTGAGATGAACAAAGACGTCTACCAGAAGCTGATATTGAGGAAAAATTGTGAATATCCTGAACAAAATATTCAAGTTGAAACGTATTTAAAAGAAAGGCAACAAAGTAAAGGCTGAAAAAGACTTCAAATTGTCAACATGCAGAAAAGTTTTGGCTCGCTGAGTTTTGATCAATGGATTGATGATAAACTAGATTTCAATGAAGTCTAGTCAAGTGGAACTGGTTCTACTCCAGATCAACAAATTTGGTAACTGGTAACTTGTCTTCTGAACGTCCAAGCAGACAAAAATTATCCTGTAGAAAAGATTTGTTCGCTTTTTCACATTGCGAAAGACGCGTCCGCGGTGGAGCTTTCAACTAACCATCAACACGAGGCTTCGGGAGAAGGCAAAAAACAAAACAAAACAAAACAAAAAAACAGATGAACACAAAGCATCAATGGTGTCTAAAACCAAGCAGCGTGGCTGCTTTTGTAAATCCTACCGGACTCATGCTAGAATCCGGAGGGGAAATCAAAACATGTCGCAGTAGGAACTATTGCTAATGCTAATTGTTAGCCTAGTGAAGAAACAGTGAGCTAGGAGGGAAGATGCTAACCATGGGAGGCGTTTGTGGACAACAGGGTTTCTTTAGCAGGAACGCAGAACATCTGAACATTTCAACAAGGCACTAAAGATTTCCAAGGGCTAAGCGGGAAGAACACTAGAGTGGAAGGAAAGACTGGAGAAGGAACGCGAGCTGAGAGAAAGGGACAAAAGTTTCACCAGGTTTGACAACGACAGCGATAGGTAGCTAGAAGATTTGCTGGCTGTGGAGAAGGACGTGGTTAGGACTGCATCTCAGCTCGCAGCATCCACGGAAACCAACAGCAGAAGAGCAACCTGAAGCAGACCAACCAAGGACATTGGCTGAAGTTCCCAGAAAATTCATGCCCTCTGAATGTGACAGACTTACCTTGATATGGAGTTCTCGGAAGTCAGATCTTTAGGAGAACGAACTGTGTTGAAGTTTCGCTTGGGCTGAGACACTGCGCCAAAACATAAAAAATGCCAATCACATACCATTCAAGACATGATGCAGCTCTCAATCACATCTTCAGGGATACTCACTGGTGACTTGGTGGACTTTCTTCATCATGGAGTTCTGCTCGTTCTGTGAGCCCTCTTTAGGTCCTCCAATCCTGAAAGAACAACAAAATGGTAAATACCTGACACTTGACTTGACGACAGCAGACAAGGGACACCTTACCTCTGGACCCGGGAGGGCGGGGCAAACACGCCATATTTAGGCAGACAGCTGAAGTAGCGCACCCCAAACACGGAGCCGTCGTGTTTGCCGGTGGGCTGGTCCAACTCCACACCAAACCACAAACCTGCAGGATGTACATTTGTCAGGTCGCATGTGGTATAAGCTAGTAGCATCCTTCATCTAAAACTCAGATGTGAAAAACTGAATCAGCTTGACGCTAATCAAGTCCCATGAGAGCCAGAATGGTGGCGGGTATGACAGCTGAATTTTGGGTTCTGGTCAGACTGCGTCACTATCCGTGCAGTGATGGACATTTGGTTTAGGTTGGAAGCAGTCATGTTCTTAGAACAGATCCCTAAGGCTAACCCTGGAAAAGTGATTTATTCTTGCTGAAGTAAAATGTAGTGTACTTCAATAACATCACCTGGATCAGCTTACAGATGCTTAATATTCAGATTTTCCATGGTGTCCTAAAGCCACCAAACTAACCTGGAGCAAAGTCTGTTTTTCCAAAGAAGCGCACAGTGCCACTCTTCTGTCCGGCCACCAAGACCTGATCTCCAACCTCAGCATTCAGCCCTTCTGGGTCCAGACTGACGACTGATGACTTCTTCTTCAGGGCTGCCAACACAGTACACTCGGTGAACAAATGTTCTTCCTGGTGGACACAATTCAAATTGATACATCCATCCGTCCGTCCATTAGCGAAAACCGCTTACTCTGTTGAAGGTCGTGAGGGAGCCGGAGTTCGAATCCCATTTGACTTTGAGCAAAACACTACAAATTGGTCGTCATTCAGTCGCAGGACTGACAATCACATTCACACCGTCACTGAGTGGGAACTGAACCCAAACTGCCTGCACTCACGTCAGGCCTGAAATGATACCAAATATTTGTCTTGCCTTTCTCCTTTTTCTCTTTCTCTTTCTTGGTCTTCCCGGCAAGGCGCGAGGCCAGGTCCATGCGGGGTGTCCTGGGGGTGGAGGTGACAGAGGAAACATTCTGTTCCACAGACTTGGATATCTTTGACACTGGAGCAAAGATCCCTATAGACCAGAAGAGAGAAAAACATTTAAACCTTCTACATCTGTATCATTTGTCGTCAGAGACAAATCATCGGTAGTGCGTTACCGAGTTTGGGCGGGCAGATGAAGTAGCGGACGCCGCCGACACTGCCGTCGTTCTTTCCCTCCGGCTCGTCCAGCTCCACGCCGACCCACTGCCCGCTGGCAAACTCTGTGGTACCGCAGAATCTAAGTGTCCCAGTCTGAAAGACAAGAAGAACTTTCTGTCAGAAGGATGCCTCTTGGGGAAGAAGTCATCCTCTGCATGGTTCTGTAGAGGCAAGTGGTCCAGGATTAGAGTCCAGAGAAGACAACCAACCAGTGAAACTGTTTAAGGATCCCTTCTCCTTCTAGAGTAAATCATTGCAATTGAGACAAAAGCCTGGAGCTTTGACCTCATTGGCGACAGTCAAAATGAAGTTTTTTTTTGGAACAGGGGAAGCGAGAGAATGCTTCTTGGCCAAGAAAATAGTCATCCACTGGATGCTTCTCTGGACGCAAGTCGTCCAGGATCAGAGTCCAAGTAAGACTACCAACAAGATTGAGACAAAAGCCACGTGGTAACGTTCGGACCGCAATGGAGAAGTTCTAATGACTTTTTGTTGGGTCAAGATGTGAAACAACAAAAGCAAGAATGATCATTGAGTTTGGGATGAGATCACAAGGGTCACGTTTTTAAGCATAGTGGTACCATGACTTTCAGGTTCAATTCTCTTCTGTGACCAACAAACATTTGAGATGGAAAAAATTGGGCCGCACATTTTGGGGGGTCTTTTTGAGTGAAAGGAGTCATTGAGTCTCTCACAGGGTCTGCACTCTGTTTGCGCTTCTGACCTTCATGTCGTCCAGCACCACACGTTCGCCCAGCTTCATGCCCAACGAGGACAGCATCAGGTTGCCGGGAATGTTATCGTAGTTGGGCAGCGTGGCTCTGGGAAGGTTGCAGCTCAGCGGGACGGCATCCAGGAGCAGCTGCTTCAGCTCTTTGGCCACCATTGCTGCCTCGGCCTTGTCCAGACTCATGTCCATCGGGTCAGGGACCACCTCACCGGGGACCTGGCCATTCTCATTCTGCAAAGAGGAGAGGAGAACTGTGTCACGATTGTGTGGTTTTGTTGACATTTTGGATTTCCTAACTGACTAAGTTTGGTTTCATGTTATCTGAAGTTTGTCCTGCCTGCTTGTTCTGTCTTTGTCTCCACTAGGAGCTAGCTTTCCGTCCGCTCCTGTCTTATCTAGGTGTGCCTTGTTGTCTCATCACTCTGTTTGTATCAGGTCCCGCTTTTCATTCGCTCTGAGCCCGTCTGCGTGAAAACGAGTTTCAGTGTATCCGCCCTTGCATTTCCATGTGTACAACACAGTTGCATCTTTCTTGAGACGATGGCGCGGCGGTCGCCGTTCTCGCGTGACTGTGCGTGGAACTACGCCAATAATAATTGTCAGATGTTCTTTACCACGCTGGGGATGTGGGCTTTGGTTTCCAATCAGAAGTTCTATGTTGTCGTTAGTCCACGCAAATGTCTACATTCTTGCTCACTACGATTCCCTACTGCCATTTTTCTAAATATGTTTACTTTGTTTTTTTGTAACATCCTGTTGTAGCATTAGAGCTCCACTTGAGGCCTCATTTTTGTGTAGACACACAATTGTACAGGAAGCTTTAAAAAAAAAAAAAAAAAAAAATGGTTCCATTTCCGTGGAGACGTGGCCTCAGCCTTGGTTCCTGGTCGGAGGTCACATGTGTTTGTATTTTTGATGATTTTATTTGCCCCGTTTGTGAATAATAACCTTCTTTAAGTATACAGTCAACCTGAGAATTTGTGGTTTGGCATGAGTGAGTTAACCTGTCCAGATTTATTCTTTTTTTTTTTCTTTTTTTTTTTTAGCCACTGTCTTTTGAGCCATCTTGTGGCGTCTTGGTGTCGAGGAACAATGTTACAGTGAGCTTTATTTTGACATGCTATATAAGCGCACGCCATTTACCATAAGCAGTGATTTGGCACGATAACATTTTTTTAGTAGGTGTGTCAATTACTCGTGAATTTTCACATGCCGTGGCAGCGGTGGGCTTGTCTTCTTTCTGAAGTTTGAGTCCGCCAAGACGCAAACATCAAAAGCTGTTTTGTGACAAAATGTCACGTTTTCATTTGAATGTCTTTCAATGTTTCTAAAAGCAAGAGAAGAAGTTCTGACCCGGACGCTGGGGTTGGCACCGTGCTCCAGAAGACAATTGACTGCGCCCAGGCACAGGTTGGAGGCGGCGATGTGCAGAGCCGTCCCGTAGTGGAAATCACTGCACGTGGAATTCAGAACTACCACACAAAATGAGCAGGAATGAGTTTGCATGACGACCGGCTTACCCTGACGATTGGTTGCATGTCTACCTCTGGGTTTGGCAGCCTTCAGCAGGACTCGGACCAGTTCTGGAACATCAAAGTAGGCGGCGTAGTGCAGAGCGTTCATGTTGGTCCAACGACTCCTCAAACTGACGTCGGCACCCAGAGAAATCAATTGGCTGGTTAGACGCAGTGCCGCTGCTGGATCGCCTGCGCGCACCAAAAACACCAAATTTACAACGGCAGAACCTCGGCGCGACGCGAGAACCGGAGAGAATGTCTCACCAACGCCGTGTGCGCCTGCCTTGCAACTGTAGTGGAGGAGTGTCATGTCCGTCAAACCGTCACGGTCGTTCACGTGGCAACCGCGTTTCAGAATCTGATGTATGCACACACAGACAGACACACTTTAATGGTCTGGCTTGCTTACTTGGTGAGGAGTTGGTCTTGAGGTTTTTTTTTTTTTTTGTTTGTTTTTTTTTTTAAACCCTGACAAAATGAACAGAATATTTTTTCCCCCATTATGTTTGCAATGAAAACAAATTCCGCTATGTTGTTTTTAAAATAGTACAATGAAACAAGTCTTAAATCTAAGCAGTTTGTTTTGTTTCACTTTTGATCAGTTGTACTGGCCTGGTCCCGAGTCCGCCCTGTCCAAGGCCGAGTAAAAATGCCTTCGATTCGACACCTTGAGGACTATAAGACTATTAACCGGAGATGGATGGTTCTGTAGTTCCAGCAAAGCTAGCAGGTTCAAATGTTCTGTATGAGAAGCACAAACTTGGATGTTGACAAAAAAGTAAAGTTCATGAAAATGACATGATTATTGCCACTTGAGTGTCGTTCATTGTCTGATCCACGCCGAGTCATGATGGAGACTTGCTCAATTCTGATCTCTCCGTTCTTTTCCAGGCCATGCGATGCCTTTCAACGGGTTATCAGGTGAAGTGCGGCGCTTGATCATCTCTTTGCTACGCAGCTGTGGCTCCGAACGAGCAACTACACTAAGAGCACACATAGGCGGCGAATGCGTTCTCACCTCGTTGCCGATGACGTCGATCTTGTGCTGCACCTGGGGAACCCACTGACGCATGATGGCGAACAGCTCCGGGACGGTGGTCCGGGGATCCGTCAGGATCTCCAAACAGGCCGGATCATTGGGGTCGAAGAAGGTGAAGGCTGGACACCCGAGAAACGCAAAGTCAACGTTATGAAGACCAACAAAGAGAGAAAGCGCAAGACCAAGCGATGAGGAACTTGACAGGTCACGTCACTTTTGTTTAAGATGGCATAAAAATGTGCATGCACTTCCGAAGTCCTTGTTTGGCGTACCGTAATCTTTTGGAAGGGGCGCCTGCGCAGATGGGTGCACCATGGCTCGACGTCGGCTCTCGTGGACCGGACTCTGGAGCGCGGACACAGACAGCGGCTCGCCTTCGTCGGGTGCGCCATCACCATCTCTGGCCGCCGACTCCTCTATCGGCGTCGCTGGCTGCAAACGTTGTTCTCCCTCCTCCCGCTCCTCCTCGTCTTCACACTCCTCGGCCGGCTCGTCCTCCTCTTCTTCTGCTCTCTCCTCGTCTTCTTCATCGCCCTCCTCCTCTTCCTCCGTCAGCTCCTCGTCCTCCTCTCTTTGCACCCTGCCTTCCTCCTGCTCTTCGCGGTCGTGCCTCTCCTTCTCCTGCATCTCCAGGTTCTCCTCTTTCGTCATGGCTGCGGGCCTGTCGTACACACTAATGTCAGTGCTTGGATCACAGGCCTTTTACTCCTGGTCATCGTTGGCCACATCTTAGTCCAGCAGGTAAACGAGCTAGTAGACGCACCTGAGGCTAAAGCCAAATTGAGGCAGGGTTTTTACTGTCTGGGTCTGGAGTTCCCATTTCTGCTAATAGTTAGACTGTCACAACAATGATATCGGCTCTTGTCCAGGTACAGAAGGTAAAAAGTTTGGCTTTGGTTTTGTGGTTCTACTCAACCGGCAGGTAAATGTGCTTGTGTATAATCTTCAAAGATTATGAGTCCTGATTATTTGCCCATTGTCATATTTAGGACCACTTGTTTCTACTCAACTGTCTTCTGGAGCTCGTTTCCCTGCCGGTTGAAAAGCACCCGAGGCTAAAGCCAAACTGTGGCAGGGTTTTCACTTTTTGGACCTGGATTTGCCATATCTGCCTGTGCCTAATGGCATGCAAATGTTTTCCTTGATAGTATCGTTCAATTTAATTTGAGAAAGGGTTTGGTGAGAATAAATGCTTGTTAAGTGGGGGGAAAATGCAATTTTGGTACAGATTTTCACATAAACCCAGTAGAGAGACTTGATTTGCTTTGGCACAGCATAGAAAATGAATTGGCGGGCCAGCTCTGAGACAAAAATAGAAGAATTGCTCAGTCATGTTTCATTTTGCGTCCCGTTACTGTAGAAAGCACAAAGAACAACGAAGCTCATGAGGCTGCAGCTGTGGACTGCTAACAGCAGTGGCCAAAAGCTTTGCTCACTAAAAGCTTCCACAAACACATCTTTGTCTTTGTCCGTCACAGCTCCTCATTGGAAGTCGGCAGTGCACTTAGCAAAATGGACACCAGCGTGAAATCTAACCGGCAGCCTCTCCCTTCCCAACGCAAACGTCCATCTGCCAAGAATGGCATCCTTCTGTGCCTTGCTTGAGCCTTCAAATACAATCTCAAAGAGCATGTGATGACGGCACTGTTGACAAGTACTCAAAAGAAGATTTGTTGTTAGTGTAAGTAGTGTCCAACATCCTGAGAAATAAACTCGACTGACTGAGATGTAGAACTTCAACATCCAGCAGCCAGTGAGGAAACTTTGCCGCACTTGACTGAGAATGCACTCCCATACATGCAACTTGGCTGCAAAGCAGTTCCACGAGAGTCTAGCTTGATTTGTCGAATATTTTGCTATTTGGTTATCCAACTATGGGTCCACCACGTCCGCGACCGACATGAGGAATAGCGCTTCCAAAAATAGATGGATAGCCCACTGAAAATTCTACCAAATAATTAAGTATTGGGATAGAAGAGAAAAAAACACACATTTCTTTAATGAATGACCAATTGTTTTTCAATTTTAGATAACATTTTAGTGTGTTTTTCTTCTCTAGGAACATTAGTGAGTATGAGATAAAGTCACATTGGAAGCACAGTAGTGATTTTGCCAGTAAAATAGCACTTTTGAGTCAGGCTGGTTTGTTAAAAAATTGATTAGTAAGATTAACTGCAATTATGTCAGGATAAAAAGCTCACAATAGTGTAAAAGCAGAAAAAAAAACTCACTATAATGGGAAAAAGCACAATTTTGTATTTTTGTATGTAATAACAGCAGTGACAAAGAAATACATTTGGATTGTCCACTCATTTTATTGTCATGTACTGTTTTTGGAGTGTATTCCATTAAATATAATTTGAACATTATTTGTAAATGTTTAACACAAAGTCCCAACTTCACTGGAATTGGGCTCAGCCCAAATGCATATTATGGTATTTGAAGATGCTATACGTCCACTTCACTGTGTATAATGTGTGGACCACAAGCAAGGAGGCCGAGGCTTCCTCCTCCCCCTCCCCCCTCCATCTCTCAGCCTCCATTTTACATCCACACAAAACGTCGCTACAAATAAACAACAAACTCACGTCTCACTCTGTAGGCCTATTTCTGTTTTTTTAAACGGTTTAGGATTATTTTGGCGAACAAAACAACATTTGTAAACGAGACGCTTTGAAGGCCAACGTGCGCAGCAAAAGCGCACGTACAGCTGAAAAACAATCGCACGCGGACATACACCATCATGAGGACATATGATCATATCAAATATTGTTTTTACAAGATGCTTTGAGAAGCGAAATCAACGTTTTTATTTTTATTTTTAATTTATTTGATCGCTTTTGTGTTCCCTTCGTCGTCGTGAGCGCACATGTGAGCACGCCAAATCATCAATCACAGTTAAGGAAACATTATTTTTCATTTTAAAAAAATATTAGTTTTTTATTATTATTATTATTTTACCTGAAAACAAGCCACTTGCTGGTAAAAGGCGACGTACGATCCGCTCTCACAACAACACTGATGAGGAGGATGATGGTGGTGAATGCTGATGATGCTGGACCTCTCTCTCTCTCTCTCTCTCTCTCTCTCTCTCTCTCTCTCTCTCTCTCTCTCTCTCTCTCTCTCTCTCTCTCTCTCTCTCTCTCGGCTATTTTTTTTAAATATACGTTGACATTTTATTTTTCTATTCGTTCAAAATAAAAAAAAGTCACTCACTGCTGACATTTGTGAGATTTATTACGTGCAAGCAAAATACGTCATAACCGGAAGAACGACACAGCTAACGAGCAGTCAGTCATATGTTGTTGTCACCAGTTTTCCGGTTTAAAGAGGATCATTTCTGTAGTTTGTATTCGATACACATTCATTCAGACTATCAAGCAAGGAGGGAATAAGTCCCGTCATATAAACTGACGTATGACATACATTTCGATGTATTTCTGTAATTTAGTATTAATTTAATTTTAACTGTAAAAAATTAAGCGACATGTGTTTATATAACATTGGTATGACAAATTTTAGATGTTCTTGTAATAACTGTAGTAACTTTTGGGATTTTGCCCTCATCCAATATGGCAGAATTGTGTCGCAATTGAAGGACACACTCCTTTTTGCTTCTGATTGGCCAATATAGCCAGAGCACGCCCATTTCCTCGTTTCCTAGAGGCCTCCGCCATCGCTAAGAGGTTGTCACACCTGTCAGTCACATGCTGCAACCAATCGGGTGATTTTGTCCTTTATTTCGGCGGAGTGGAAGAGACGAGGGCGTTCGCCGGTAACCGCCATCCAAGATGTCGGCAGCGTGTGTGTTTCCCATGTGTGTGCGAGCTAGCCGGGGCTTCCTCAGGCTGCGCAGCGGTGCCACGGTGGACGTCGTACGCACACTGTCCACGGACAAACAGCCGGCCGGCCACGACGGTGCGACGGGCGGCCTGGCGCAGGCGATTCTCCAGGAGCGGCTCCAGCTACAGAGTCAGGTGAGGCGCATTGGGTGCGCTCCATTTGCTCAGTCAGTCAACGTCGGCGTGGTGGGGAACAAGTGAACGCTTCTGAATTTAAGCGCCTAGGTGCTTATCGGCACGTCTAGGTGAAAGAAACAACATGTCCAACCTGTCGTGAGGCATTGTTACATTTAAAGAAGGCTTTTTCTTCAAGATGGTCAAGTAAGGGACGTCATCAACACCTGCCGACGAAAAAAGGACGAGTTGTTTTTCCGCCGCGCGTGTCCTACGTTTCAATGAACCTCCGACGGGGTGTTAGCTACTGCTAGCATGCTAACACTGTCACCAACTGCGATTCAAATTGTTTCTTGAGGTTGAAGCTGAACAAAAAGAGCAAACAGTTTCTACCTTTCAATGTTGTGTGTGTGTGTGTGTGTGTGTGTGTGTGCTAATGATGACAATTGACATAAAGTTAGCAACGTGTGTGCAACTTTAATCATGGCTGTTGGAAGACCCCTGTAAAAAGACATGGTTGAGTAGGTGAGATCGTCGTCACCCACCACCTGGTGGAACCTGGTTCTTCCCGGCCACGTGGCTGCAGTGTCCTTGAGCAATATCGATAAACCCCAACTGCTCCCCTTAACTGTTTGTCACCCACATGGGTCAAATGCAGAGGTCGCATTTCGTGGACACATGTGTATATGTAACAAAAAAAAAGGATCTTCATCTCACACTCACACATCGCTCTGTAGGTGAGTTCAAACACCATGTGATGCGCGGAAGTCCTTGCATGTGTTGCGTTAGCACTGAAATTTGATTGGCATGAAGGTCAGGACTCAGAGCGGAGCAGAGCCTCGTGTTCTCCACTTTCCCACCCATTCAGATTTCAACAGCCCTCTTCCTATGAACGCTCACTTGTTTGTTGAGTTGCAGTAAACTAGAGCAATTAATCATAATTCAACCCTGATCAGGATATTCGACTGCCATGATTAAATTAACATCACCATCAGCGATATTTACATTTCAAATCTGCTGCCTCTCTGATTAATCAAGCATTGACTAAGCGAGTAGTCAGCGCACCATCAGCAGGCATGCGGCGTTTCATTGTCTGGATGCGTTTTGGATTCAGGGCAAATGTCATTAAACTAGATAAGAGGAGACTCATTCAGTCGAGCCATGGTAAATTTATATTTTCTTGTTTTGTTTTTTTTGTTTTTTTTAAATTAGCATTTATTCAAAAGTCAATCAATTAATTTCAAATTTTAAAAAGTTTGTATATTTTTTGTTAAAGAGTAGTGCAGTCAAAATACAAATGCAATTGAACAAGGCCGCTAAACAAATAATTGATTATCAGAAATAATTCTCAATTAATTTGATCATTGATTAGTTTCCGATTAATCGCTAATTTCTATATTGCAAACAGTTATAATCAAAATAAGGTCAAATTAATTGGCCTTCCTGTTTGTTTCAATGAGAAACGTACCTTGCTCACGGAGCAAACTCAATTTGGAACTTGAGGTTCCATGATTTCAGAATCGACATGCTACCGATGTCATTTTTAGTCAACTATTTCCACACGCTGGAGGCACCGCTGCCAGTTCGCCAGGACGACCAACCAACTGTTGTTGTTTTCAGCAAGATGTCCATGTTGTTTGTCAAAACGTGCAATGATCAGACTTCAAGCCATTGCGGAGAAGACGTGTCAGGTCTGACATGCGTGATATGTTGTGATGCAGGGTCAGCCCCCTCCCGCAGAGGGCGGCGAAGCTGCAAGCGGCGGCAACGAGCAGGCGGCGGGCGACAAGAAGCAGAAGGAGAACACGGCCTACGCCAAGAAGATGGTGCTGAGGTTGGCGGGCCTGATGGGCCTGGGCGGCGCCGTCAGCATCGTCTACGTATTCGGTGAGCGTCCGTCAACGTGCGCGTGTGTAAGAAGGCAAAAGATGCGCAGTTGCGCCCTTCAATCTGTCACTTCAGCACCATTTTAGGCTTGTCCACATTTAGGTCAGATGTACATTGCCGTCTACTTGTACTTGCTTCACAAAGCCGTACTGTTGTTCTTTTCCACTCCGGTCCTTGATGGTCGCAGTCCTGAATTTGTTTTTTTTTCCCACCTCCTCCAACACACCAGATTCCGATAATCATGATCGTTATCAGGCTCCAACAGAGCTTGCTGATGAGCTGATCATTTGATTAATCTGTGTTGGAGGAGGGAAGTGCTTGTAATGCATCACCCACAAAATATGGGGGAAGACTCTTCTTCTTTTTGTGTTTCTTGAGAAAACACTGAAAGGGAAAAAGTGATCCGCTTGACTTGGGCTGTGCTTCAGTGAGCGACGCCGGCACATGATTGGCTGCCTGTGCCCCCACCCAGCCATCGTTGTTGTGGGCGGAGCTTGCGACTGTCATGCAGAGTTGAACGGCAATGCGAGTTTGGATGGTGAAAGCGGCAAGTTGTGAAGACGCTCATTTGTTTGTCGCTTTCCAACATTCTCCATCGGAACTCCTTTTCACAAAGTCGGATGCCGCGTTGTCGCCCCCTTTTTTTTTTTTTTTTTTTTTTCCCCCCGGAGAGGAAATATCCTGAGGAATTTTCAAGATGCGATGACAGCGAAGGTTGACACTGACGGATGCTGCCAGCTGGTCTTCTCTGCTACTTTTGGATTGGCGAAGGAAAATGTCCCCATCAGCTCCCTCATGAGAACCAAGCTGATGCTGTTTGGCTTTATCCTTTTTTCCTTCTGGAAGCATGAAGAGAGGCAGGAATGGATCTGGTAAATGAGGGGAAAAAGGTTTTTAAGTATGAGTCAATTTCAGAATATCCTCACATGACATCATTTCTGGCCATCGTACACCCAAAACATGCAAAGTACCCGCAAAGTAGGTGGTGAGTACATATTCATTAGAATATCACAAAAATGTACTCACCATTAATTATCAAGCAGTATTGTTTTAATTAATTGGATTAGAAATAAACTATTTTCATTTCTATCCTTTTTTTTTATTTTTTATTTTTTAAAGGCATTATTTAAACTTGACAGTGCAGGAAAACATAACTATAAGTATAACTATAAACTCTTTCATTGGTTTGGTCCGTAACATGTCAGAAAATCAGCATAAATGTTGATCATTCATTCAAAGCGGATGATTGCAAATGTCTTATTTTGAAAAAAGTACACAAAAGCTAATCGATCTGCATTCATGGAGGACCACAGAGCTTGAAGAATATTTACTGTTCATTATGTTATTTACTGTCCAATCAGAACAGTTGGAAAATATGAAGTTCAGCAAGGGCTCGAAAGGATTCATCAATTGTCAAAATAATTGTTGTTTAATTGACGAATTATTGCTTCTCTAGTGCAGGTACAATTTTGCATCAATTTCCAACGGGAAAGAAATATTTAGGTTGACCTTTCACCTTGTTTTGTGCTCCTTACGCCAACATTTTTGTTTTTTTGCTGAAAAATGTGAGGTGACGTCTCTCACATATTGTCGCAGGCATGAAAATCAACAGCGGGCGTACGTCTTCAAAAATTGAAATTGAGTGGTGAGCCCTACCTGGGGCGTTCATGTACTTCATGCTTGGGAAAAATGACATGTTTGTTTACTCTTTTTGTCTTTCTTCATTTTCAGGGACCAATTCATTGGACGAACAAGGAAATCAGGTGGGGACACACACACACACACACACACACACACACACACACAAAGGCACGCGCACACTTACTTAAGCGGTCCAAGTCGAATAATGTATTTTAAACAGTTCAAGAAGTGTGATACTGAGATAAAATACAACTAAAATAAAACTAAAACGAGAAGACAAAGGCAAAGCTTATGAAATCAAGCCCTCCAACAATACGCAATATTGTGTGTGTGTGCGTGAAAACCAAAAGGTCAACAAGTGAATACTTCATAACAGGCTTTGGTGAGGAAATTTGAATTACAAGCATTATGATTTATGACATTTCAACAAATTTAAAAGTTGGTATTTGTCTTTTTAAAAATGTTGACGCCACTATTTTTTCCCCCACTTTAACTGCAAATAAATGTCACAATATCCAAATGTCGGTTATCTTTGACTACTAATGATCCGTAGTGGTATTCGCCCTGAAAAAAAAATACCAGTTTTTAGCTCGATCTAATAAGTGGACACTTTTTTTTTTTTCTTTTTTTTTTGACCAATTGATGTGCGTCATTCAAACTGTTCCCCTTTCAAGTGACAACGCAGCACACTTCTCTCACCTTTTGTAGCCGGCACGCACGCCACGAGCGTCTAAGTTTGATGCAGAGGCGACAATTTTGGCATGCCCCAACTTTTATTGGAGAGTCTATTGGACTTTTGAGGAGGCTGGGCAGCATCAAAGTGGTCCAGCGATCCCGATCGGCCCACCTGCAGCACTTGGCTTCAAAGGGCACACTTCTCACACCCACCACGGCACACCTAACCTTTTGTTGCGACGCTTCCTGCTTGGCTTTGAAGCTGCCACTGTGAGAAACGTTTTATGATGATTGCGGTTCCCAGACGCGCAGCCTGCTTCTTATTGCGAACAGCAATATTTTTCTCAAAGATTCAGACACCATTTTGCAGTTCTAACAATAAGCGAAGTGCGCATTAAGTTTGCGCATGCGCGAGGGAAAAAACGAGGCTACCAACTGCCCTATCAATTTGAATTGCGAAGATTAGAGCGGTAACAATCTTTGCGTAACTGTACACTGTAAAGCTTGCAAATCAACTTCCCAGATGTCAGTAAACCACATGCTATGCATGTTAATAAAAAACAGCAACTTTCCAGTTGAAACGTTTATATCAGAGCCGATTCCATTGGATCCAATTCATTTTCAATGACCGTTTGGTAGTTTCGCCTACCCACAATGCACCACGCCGCTACCCATAATGCACCTTGAATTTGAGATGCGCACTTCACTTATTTAAGCACTTTCTTCTCATAATATGCCTTTTCACTCCAAAATGTTTCTAGAAAAACAATTAACTGTTAAAAATAAGACTTTGTTCTTTATTTTACAACTTATGCCTCTGTGAAACAAGCATGACTATTCTTAAAAAATATACATTTTATTTCAAATAATACCTATTAATTATTATATTGACTTTATTGACTTATTGTAACAGAGGTAACGAGGATTTTAATCTCATTAGGACTAACCTGGTTAAATGAAATTAATATGAACAGGACTGAGCCGGTAACTTTATACTCTGGGGAGCAAACGGTACTTAAAAAATATACAATATATACAATACCACTAAATTCTCAACCTAATACTTGTTTTTATTTATTTATTTATTTTAAATAAGGTTTAGTTCTCGTAATATCAGTCCCACCAATACTAATTTCTTCTATTTAAAAAAAAAAAAAAAAAGTCACTTTCTGTAAACAAAGCTTAATTTAGGTGAAATGATGGTGACGTTTTCCTTCAGGGAAAACAGGTGCACTTTTCTTAAAAACAAACAACGTAATGGGGAGGAAAAAAAAAGCAGCTTTTTTCCTCCCAAAACAAAAAAAGGCTTCATTGATTCTTGTTGTGTTTCCCGGAAATAATACAAACCAAGCAAAATAACCCAAAAAAAACAAACAAAGTCTGCAGTCTTCGTCTTTTCAGAATAAGGCTTTCATTCTTTGGAAAAATGTGCGACTAAATTCTGATTATTTTTGAAGACTCTCACATGAGTGAAAAGATTCTTCATTGTTTATCTCATAACGTTTTGTGTGTCGCACATAGTGCTGTAGTTTGTCAAGCATCTTGTCCTTTTGGTCACCATGGTGACGGGCTGACGAGGTGGGTGCGACGGAGCGCATGTGGCGACCACGTTTCACTTCCTGCCAGCGGCGTCCAACAAAGAGCACACTTTTCACACGCACGCGTCCCAAGACGAGCGTCTGCGTCTGCACACTTATCACATTTGCGCCACGGCACGTCCGCTTCAAAGACGTCGTCAAGCACTATTGTTTTGGCCAAAAATGTTTTTTTCTTTTCTTTTCATGATGACAACTAGACCTTGCACAGAAAAGATCGGACGACATTTTTTTTTGCGTTTTTATATCGACTGCAGTGTCTTTGTCAATTATATCATTGACTATGTTTACATACAGCCAAATACCCTTTCAAAACCCAAATGGTGGCAATATTACCTTGGCACCGCTAATATAAACATGAATTGACTTGAATGTGTAAGAACAATGTTACATTATGTAAAAATGATGCCCGAATACGGGCGAGACATTTGCTATCAATTTGGTGGCCGCAGACGTGTGATTGCGACGACCGTCGTTAGCGTTGTGGACTTCCTGCGGGCGTCAACGAGCACACTTATCACACCCGCGCGAGGCACAGATCACGCGAGGCACAGGTCACGCGTCCGCGCCGCCACACTTGTGACGCCAGCCGTCAACATGTCCTCGTGACTTGAATGGGCAAGTGGCGCCTCGAGACGCTCATTCTGTGGTCACACCCGCAACGCAAAATCATCTTTAGTCTTTCCACCAGAGATGTCCAAACAATGGCCTGGGGGCCATTATACTAAAAATGACATCTGCCAATAATAAATTAGTTATACAGGGTGTTCCAAAATGGTTGACCCCATTTCGTAGGCCAATAATTTTGACAATTTTCGTTGGAATGGCCTCAAATTTTCACATCTTATGTAGAAACGTTTCAAGTTTTTGTGTGTAATGTTTGGCATTTCTATCTTTTCAGGTTAAGCAATGCCGTTCATTTCAAAAGAGAAAAGGCATTTTGCGTGTTAGAGTATGCTCGGACTCAGTCACCGAAGACAGTGCAGCATGCCTTCTTCACAAATTTTCTTTTCTTTGTAAATTTAACCAATAAAACTTATGACCTTCAACATAAAGTGTATTTAATTTCATTAAGATCCCTCAAGTAGTTTCAGAGATATGGGCATTTAGAATGGGGTCAACCCTTTTGGAACACCCTGTATATACATTAGGTTTTTGTTTCTAAATATGCAATATACTATTTACAACTAAACAAGTAACATTTCCCTTCATAACACCGTGATAAAGATAATAAATCTTTACAAGCAAAAATGCTTCCCTCCACTTTCTGCTCTGCGTTAGGTTCCAAATTGTGACAATATCACATGAATGAGAGGCAGTGGTTTTTAAAAAAAAAAAAAAGAAAAAAGAAGAATTGTGCCTTTGACATGTCTGCTGGTGTTTGTCCTGCAGAGGGCAGCGGTGCGCACGTGTCGTCTGGCGGGATGTTCCTCGCACGCTTGTGTCGAGTCCTTGATTGTTTCCTGCGCCTCACTTCAAAGTGCAGGCACACTTCTCCTCACTTCATCTTCCTCCTCCTCCTCGAGAGGCCAACAATGCACGCGACGGAGGCTTTTGTGACCACTTGCTAACAGTTCTCACTAATGAATATTCTGCCTTGGCACGAGACCCATCCAGTCAAAACAATCCCTGTAAACGCACAAAAGAGCGTAACACATTGCACATTACAAGTTGGCGACGTTTGTTTTGAAATGATTATGTATAAAGCACACTTGCTTTGCAATGGTTCATTTTAACATCAGGCAGTGCCCATGAATGACCAGCTCCTACCTGGGCCTACGCTGGGTTCATGCCAAGTGGGTGACTTGATTCGATTCTGGAATGACCCAAATATTAATCATGTGTGCACATTATACCGACTTCATGGCCCCAAATTCGTATTTTGTGTGCATGTTAAATTGAAACACAATGTTTGTGTTTTCATGCTCCCCAGTGCAGTTGCCATAATGATACAGTTGATCTGAGTGAGTGGTGGAATCCAGCGGCGCGTTGCAGTGGATGCGCTAATGAGGTGTGACGAGCTCATGATGCAAATGGCGCTGCAACTCTCATGTGCCCGTCGCACTTTTGGGGATGCAAAGTTTGCATGCTGGGAGAAGACGAGGGGTGGGGGCGGGGTGAGATTGCGGGAACGTGTCTCCCCCACTCGCCTCATGCCGAGGTGCCGACGACGCTTTAATGGCCTCAGTCGCACCTCCTTTTTTTTTTTTTTGTGTGTCATGTTCCCACAGATCCTTTTTAAAGTTTTGTGACGGCGTCAGGAAAGGAGCTGATATTAAAGGGATACTTCACTTATTTAGCCCATTATAACAATAAAAAGTTAATATTTTGTCTATAATTAATTTGATACTTTCATTATTTTTCACGTACAATTAGTACCATTTAAAAACACATTTTTTAACTTGCTGTCGACTGCAAATGACATCACAAGGGCTCAGGTAAGCAATCACAGCTCACATATTTTCTAGGTTTGGTCATGTGACATTCACATGCTGAGCTGTGATTGGTTACCTGAGCCCTTGTGATGCCATTTTTAGTCGACGGCAAGTTGCAAAATGTGCTTTTAAAGGTACTAATTGTACATGAAAAATAATGAAAATATAAAATTTATTTTAGGCAAAATATTCATGTTTGACTGCCAAAAATAGCTAAATAAGTAAAGTATCTCTTTAAAGTCTGACGTAATGAGAACCACAAAGAAAAATATCGCAGTATCACCGTATTGAAATGACAGTGCTCTAAAATGACCTTTTTGAAAGATTTGGGTCAATAAAAACTGCTATTTTTGCATTGAACATCATGTATTTTGTTTTAAAAATATTTGTTTAAAAATATAAATAAATTCTTAGTAAATAACCACCAGTCATGGGTCACTTGTTTTCTGGATTTGGTCATGTGACGTTTGCAAGATGAGCACTGAGCAACTGTGATGTAATTTTTAGTCGGCAGCAAGTACAACTCGCTTATTGCTAACGTGTGCAAAAATGGATGCAGCAAAATCCTGTGATCCAGTGAATAATCCGCCATAAATTGAGACCAGCGAAAGTGAAATGTCATCATCATTCATCTTTGTCACTCTTTAGGCAACAGGTGTCACTCTGTTTGCTCCCTCAAGTTTTGTCCCAGTTTGCTCTCAATAAAAAGAACTGTTGCTCACACTTAACACTTTTGTCTGATGTGTGCACGTGCAAACGTTTTTTCTAATAGTTGTCTGTTTTCCTTGTCTCACAGATTCCCGATGAGTTTGACAAAGGTGAGTACTGTGAACACTTTCCCCTGTCTTGTTGGATTTGTGTGTGACGTTTGTGCAGCCGAAGCACCTGAGTGTGATATTCCTTAAACGGCACGTAGCAGGTCTTCTTCAATGCACCGCCAAGAAAGTTTTGGGTAGAGTTCAACAGGCAGAAAAGTTTGTTTATGGAGAACCTTAAGAGCAAGAAAAACACGGGCTCTCGTTACAGTTGAACTCCCTCTGTACACCTGTGACCTTTTAAATTGCAACACCATCATTGAAAACACGTTTTGACATGTGAAAAAGGCATCTGTGTTTTTCATATGAGATGACACTTGATTGCTAGAGTGAGCTGGGATTGTTTTACATTGCTTCAAATGCTACTTGCAAGATAGGGACTTGTTTGTGTCAATTATTGCGTAAACATACGTCGATCACATGCGGGGTTCCACAAGGCTCCGTTCTTGGACCACTTGTATTTAATATTTATATGCTGCGCCTTGCCCAAATTATGGAGCACCACATCATCTGTTTTCAACTTACTCATTGCAGATGACACTTTGTCATGACTTGCTTTCATTTAGTGAGTATATTCATCAAAGCAACAAGTGCCTTTTTCTCCAGCTCAAATAAGAGGGAAGTGATTTGTTTGCTTGTTTTTTTTTTGGCCAGAAAAATGAATGGTCCAATATCAGCGTTCACCTGTACTCCATGTCACTGAAAGTTTACTCTGACCTGAATGTTAATCATCACATAAAAGCCACTACTAAATCTGCTTCTTACCACCTGAGAAACAAATCTTGCGTGCACACTCATTAATAACATTAAGGCCGATAACCGATATTTGGAGCCAATATTCATTTGCGTTAAAAGAGAAAAATATTGTTGTCTAAGATGGAAACTCGCATGTTGTTTCGACATTGGAATGACTTTAGGCCAGTGTGTTTACACAAGCTTGAAGTGTACGTGTGTATATCTGATGGAGACAACAAACTTGGGATGTTGTGTAGACGTTTACCGTGCATCTTGAAATGTTTTCATTCATTGGAAAGCGCTTGCGTGCGTGGACGTGCATACTTGCAGTCTGAGTACTGTTAATGTGTGTTGCGTTTGTGTGAAATGTGAGCGTGTGCATGTAGTGTAAATGTTTGTGTGTTGTGAGTGCAGGTGTGCGTGTACGGTGATTGTGGGCAGATAGCGTGTGTGTGTGTGTATGTGTGCACGCATCAAGATGGTGGAGGAGTTGTTCTCTCTCAAAGTTCCAGAACATTCCTGCTGTGTGATTTCACTTGCTGATGTGGGCGACATAAACATCAACACACGCACATGCGCACGTAAAGTGCGGAAAGGGGCGGGCGGGGGTCTTGTTTGTTGACCACGTACATAACAAACTGTGGACAAAAAAAGGGAGGAAAAGTCAGCAAGCGATGACTGCTGAAGCCCCCCAATAACATCCTCATGCGCTTCTTCCACATGACGTGTACATGCAGTCAAAAAAAGTGTTTTTGTGATAAAACGGGTTCACATGCGTGAGCGGGCAGTTACTTCCGTATGCACGACGGCGACACACGGACAATCCCATGACGCAAGTGGGCGTCATTTGTGTTTTTCATTTCAAGACATCAAATTAATGTCAGCAGTCAGTTTCCTCCTCGCTCCAAATGTCTGCTTCTGTGCTGCGTCGCCATGTTTGTTTACCTCCGCTTGTATTTTCTTGTTGCCTGCCTGCTCTCTCCTCTCTTTGCACTCCTTTTTTTTCCTCCTCTCCTGGTTGATCTCCTCTTCTTCCTCCTCCTCCTCCTCTCCTCTAGCTAGCTCCCATTCTCCCGTTCTCTCACCTGGGCCCTTCCTCCATTGCATTCCTCAGCCTTTCTTTCTGTTTATCTTTCATTCATCTTTTTCCCTCCATTACCTTTCTGAAAGTCCTCCCTCCCTCTTTCCCTCCTTTGCTTGTTTTTGCGCTCCTCCGTCTGCTGTCTCTGTCGTTGTGTGTTCAAATGATGCTTGTGTCTTTTCCTGTGTCCCCTTTCAAATGAGTTGTGCTGAACACACTTTGAAGTGGTTGCTCAATGAAGCAGAGGATGTTGATCAGTGGTCACCAATGTGGTTTATTTATTTTGGAGGGGGCAAAAAAACCTGACATAAGGCTCTAATATCTATGCTTTTTTTTAAGGTTTATTTGTTTGAAACAATAATTAAAGATGTTTACATTGACCAAAAGGACCTTTTTCCAAATGTACATTCCAAATGATATTCTGCAGCCCTCCTATTCATTTGTGGCCGCTCTTCTGTGGTTGTACTGTATCTTCGGGTGAGAATGATGCGAGTGTCCTCATGGCGAGTTGCAGCAGATGGCTGCTTCCTGCTTGAAACACGCTGCTGCGGTCCCCGGGGAGCACGGCCGGTTCGCGTCCTAGCATCCGCGCGTGCGTCCCAATACGCTTAGGGAGCAGCCACGTGCGGTGTGCCACTATTATGGTGGCGATGGGCGGCCCCACAGGGACGGACGTCTTGATTAGCGTTAGTCATTAACACGGTGGCAGCTGGACACGTCATTAGCGGACGGCTAGCCGGCTACTGACGGCCGTCGCATGCTGCAAATGTGTGAAGGAATCACAAATGAATCAATACTTTGTGGCTGATCTTCAGTGTCACCAGTCCTGGAACTTTTCTGACATATTTTGTTTGTTTTTGTGACAAAAGAAAAATCTAATTTTGTCTCAGGTAGCTTAACGGCCGGATGTTCTCTTTCAGAGCCTCCAGTGGTCCAGCAGCTGAAGAGAACCGTCAAGTACTTCCAGGACTACAGACAGGTGGGTGGACTGCAGATCTCCAACCTGGACTGAACGATCGCCGAGATCCTCAGGTCTTGTGTTTTGATTCCGTCAGATGATCATCGAGCCCACCAGCCCCAAATTGCTGCCAGACCCGGTCAAGGAGCCGTACTACCAACCGCCGTACACGCTCGTCCTGGAGCTCACCGACGTGCTGCTGCACCCGGAGTGGTCGGTACGGCTGCACGCAAATATTCTGCTTCGGTCTCATCCTGGCCTCATCATGTGGTATACTGCTGTCACATCTGGTCTGGTTGACGTCCGTTTTCATCCAGTCCGGTTCATTCTGGTTTTGTACTTCTCGGGTTTGATGTTAGCCGTGCTACTTAGCTGGTTAGCTTCCGACATGGCAGCAGCGCATTGGGCTACGAGGGACCTCCACTTGTGAATTTTTCCTGATAGAAGCCATCAATCTGCCATTTTTTTTTTGTCTTGACTTGAGTTGCGAGCATTGTGTGATGGCAGCGAACTCGTCAACTTGGGAATATCAGCTTGGGAGAAAAGCTGTTTCATGCAATTGATTCTAAAAAAATAAACAGAAAACAAACAGTATTTCAAACAGCCGTAGCATAGCCTTTAGTCTGCTAGCTTAATGCTAATGTACAGTGGGAAAGGGCTAACAATTAGCATCTATGTGGTGGTGTTACAACATTTTAAGCAACGGTTGCGCATATTCAAACACTTCACAACCACCAAGAATGACTTGTCCGTCCCTCTTGTAAATTTTGACTCGATTGGACTCGAGCCCCAAAGAAAGTCACAACGTGCTCGGTGTGCACTTCCAGCTGGCAACCGGGTGGCGCTTCAAGAAACGACCCGGCATCGACTACCTGTTCCAGCAGCTGGCGCCGCTCTACGAGATCATCATCTTCACCGCAGAGACCGGCATGGTGAGACCTGATAACACACACGCACGCACACACGCTTGTCGTCGGTCTCCAGGCTATGTGTCGTCATCGTGGAAGTTCATCGGTGGACACGCTTGTAATCCTTTGCTGGTGAAGAACAGCTGTCAGGTGGCACACTAGCGCTCAGCAACATGGGACATCTCACTTTAAAATCACCTGTCTGTGTTTGAAGTATTAAAAATACTAGCGGTATCAATTGTAATTCACATTTTTATTTTATCCCTTTTCTATTTTTTCAAATGATTCAAGCAGTGAATTTTAATTTCTTCCAAATATCGCCACCAAGTAGCTTTGACTTGAGTCCAGTCAGAAGAGCAAAACGCATGCGTTAAGCAGCTTTTGATTATTTTGTTAATGCCGTCATTGATGTGCTGACGTGTCGTGGCAACATTTTCACATGCAAAATGGCTCAGCGGCCTGTTTGAGCCACACTTTATATTCAATCCGACAGTTATATTGGTCAAGTGAGTGACATCTAGTTTGTGAATTTGAGGTTTGGAAAGCTTTATGCGGTTAATGCAGATGTTTCGGCACCTGATGCTTGGACAAATGACGTTTAAGGACGCCAATAGTACGCAAGCACAAAACTGCCAATGTGCAGTCAACATTTTTTGCCCGGGCGATGTCATTCCAACATTTTGCAAAGTCATTAAAATGAGTTTGTGTCTTTTTGTGGGTGCAGACGGCGTACCCGTTGATTGACGGCATCGACCCGCAGGGTTTTGTCCTGTATCGTCTCTTCCGAGACGCCACGCGCTACATGGAGGGACATCACGTCAAGGTGCGTGTCCGCCGACAACGATCCCTCACTTGCCAATCGGCTGGCGTTCGCACCGGGAGTCTTCCCATACTGCCAATTCCCATGCCTGTCATCTGTGAGTGGTGATTGGCCGATAACTATTTCTGCACTGATTACTTGGGTTAACTAGGCGGTTTTTCAACTGATGATTATTTTAACAATCAAACTCTAGCCACCTGGGGGCAGTATATGTTTAGATTTATCTGTCCATGTGCGACTGTACATGGACGACGTTCCAGTGTTGACGTCCCGGGAAAACAATCAGAGTGGGCGCCGATGTTTGTCGTAGCTTAACGAGACTTCGCTCCCTCCAGGCAGGCCGTCTTCAGAGTCGGAGACCATCGGCAGAGCCGCGTGCCCGCGCGACATCCTGCGATTGTTTGCCGGCCCGCATCCTGCCGCCGATGAGGATGAGGGTCGGCAGCGCGCTGGCATCTACTCGCTGTCTTCCTCGGCCTTTGCCGCTTCCGCTCAAAACGCCGCACTCGGCCGTTATCGCAAGGTCAACGAGAGTCAGTGTTATGTCGTAAATGAGTTTGAAGAAAGTCTTATCTGCTCTCCCCAAGCGTGTTTATTCAAAGATGATTCTGTCGACATCTTCGGCTCCGTTCACATCGCAGTGCGGGATGACCACTTTCCATGCATGTATTTATGTATTTATTTTAAATCTTGTTGACGTTACAAAACCAAGTGTAACTTGTAATGTAAACCCAAAGCACCAAGTCGAGTGAAGGTGTGATGGTCAGGAAAGCACTACTTTTGTCAAAATGAAACTCCTCAATCCACTTCAATCTTTGTGGTCAATCACAGTAGCCAACTTAGGATTTTTTTTTTTTGCTTGTTTGCAACACTTCTGTATAATTGGAAGTCAAACTTCTTTTTGTCCTTCAAAGTAAAGTACCGTATTTTCCGCACTATAAGGCGCACCTTCAATGAATGACATATTTTAAAACGTTTTCCATATAAAAGACACTACAGTAGAGGCTGGGGTTACGTTATGCATCCATTAGATGGTGCTGCGCTAAAGGGAATGTCAACAAAACAGTCGGATAGGTCAGTCAAACTTTATTAATAGATTACAAACCAGCTTTTTGACAACTCCATTCACTCCCAAAATGAATAAACAGCTGTTTTATTATTTTCTCAGAGGTAAATTATTGGTATTAGCTAGCGATCCAAGATGGCGAGATCTTCTGCGCATGCGCGTCACCGATCATGCAGGGTCACCGATAGCGTCTTGACAACGAGACCTGTTGCGGCTCAGTATTGATCCATATATCAGGCGCACTGGATTATAAGGCGCAGGGTCAGTTTTAAAAAAAAATTGAAGGCTTTTAGGTGCGCCTTATAATGCGGAAAATACGGTAGTTGAATCCTTTTTTTTCCCTTCACTGCTTTTGTCACATCTGATAAACTGTGACACAAATCATCAGTGGTCATTTGTTTGTTTGTTTTTTATTTTATTTTTAAGGAGGCCCTCAGGTGGTGGAAATCCCCCAGCTGCAAAAAATGTCTCTCTCTAAAAAACAACTGTGTTGGCAGCGTACGTGGCGAGGCGCAATCAAGTGTAGCCGCTTTCCTGTTGTTGTCCTCGTTTGTCTTGACGGAAAGCGTGACAGCTGATGCTTGAGGGTTTATTTATTTATTTTTTTATTGTTTTAATTTGGGATTTTTGTATGTAAGAAGTTGAAGATCTTTCACGCGTCAACTTGCTGCTCTTTTGGTGTAGTAGCAAAGCTGACCTGTGAGAGGCGCTTCAGACTGATAGAAAAGACGAGCGGGAGGAGTCGAGGTGGCGATCGACAATCGTTGAGCATCGTCAGCTTTAAAGGGACACTTCACTTATTTAGCCCATGATAGCAATAAAAAGTTAAAGTTAGTCTGTAATTAATTTGATACTTTTGTTATTTTTCATGTACAATTAGTACCTTTAAAAACACGTTTTGCAACTTGCTGTCGACTGAAAATGACATCACAGGGGCTCAGGTAACCAATCACAGCTCAGCTGTTGGTCAGGTGACATTCACAAGCTGAGCTGTGATTGGTTACCTGAGCCCTTGTGATGTCATTTTCAGTCGACAGCAAGTTGCAAAATGTGTTTTTAAAGGTACTAATTGGACGTGAAAAATAATGAAAATATCACATTTATTATAGGCAAAATATTAATGTTTGACTGCCAAAAATGGCTAAATAAGTAAAGTATCCCTTTAACGTTTTTTCATTTCGTTCGGGGAGTGAAAATGATTCGCACAATGTGATCATCACAACTGTTGATTGGGCCTTTGCTGGGGTCTGCGTAACTGCTTAAAATGGTCCCCGATATCTGCATGCTAAAATTAGGCAGCTGTTGAACTGTGTTAGCGATCCATAATTTCACATTAGCGACCACCATCAATTATGTGACATCGCCAAACGTCCAATTGGAAGGCCTGTCGAATCGATTGCGTTTTATTCATTGCTGCAGACGATTGATTGATGTTTCTGCTGGGAATGAACACGCACGCACGCACGCACGCACGAGCACTTTTAAGGGGAGATGGCACGACCGGCAGCGAGCGTCCCTCCCCATCTGTCGCGCACGCACCAGCTGCCTGCCACATAAAAAGTGTGTTTGAGTCTTCAAAAGTTTTCAGCAGGCGCCAAAAAGGTCAACGACTCCAGTGCAAAACAAATTAATAAACACGCAGCTGATGGAAAAACACACAAATAAACAGCGCGGCAAATTTAGAACACAAAAGCTAAACCGCAAAGGACCAAGCAAAATTTTTATCATTTTTTGAGATGTTAAATTTGATTGAAATCATTCTTAAAAAAATTAAAAAAATAAATAAAAATGTTTTCAACCTCGTCTTAATAGTTTGTATTGTTTGTGCAATTAATTGGAATTCAATTACAATTTCAATTGCACTCCGCAGTTACAAAATCAGCATTATCGTAAATAAAAATTATTAATACTAATGTTGAGTGGTTTAAATGTATATATTTGCACATATTTTAAATTTTACTGACTAATCAATGTTGTTAGGTCCAAAAGGAACTTTCATAACTATAGTGTTTCAAAGAAATGTATTTGTCTTAATATTTTGGGCATGTTTAAACATTTTCTTGTTTTGTACCAAAAAGCAAATTATTGTCCTAAACGTCATTTCAATTATTATCAAATTAATCATGATTAACTCATTTGCTCCCACAAACGTATAAATTCATTCTATTTTAAATGTATTAGTGACCCAAAGACATACTTGTACGTTTTTTGTTTTGTTTTTTATGCTAGGATATACAGAAGGCTTTGATAAGCTTCTCTCAACTGCAGAGAACGGTGAGAAAAATGGTAGTAATTACAAAAATGGCCAGCAGGTGGAAGCAAAGTATAAGAGATCAACCAGGGTCATGTTGAAAAGCTGTTTCCCCATATTCTAATGCTAATTGCTACAAAACTGAAACGGATAGAAATATACTTTTTATGAAAGAAAAGACTCTGTTTCTTCTGTTAGGTTCCATGTTTTTAGAACAGTAGAGCACAATATTCTGTGGGCCTTGCAAAATCAGTTCAAATCCAGCAAAAGTTGGGAGCGCAGGGGGTTGCTTCAGTGAAAATGGCTGCGAGTGAATGAGTTAATATTTTCTTCATAATTGAGCCCTAGTTTTTTGTATTTGTTTATTAACACGTGTGTTAAATCTTTTGTGTCGTCGTGCATGTATGTGTGTATTCACGTCTCTCCTGGTGCGCACGCATGCGTGTGTTCAGGACGTGTCGTGTCTGAACCGCGACGGCAGCAAAGTGATCGTGGTGGACTGCAAGCGCGAAGCCTTCAGCCTGCAGCCGTTCAACGGGGTGGCGCTCAAGAAGTGGGACGGCAACTCGGACGACCGCACGCTCTACGACCTGGCCAACTTCCTCAAGAGTAAGCGTTTCCGTCACCACCGGCCCGTTTCCGCCACGACGGCCGCCTGACCGCTCTGCCTCACCACAGCCATCGCGCTGAGCGGCGTGGACGACGTGCGCTCGGTGCTGGAGAACTACGCCGCCGAGGACGACCCCATAGACGCCTTCAAGCGCAGGCAGGCGCAGCTGGCGCAGGTGCGTGCGTGCATCGACGCATCGAAAACGGACGACATTTGTTTGCGGTTTGATTAGTTGCAACCAGTATCAACTCAATCTCACAAAAGTCAACACACCCCTCCCACACATTTCTGCAGATACTTTTAGCTAGGGCTGCACGATATTGGAAAAACATGCGATATAGTTGCTGAATATAGTTATTAATATTATTGCGATATTTAACATGTACCTGAAGAAATTACATTTTTATTATCTAATGAAAGAATTACATTTTTTTTCATGCGGCAAAATAATCAAACTAATGTATTCTTAATTGTAATTACCTCTCGATAATTTGGACATTTTCACTTAAGGGTGTACTCACTTTTGTTGCCAGGGGTTAATGGCTGTATTTGAGGAAAGAAAATCAGCTGTAGACCGCCGACTTTTTTTTTTTTTTTTTTTGTCTGAAAAGATGTTATGAAATGTGTGAGGGGTGTGCTGACTTTTGTGGAGCCGCTTGCTATTTCAACACGGGGAATTTGGAGCGGACTGGTCGCCAGCCAATGTTTGGGATGATTGCGACAAACCTGTATTAACAATGTGCGTGCGTGTGCAGGAGGAGGAGCAGCGCGTGGGCGAGTGGTCGCAGCAGAAGAAATCGGGTCTGTCTCTGGGCTCCATCGCGTCGCGCTTTTGGCGTTCCAAGCAGCAGTGAGCGAGCGAGCGACGCGTCTCGACGGGCACCAGCTGCCTCCAATCAAATCCAAGAAACACTTGCTGCTTTTTTTTAAGGTGAGCACAGATTTCACTGGCCCCTCCTTCTCCTGGATATGTAGCATCTGATAGGATTTGGGCTGGGGGCTGGAAAGTGGCCGCCCCCTTCGGATTTAACCTGCGATCTGCCAAATGGACAATAAAGACTATTTTGACACCATCGCAGCGACCACAACAAAGATGGTGGCTGATGATGTCATCACAAGCGGACAAGGTGTCTTTTTGTGTGTGCGTGTTTTTTTTTTGTTTTTTTTTTAAAATGTGTATTATTTATGAACATTAATTTCTATGCCGACTTGTGTCATCTTCGTCTTCCTGTTTTTTTTCCGTCTCACTTGTATGACATCAATTAAAAAAATAAACACTCAGAAACAAACTCCTTCTACTTCTTCTTGGCAGGAACCTCCGTCAAATTTGATTGATTTTGTGTGGAAGCCTCTTAAGGCCTTTTTCTTTTTTCTTTTTTTAAATCAGTTCTTGGCAGAAAGTTGTGATTTGGTTGAGTTTGGGCAGCCCAAAGTGAACTTCAGGCAGAAAGTGGATGTCCAAATTTTGTCTGTTTCCTGTGGAAAGCTGACATTAAAATTCAGTCAAGTTGAGCTGCAATTTTCATGTCCAATTTGTTGATCAATTTCGGGTGTGAACTTTCTTTGATCAAATTTGGTCCTTTTTGGATGGAAGCTTCCATCTTTTTGTCCAAATTTGGTGAATCATAAGTGCCTGAAACGGTGCTGCTTATGTTTCTTCTTGCTCTTAATTCCAATGCATCTCATCCGGGAGAGCTCGACGCTGCCGTTGGTACGATGTGGCACAACGCTGCAAACGTGTCGGTTGCGAGCTTGTGGCGGTCGGCAACCTGGCCGGAAATCTTGCGGGAACGAAGGCATGTGATCTTTGAGGCCCTCAAGTGTTTTTTGTTTTGTTTGTACTCGCCACCCGCCCGCGATGCTCGCAAGACGCCGTAGGAGTCGCGTTTGCGGTTCTTTTACAGGCGTGTAAAGTTTGGTGCGAAAGCTCGTTAGTGCGGCGGAAGAATGTCGAAGCGCTTTGATCGTCCTGCTGCATGCGTTGTGTTCCTGAGCGATGACGTCTCGTCTTCGCTTTCTGCTTTCGCTCAAGTTGGACGTCGTGATTCAAGTTTGGCTTTTGGGACAATTTCACAAAAAAAAAAAAAAAAAGTCCAAGAAACTGCAGCCAGGTTGCTTATCAATTGCCTTGCCTGAAAAAAAAGAAATAACAAATACAAGCAAAAATGTCTCCATAACCTCTTGTATTACTGTCCAATTCTGTGAATAACAAAACAATACTTGTAGTTTTTAAAAAAGTTTGCAAAAAAAAAAGTGATCAGTTCTCAATGGATCAATCAATGAATTCAGTTTGTTGTGTCGCCTGTTTGTGTTGTTGCATTGAACTTGACAATCAATTGATTGTGATATATATATATATATTTTTTTTTTTGCTTTTACTGAGCAGCCGCGTTTTATGATTTAGGATGACCATTTGTCCCCCACCCCGAGGAGTCCCCCTACCGCCCCCCACCCACTCAGCATTCTAATGACAAAGTGCAGCGAATGAAAAGTAACACCTCGAGACTTTCACACTTGAGGTGAAATGCTTTCAAAGGCCAGAATTCAAATTATGGTTTCAGCAATCAATCGACTCTCGAGCAACTTCAGAAGTATCGGATGAATTTCACGTTTTTAACATTAAGTGTTGATCTTTTCTAATGCATTTAAGCAAATTGACTTTTTTTTTTTTCTGCATTAAACTGTTAGTTTTCGCTACATTTCAAGGTGTCAGTACACACGATGGCAGTACCAGCGCCCCCTTGTGGCCCTTTTTTACGACCAGGAACTAAATACATGTCTGACAGATGCCCTATTTCAACATGTACGACTGCATATGTTGTTTGAGATTAATTGATTATTAATTAAAATTCATTTTATTGTGGTTTTAATACAAATGCATTTATGAACAAATGGAAAAAAACACAATAGAAAATTGCCTTTCATTTCTTGCAATTTGAAGGGAAAATGCCCATCTTGGCACATGTAGGTCTTCCTTTAAAATATGTCACTGTTTATTTTTAATATATCAAAAGTACGACTGCTTGATATTGTTGACTACTCAAGAGTTGAGTACTCCACAGGTAGCTGTCTCTTATATAGAACATCCCTCTTTTTGATAATCCAGTGAAGTGGTGAAGGTCCAACGGCAACTTTTACACTTCAAATGGCGAAATTTGCAGTGAAAAAAAAAAAAGTGAGAAATTTTGCTGCAATGTGAACATTTAGTTGAGTCGACATAAAAGACGAACGCGATGATTGACGGAAAAGTATCTTTTTTTTTTTTTTTTTTTAAACACCCCCCCCCCCCCCCCCCCCACTCTTGCCGTCCGTTTGTTGGCGTCCGTCGTGCGCCGTTCAGGTGTGCGTCTTCGCACCTGACATTTACGACTCGTCACGCGTGGTCGCACCTCCGCAGACGTTCTCACGACACCCCGCCGGGAGGAGGAGCAGGAGGTACCCCCCCCCCCCCCCCCCCTTCCCACCTCGGGGCGACACGAGGCCTTCACACGCATGCACGCCGCTTGCCTAGGTGGACTTGACACCTTCTCCTCCACGCGGCCCCGCTTGCCACGCGCGAACAAAAGGGCGCGTGGCAAGGCGGCTCGGCGGGGGAGGTGTTCTCAATGGGCAGATGGCGCGCGATCGAATGTGCATACATTTTGTTGGCGCGCTTCCATTCTCATGCGGCGTGCTCGCGCGTCCTCGCAGTGGGAGTCTTCCTCTCGCATGTTCCTTGTGGATTGTGTTTGTTCACAGTGCACGCACACACACAGTAGAAGCGTGCCTGTATATGAGGCACGTGCCCTCATCCAGTAGAAGAAACCAAAAGGGGGCGTGGCCATTCAAGCACGAAAGTTGAGATGACGTCATGGCGTCTGCTGTTAGTAAAATTGGCGTTTGTCCTGTTGTCAGCTGACAAAGTTGTCATTTTGAAAACTTTCCTTCGGGCCGTTTTGACCGAGAAGCCAAAACAGTATTTTTCCAAACATTTATTTTAAAAGGCGATTGCTGTCAAAAAATAACAAATTTGCAAAAAATAACAAATTTGCAATGTTGCCGTACGTGTGTGTGTATGTTCAGATTCAGATACGTAGCTGCATTGATAGATAAAGTTAATAACCAGTGGCGAACTTTATCGACAAACCAAAACAAACAAACAAATGTGTACTTGCATATGTTGGTGACGTCACGATGTTTAAAGATGTCGCTCGATTTTGTATCTCAACTTGGGGAAAAAAGTTGCCCAGAAGTTTGTCGTGCGTTGTGTTGTTTAGCACCGGAAGTGACGTGACATCCCGCTAGCGATTGATTAACGAGAAAGCACTTTCGCTATGACAAACATTCATTGTTTTGTTATTTTTAGCGTTCGGGAGAGCTGGCTCTACAAGTGGACTTTTTTTTTTTTTTTTGCAGTGGACGTCCGCCCCGAGCCATTTCCTCCCCCCCACCTTACCCTCATTGCCGCCCCCACCTCCTCCCGACTGCTATAAAAGGAGTTCTTCCCGGCTGGCGCTTCAGTCCACAGTTGAACCTTCAACCTGCCTACCTGCTGCCGCGCTCGCCACTTTCACCATCTTCGGGAGTGCGCCCGCCTGCCTGCCTGCTTGCCCACCCGTCCAGACGTCGCCCTTCTGCTTTGGACTTTTGGGACTCGTCGTCGTCTGTTCGCTGGTCTCGCTGCTTCTTCTTGTGGTCTTGTGGATGCAGCTCGGAGGCACCATGACGCGCTGTCTGCTGGCCGCTCTGCTCGTCATCCTCACGCGACCGCACACCGTCAGTATTTTATTATTTATTTATATTAACACAATCCTATTTGGAACATACATTCAAATTTATAGATCAAAATATCAGTGAGCGCGTCTACTTTCACTCGACTCGCCTTAATTTTGATTTGACCCCACACGAGACGCAGGCGACCTTTGACTTTCTCATTTCAATTAGTCGTTCACTCGTTCAAACTTTATCAACATTTATGACTTTGTACGTATTTTCATATTTGCACGTATGTGCGACCGTGTGTTTTCAGGTCAGTTAGATAACATCAGCAGGAAAGAATAAATATTATCTTGAGTAGCTTGACGTGATTTGCTTTCTTGCCGTAATAATATGAATATTCTGGATTTTACTATTTAGTCGTCCTCCCTTTTTATGTTTTTAAAATTATCTCAACTTTCATTCTCAGAAAATAGTTTGCATCACTTATAGATGGAAACAATTGACAGTTTTGTGTGTGTGTGTGTGTGTCCCATTTTGTCCGAATGACGTCACCCGCAGACGGAGTCGTCTGGCGTGTTCGAGCTGAAGATCGAGTCGCTGACAGGCACGAGCCTGTGCCGGCCGCCTTCGCGCGCGTGCTACCTCTTCTTCCGGGTGTGCCTCATGCACGCGCAGGACGTCATCAACCCCGAGCCGTCGTGCACGTACGGGACCGCGCTCGGCGACATCCTTGCCGCCGACCCCGACTCCATCCGCGAGAGCGCGCCCCTCAGGGTGCCCTTCAACTTCACGTGGCCTGTAAGTGCGACAGCCCCCCCCCAAAAAAAAAACAAAAAACAAAAAACCTCTCGCATATATCCATGTAAATGAGACAATTTGCTGTCCTCCAGGGAACTTTCTCTCTGATCTTGGAGATCTGGTCTGCCGAGTCTTCCGGCCTGGACTCCACAGGTACAAATCTGCAGCAGTACCACAACCTCTCCACCGAGAGGCGCACTCACACACTCAAGCAGCATTTCCTCCGTCTGGCACATGTCGCCAGTTTCTTGCTCATGGATTTTTATTTTTAATTATTTACCAAGAGATTCAGTGAGGTGAGGAGCTTCATTTAACAAAATGAGTCCTTATCGGGCTTTACAGTTATAAAGCTTTTTTTTTTAAACTGTTAAAAAAAATATATGGCAACAAAGTTCACATAAAGCAAGCAACTTGTGAAACAATTTTCAGAGTTGTTTTGAATTCTGTCTTGAGACAATAATTTCTTTGTTTTGAAATATAGGAAAGCCAAGTTCTTACAAAAGTAAAAACATTTGATTGAATTACCCAACTTGAAATTTGATTGACATTTGTTTGACAGTGAATATTGTAATTGACTGTCGATACCAGAGGATGGCGGCAAATCACTGCTTTTGTATTAGACAACGCAAAGGCTTGACTCAACGAACCTACTCACGTCAACATAGTTTGCCGGACACTAGATGGCACCAAAAAAAAAAAAAAAGTATGTATGTATGTATGTATGTATATATATATATATATATATATATATATATATATATATATATCTCAAACTTGGATTTGACTCGAGTACAAAACTAGCTGAGTTTTGAGCACAGATGTTCGATACCACTTTTTTTCCCAGACCGATACCAGTTCAAGTACTCAAAAGTACCAAAAAGAAAAGTCGAAAGCCCTGTAATGTGAAGAAGTGTGATTGTACTGGCTCCTTATTTGGCTGGTGATGTTGAGGTCATCGTTAACTCCGCCCCCTTCTTCCTCAGAGAAGCAGAACCACCTGATCGGCCATGTGGCGACGCGGCGGCAGCTGCGCGTGGGCGAGGATTGGTCGCCGGACGTCCACTTGGGCCAGCGCGGCCGCCTGCGTTTCTCCTACCGCGCCGTGTGCGACCAACACTATTACGGCGACGGCTGCAACGACTTGTGCCGTCCGCGAAACGACACCTTAGGACACTACACCTGCCAGAGCGACGGACAACGCCTCTGCCTGGACGGATGGGTGGGGGATTACTGCGTGAAGCGTGAGTCCAATCGCAACTCGTCTTCTTTTAACGGACAAGAAGTGCAATTTACCACATGAGCGATACTTCCGATCATATTTGTAATGAAGTCAAGCTACGTTGTTGGATGCGCATCAGGAATTTTAATTCCAATTTTTTTCCAATTGCAATTCTGCCGCCTCCATTCAAATAAAAAAATGAAATTCTGATTCTTAATACAATTTTGAACAGCCACAATCACAATTATTTTGGTTATAATTAAAATCATGATTAGGACGATTTATTTTTTCGTACAAAACAAGAGAATGTGTAAATATAAAAATAATATTAAGACAAATAAAATTCTTTGAAACGTTATAATTATGCAAGTTCCTTTTGGATGTACCAAATTTTATTTGTAGTTTTTATTATTGTAGCACTTTGAGATTTTTTTTTATAGATGTAAAAGTGCATTACAAATAATAATAATAAATATTATTATATTATTAAAACTCATTTGCTCTCAAAAACCTGTAAATGTGCTCTATTTTAAATGTATTACGTGTCCCAAAGATGTTTTTACTTTTCTTTTTTTTTCAGCAGAGTATAAGAGATCAGCCATGGCCATGATGAAAACAAGCTGTTTCCTCACAATTCTAAGCAGATTTGTGAATAATGATGAAACTTAGCTATATTCTAATGCTAGTTGCTCCAAAACGGAAAAAGATAGAACTATACGTTTTTTTTTCCTGATGAAAGAAGAGACTCTAATCTTTCTTTTTGTAGGTTCCATGTTTTTATAGCAATAGAACACAAAATTCCGTGAGGCTTTCAAAAGCAGTCAAAATCCAGTAAAACAGCCGGGTGCGAAGGGGGTTGCTTCAGTGAAAATGGCTGGGAGTGAATGAGTAAAATTAGTTATTTTAAAATTTAAAAAAGGTGAAAATGTATACATTTAAACTCAAATTTATCCAAAAAAATTGTGTAAAATCCCCCCCCCCCCCCCTTTTTTTTTTTTTTTTTCTTTTTAACAATTATGCTGATTTTTGTAATTGTGGAGTAAGTTCCCACCCCATGAAGGCGGGTCGCCGGGTCTCGTCCCCTCATTTCCCTCCTTTTCTCCAACGTTCCTCACCAACGCTTATTTTGGTCCACGAGCCGTGAAATCGTCGAGGCAAGCTGCCCCACGCGCACGTGCGTGCGAGCGATGGCCTCCTTTGTTCCGGGCCCGGCCCACAATGGGTCCCGCTGGCAGCCGCGGCCGGGCCGGGACACGCGCTGAGCTTAATGCGGGCTATCCCGGCCGTGAAAAGAGACGACATGTGTCGCTTTTGTTGCGCCCGTGGACGGGCCAGCTGCTAGTCTTCGCACTTTGTGTGTTTGTGTGCTTGAGAGTGGAAAAGTTTGCGTGTATGATTTTATTTGCGCACGTGTTTGTGATGATGTTGTTGGTTGTTGGGATTCACAGCCTGACTAACTGTGTGGTTTGGTGCCCCCTCCCCTGTCCCCCTTTTCCCCACCAGCCATCTGCGCTTCAGGTTGCAGCAAGGAGCGCGGCTCCTGCGAGTCCCCCGGCGAGTGCATGTGCCGGGAGGGCTGGCAGGGCGAACGTTGCGATGAATGCACGCGCCACCCCGAATGCGTGCACGGAACCTGCCGGCAGCCGTGGCAATGCGACTGCCAGGAAGGCTGGGGGGGACTCTACTGTGACCAGGGTGAGTGCCGGAACACACTTAAAGCGGGGACTCCGGTGGGACCCCCAATGACTGACTTTTTTCTTTTTTTTTTTTTTTGTTCCCCGCACAATTAAAAAAAAATAAAAAAATAAAAAAAATAAATAAAAGACCTCAACTATTGCACCAACCACAAGCCGTGCCAGAACGGGGCGTCGTGCACCAACACGGGCCAGGGCAGCTACACGTGCGCCTGCAGGCCGGGATTCAGCGGAAATAACTGCGAGGTCCAGAGCAACCCGTGCCACAGCGCCCCCTGCAGGAACGGAGGCAGCTGCAAGGTGAGCCCAGCTGGCACACATCCGTCCGTCCGTCATCTCACAAAAGGAAAGGCTCGCCGGTTTCCCGTCAGATTGCACATTGTTGCCGTCACTCGGGATGTTTGTTTGAGTGCGAGTCAGCAAAAAAGAAGAAGCAGGCTTATGTGTGCACATCAAGCTCAGTCAAATCTTCGATCTCTCTGCAGTCACAAATTGAATTTCCACCAAGCAGGAGGAAAAAGCGAACGAGTTGGCACGATTCAGGTGATTTTTCTGGGTCGTACTCAAAAGCACTCAAACACACGTCATGGCAAGATGGCTTCCTCGTCATCAATTCTGCCGACTTTGAAGTTGCATCTTGACGTTGGAAGACGGCGAGTCTTTTGATCTCGAACGTCTGTGGTCCCGCCCACCGCGGGATCGGCCTGAGGACCGAGCAAGGGAAGGATCCAGGCCCGGTCTGGCTCGGTGGGGGAAGATTCCCGGTTGGCCGCCAAAGGGGTGCTGTTTCTTTTGGTCCGCGGGTTCAATTCCAAAGCTTTTGGTAGACCTAGTCATTCTGGACCTGGCTAACATGGAGAGGCCTGGAATTTCCTGTGTTTGGCTTGAATTATGGACTTTTTACTCCCAGCGCCCCTTTGCTCCTGGCTGTTTTACTGGATTTTGACTGATTTTGCAAGGCCTACAGAATATTTATTGTGTTCTATTGCTGTAAAAACACGGAACCTACCAAAAGAAAGATTTAAAGTCTTTAAAGGAAAAAAAAAAGTATGTTTCTATCTGTTTCTGTTTTGCAGCAATTAGAATACAGCTAAGTTTTATCTGTGGGAGACCTAAAACATTAAAAATAGAACGTATTTATACGTTTTTGGGCGCAAATGAGTTGATGGTGAAGCAAGCGTCACTCTTGTTCTCGTTCTGCTTGTGTGCAGTCACTCTGTCTCCCCTCCCGCACCCTCGCCAGCACTTGCTGGCCGACACGACCGCCAAACAATACGCTCTGTCCGAGTGTCCAGACTTAACACACTGTAAGGAGGCCAGTCAAAAGTAAGTCAGCAGAAAACCGTAAAAGAAAAAGTGCTGACACGCCAAGTGCGCCCAAATTCAAATGTATAAATAATCACGTGCCCTGAAACACATGTGCCTGATGGAGACGATAGGCAAGCAACAAAGTACAACATAGAATACACAATAAAAATAGAATGTGTAAATAATGGTCCAATAGCATGTTTAGTTGATCATTTTTTCTACTAGTAGGCTAATTTAATGTTGTGCTATTTGTATTTGTTGGGAATAGTTGGCTTGAACTGCTGCTTTTTGGGATTAAAAAAAATAGTAATTAAGGAACACATTGAAAACAAATATAGAAATGATTCGTTTTCAGATGTGACTGAAACGAACATTTGCATTTTGTATATAAGATATTAAATTTTGTCAACCCTCCCTTGATATTAATAATTCAAACACATTTTAAATTGTGATTGCAGTTCATTATTATGAGCTCTTAAAAAAATAGATTTGTCCTGCGCCTTATTTATGTTTTATATCTAGGGCATATGAGAGTTTCTTTGTCTGTAAATGGTCGAATGTGCTTGTTTCATTTCTGACTTTTCAGAGAATGTGACAGGTGGTCATATAAATTTTTTGTAGCACTCTTGACTTTATGTTTTCAAAAACGGCAAAGCAGCCCCAAACTATCACAAGCCAATTGAGTCTTGCGGTGATGATCGTTTTCTGAAATGCTGTTTGACATTCACGCCACATACAACAAGGCCTTCCTTTCAAAAAGTTCAACTTTCACTTGAACATTTCTTTCTTGAAAGATGAGCTTATCTTGCAAAACCAATTGACCTCTGTGACACCTTCAATACACAAGCCACCAAATTGTCTCTGAAAACCAAACATGACCCCAGAAATGAAGTCTTTTATTTTTCTGTCTCTCTGCTTGGGTGTGCAATGAATCATGGGATATTGAGTTATTGTTGAGTGATGTTCCACACGCAATTTTGAAGTCCGGTTATGAAGTGAGACTAAAGTCCATCTATGGTTAATTTGGGTATCCTTTCCAATCAGTAGTTTAATACATCTTTTAGTCCAGGTGTTTTTTTTTAAAGCAAGCCCTCGCGTCCGCAACGTGATGAAGAATGATATGTGGATGATCATCAAATCACGTCTTGGTGACGACATCTTAAAGTTGTTTTGAGTTTCCAGTCGCCCGATCATAAGAAATGCAGTGACAGATGTTGAAAATGGCAGAAAATGATAGCGGCGAGAACTTGCCTCAGTCATGAACAGAGTTGAGTTGAGCACGCAGACGTCGTCACATGAGGCCGCCGATGGTGCGGACAAATCGCGCCTCGTTCGTTCAACAAGTTTGCATCTTCGGAGAGAAAAAGACAAAAGTACATTGAAGGTCCTCACGGCACGAGACACTTTTCCTTGACGGATTCCAGAATGCTCTCACGCCGCACGGCACCACAACGGCCTCACTTGGCCCAGCCCGGCCTCCGTTGCGTTTCCAGTACAACAGGCCAGATTGGGGCCAGATTAAAGTTGCCTGATGTGGCGACGTGAGTGCAAACCATCAGATTGACACAAGCTCGCCCTCTAATTGCTTTCGTTTGGAGTTTACTGTCTCACATCGATAGCAAACTCATGTGTGAGCAGATCCTTACTTAATAGCGGCGTTGCGAAGCGTTTCAAATGGTCTGACTTCTGAAGACTGTATTGCTGCTTTTGTGCCGCTTCCGCATCGGAAAGGCCCTGACTGATAGCTTTTCCGTTGCTCTTTTCGGGTGTTATGCGCTTTTCACCATCTCCTTCGAGTCAGGTCTGGTTGGCAGTCCAGGTGGGGCCGTGACATCGCTGTCCCGTGATTGGCCAACAGATCCTTCTTAAATGATGCGGCAAGGAACTGTGTTTCACATTTGCTGCTTTTGCTAAGGGAGTGTCCGGACCACTTGTAGAGGGAACTCGTTTTGGCCGTTTGTGTCTGGGATCTTGTCCTTTTGTGCGCGACGGACAGCTCGTGACCATAGGTGAGGGTGGGAAGGTACAAATGAACAAACAAACGTAATGGGCAAATGGATGCTACAATTACTACTGCAATCGATTCTGTTCTCGCAGAATTACTTACCGTTTCCTTGTTGAATGTTGAACAGCGAAAGGCGCTTCGTGCATTTTTATCTGGTAAAGATGTTCAACCCCCCAAAAAAAAAAATAGACAGAAGACGACATTTTCATCTTGCCTTGATAGGTCAAAACAAACATGCAAAGCTGCCGCATCGTCCAATCAGTTCGAAATGTTGTTCACAAAGTCCGTCCTTTCCCGTACGGATCTGCTGAGTGACGTACGAGATTAATAATGTGAAGAACTCTCGAGTGAATAACAATGATAAATCTGGCTTGTGAGGCTAAGATACAAGTGCTCGTCAAAAAATAAGAATATCCTCTCGGAAAGTTGAATAGTTTCCATATTTCTATTCAAAAAGTCAAACTTTCATTGATTATAGATTCGGGGCCCACAATTTAAGTGATTTCAAGTATTTGTGTGTTAATCTTTACACTATTTGGGCTTCCAGCTCATAAAACCCATAAAAATAGGATGTCAAAAAATTTGAATACAGGGAGTCCTCAAGTTATGTTGTATGTGAGTGATTTCGACTTTATGCACGCGTGCCTCGTCCGTAGCACCTTCTTTATTGTTAATTTCACACATTGATCACACCATTTTAAAGTTATTTAAAGTTGCGTTGTTACCTACAGCAACGGATGTTCATCGAGCAGGTTGGCTCACCATCAGGTGTGTCACATTTCCATGTTTAAGTTTGAATTAGTTCCACTCTGCCGTCCATCAGCAATGAATATTTGTGTGGAAACTCGAGATATTGGTTTCGGCTCTTCTGGGTCACGCAAATTGCTGGACAAAGTATTTTTGATGTAAATATTGACTTTAACAGTGAAATCCGATGGATGGATGGATGATATTTTCAAAACGATATGCCAATCTTCAGTAGTTGGTTGGGGATCCCATTGGCTTAATCACTGACTCGATGCGCCGCGGCATTGCCTAGGGCTCCTGGAAGACCAGGTTTTCCTGATGATCGCTGTCAGCTGTTTTTCAGTCTGATGGTCTTCATTTTTCTCTTGATAGTACTGTCTTAGAGGAAAACGAGGGCCATCCATCCTTTTTTTTTTTTTTTTTCCCCCATACAAAACATTGTAAAGTATGCATGGTGATTTCTTCACACTATTCTGTTTTAACATCCTGTTTTTGTAGATAAACAAATAAATACTTGAAATCACTTACTTTGTGGGACCTGAATCTATAATTATATGAAAGTGTGACTTTTTGACTGGAATTATGGAAATTATTCAATTTTTCGAAGATGTTCTAATTTTTTGATAAACACCTGTACATAGAGGGTGGGCCAATAAAATGTGAACAACTTTTTTCATTCTTACCATTTCCAAAATAAAGATTTCTTTTTCATTTTCAGGCAATGCAAATATTCGCACCCTAACCCAGTAGTGTCCAAACTCGGTCCTGGAGGACCAGAGTCCTGCGGGTTTTGAATGTTTCCCTTCTCCAACACACCTGAAGCTCATCAGCAAGCACTACATAAGCCGGATAATGATCGTGTTGATTGGAAACAGGTGCGTTGGAGCAGGGAAACATCTAAAACTTGCAGGACTAAGGCTCGCGAGGACACCACGGCCCGAAAATGGAAAGCAAAATACGATGAAGGAGAGAGTAAAGATCATGGAAGCTAACTCTAACACTAACCAGTGCGAATAAAGGACATACAGTAGTGGTGTCTCTCCTCCACAGGAAATTGCTTTGCATCCATTAGGGTGACAAATGAGTGCTTCATTGTTGATATGCTTGAAAATGAAAAAAAAAAAAAAAAAACAACAAATCTTTATTTTGGAAATTAAAAAAGTGGTAACGTTATTGGCTTGTGTGTGTATATATATATATATATATATATATATATATACATACACACACACGTGTGTGTGTGTGTGTGTGTGTATCTTTTTATATTTTAATTTTATATTTCTAAATAAATATAAATGTATACAGTAATTATTTATATACACCTCAATTTCACAATTTAGCTAATTTTCACTGATTATATACAGTATAAAACATACGTGCGCTTTTACAGAGAGAAGCTTTCACTTGGGCAGAAATATTTCTGTTCCTTGACACAATAAAAGTGTCTTGGTAGCTGGAATTTATACACAAGTCCATATGCGTGTCTTCCAAACATTCGCCAACACTTCTGTCCCACCAAGAACCATTGGAAAGAGAAGGTAAAGCTTAAAGCAAACTGACAAATCAAGTAAAGGTCAGCTGTATGTCTGAGTGATATTTGTACGCGCTCAAACGATCTATCAAACTGTCAAATGATGGCAGCTGCATGCTGTTCCTCAAACTGTGCAAACAGCTGTAATTCTCAAGCGTCTGTGTTAACGACCGTCTTTCATTCTAGTCGTTGGCAACGTGAGACCAACATTTATTGCAGCTCAAAATGTGTTTATCTGTCAATATGGAGTAGTTGGAGACATTTATAGGGCATCATTAAATATTCACAAAAATCAATGAAAATACCCTCTGTATTTGAAAATCTTTGTCAAATATTGCTGTAGAATATCGTACTATGTTTTGCAAAAAGATGTTTGAAGAAGCAACTGAACCTCAACTCAAGTGATGTTGCATAAAGGCTCTTCATGCCTTTTTAAAAAATGGTTTTAAAACATTATGCTATGCATAATATGAATATGAATATGTTTCGTTCTAGTCATTCAGCAGTGGCGTTCCGCCATTCCTAAATCGTAGCCGCCGCTCCTTCAAATTTCCAACTAAAGCAATTGCAGGCTGGAGATTATCATCAAAAGTCCAATATGCGCTCCATTACTCGGGAGATTTACGTGAATCAGCAAAGGTGTTTTGAGCATCACTTGTGACTTTTTATTTGACTTTAATTTAATCCCACTTGAAACATGAAGCATAAAGTTGACATTTGTGGTGATATGAGTAAATTAGCAATGCGGACGACTCATTTATTACTCGCAGCAATGACTTGACATTGTTAGGGGAGGAAAAAAAGGATCGGTCTCATGAGATGAGGAGCTTGAACAGGCTCACCTCATTTTCACAAAATATGTCTACGTCATCTCCGATGACAAAATTATTAAAGTCAGTGGTCCTGACACGCTGGACCATACGTATTTACTTCCGCAAACACAGCGTTGTGAGTAACTTTGTATCTTCTGCGCACGTGGGTCACTTTCCAGTCGCATAAGGTTCACACAGCAGACAGATTGAGGTCACAATTAACATGCAATGCAACGCTTACTCAGAAATAAATGGATTTCACCAAAAAAATTGGAATTGAGCATTAAGCCCTGCAGTGTGAACACAGCCTAAAATTTTTAAACATTTGGGGGGGGGTTACATGCTGGTCGGGAAATACATAAGTGCTGCTCTCATGTGTCCGTTGCTCGGCAACGCTTAAACAACACGACAGTATTGGAACAGCTCCAAATATGTATGCTGTCTGATTAAATGACTTTTATTGTCTTTATTTAATACTGACAGGAGTAAGTGGTAGCTAGCAGTTAAGAAGATGGATGGATGCAAAAAATGCATGCTCCTTCAAAGTAGCCCATTATGAGCCGGGAGTTTGGGGACGATCAGTAATAACTTGCTCATCTTCACATTTGAAGTGTCAAATATATTCCAAATGGATCCCTATGGACTTCACACATATCAGGTAAACTCTGCAACCCAGAACTTGCAGGTAGTGTTTTGCCGATACCAGTATCAGGAGGGACCCCTACTGCATTAAAACGCTGGCATCAATATCAGCGAGTACCAGCAAATAAGGGGCTGATGCCATTTAGATACTAGTATCTAAATTTGCACGCATGCAGCGCACACTCACTGCTGTTTGATCGTAGATGTTTGTTGCATGCATTTCTTGTTTCACAAAAGTTTTTAAGCAGCGCCTGACCAAGATAGTCATGATTTTGCATCCAAGTAAGAATGGAGTTCTTTAGAATAAAAAAAAAATTCAAATGGTGTGGTATTAGAACAACACTACTTGCAGGCATCCTCACAAGTCAATAGGTCACACCTCTTTGGTGGATGAGCGAGTTTTTACATGAGTCAGATGCCGAGAAGGGAGAATCCCCGCACATTTCACGTGCGTAAGAAATTAACTTCAGCGCAAACGGGAGACTATCAGAGCCTTCTGTGTTGAACAAAATAATGTTCACATAAAAGAAAAAAAAAATTGTTTTCAAAGTTCTATCAAATAATTGACTCGTTTTAACAGCCACTGCAGACAGTTCTTGTTACAGTCAAATATTTGGCAAATCTATCTTGAATCACTGTCAATCTTATGTCATATGAACAACAATATGCAAATTGAGATGACTATACATCAGAAAATGTTTGTTTGTTTATTTAACATATAAACATAGACAAGAATCAGAAAAGAAAAATTAAAATAAAGAAGAAACATACAATCATTAATGACAATTTACATGTTCAAATGGAGTAGGAAGAAGTTGAAAACTTATCTAGTCCTACCCCTTATTCTTTGTATCTTTTAACTTATTTCATTACTAATACAGTAAGTTACATTTCAATAAAAGAAAATGAGTAATGTTCATGCTGCACAACCCCCCAAAAAGGGTACGACCAACTGAAAAAGTGAGTGTACAAGTGAGTGTAGAGCCCTGCAGTCACCAAATCCCACCCATTAACCCTCCCCCCTTGACGAATTAATGTCTGTTGGCGCCACACCCGTTGCCATGGGCGGGCCATAGCGGTCCGTGCCCACCCACCAAGATGATTGTCCCCCCCCACCCTTTGAGCCATGGAGCCACATATCGTTTGAGCATCTAAAATGAGTTTGGATTTTGCTTTCCTTTTTAATTCTGCTGCAGACACCGTTCCAACAGGTGGCCCGTTCGAAGCGATATGCATTTGCCATATTGGATGCGGCAATTGTATTTGCTATTAAATCGGAAAATAATTAGTAAGCTTGAGTTACAAGAATGGTATTGGTCCCTTATTAATCCAGTTGTGACTTGATGATACATTTCCAAGGAGAAAGTGAACGAGGCATCTTGACAAATAGCTTCACTTTGCCTCCTCCAATATGGCTGCGGCGTCAACGTACTCACGGCGGCATTGCCGTCACACTGTGGCGGGCCAGTAGGCCTCCAGGTCTACTGTACATGTATGCTGTAAATGCTGCCTATGATAATACTGGTCAACGGGCGCCATTCAATGGATAGATACATGGCAGTGCTATGTGAATTTATCCAAATATATGGAGGCAAGTTAATGCTGTCTATAGGCATAATAATTACTTTTTGGTCTTCCATGACACTAAAGCGCCTCCCCTGGGTTAGGGTTACACAGTACCCAGTTGTACTACGTCGATCGACATCACCAACTCATTTTGCATCACTGTAGGCCTGTATACCCAGGTTACCATCACTCTTCCTGTAACACAATATCCTATCTCTTATGCCTCAAAGATACCTCAGCACGTGTTTAACTGTACCAAAGTGCTGATCAGTGGGTTAATTAAAATACTGTGATAGTTTGCTAACAATAAAACACAAATCAGGTCTTGTACAGACAGTCAAATGAATCAGACAACCCACTGCTTCTCTATATCTCAAGACATCTCTCATTAATGCAGCATCATCTGTGTAACTCAGTTTTTGTTTACAAGGTGTTGATCTAGATTTACAATCTTGCATGTCAAATCTGTCCAAGACTTTCTCAACATACTTTGCTGTTGACATTGTTACACAATCGTTGCTCTGTTCAAAATTAATACCAAAGAAATCTTTTAGCTTGCCTGAGTTTTTCATTTTAAACCTTACTGTAAGCATGTTTGTAACCTCCATGGCATTTTCGTCACTTGCTGCAAATATTAAGTCATCAACCCAAATTATAAGGATCACCTTCTCGTGTTCTCTATCTTGCGTATCAATACAGTTATCAGCTTGGTTTTCTATAGTCATTTTGTGCCAGATACTCATGCAACAACTTATAGGGTATATGCCACGAAGGAGGCAGGACTTCGGACTTCTGGGTTTTCACACATCAGCTTTGTTTCCGGTTCAGGTTTGCGACTTCTGAGTCGTGTCCCAGTACTTGCGCTTCCGCCTTTGTGCCCCTCGGTTGCGCGTTCCCGTCAACGGGTGCGAGTGTGTGGTGTGTCTGTCTCAGTTGTCAACGCCTGGATTGGTGTCTGCCCTACGCATTTATTGAAACACCTGTTCCTAATTACAGATGCAGCCTGGACAGCATATGTCCACAGCATGCACCTTGTCATGTCAAAAAGTGTACGCCAATTGCGCTCAGCGGTCTCGTTTTGGTGGGGAGAATAAGACGCTGTTGTTTGATGTCTAATCGCAAAGTCTGGTCATTTTTCCCTGTGAATTCAGCACCATTATCTGATCTGAAGCAGATAATGGGGCGACACCCTTGTGACACAAGGGTGTCCATATGTGCACTTGGCACCAGGACACCCTAGGCCGCGGTTCGATGATTGACTTTGTAGTCGTGTCATCGGATTTGCGGCCGTATGTGTTGGACACTCGGGTGAAGAGAAAGGTGGATCTGTCAACTGATCACCACCTGGTGGTGTGTTGGCTCCGATGATAGGGGAAGATGCCTGTCCGACCAGGGAGACCCAAACGTATTGTTAGGGTTTGCTGGGAACGTCTGGCGGAATCCTCTGTCAGAAAGAGTTTCAACGCCCACCTCCAGCAGAACTTCTCCCTTGTCCCGGGGGAGGTGGGGGACATTGAGTCAGAGTGGGCCATGTTCCGCGCCTCCATTGTTGAGGCGGCCGATTGGAGCTGTGGCCGTAAAGTGGTCGGTGCCTGTTGCGGTGGCAATCCTAGAACTCGCTGGCGGACACCTGCGGTAAGGGATGCCGTCAAGCTGAAGAAGGAGCCCTATCGGGCCATTTTGGCCTGTGGGACTCTGGAGGCAGCTGACGGGTACCGGCTGGCCAAGCGGAACGCGGCTTTGACGGTCGCCGAGGCAAAAACTTGGACATGGGAGGAGTTCGGTGAGTCCATGGAAAACGACTTCCGGACGGCTTTGAGGAAATTCTGCTCCACTATTCGGTAGGAATGTCACGATAAGGGCTATATCGTGATATCGCGATATTTACACTACCACAATATCGTCGTCGTCATGTTCACAATATTTAAAAGGAACACTGTTCAAAAAATCTGGTTGATTTCCATTTTTGCAGTTCTAGCACCCTCTAGTGGCTAGTTTATTAGTGCAATTTAATTTTCATTAGGGATGTTTTGGCCTTCTATGTTTAAAATCTATGCTAATCGTCAGATAAAGGGGAACCTAATTTGCTTGTGAAGCGATCAATGTGTGCTTGCATTAGCAAGTAAGTGCCTCATTATTGTTATTGAGATTGTATTGTTTATATGCATTACTGTTATGTACAAAAGCACAATATTGTGCTTTTTTTTTAAATTACTATTATTATGAGCTCTCTTTTTTTACAATATTGTGATCTTTTTTAAATCTTGCCAATGCCCCCACAATATCGTGATAATTATCGTATCGTGACCTTCATATCGTGATAATATCGTATCGTGATGTATGGATATCGTTACATCCCTACTATTCGGTGTCTCAGGAGAGGAAAGCAGTGCACCATTAACACTGTGTATAGTGGAGATGGGGTGCTGCTGACCTGGACTCGGGACATCGTGAGTCGGTGGGGGAAATACTTCGAAGACCTCAATTCCATCCACACGTCTTCCTTTGAGGAAGCAGAGTCTGGGGACTCTGAGGTGGGCTCTCCTATCTCTAGGGTCGAAGTCACTGAGGTGGTTGGAAAGCTCCTCGATGGCAGGGCCCCGGAATGAGATCTGCCCGAAGTTCCTAAAGGCTCTGGATGTTGTGGGGCTCTCATAGTTGACACACCTCTACAACATCCCGTGGACATCGGGGACAGTGCCTCTGGATTGGCAGACTGGGGTGGTGGTTTTAAGAAGGGGAACCGGAGGGTGTTTGGCTTGGTTTATTCATTTTTTTCCTTTCGGACACATTACAGCTTACATCGATCACATCACATCATTTGCAACATTGACATCCGAAAGAAGGGCTGACGGGTAGAAGCTGATGGCTTATTCGAGACCCGTCCCCATCGATCCATTACTGTAACGCATCAGTTATATACATTATTTAGAATAGTCATTGATTTTTATCGTTATCCATCCATCCCATACTATCCCAGACACTGCTCACTCAGTTCATCTTGAATGTCCGTGTGTAGATTGCGGCTAGTCCCTGTCATTTGGAACTGGTAAATCGGTCCCAAGACGCCACCAGCAGGCCCACCCCGCCAGGCGAGCAGCCAAGGCAAGCACATTTTTTCTCTTTCACCAGTAGCGTCTTCGCTGACCTCGGATCAGCTTTCACACTTGTAGCTTCCAGAACAGTAGATCGGCTTGCATTCTGCTAATTGCTTTCAAGCAATTTTCCCTCGATTCTGGTCAGCTCAGCACCACTGTTTCTACTTATAGTTGTTGATGAGCGCTACCAAGACCAGCTCACCCAGCAGAGCGGCCCACGCCAGCCGTACTCCAGGCACCAGACCACCAACCCCATTTTGCGTATTGACAGCAGATTCATTGTAGCCACAATACAGCCTTATCATGTAGCCTTGACTGTTACAACAAATGTCCAAACGGAATTAACAAAGATTCTGTTCCAAATCATCCACTTTTTGTTCCAAGGCAACAATGCATCGATCTTTTTCTTGTGTCTCTGTCTTCAATTGCTGTATTTTCTGAAGAAGTGGCTGAATGCTCTTCTTCATTTCACGTAATTCGGCAACCATTCCACTGAGTTTTTTAAGAGATTTTATCTCCTCATTCTCATCAGCTCTTTTTCCGCCAGGCATTCTGCAACAATGTAGTTAAAAATCCCAATGCAAAAATCAACAAGTAGTTAGAATCACGAGCGAGTGCAGGAGCAAGTACAGATGCGTCCTTTCTCAACAGATACGTCCTTGACCGTTGACTTGTTGTTCCAACTACAGAGGGATCACACTCCTCAGCCTCCCTGGTAAGGTCTATTCAGGGGTGCTGGAGAGGAGGGTCCGTCTGGAAGTCGACTCTCGGATTCAGGAGGAGCAATGTGGTTTTCGTCCTGGCCGTGGAACAGTGGACCAGCCCTACACCCTCTGCAGGATCCTCGAGGGTGCGTGGGAGTTTGCTCAACCAGTCCACGTGTTTTGTGAATTTGGAAAAGGCGTTTGACTGTGTCTGTCAGGGACTCCTGTGGGGGGTGCTTCGGGAGTACGGGGTACCGAGCTCCCTAATACGGGCGTTTCGGTCCCTGTACGACCGGTGTCAGAGTTTGGTCCGCATCGCCGGCAGTAAGTCAGATTCGTTTCTAGTGAGAGTTGGACTCCGCCAAGGCTGCCCTTTGTCACGATTCTGTTCATAACTTTTATGGACAGAATTTCTAGGCGCAGCCGAGGCCTTGAGGGGGTCCGGTTGGGTGGCCTCAGCATTGCATCTCTTTTTTTTGCAGATGATGTGGTGCTTTGGCATCATCAATCTCCAACTCTCACTGGAGCGGTTCACAGCTGAGTGTGAAGCGGTTGGGATGAAGATCAACACCTCAAAATCTGAGACCTTGGTCCTCAGTCGGAAAAGGGTTGCATGTCCTCTCCGGGTCGGGGATGAGATCTTGCCCCAAGTGAGGAGTTCAAGTATCTTGGGGTCTTGTTCACGAGTGAGGGTAGGATGAAGCGGGAGATCGACAGGCGGATCGGTGACGGGTTGGGGGATGAGATCCTGCCCCAAGTGGAGGAGTTCAAGTATCTTGGGGTCTTGTTCACGAGTGAGGGTAGGATGGAGAGGGAGATCAACAGGCGGATCGGTGCAGCGTCTGCAGTGATAAGGACTCTGTATCGGTCCGTTGTGGTGAAGAAAGAGCTGAGCCTAAAGGCAAAGCTTTGTATTTACTGGTCGATCTATGTTCCGACCCTCACTTATGGTCACAAGCTGTGGGTCGTGACTGAAAGAACAAGATCTCGGATACAAGCGGCCGAAATGAGTTTCCTCCGCAGGGTGTCTGGGCTCTAGCTTAGAGTCGAGCCGCTGCTCCTCCGCGTTGAGAGGAGCCAGCTGAGGTGGCTCGGGTATTTGGTTCGGATGCCTCCCTGGGGATGTGTTCCGAGCATGTCCCACCGGCAGGAGGCCCCGGGGACAACCAAGGACACGCTGGAGAGACTATGTCTCTCGGCTGGCCTGGGAATGCCATTGGATCCTGCCGGTGGAGCTGGTTGAAGTGGCTGGGAAGAGGGAAGTCTGGTTTTCCCTCCTAAAGCTGCTGCCCCCGCGACCCAACCTCGGATAAGCGGTAGAAGATGGATGGATGGATGGAAATGGGGCTATATCAGCCAAAAACATATCTGTAGCTAATGCGGTGTCACTTTTGTTCTTTAAAAAATACACAAATACTGTATTGGAAAAATCATCAGTCAATGAGAGTAACTATCTGTGCCCATCTCTAGACTCTGCTTGGATCGGGCCTGCCAAATCTATGTGTACTAGCTCTACAGGAGCTTTGGCCCTCATATCGGCTCTCTGTTCGTGGTCTGATAAAACTTCCCTTGAATGCACACTTGGCAATCTGGAGGTTTAATTGTTGACCCCTTAACGTTCATATCATCAACCACCTCTCGTAACTTCTGAATGTTATTGTAATTGACCTTACTGTGCCACGCCCAACCCCACCCACTGACTGCGACGAGCAGCGCCCTTGGACATTTACTGGTCCAGATGAGCTAAAGTGCATTCACAGTAATGGCAAAGTTGTCATATCCTTCTTGTGATTTATTGGGCAGGTATTTTCAAGATGCCGATATTTCTCTTCGAAGCAAGCAGAGGGGCTTTAATTTTTTTTTTTTGTGAAGTGTATCTTCACTCCCTCACCATGCAAATTTGCCCAAAATCAAAGGAAATACACATCGCTGTCTGCTGCTGCAGAAATCATAAAAAGACACTCACTTCGACCGACTGTCGGCAAAACCGAAGTTTTTGGACATTGTTCCTGTCAAGCAGGGTAAGAATGAATTTATATTACCTCATAGTCTCAATATTTTGTTGGCAATGGCATTAATAGTAAAGAGTCAAGAAACGCGTGGAAGGTTAGCCACCCGGAGCTATCTTTAGCCTTTGATTAAAAACAACAATGGAGAATATTGCCTTTGTGCAGATGTCTGGTCATTTTGGAGGGATTCAACTGGTCGTGTGGTCTTCCACAAAGTTTGATCCAGCGCAGACATTTTTCGTGGTTGTTTGAGGGTTTAGGGAAGAGAATACACCGGACAGTGTCTCTCTTGTGTCTCTCTTACACAAGCCATGACGACAGCAAGATGTTGGTTAGTTGATCGAGATAACGGTTATCACTCTTACACAAGCCGTGTCTACAGTGTTTAACCATTTTTATTGTTTTTTTTTTTTCTTGGCTTTGGATAACCATGCCATGCACCACCGGGAACTGGATAGCTTTGTTTGTCCATACAAAAACGCACGTGTTGACTCAGACATCACGTCTTGCGTCTTGATTGGTTTACTAGGTCATGCGGGCGTGGTTTGCCCCAGTATTTCATGCCACGTTTGCTTATCATGACACCCCTTACATTCATCATCACTGTTCATGCCATCCTTAATCACTGTATGCAAATAGTAAAGTCTATCATGCACGTGAATATGGTATTTGTTGCCGTCTTTGTGGATCAGTTTTTCCCTTTCTTGAAGATCACATTTGCTCCGCCGGCAGTTACTGCTTTCATGGAAAAAATGTCTTGTGGGTAGATGGAATATACAGCGCCTACATCAGTGTTGCGTTCATGTGTCTTCCTTGCTGTCAATCAGACACACTTCCGTATCACCTTGGCGCTCTGCCACTCCCTGGTATCGCGTACTGTCTGCTAGCTCCAGGCAGTGCGATTTTGCCTGGAATAGCGTCATCAAACTTCTTGAACTTTGCCAAGTTGGTGACAATGCGCGAAGTCGCCCCGCAGTCAACCATCAGGCCTGGCCGGTCTCTCGCTCTCTTCTACCGGACATGCATGACATCACCCGCTCCTGCAGCGTGCATCTCCTCCGTGTCCTTGTGGCTGCGCAGCTTTGTTTTAAACTCGGAAAAAGACATTTTGTCATCACGTTGTGTAACATGGATCGTGAATGGTCTGGAGGATTCTGACAAACCTTTCAGCAATAGGCCCTCACTTAATGTCTCATCAACGTTTCTCAGCACTGTCATAGCAGTCTCTGCCCGGTCATGTAGTCAGTCACACGCTCACTTTCTGATTTCAGAAGTGAGGTCAATTCAGTATGGAGGCTTATGATGCATGGCTTTCCTTTACCTTGATAGTAGTTTCTGAAGATTTTTAGGGCTCCCCCGCCCGTCATCGTTAGCCTCCTGCATCACCTAGGATAAACTCTTATCCAAAAACTGGATGAGTTCCGCATATGCCTCTGCATTCTTTCATCATTGAGCAGCTCTTCTACCTCATCGCTACTGGGCTCTATCAAAATCGTGTCCTTTAAATCTTGTAAACAAAGGTGGCCCAAAATTATTTTTTGCACACTCTTGGCATTCGCTCGATGAGCTTCAAGAGTAGTCACCGGAAATTATTTTCCAACAGTATTGAAGGAGTTCCCAGAGGTCAGAATGCCATGAGTATGCAAATCAGTCATTAGAGCAAAAGGTGGCTATTTTGAAGAAACTTGAATATAAACATTTTTGCAGTTATTTTCAGACTGGGAAACCCTATAGGTGGTAGTTTCTTAACTCAACTCAACTCAACTCAACTTTTATTTATAAAGCGCTTTAAAAACAGGCATTGCTGTATATAAAAGAAATCGGTTGTGCAGTAAAGAATAAGGTAAAAAAAACAAGAACAAAGCATTTTTAAGTGAGTATACAAGTTTTTTTTTCTTACAAGTAAATAAATTTTACATCAGTAAATTAATGTAGGCGAGTGAATAAATAAATAAATAAATAAATAAATATATAGATAAATAAATTGAATAAACATCAAATTATACACACCACAAAACATCAAAAACAATGTTAAATCTCATGATGCGCCAAAAGCCAAAGAATACAGAAAGGTTTTAAGACGTGTTAGAGGATAAAGATAAAGAGGAGAATTGCCTAATATTTTGTGGAAGGTCGTTCCAAAGGTTGCAAAGACTCCACTTTGCCCTCGGTACCTCCAATTTTGTCTGCTCTGCTGACCTGAGGCACCGGGCAGGTGCGTAGGGGTGCAAGAGCTCAGCGAGATAAGGTAGGGAAAGACCATTTAGAGATTTGAAAATAAATAAAAGAATCTTAAAGTGGACTCTAAATTTCACGGTCAGCCAGTGAAGAGAGGCCAGGATGGGGTTTATGTGTTCCCTGTTACGGGAACCAGTAAGGAGATGAGCAGCAGCATTTTGGACAAGCTGGAGACCCTGGAGAGAGGACTGGCTGATTCCAAAGTAAAGCCGAGATGTAACAAAGGCATGGATTACCGTTTCTAAGTGCTGCTGAGATAGAAGATTTTTTTACCTTAGCCAGCTGCCTAAGATGAAAGAAGCTGGATTTGACAAAACCGGCAATTTGCCGGTCCAGTTTAAAGTCACTGTCCATCTTGAAACCCAGGTTTGAGACTATTGGCTTTAGATAGTGTGCCAGAGGACCAAAGTCAGCAAGAAGAGAAGGGCCACTGGGACCAAAGACCATAACTTCTGTTTTCTTCTCATTGAAGTTCAAGAAATTTAAAGACATCCAGGCTTTGATTTCCTTCAGACAGGACAAAAGAGGCTTCAATGAGATAGCGTCTTTTTTTTTTTTACTAAGTGGGACAAAGATCTAGCTGTCATCCGCATAGCAGTAAAAGGAGATTCCCATGTTTTCTTAGGATGGAGATCAAGGGTAGTTAATATAACGAGAACAGTAGGAGCCTCAATACAGAACCTTGTGGAACACCATATGACAGTGGAGCGGTGCGGGACTCGGAGCACCCAAGGCAAACACAAAATGTTCTGTCGGCCAAAGGATCGAAACCACTCGAGCACTACCACCAATGGAAAAGCAACATGTCGCCATCTTTCAGTTGACTCTTTCAGGTTCTCATCATGCCTGACAGTCTTCAACCAGGGCCACATTTCCTGTATATAAACAATGTGTCCACGGAAATGCTCCCAAACAGTCTGTCAAGCGATGCGCTTACGTGAAAATACCGTAAATCTAATGTATGAATGGGACGGTGGCTAACGACTAGTGTAGACCAATGTAGCAGAGTAACAGTACAGATTCTTCTTCACACCGATTCAAGTAAAAGTACTGCAGCTTCTGGATAGATCTGCTGTAAAATGACTCTTGAAGCTTGTATCATCGCGACATGTTTGATGCTTGTAAAAACATAATCCGTGACAAAATACCGAAATAATACAAGTTTGAAGTTTAACTTATTGGCGCCAAACACACACAAGATGGCGGCTGTGTGCACATCAGCAACAAGACAAGCTGGTGTCTACAGTTTATGTCATAGATATGTCAAAAGTCTCCATTATTTGCCGTGCTTTTACAACACCAAAGTGTGCAATAATTCTACCGTTGGCCTCAACACAACGCAAGATTCTCAAAGTAACCATTTGAAACTTTGAACTTTTCCATAGTTGCAATTTGTTTGTTGTTCACGGGTTCTGTGGTTTCTCAAGAGGCCATGAAGGCAACAGAGACTTACTTGATAAGCCACTCACTGGGAAACGTGTTGTTGTCTTGGCGTGGTTCCAGCTGACAGGAATCGTTTCATGCCCTGAATACAGAATTGTTGCTGACTCGCCGCTTGACCTGATTATTTTCCCATTTTGTTCAAATCATTGAATGTCGGGCTTTATACAATGCTTTGGACAGGGTATGGTGTAGATCAAAGGTGCCCAAGTCCGGTCCTTGAGAGCCCCTATTTATCCTGTTTTCCATGTTTCTCTCCACCAACACACCTGATTCATGACCAGGATCATTATCAGGCTTCTGCAAAGCTTGCTGATGAGCTGATAATTGGAATCAGCTGCGTTGAAGGAGGGAGACATGGAAAACAGGTTGGATAGGGGCTCTCCAGGAACAGACTTGGCCACCTTTGGTGTAGATGAAGCACTATATAAGTCTTCTTCATTTACTATCTAGGTCAAATTTGATTTATTTTCTGGGAAATATGTCATATTAACTTACAAAAAAGTTACAACCGGAATTCATTGGCTGACGTAGGAATGATTAGCGAATGGGCGTTTTAAGAACTGAGTCCAGGCCCTAATATATATATGTATATACAGCTCCAGCATTAACATCTAGCGCCCCCAATGCAGCTAGCGATTACTTTTGAAAGGGATGAATGACTTTGATGCTGACAGCCTGATACAGCTGCTGATCACTTTTTAACAAAGCAGGTGTACCTCATGAGCCGTCACCTTACTGTGGTGGAGGGGTTTGTGTGTCCCAATGATCCTAGGAGCATACAGATCCTAGGAGGGGCCTGACCAAGCACAACTCAAAAGACCCCTTATGATGAATAACCTTATTGGATTGAGGTTTCCCTTGCCTGGACATCGGTCATCAGGGCCATCAACAGGAGCCAGGCCTGGAGGTGGGGCTCGTTGGCGAGCGCCTGGTGGCCAGGCCCACCCCCATAGGGCCCCGGTCGGGCACAGCCCGAAGAGGCAATGTGGGTCCCCCTTCCCATAGGCTCACCACCTGTGGAAGGGGCGTAGAGAGCCAGGCGGCAGCCGAGAGCAGGGACCTTGACGGACCGATCTCCGGCTGCAGAAACTAGCTCTTGGGACATGGAATGTCACCTCTCTTGCGGGGAAGGAGCCCGAGCTGGTGTGTGTTGTTGAGAAGTAACTACTAGGCATGGTCGGACTCACCTCCACACACAGCTTAGGTTCTGGTACCAGTCCTCTTGAAAAGGATTAGACTGTTTTCCACTCTGAAGTTGCCCGCGGCAAAAGGAGCAGAGCAGGTGTTGGCAGACTTATTGCCTCCCAGCTTGGCGTCTGTACGTTGGGGTTCACCTCAGTGGACGAGAGGGTAGCCTCCCTCCGCCTTCGGGTTGTGGGGGCCGGTCCTGACTGTTTGTACAAATGCACCAAACTGCAGCTCCGACTACCCACCCTTTTTGGAGTCCTTGTGGGTGTGCCGGCGAGCGCTCCTCTTGGGGACTCCCTCATTTTACTGGGGGATTTCAAAGCTCACTTAGGCAATGACAGTAAGAACTGGAGGGCCGAAGAACCCCCCACCCCCAATCAGAACCCAAGCGGTGTTTTGTTGTTGACCTTCTATGCTCGTCATGGATTTTCCAAAAGAAAGACCATGTTCAAACATAAGGGTGTCCATATGTGCACTTGGCACCAGGAAACTCTGGGCTGTAGTTCGATGATCGACTTTGTGGTTCTGTCATCAGATCTGCGGCAGCATGTTTTGGACACTCGGGTGAAAAGCGGATGCAGAGCTGTCAACCGATCACCACCTGGTGGTGTGTTGGCTCTGATGGTGGTGGAAGTAATATTATATCCGAAAGGAAAAAAAAAAAAGAAAAAAGAATGAATCAAGATGCCGGTCCAACTTGGCAGATCCAAACGTATTGTGAGAGTTTGCTGGGAATGTCTGGCGGAATATTGAAGATGAATTCCCTCAGGCTCTTAACAAAATATTGTGTACTATAAAAGAAAATCCTACCTGATATATACAGTTTTGTGATATATCATATAGTGCTGAATTCATCTTCTCTACGTCCCAATGCGGTGTGATAGTATGCAAAACGAGCGATCTTGTAACACGGACATATGAAAGGCTGTGTATTGGAAAAGCTTAGTGTTTATCCACATTCGTCACGTCCTGTTCGTGCCCCATGCGTGGATTCGCTAGCTAACAGCCAATCAGCGTGATTAAATATCACTACGGGCCAACGCCAATTTGAAATGTTGAATCTGGCGAAAACATCCTCCAGACACTACCCAACGGGATGAACGGGAAGTTCATCTATCAGGATTGTTACTGTTTAGTTTCTATTATTTCATAATAGCTTTGTGTTCTTTTAAACAAGCACAGGTTTCACATTGAGTACATTTTGGGACTGCATTGGACAAGATCATTAATTTAGTATTTATAGTTTTACATATTTTCATATTTTCAGAGAACTTCAACAACAACAACATAAAAGTCTCGGGACCTCGGATCAACAAAGGTAGTTTCCCAAGTGGTCTATCTAATCAATACTCTCCTGAATAATGTTATGTTATGTAATCATGTTATTGAGTAGGTCTTATATGACACACAAGCTTAAAGCTTCTTCAATGCGTCTGTACAGGAGATCTTGGGAGACTCGGTACGCTGGTCTTGCTCAAAACGGTATCTCGTGCCAGTGTCTTTAAATTGCTGGCGATGCCGATAAACATCCATCCATTCATCCAAAACCAAAGAAAGAGTACAGAAAGAGCACCGTAGAGATAGCATTAGCACTAGTTTACTAATGCTAACCCGAGTTGGGTTAGCGTTAGCAGATTACCAAATTACCCTCATTACTACTCAACACTGCTGCGCCTCATTAAAAAATGAGATCAAGAAATGATGAATCGATGAGACGTGAACCAAACTGGAACTGTGGAACCGAACTGTTTTTTAAAAGCTGCTTCACTCCTAGTTTGTGTGTGTGCAAACGCGCTTGTTAGTGCCAACGCAAATGTATTTGACAGACAGGAGAGGCAAGATGCAGCGTGTGATTTTTAATGGCATACAGTATCATCGCACGCCATGACGACAATGTTTTTTCTTCATGGCTTTGTTTACTGCAATGAACTTGTGTATTCGTCGTCTGAGTGTATACACCGAACCGTAATGTGCGAGCCGAGACAAATACATAAAGAGTTTCACCCCTAGTTGAAACACTGCTGAGGTATGCATCATTGATCCACTGGAAGGCTTAGCCTGCATGCTCTTGGTAGGGATGCTTCGATCCGTCTTTTTCACGACCAATAATGATATCTTGGGTTCAGTATAGGGCTGGGCGATAAATCAAATTAACTTGATTCATTCGTCCATTTAAAGTACCACGATGTGAAAATTAGCTAAACCGTGAACTCGAAGTGCTTATAAATAAATACACATCCTCTACCTTGAGCGACTCGCGTCTGCTTACGCTCGTTGTTTTGGGGTCCTTCGCGCGTGCTGATGTCGTCGCGCTACTATAGCAAAGCTGCGGTATGTGACGTCATGGAAAGGCACACAGGACCCCGCAACAATCGTGCAGGCAGTTCACACATCACCGCCTGTTTGCTACTTCGGCCAAATGCTACGCTGCCTATTAGCGCACATTATGTCTGCTGCAGTAGACGAAGACTTGATACCAAGAAAAGGGACTCATGTTACGTCTATTATATGGAATTGGTTCGGCTTTTACAAGAACGACATAGAGCAAACTACAAGCGTGTGCAAGGTTTGCCGAACAGCTGTTAAAACGAAGAGTAGCAGCACAACTAACCTCTTCCAACACTTGCGCCAAAGGCAACCGAAAGAATGTGAATTTGAATTTAGCTTGGCCGTTGCCAGAGTTATTTGACAGGCTAGTTTTCTTGCAAGCAATTTAAGAGTTTAATTACAATCAAATGTGGTGCTGATTATTATAAGCTGTTGATCTTGAAGATCTGTAATATACAAATGTTATTGTGAGTTGAGTTGTATTTTTGCACAAGTGTAGAATACTAGATGTGTGGTTTACAATACCTGTTTACAATTGTTAGAGCTACTTGCTTGTGGCATATAAGTTGTGCAAAAGCTGAGTAGCTTAGGGGGGGGGGGGGGGGGGGTGAAGAGATATATAAATCTTATCTTATGAATTGTTTATTAAATAACGGAGAAACCGTGGAACAGTTGTAAATTAACCAACAACTCCCCTAACTTGCTGTCAGTAACAAAACCTCTTTATAATGGATTTGCCAGTGCAAATAGGATTGTCTGTGGATCTCACTACGTGCACCACTCATGCATGCACACAGCAGAGACACTGTAACCCAACTAAAAAACACACAACACTTCTGGGAAGATGGATTTTTGGGGATGTTCTAGGCATAGCTTGATGGGTAACTTCACATTGTAGTGGTAGAAATGGGTGGAGTTCTTATAATTAAGTGGCAACTGCACCAAATCGCCACCGATGAAAGAAATGAGGGCATTTATATAGGCTACTGTTCCTTGGTTGCCTCAGCTTGTCACCATTTTAGCGCCACGCAAAAACAACAACAACAACAACAACAACAACAACAACAACAATTGGGACAATTGAGAGGGTGAACAAGTTTCCTGAAATACCTCAGCAATTCTGCACTAAACTGATCTCAGTCTTTGCACGTTTTTTTTCCTTCCAAAATAAGTATTCACAAAAACAAACAAAACAAACTCAGATATTTTTTACAGGTTATTTAATGTTTTAGGATTTTTATTTTTTTTACATTTATTGGAGTATGATTTTCATTCAATATTCTCAATACATGCGAATTAAATCATTACTTAAGTACACTTTTCCTACATTCAAGTACAGTGTTAATGTTTGAACTGTGCATAATGTTGCAGTGGCCTACAATAATAAATACATGTGTATTTTAGGAATAAAACCTCTACCTTGTTTTTAAAAACACTTAGGTCCACTATGTTATTGTATTAAGATAACACTGAAACTTGCAGAGTGGCATTTTTTTTCCATCTGTATACCCTTATATTTACGCGTTATTTTATTAATACATAGGCCTACAGTAAAGTTTTGTTATGATTACTGCATTATTAAATTGAACTGCAGTTGCAACTGAAGATGACAATCTGTTTTTTTTTTGTTTTTTTTTTACGTTATTTACGTTACGTAAATAAGTGCCGAGTTTATATGGGCAAATGTGTGCACTTGTCGACACATGAAAACAAAATGAAACCGTCCACATACCTGTTTTTCTACTTTGTGCACATTTACCCAGTCCCTCCGCAAACCTGTCCGACTTCGCGCTCGTGAAAGCGTCTGATTATCCTTCTTTTACACAATTTGCCATAAAAGTTAGCATATTCCTCCTGTCAAAGCCAGGCGATATTGACAAATCACGAAGATTTGACAAGGGTTCTCGTCCTGGACTGTTTAATACGCTGCCGTGTCAGTCTTCGTTTTTTTCCTCCAACATGTGAGTGGTCCCAGGGGGTAATCCACAGTTGATTTACGCGACTCGGAGGCAATCCACAGTTTTATGCGACTTGTGGGCAATATAGTTACGTTTTGGTGCAGAAACAGACACAACATTCCCGTTTTCCTGCTTCGGTGGGTCGCGATAGAACGGCTTGCTTGCCAATGTTGCTAATGCTCGCTAGCATCAGCATGCTACTACTGGCAAATGTAAACAATTCTGTCATTGGCCTTGGATCGATGTTGTTGACTATACTGTAACCAATCATGTGCGTAGTCACACCAACAGACTGCAAAGAGTTTCGCCTGTTGGTTGATCGACATGTCAATAATCTATGTCAGACTCTTGCCCTTGCCACAGGGTTGAGAATTTACACACGAAACAATGGATCTTGTTGTTTACAAGAACTTATGTGAAGTTGTCACGCAAATAGACATTCAAGTCGCAAGTTATAGTGACAGTGGACACGTTTCTCGTCCAATGTCCATACATTACTCCTTGTTGTGAGTGAGAGAACACTCCACCGTCGAAAGGCAATTTGCAACAGTGAAAAGACGCGCTTAGGACCTCCTCCTCATTCGAATAACATTTCATGTTGGAATTCATACTGACAGCGTCTGCAGCATGAAATAAATGAATATGAGAGCAGAATTTTTGTTTACTGATTGATTGATTGATTTAATTCTGTTTCTTTATATTTTTTTGGTATTTATTTTCACATTTATTTTTACTTTTATTTTTATGTATAAATCAAGGCGTTATAAATCGGTTTCATGTCGCTGATAGAGCTGCAGAAAACTCTTATAAAGGATACGAAACATCTGAACCGGTAAATGTTCGAGGGCGCTGCTTGTCGCATTTAGTGGGCGGGCAGTGGCGTGCCACGGTAAGGTCAATTGCTTTGTTACCTGTATTTTAAAATCCTCACAGTGCATGGTGGGCATCGTGGCCCAAGGCGGCCAGCTTGACTGGTCCTCTTCGACTACTACTCAACACAACGTCATCCCAGAATCATATTTAACCGCTAAATAAGGAGGTCAAGAAACCGCTAGTTAGTCGTTGTATGATATGGTGCAAGTCTCCGGCGTTAGAAATTAGCCGCTAACAGGTGCGGAAATGATGACAGCGTTCGGCGAGCCGTGATGTGCACCGCTACACACAACAGAACCAAATTGTTCCATTTTAAAATCGAACTGGATACTTAAGTCTCGCCAGAGTCATGAAGTTCAAAGGTCAGGAGACCAGAGGAAAGGTCAAAGGAAAGAAAGATTAATTACAGTGAAATGCAGCACCAACTAAACACCACCTGCCACCCACATGGTTACAAAACCAGAATCTTACGCAAACCCCAGAAACCTCTAAATTCCAACAGATTAAGGAGATCTCAAGAGACCAGAAGAAAAACTAAAGCGAGGAAGGAGGGAATGATAGATGAAGCAGAGTGAGGTCCACAGACACCTGCATCCACTGATTCAACGAGCAGTAGGAGGAGAAGCAAATTCTGTTTGAATTTCAGTAGATGCTGGTGTGATGTATCTGGCATGCATTAAGGACCGCCACCAAAGAGGGGAGCCGTCGACCGCGGCCCAGCAAGGCGAGCACGACCCCCCAGTATCCACCAAGCCGCGGCAGCACCAAGGCACAACCCCCCACGCTCCCCGGGCGCCCACCGGCCGGAAAGCCAACCCAAATGCCCGGAGCGCCCCTGCCAACGCTGCAGAGCAAGGCTCCCACGGCGCCCCACGAACCGAACCGTCCTTGTATCGAATCGCACCTCATGTATCGAGATGCGTATCGAATCGTCTTGATTGGCGAGATTTACACCCTAATATTTACATATATATGTAGAAGTTATAGTGGAAAAAAACAGGGGTAAATATCAAGTACAGTTCAAAGTAAGGTAATTGAATTTGTGTCGTATTTTAACACGTTTATGTTGGTCTATGATTAAAAAAATATAATAATAATAATAATATATAGATTTTTTTTTTTAAACAAACCATAACTTTAAGTTGTGTGAAAAATAATGACTTCCAGTCCGATTCTGTGTACAAGTTACAGTACTCACGAGAACAGGACTGGTTGTGAAATTACAAATTTATATATTTAGATTTTGGCTTGCTGATTAATTGGTCCGACGTTGCAATTTTATTTTATTTTTTTAACTTTACAAAGTCGTCTCGTGGACCGGATTAAACCCCTTTGCGGGCCTGATCCGGCCCGCGGGCCGTATGTTTGACACCCCTGCTCTAGAGACACAACCCAAATACTCCATACATAAGTATCATTACAATTGACTAACTGCTACACAAGTACAATGCAGTTTGCGTAGATTTCTGCCGGAGCCAAATGGCTTCACACAGCGTCCTGTGCATATAGTAGACAAAAATAGCCACCTTCGGCCGCAGCAACCTAATGTGAAGTTATGTAGCTGCTATGTTAAGCGTATGGATGTGTTGAACCAAGATAGCAATAGTGTATATATGTATGTAATGTATGTTATATTGAGCATGATTAATCACAATTCTAAAAATAAAATACAATAAAAACATTCTAAAATGTGATTAATCTGATAAAAAAAAAAAAATGTATCGTTAGCTCTTCCACATCCCTATTGCTCCTCAGCCTGAGGAGGTTTCCTTGCTTTGCCTACTGGGGTCGCCACTGGCAATTCAGAGTACTCCCATTCGGGCTGTCACTCTCTCCTAGGGTGTTGACGCGTGTCGTGAAGGCGGCTCTTGCATGCCTGCAGTCAGGTGGCGTGAAGGTGCTTCCTTGCCTGGACGACTGGCTAATCTGCGCACCGTCCAGTGCTCAGGCACATGTCTATGCTTCTTCATTTTCTATCACAACTTGGCCTCAAGGTCAACCTGGAGAAGTCCTCTCTCGTTCCCTCCCAGCCGGCTTTGTTCATCATGATGTCGTTGGACACCACATCCATGATGGATGCTCGGCCATCCTCTCAGACAGTGGACAATGTTTGGTACCTCGTCTCCCTCTTCTGTGCCAAAGGTGCTGCTGCCTTATGTCCTTTTTCTGCATCTGCTGGGCAAGTTAACGTCCCTGACGGCGCTTTTGCCGCTAGGCCTGCTGTCGCTGCGGCCATTGCAACGGTGGCTGATCAGTTTCCTGCTTGACCCGGCTTTGGTGCCACAACTATTTCAATCTATATCAAATCTATATCAAACTATATCAATATATCATTGACCCAACAGGATGACTTTTTCTTTGTCATACAGTTTTTATGTCGATGTAATAGTCGGCCTGACTCTGTACAAATTGTCTTCAATCCAAAAATAGTGCAGCCTCATATTCCAGGTGCTACCAGACTGTTTCAGTCCCTTTTCATCCATTGCCGATCCCATTGCCTGCTTAAAGGTCTGTGGCAGTCCAACTGTTGCTTGGTAACAGTAGTCATTAGGAAACTCGCTGTCCTGCATTACACATTCATAATCCTCCAAATATTTGAGTTTCTTTTTGACTCGACCTGTGGTCCGTGTCGTCCGCTGTCAGCTCTGTCCCAGTTTGAGAGTTGCTCACTGTCTGAGTCTTTTTGTTCTCTTTGTTCCGTCAGTGGGTTGTAACTTTGACTTGGTGTTTTATAAATCAGGGGTGTGCAACCTCTTTTTCACTGAGGGCCACATACATAAAAATTTAAGAGGGGCTGGGCTACTTATTAGAAAAAGCAGTGTAGTGACAGAATTGCGTGCATTCTTAATATTTGTCGCATGTGTACCTAGACATGCATGCTTATTAACTCACGGGTGCTGTGGAATATATTTTGGACTCACCTGAAGTTGGAACGACATTGCACTTAGTGGGATCAGTGATGCTGCGCTTGGGACTGAAGGATGGCTGGCAAAGTCTGGAGTAAACATAATGGTTGAGATGCAAAGGACATCATGGAGATGGCTGTCGGTCATTTTGGTTCTCATTCTGCTTGAGTGAAGCAGAGAAAACGTTGGTTCACATAAACTGATCATTCTTTACTCGTGATGTCTCATCAGAGGAAACGTTCCCTTTTCCCTCTGCTAGGACTCGGGGAGGGAAAGCTGCTGATGTTGATACTTCAGCGAATCATCACACTGGAATTCAATGACTTCTAATTGCAGATTCTCATCCACTTCTTTGGCATCCACCAAGAAAGGAGTCCCGAATAGCTTGATTTCTTTTTCAATGACAGAAAAATCCTGCAAGCGCTGTCTGAATTCTGCTTCGAGACATGTAATCAGTCACATATTTATCTTATTTAGCAGAAAGGTTGGCTTGTGGATAAGGAAATGTGATCTCGGATGTTGAAACTGCAGTTGTCTGTAAGAGATTGAGCGTCACACAAAATGCTTTCATATGTGTATCAAGATGTGGTTTGCTTTGTAGGCTCTTGTTCAGGCTGGTTAAAAGATCAGTAAGATCAATTAAAAATGTTAAAATCATTCAGCTGATGAAGAGGTTGGTCCTTCTCTCTCAAAAACTTGTAAATTTTTTACCTCAGGGAGTAAAAAGGCTTCAGCACGGCACCGCGGCTTAGCCAGCGCACATCCGAGTAATAGAATGGATCCTACCATATTCAGCATCCACATCAGACAGGAATGCCTGATATTCTCTGGTGCAGTCCTCTTGCTCGTATGATGTTGAGTTTTCACACCTGTGTTCTTCAAGGTTGACTGTCTTGGCACAAAGGGCTTCTTGGTGAACAACACTGCATTTTAACTCATTCACTCCCAGCCATTTTCACTGAAGCAACCCGCTTCACTCCCGGCTGTTTTACTGGATTTTGACCGATTTTGCAAGGCCCAAAGAATATAGTGTTCTATTGCTATAATACATGGAACCTATCAAAAGAAAGATTTGAATCTCTTCTTTCATCAGGAAAAAATGTATATTTTTTTTGCAGCAATTAGCATTAGAATATAGCTAAGTTTCATCATTATTCACAAATCTGTTGAAAACACTGATAAAAGAGCTTGTTGCAACATGGCCCTGGTTGATCTCTTATACTCTGCTGCCACCTGCTGGCCATTTGTGTAATAATGATCATTGCTTTCAAGGCTTCGTCAAAGCCAAAAAAAAACAAAAAACATATATAGTATAACTACGTTTTTGGGGCCATGACAATATTTAAAATAGAACGTTTCGATATGTTTTTGGGAAAATACGTGTTAAAATCCTCACCTCCAATCTCCTTCACCTTAGCGCACGCCATTCCCTTAACTGGAGCCCCATCTGATGTAACTCCACACAGCTTTTCCCATTTTGTCAATTGGGTCCGTTGTTGTGACTTTTAGACTCTTAAGATCGAGCATCTCCTCTGTAACTCCCAAGTACTCGTCCACTACCCGCAAAAAAAAAAAAAACATAGCACCTGTGCCGTGTCTATGGCATCAGTGCTCTGCTCTGATTGCATGTGATGGGGTCAAAATCAAATGAAGAAGCTTTATCAGACAGTTGTAGTTGAATGTTTGCTGACAAGTCTTGAATGCGTCGCACCACTGGACATGCTTACGTTGTTGAAGTACGGGCACATTTTTTTTATGAGATCTCCGTCTGAAAAAGGCTTGCCATGTCTTGCGATGAGTTTGGCAACCTCATAGCTGGCTATTGTTGCCTTTTCATGGACTTTTTGAGCACAAAAAAAAAATACTTGCTGACCCTGCAGGATAGCTACCATTTGCTTTACTTGTTGCTCTCGCTCAGCACGAGTGTAGGATGAATAGGTTTGATGTTTGGTTTCGTAAATGTACTCTCATAACTACCACAGTTTTAAATGCAGATCAAACAAAAACACCTATTCTTTGAAGAAATACTCACTCACCCACCATTTGTGACGTGTTTTTTTGGACTCACTTTCTACTAGAGCTGTTAAAATTAATCGATTAATCGTTTGGAGTCCTCCTCTGTTTCTTCATCCATCCATACATCCATCCATTATCTACCTCTTAATCCAGGGTCGGATTGCGGGGGCAGCAGCTTTAGCAGGAAAGCCCAGACTTCCCTGTCCCCAGCCACTTCAACCAGCTCCTCCGGCGGGATCCCCAGGCGTTCCCAGGCCAGCCGAGAGACACAGTCTCTCCAGCGTGTCCTGGGTCGTCCCCAGGGCCTCCCGCCGGTGGGACATGCCCGGAACATTTCTCCAGGAAGGCGTCCAGGAGAAATCCGAACCAGATGACCGAGCCACCTCAACTGGTTCTTCTCAATGCGGGGGGAGCAGCGTTTCGTGAGTCCCTCGCGGATGACCAAGTTTCTCACCCTATCGCTAAGGGAGAGCCCGGACACCCTGCGGAGGAAACTTATTTCGGCCGCTTGTATCTGGGATCTCGTTCTTTCGGTCAGGACCCACAGCTCATGACCATTGTTGAGAGTAGGAATGCAGATCGACGAGTAAATCGAGAGCTTCACCTTTCGACTCAGCTCCTTCTTCAGCACAACGGACCGATACAGAGTCCACATCACTGCAGACGCCTCACCGATCCACCTGTTGATCTCCCTCTCCTTCCTGGTACCAGGAGATCACGGCTTGATGAAACCAACAGCACCACATCCTCCACAAAAAGCAGTAATGCAATGTTGAGTCCACCAAACCGGACCCCCTCAACATCTCGGCTGTGCCTAGAAATTCTGTCCATAAAAGTTATGAACAGACAATGGTGACAAAGGGCAACCTTGGAGTCCAACCCCCACTGGAAACAAATCCGACCTACTGCCAGCAATGCGGACCAAACTCTGACACCGGTCGTACAGTGGGCTCGGTACCCCGTACTACCAAAGCACCCCTCACAGGAACCCCCGGAGGACACAGTCGAACGCCTTCTCCAAGTCCACAAAGCACATGTGGACTCGTTGGGCAAATTCCCATGCACCCTCAAGGATTCTACCGAGGTTTGTATAGTTGGTCGACTGTTCCACAGCCGGGACGAAAACCACACTGCTCTTCCTGAATCTGAGATTTGACTTCATGATAGGCCTTGCCAGGGAGGCTGAGGATTGTGATCCCTCGATAGTTGGAACACACCCTCAGGTCCCCCTTCTTTAAAAGGGGGACCACCACCCCGGTCTGTCAATCCAGAGGCACTGTCCCCGTTGTTCACGCGATGTTGTAGAGGCGTGTCAGCCATGACAGCCCCACAACAGCCAGGATCTCATCCACCCCCGGGGCCTTGTCTCCAAGGAGCTTTCCAACCACCTCAGTGACTTCGACCCCAGAGATAGGAGAGCCCACCTCAGAATCCCCAGACCCTGCTTCCTCAAAGGAAGACATGTCGGTGGAATTGTGGAGGCCTTCAAAGTATTCTCCCCACCAACTCACGATATCCCGAGTTGACATCAGCACCACCCCATGTCCACTATACACAGTGTTAATGGTGCACTGCTTTCCTCTCCTGAGACACCGCCGGATGGCGGACCAGAATTACCCCAAAGACATCCGGAAGTCATTTTCCATGGCCTCACCAAACTCCTCCCATGTCCGAGTTTTTGCCTCAGCGACCGCCGAAGCTGCATTCCGCTTGGCCAGCTGGTACCTGTCTGCTGCCTCCGCAGTCCCACAGGCCAAAAAGGTCTGACAGGACTCCTCGTTTAGCTCGACGGCATCCCTTGGTGGACACCAGCAGGTTCGGGGATTTCCGCCACGACGGGCACCAACCACCTTGTGCCCGCAGCTGCGATCGGCCACCTCAACAATGGAGGCACATAACATGGTCCACTCGGACCTCCCCGGGTCAAGGGAAAAGTTCTGCCGGAGGTGGGTGTTGAAACTCTTTCTGACAGGGGATTCTGCTAGATGTTCCCAGCCTCACAATATGTTTGGGCTTGCCAGGTCGGACCGGCATCTTCCTCCACCATCGGCGCCAACACACCACCAGGTGGTGATCAGTTGACAGCTCCACCCTTCTCTTCACCCAAGTGTCCAACACATGCGGCCGCAAATCCGATGAGAGGACTACAAAGTCGATCATCGAACTGCGGCCTAGGGTGTCCTGGTGACAAGTGCACAGATGGAACATGGTGTTCGTTATGGACAATCCGTGACAAGCACATAATTCCAATAACGGAACACCGCTTGGGTTCTGATCAGGGGGGCCATTACTCCCAATCATGCCCCTCCTGGTCTTACTGTCATTGCCCACGTGAACGAGGCACATCCTACAAGGACTCCCAAAAGGATGGGTACTCTGAGCTGCTATTCGGTGCATAAGCACAAACAAGAGTCAGGACCCATTCCCCTACCCTAAGGCAGTGGGAGGCTCCCCTCTCATCTACCGGGTTAAACCCCAACGTTCAGGTGCCAAGGCGGGGGGCAATAAGTATGCCCACACCTGCTCTGTGCTTTTAACCGTGGGCAACTCCAGAGTGGAAGAGAGTCCAACCCCTCTCGAGAGGATTGGTACCAGATCCCAAGCTGTGTGTGGAGGAGAGTCCGACTATACATAGTTGGAACTTCTCGGCCTCGCACACCAGGAACACCGTTCCTTCCTCGTTAGAGAGGTGACATTCCATGTCCCAAGAGTTAGCTTCCGTAGCTGGGACCACCTTTGGCTGTCGCCCAGCTCACTGCGCAGCTGACCCCTTTGGCCCTTCCCACAGGTGGTGAGCCCATGGGAAGGGGGAGCCACGTTACCTTTTCGGGCTGTGCCCGGCCGGGCCCCATGGATACAGGACCGGCCACCAGACGCTTGCCTTTGAGCCCCACCTCCAGGCCTGGCTCAGGTGACCCGCGTCCAGAGAAAGGAGAACTAAGTCTATTTATTTTTCTTATCATGTGGTCTTTTGAGCCATGCTTTGTCTGGTCCCTCACCTAGGACCCGTTTGCCAAGGGTGACCCTGCAGGGGCGTGAAGCCCCAGACAACATAACTCCTAGGATCATTGGGACACACAAACCCCTCCACCACAGTAAGGTGATGACACGGAGGAGGATTTCAGCATAACAACGGTCATTGATCACTGATTTCTGTAGTCCTTGAAGAAAGAAGGCCGATTATCTTCTGTGTTTAATCAAAATAAGACATTCGCAAAAATCTGTTTTTACTTTGGAAAACAATGCCTGAATTGGTAACATAGTACAGCATCAATTCCCCCTTTTTTCATCACTATATGAAAACGATGTATGAAATAAACACCAATCACTGGTTCAAAAACAGTAATTGGGGAAGAATGCTTTTGTAATACACTTTAATGCAAAATTAAAATTAATCTGATTAGTCGATTAATTGATTGAATAATCGATAAATTAATGGATTAAAAAAAAACATTCCATAGTAACAGCACTACTTTCTACTTTTCGCTTCTTTGGTTGTGCCATGTTTAGTAACGGGGTGCATTTCTTCTGTGATTGTCCTTTTTGGTGGCACAATGGCCCTTGATCAACAGTATCTACCCCTGGTGTTAAAACTAAGAAGTGCAATACACTCAGGCATAAGTTGAAGTGCGGCCCATATTCTATTCTATTTATAACATTTCTTGTGGGCCAATTAAAAATGGGCCTTAGTTTGGACACCCCTGCTCTAAATAGTGGTCCTCTGGTTGATCAGTGGGCAGCACGGTGATGACTGGTTAGCACGTCCGCCTCCCAGTACTGAGGACGCAAGATCGAGTCCAGGCTCCTGCCTTCCTGGGTGGAGTTTGCATGTTCTCCCCGTGCCTGCATGGGTCTTCTCTGGGTACTCCGGTCTCCTCCCACATTCCAAAGACATGCATGACAGGTTAATTTTAATTGGGCTCTCCGAATTGTCCCTAGGTGTGCTTGCGTGTGTGGATGGTTGTTCATCTCTGTGTGCCCTGCGATTGACTGGCAACCAGTCCAGTGTGTACCCCGCCTACTTCTCGAAGCCAGCCGGGATAGGCTCCAGCACCCCCGCGACCCTTGTGAGGAGCAAGCGATTAAGAAAATGGATGCATGGTTGGTCACTGTCGGCCACGGTGTTGTGTTTGTAATGAAATAACCCGTCTGTGAACCTCGTTTGTCTCTGGAAAAGAAACCATATAGGCAGCTAAATGATCATCAAAAGCAACAAGAATGCCCCTTTTGTCTTTTGGGTCTAACCTTTTCCGGTTTTGGTCATACACAGCAGGATGAGGCCACAACTCAAACAGCATGCACCCAACCATTTCAAATACACCAGTTGCTCTCCGTCGTCCCATTATGATGAGGGGACCTCTTATGTTTTATTGCATTCTGATAATCCTCAGACACAAACTCCGTTCCAATGTCTGATCGCAGACGTTGAACCCATTGGGTGCCATGTCAACCAAGAACTGCTTTGTCACTTCAGTGCCTTGTTTGTTTTCCTAGAAAGTCTGTACGTAGTTGGCACCTGAAAAATCACAATTGAAGGTGGTTTGTACCTTCAAATAACTGGGTCAATAGGCCCACCCGGGTCTGTGTGTATGAGCTCTGATGGCTCTTTGACCCTGACATCACTTTTTGTCTGCTTCTGCATTGGCAAAATTGACTCTGCAAACAAATTTCACATTGGTTAGGTCTACATGCCTTATCTTTTATTTTCATACCATCCACAACACTTTCAAGTTTTACAATCAAGATCAAGGATGCATTACAGGAATCATCTTTCTCTGTAAACATGTCCACATAGTCTGTTGCCTTCATTTTCCACGTTGTTCCATCATTTTGTTGTTATTCTCCTCGAAGTTGAATCTTGCTCCTTTTGACATTGCTGCCTCCACAGAGAGGATGTTGTGTAGGTACTTAGGAATCAGGAGGGCACCTGTGAGCTCAACTCTTTCACTGCCATTGACGGTTATGGACGTCACACTGCAGTCGGTCATAGTCGCCTTTCCTCTGCCAGCTACATGATGCGCTTCTTGGGCATGTCGGAATGTCTCATCAAATCCGATGAATACGTCTTCATTGGTCACAATGTGGGCAGAGGTTCGAGAGGCCATGAGTCGACCTTGCTGCTGTGTGGCATTCACTCAAGCAAAGTAATGTTTCTTCTTCTTTCAGGTGTTTAGGCTTTCCTTTATCATGCATTGTGTCTTGTTCAGGGTCTTTAATAGTGACAACCTTTTTGCTGTATTTTGTACTGGACACGTTTCTCTGTGTTTTTGATTTATTGGCCCTGATTTCTTTAATTCCCTTTAAAATAAACCGATCTTTTCCACCGATCTCAGCTTCCTCCTTATAAGTCTGAAAAAGTCAGCCACTGTCCTTTTCTGCTGAGAAGACTAATAGGCTTTTCATTTTAATTTGAGAGAACTACTTCACATCACGTCGATCACGTGGCTGTCCAAAATGCCAGATACAGTACTTCAAGGAACACAAGACTTATGATAAACTAACCAGCTCTTCTGTGAAATTGCTAATTTAAACTCTTCTCTGAAAAAAATTGTGTTTTTCAGAGAAGATTTATGTTCATTAATTTATGTTCTGCAATTATGATTTTATAGCACTTTTTATGAATATTTTTGCATTAAGTACTGTATCGAACATTTTGGACAGTCACGTGATCATCATGACGTATTGCGTGCGAAAAGTACACTGCATGGAATGAATGACACAAAAGAGACTCGAGGAATTATCACGTCCCACGGTGGACAGCAACGGTGGAATTACGCCTGATGCTACGTTCTCACCAAATCCGAAAAGGCGAACTGGAACGCTTCATTCGCGAGCGTTTCACCGCGTAGTGTTTTTTTGGACCGATTGCCGCTCATTTGCGCTTTCGTGCGCACCAGAGCGGAGGAGGCGTGTCCCTTGATGAACAAGGAAGTTGAGCACTTTAGCGAGTCAACAAAGAGTGGGCACCGCCAACTACTTCCACTTCTTTCCTGGGACAAAACAACTGTGGCACTATTTTCTCCTCTTTTGAGGTATGTGAGAGCACTTTCTTTTTTTTTAGTGGCAATCTGGTGGCCACCATTTGTGCTAAAAATAGATTTGGCATTAATAATAAGCATTGCTGCTAACTTGGTACAGTTCAAAAGCAAGTAAACAGACTTACCAGCACTTTCTTGATCATCATTCTGTCACGGCTAGCCGTGTTGTTGCGCTCGGGATGACAATAGAGAGGACACTGTGTGTGACGTGGCCCATACTCGAAGCCGATTGGCTACCGCGAGGCAAAACGCGGAAAAAGTTAAAAAATTTTTTTTAACTTTGACGACTTTGCGAATGTGCGGATTTTCGTCACGAATGTGCGGATCCCAACGCGCGACACGCGTCCTCTGCGCCGCCCCACGCACTTTCATTCCGTTGCGCGCGAACTCCGTTGACTACAATGCAAACGTGACGCCGAATCGCCAACCCTTTTGGTGAGAACGCAGCATTACAACAAAGAAGCACTTCTTCAAAAGCAGTACAGCTACGGAGAACACGCCAAAGATTTGTTTCCAACCGAAAGCCGGATAAAACTGGCAGATCCAGCCGCCGGCGAGTCGAAGTGGACAGTAAACATCCGGGTAACTTGTACTTTGCTAGGCTAAGCTACATGTCGTGTGCTAAGCATGCTTTAGCCCACATTAGGAGCGACCACCCCCCACCACCCCACCCCTAACACGAAATGACATGAAACCGGACGTGCTGAGGATTTTACTCTGAGCAGAATTGGCGCAGTATTTGGGATCGAAGACGTCTTTTTCTTGTCCATTACGTCAGTAAATTCCCATTGAAATGAACGAAGACGGCTTCCGGTTACGCACGGGATACGTCATCACGATGTGACCAGGAACATCGCGTTCCACTCGGTACGTTCGAATTCTGATACTTAATCGGTTTAAAATAAAATTCAGGGAATAAGATGCCAGAGATATTTGCACTTTTATTCTTTGTACACAATGCCTAATCCAATACTGGAAAATGATTAATAATTGTTGTATCGCTTTAACGCAGTGGTGTCAAACATAAGGCCCGCGGGCCGGATCAGGCCCGCAAAGGTGTTTAACCCGGCCCGCACGATAATTTCGTGAAGTTAAAAAAAATAAAATAAATTTTAATGTCGGACTAATTAATCAGCCACAATCAAAATATATAAAACTTGTAACTTCACAAGCAGTTCTCAGATGAGCAATGCAACTTGTACGGGTGAATCGTCCTTGATGTCATTATTTTACACACAATTTAAAGTTACGGTTTGTTTAATTATTATTATATTAATCATAGACCGACAAACGTGTTAAATACGACACAAATTCAATTACACTGTACTAGTAACACAAATAGATATGACAAGGATTAGCGTCCTTATAACGTCATTAACTGCGCCACGCAATGCATTCTGGGAACAATATATATGCAAAACAGGTAGATTTAACACGTCTAGGACTCAGTGTTGGCGCGTTCCATTTGCAATTGTATTATTTTTTGGAACAATATGATGACAGTTGAGCTCTGTAATTTAGGGCTGGCACACAAATAGCGAAAATCTGCGTATAATTGACGGCAATCGTTTTTAAGTTATATACCGTTATTTTACTGATGCGGCCCACTTGGGTAGTATATTTTCCTCTATGCGGCCCCTGAGCTAACATGAGTTTGACACCCCTGCTTTAACGCAAAAATATTCATAAAAAGTGCTATAAAATCATAATTGCTCAACATAAATTGGCATTTTTTTCAGGGAAGAGTTGAATTTAACTATTTCACAGAAAAGTTATTTTCCAGCTACCTTAAGTCCACATTCCTTCCCTTCAACTACAATCAAGTATACATTTTCTTCTCCACTTCACTGTAGTGATAATGTGTCTATATATCACATCTTCTCTTTCTTCCAGGCAAAGTAAAGCATGGTCAGGAATGCTTTAATTTTTTTTTGTTTTTAACCTTTCATATGAATCCGCCTCCTGTCTGTCCCATGTGTTTGTGCACGTTGCGCTCACTAGATGCAGATTTGAAAGGGAGTGTGTCACTGTGTGTTCATGACAGATTAGCAGAGACAGGATTTTATAAAATCACAATTTTCGTCTTTTCCATGAACTAAAATGTCCAGTTTTAATTACGTGAGCTACATTTTCATCTCATCTTCATTACTCAAAGAAAATGCGTCTAATTTAGTTGCAGTTATTGGGTGTTTTTCACAAAGCAGGTTCAACAAACTGAGGTTAACACTGAACTACAAGTTGACATACCCTCAGATAGGAAACTGCGTTTTTTGATTCCAGCACAGCTGATTACAGTGAGTTATATCAACCTGTGCACCTGGAGTTACTACCCGACTTAAAAGACCGCCTCAATGGAGCTCTGATTCGTCAAGTCACCATGGCAACGGGGACGGCGAGCGCGGCGCCACCCTGTGCTTCCGCGTTGCTTTTTTTTTTCTTTTTGTAACCCCTCTCAACTGAAAATCTTAATGCGATCATATGGCGAATTTGAACATGTCTTTAGAAAGAAAGTGCAACACTGCAGCAGATCCCCATAGAGGAAGGAGGCGTGGGAGAACATTGCTGCTCGGTTCAATGCGTAAATTTAAATGTAGTCCGTTGCAATCACAATAATACTATAGGAGAAACCTGTTGAATGATAGCGCATTAATTCATATCATTTAGGCGCATTCCTGAGGCGCAGAAGCGCACTTGACATAAGACGAATTATTAAACAGTCAGATGAAATAGAAAAACAATCAAAGGTGAAAAAGAAAAAAAAACAGACTGCAACACATAGGTCTTTATGCTGCGATGCAACGTGAGCGCATATGATTACGGCTGGTAATGTTGCAAATGTAAGGATGGATTAAGTTGTGTATATAGATGATGGACTGTGATGTGAAACAGTACCGTTCTAACAGATAACTGAGCGACCGGAAATGCCAGCATATCTATGCGCGGTCTGATAATCTCTCGACGAATATTTAATTCCCTGTGCAATAATGTGGCACCTTCATCACTGGGGTCATTTCTCAAAAGGACATGCCATGTTGGTGACAAAAGTGGACTTTACGCTATAGACAATAGGCGTATTTACGCAAAAACTCGCCTCAATGAAGTTTATGAAGGAGGAAATGAATTGTCGCGTGTGTCTGAAAGAGGGCAGGGACGGAGTAAACCTCGAGGTTCATTGCGGAAAACCTGCTACCGACCAAGTTAGATTCATGGACCCGTTACTATAGTAACTGACCGAGAGCTTAAATGACCTCTTTTTATGTTCCCTCTTATCCTCTGGTTTCAGTTGCCTCCCATTCTGGAATGGAAGATGCGGAGTTCCCCACATTTCAGGGTTTCTTTACCTAGGTTTCTCACTAAACCTAGTTTGTGCAATACACCCATTGTTTATTAATGGAGGTTTTACTAGTCTAGTTTAGTTTTCGTCCAGTGAAAAATGTGTCTTGACATTTAGTTTTCTTTAATGAAATTAACACTAGTCTGGACCCATAACCTGTTAGCTGTTCTCCCATTTAGCGCTTGGGAGGCACTCGTCGCTGTAAACATCTTTGTAGGCGAACTTAATCACTGAGGCGAGTACACACGAGACAGGAGACATGTTTTATCTGTTTTGCTGGTAGCTACACTGTTCTGCTCTCTGGCTCATATAGAAGAACAATTTCTATTTGCTTCCAAAACAATTGGACGCAACCCTGCCAGCAATAAAGTAGTGCCAACACAACAATACAGTGGAAAACGTCACACTCAACATATTTCATGTTTTTACTTTTTTTTTAAATTAATTTAAATGTAATTTAAAAAAAAAATTAATGTCTTGACTTACAAACAATTTGACTTGCAAAGAGCCTCTCGGGACCCATTGCGTTTATAAGTTACCTACCTACAGTGAGGAAAATAAGTATTTGACACCCTGCAATTTTGCAAGTTCTCCCACTTTGAGGGGTCTGAAATGTTCCTGTTAGGTGCATGTCGGCCACTATGAGAGTCACAATCTAAAATTAAAAAAAAAAAAAAAAAAAAAAAAAAAAAAAAAAAAAAAAAGAACATCATCACAATGTATGACTTTGAAAAAATGTATTTGAATGTTAGTGCTGGAAATAAGTATTTGAACACGTGAGAAAATAAAGGTTAATATTTGGTACAAAAACCTTTGTTTACAATGGGGTGCCGAACGATATACGTCACTACACTTCTTAATTAATATTCATGAGGCTAGCGAGGGGGTCACACTTGGCGGGCCAGTCATGCTGGACGCATGTAAACACTACTTGTGAGATGTCTACTGCGCTAAATCTACTAATGATATCCCTGGCGCCAAATTCACTGGTATAGACGTCGAACAATATACCAATGTTCAATTGAAGAGAAGGTTTGAGTGTAGAGGGCTGAAAAAGACGGGGAAAAGAGCCGACCTGCTCCAGAAGTAAAGTCACCCCCACCCCCCTTCAAACATTGACATTCTACAAGACATTCTTCCGTTTCAACAAGCTGTCCTTTAGCACCATATGCCGTGTCCATCATATCTGGTTGTCTTATGTCTTTGACAGTTGTTGGGGGTACATTTTTATTGCTTTTTTGTGTAACGTTGACAATTCTACTTGGAAATTCTTGGGCACAACCAACAACACTCACTATACCTCAATTATTTTATCCTTCCCGTTTATAAACCCGTTACCTTAATTCAGAAAAAGCCCTAAAGATAAATGTTCATATATGTCATAGCATGTCACGATGTATATAAAAGGCAAAAATACAATAAAATAATCAGGCAGTAAGCAAGACTGATCCGAACAACAGTGGCAAAGCCATTTTAGCATTTTTCCTCGTCATTCATTATTGTCGTCCGGCACTCAGGGTAGGGCCAATCGCTTACCTCTTTGGGACGGCGGTGGCCGACAAGGGCAGGACTGTCATCTATAGGAGCATTCATGGCCCCTAACAAAATGTTTACAACATATAAAGGTGAAAGGCTCACTTCGTTGTGTTAAACTGCTCTTTTGGACGTCCACACAAGTTGATACCCGTTCACATTTATACCTCTGAATTTTTGGCTTCCGGAAACGAATAAAGTATACATACTTCATATGTAGACGGTCAGTGTCTGGAGTCGTTTTTGCAAGTTCCATACCAGCAGTGTTTACTCTGCATGTTTTTTTCCTGGAGATAAACGAGAATAAACAAGCAATACTTGCATGGCTCGTCTATGAGCATGCTCCTATGATGACCCCCTTTCAGTTCTCGCTGCTGAAGTCACGTGGCCCTGCGGTCTAAAAATAGCATTCGTGCAGTACCCCATTACAGTGGTCAAACATTTCCTGTAGTTCTTTACCAGGTTTGCCCACAATGCAGGAGGAGTTTTGGCCCACTTGTCTGTACAAATCTCTCAATCTCTTCAGGTTTCGAGGCTGTCGCTCGCAGCTCCCTCCAAATATTTTCTTTTGGATTTAGGTCTGGAGACTGGCTAGGCCACTTCAAAACCTTGATATGGTTCTTACTGAACCACTTGTTGATTATACTGGCTGTGGCTTATGGTTCGTTGTCATTTTTGGGAGACCCAACCACGACCAGAGGTGGGTAGTAACGAGTTACATTTACTCCGTTACATGTACTTGAGTAACTTTTTTTTTTTTTTTTTAAAATACTTCTAAGAGTAGTTTTACCACACAATACTTTTTACTTTTACTTGAGTAGATGTGTGACAAAGGATCGCTACTCTTACTCCTCTGTATTTGGCTATGGCTACACTAAAGTCGTTGCCGGTACTTACTTACACACTCTCACTCTCTCTCTCTCTCTCTCTCTCTCTCTCTCTCTCTCTCTCTCTCTCTCTCTCTCTCTCTCCTTTTTTCGTTCATTATCTTTATCAGAGACGCCAACAGCTGTTCTGCCACATGACTGTGTTTCACCAATCAGACGTAGCAACAATAATGACATGACGACTCCTTCCCTTAACATTCTACCAATCAGACGTAACAATGCAGTCACATGACCACAGGCAGTGGAAACACTAGCGGGCGGCATTTGAACATAGCAGTGGGAGAGGACGAAGCTGAACACCCATTGTCTCATATAATTAGCATGTTTCCCCAACACGCTGTGCGGAATGACAACTTCAAAATGCGGTGTCTTATTCTTTTCAGCGAATACTTTTTTACTTCTACTTGAGTACATTTTTTAATGACTACTTTTTACTTTTACTTGAGTAATATTATTTTGAAGTAATGCAACTCTTACTTGAGTACAATTTTTGGCTACTCTACCCACCTCTGACCACAACCCATCTTCAATGCTGGACTGAGGGAAGGAGGTTGTTGGCCGAAATCTCGCAATGCATGGCCCTGTTCATCTTCTCCTACGGCGCAGTCATCCTGTCCCCAGTGCAGAAGAACAGTCCCAAAGCATGAAGCTTCCACCCCCTTTCTTCAACTTGGGATGGTGTTCTTGGAATGGAACCCATCCTCTGTCTTCCTCCAAACATGGCAAGTGAAGTTAAGACAAAAAAAAACCAACCTATTTTGGTCTCATCTAACCACATGACTTTCTCCCATGATTCCTCTGGATCATCGAGATGGTCTTTGCCAAACTTCAAACGAGCCTGGAAATGTGCTGACTTGAGTAGGGAAGCCTTGCGTGTGACGCACGATTTTATACCATGAAATCTCTATTATTAGCAATAGTAACCTTTGAAACAATAAAATGGTCCCAGCTCTCCTCAGGTCATTGAGCACCTCCTCCTGTGTAGTTCTAGGCTGTTTCTCGCCTTTCCTAGCATCACTGATACCACACAAATTTGAGATCTTACATGGAGCTCCAGTCCAAGGGAGCTTTGACAGTCATCATTACCCTCTTCTCTATTTTCTAGCAATTTTTTTTTTGTTTTTCTTTTCTTTTCTTTTTCCTCTCACCAAACTGCTTGGCAATTGCCCCGTAACCCATTTCACCCTTGTGGAGAGGTCTATCATTTTGTCCTAGGTGTCTTTTGACAGGTTTTTGGTTTTGCCAATGGTAGCCGTTGTAGTCTGACAGATTGTGAGGTGCACATGATTTTATGGACTTAAAACCTCAAAAAGGTGCTGCTAAGTTAGATTAATAAGTGGATAGGCGGTGGACTTTTTGAAGGTACAGTAACAGCCGTCTTTGTCTTTCTTTTTGTCATGTGGCGTTTTGTCATTTGTGTGGACCTGATTTGGACTGGACTGTTCTCGGCGGTTTGGCCGTGATATTCCTCGAGGGACGGTGACGGTGCCGGCGGCTGCGCCCGTTCAGCGGCATGCCTGCACTCGCACGGTTTCTGTTGGGGGAGTGTCGGGCCCATCCGACTACCCCACGGAGCATCTGCGGATCGCTTGTGTTTTTTGCGCCAGGAGACAGGCAGCATTATTCACAGCCCCTTTCTGCACGGAGGAGAAGTTGGCGCTGTTGGACAGTCTGCGCTGGTGAGCTGGATGGATGGTGTTTTTCGACTGGACTGGACGCTTCTTGGCGTTATGGCCGTGATATTCCTCGAGGGACAGTGTCGGTGTCTGGCGGTTGAGCTCATTCAGCCGCATGCCTATACCGGCACGGTTTCTGATGGGGGAGTGTCGGGGCCATCCAATTGCCCTACCGGGCCCCTGCGGTTGTGTTTTTTGCGCCAGGAAACGGGCAGCATTTTTCTCAGCCCTTCTGCTCGGAGGAAAAGTCGGCGCCACTGGACAATCTACGCTGATGAGCTGGGTTGGATGGCGGTGGAGCTAAGGACGCGAACGCCGTCGCTGGGCGCGGTGGTGTGCGTGGGTCGTGGACTGGATGGAGGTTCGGCGTTTGGAGGAGAGGCAGTTTGGATGGGACTGGAAATTGGACCATTCTTTTTGTGTGTATAGTGCTCATTGCAAACACGGCGACTGCTTGTTTATGAGCTATCTTATAAGCAAACTTAGCTTGTAGCAAACGTGTGTGACGTCATGCATGCTGATCACGTCGCCAGATCACGTCTCTGATCAACTGCTGAAAGGAGACTGATTCTGTCCTCTTTCATCTAAAAACTGCTTCAAACATCAAAGCGTATGTAGGGATGGAAGAATGTTGATTTGTTGTGATTGTATTGGTGTTAATGTTTTATGTTATGTTTGGGTTTTTTTGTGTTCTGTAAAGTGCTTTGTGACAGTTCAGGCTGTTTGAAAGCGCTGTATAAATAAACTTGAGTACAGTAACAGGTCTTTGACGGCCAGAATTCTTGCTGATTGGCACGTGTTCAAATACTTATTTCCAGCGCTAACATACAAATGCATTCTTTCAAAATCATACAATGTGATTTTCGGATTATTTATTTTAGATTGTGACTCTCACAGTGGACATGCACCTATTAGGAAAATTTCAGAGCCCTCCATGATTTCAAAGTGGGAGAACTTGCAAATCGCAGGGTGAAAAAAAAAAAAAAAAAAAAAAAAATATATATATATATATATATATATATATATATATATATTAGGGGTGTTAACAAAATCGATTCGGCGATATATCGCGATACTACATCGCGCGATTCTCGAATCGATTCAATAATAGGCAAAATCGATTTTTTTTTTTTTTTTTTTTTTTTTTAGGATTCACACCTTAAGCATGGAAGAATGTTATATGAACGGAACATTAAGCCTTAATATTTTATTTTAATGCTGTTTAAACATGAAACAGATTACAACCTCTATAAGACTGAAATTTCAGATAAATAAATAATACATTTTCATATAAATCTTACACTCTACAAGCTTACTGATTAGTATTTTCTAAATTTGAATGAAAAAAAATCGCAACAATCGACTTAGAAATTCGTATCGGGATTAATCGGTATCGAATCGAATCGTGACCTGTGAATCGTGATACGAATCGAATCGTCAGGTACGAGGCAATTCACACCCCTAATATATATATATATATATATATATATATATATATATATATATATATATGTATATACACCACACAGACAGATATAGGGACAATTCAGATATATATATATATATATATATATATATATATATATATATATATATATATATGTATATGTATATATATATATATATATATATATATATATATGTATATGTATATGTATATACACCACACAGACAGATATAGGGACAATTCAGAGCGATCAGTTAATCTGCCATGCATGTCTTTGGATCTTTGCATCTTCATCTCTGCCACCTCCAGCTCTGCCGCCTATCTTTTCCTCAGTGGCACTGTCTCCAGACCAAACATCGCTGGTCTAACAGTTCCTCTCTGGGCACCCTGTCATACGCTTTCTCCAGATCTACAAAGAGACAGTGCAACTCCTTCTGACCTTCTCTATTCTCTAGCAACATCCTCAAAGCAAATACTGCATCTGTCATACTCTTTTGGCATGAAACCATACCGCTGTTCACAAATGGTTCACCTCTGCCCTTAGTCTAACTTCAAGTACTCTTTCCCATAGCTTCATTGTGTGGCTCATCAGCTTTATTCCTCTGTAGTTGCCACAACTCTGCACGTCTCCCTTGTTCTTCAAAATGGGCACCAGCACACTTCTCCTCCATTCCTCAGGCATCTTCTCACTATCTAAGATCTAAGGTCAGAAATTCTACTGCTTCCTCTCCTAGACACTTACATACCTCCACAGGTATATCATCAGGACCGAGTACCTTTCCACTCATATTCTTTAATGCGCTTCTCGCTTCATCCTTATACCTTCAACCTGTATAGATCAGTCTCTCCCTCCTTACTGTCCAACCTAGCATACAAGTTATCGTAAGACCCTCGTTTGGCCTTTGCCACTTCTACTTTCACTTTACGCTGCATTTCCCTGTACATCGGCCGAGGAGCAGGTAAAGAAAAAAGTACTGACTTTTACTGAGCTAAGCAAAATAATGTTCAAATGAGTTAAGTTATACCAGTGCTTCTCAAATAGTGGGGGCGCGAGGCTTCGTCAAGGGGGGCGCGTTTGACCCGGGGAACATGCTTTATTATTTTGATTTTTTTTGTTGTTGTTGTCTTAGAATAAAGTGCAATAGCACCTCCACTACATTAGGGGGCAATGGCGTTCTCATTGGCAGAGTGTGCGCAGGGAGCATTCGCTCAGTGGTGAAGGGATTTTGTTTGCACTGAGCATGCGAGCTTTGCACACAGCACAGAGTATGAGTCTGAAGTGTAGGCACAAAGTGTAGCAGACCCTCAAGTGACACCATGAAAAAATATTTAACAGGGATGAGAAGACAGGCAGAGAGAGACGGAGATAAAGAGACAAATGAAAGTCGCCCGAAAGCTAAGACGAGGAAATATGACGAAGCGTATGGGGGGGTGGGGGTGTAGGCGGCGTGGGGGAGTGTGAGATGCTTTCTTCTTCCTAGGGAGGGCATGACAGAAAATAATTGAGAAGCACTGAGTTATACGAACGAAATTATTGACTTGTTTTGAAAGCCACTGCTGTTGCAGGCAAACCTCGTATTCCAATGAAATATTTTTCAAATATATTGAGTTGCGTATGCCTAAGGTCATGCTGCACCTCTACAAAAAAATGGTGCGACCAAATCCTGTGCTGTGCGAGGAACTAAAAATGTTACTCGCACCAGCACTAGTAGTGGAAAAGTTAGTATGTGTGTATGTGTATGTGTATGTGGCACTGGCAAAAAAGGTCCTCATGTGCCCAAAAAAAAAATCAAAATTGTGATATTGATATATTTGAATTCTTCACTTTAAAATGATATATAATACATGGGTGTATCTAAAAAACTGACAGTTACAGCAGTTTTAATGTTGGAAGGTTGAAATTCCTAGTTTTGAGAAAAAGGGGTTTAAAGTTTTGGTACTTGCATCTTTCAAATGTCCATAGCAACCAGTACCTTAGGAAAAAGATGTGAACCTGAAATTTTCAGGAACTGTTAAAATATCATATATTCCAATAGCAGGCAAGGTCATCGTCCGAGATTTGAACCCTTTAAACGTTACGGAAGTTTGACCTCTCAATAGATGAAATTTGGCTCAGGCAAAAAAGGGTCCTCATGTGCCAAAAAATGAAAATTGAGATATTCATATATCTGAATTCTGCACTTAATTCACTTTAAAATAATATATAATACATGAATGTACCTTAAGAATTGACAAAGTTACAGTAATTTTAATGCCGGAAGGTTGAAATTCCTAGTTTTGAGAAAAAGGGGTTTAAAGTTTTGGTACTTGCATCTTTCAAATGTCCATAGCAACCAGTACCTTAGGAAAAAGATATGAACCTGAAATTTTCAGGATTTGTTAAAATATCAATGGAAAGTCAATTCCAATAGCAGACAAGGCCATCATCCAAGAGTTTAACCCTTTAAATGTTTTGGAAATTTGACCTCTCAATAGATGAAATTCGCCTCAACTTTAAAGATCACATTCAGCTTACAATTCATTTTCTTAGGCATCAGCCAACGTTTGCTTATTTTATTGTTGCTCCTTGTCGTATTTTCTTACTTAAATTAGGTCATATTACTACAGTGGGAAATTTGATTTCATAATTTTGTGTCAATTAAAAGATTATTTGCCATTTGATGTGGCCTGTGAAAAGTGCTTTATTGATAATTTATCATGGATGTGATATCTCAAATGCTTTTGGTCACATGAAGAAAACGAAAATGTTTGTTTGTTTGTTTGTTTGTTTTGTCCCACTACCCCCACCCCAAGTAATACACGAGCGACACTAAACTATTGTATTTACAAGTCAATATAGCTTGTGTGCATTTTGGGGCGGGGTATCACTGTGACTCTTTTGAAAGGACCATTTTTCATCTTCAAGTGACGGTAAATATTTCATAGCTCATTTGTATGTTCATGTCATCCCATTTAAAGCGAGCATAAAGTGAAAAAGTATTGTGATATTTGCGACGTATGCAGGCAGACTTTTTTTTTTTTTTTTTTTACGCATCGAAGAAGCGGCGTGTCCGTATGAAATATCGTATGAAACATCGACAAGCGATCAAACCATTACATTAGTATTTACGATGCATTATTACATTAGTCTACATTGCATACAAGGCACTGGTGCATGTCACAACTTTTAATTCCTGACTCGCTCTGAGTAAAGGAGCAGAGTAGCCGGCTGCACGGGGGTATTACGGCTGGATCCCCCGCTCGAGTTCGACATGGTTTAGTCAAGTGTGTGAATGTAGTAATTTGAATTAAAAGAAGACATCGATTCATTAAGAAAACACCCTGGATAAAATCTCGGTTTGTTTGGATGACAATTCGCCGGTAACCAGACCGATGACAACAGCTTCTGCTCCGAGGTAGGATGACTTCTGTTCACTTTAGTGCTGAGTGCTAACTAGTGTGTTTTGACTTTTTCAGGGTGCTATGTCCATCCATCCATCCATTAGCAGATTCGCTTATCCTCACAATATTTATATAAATCAGTTGTGAATTACGTCTGAGGCTAAGAAATTTGGGTTGTTTTTAACAAGATGCGCAAGACGCAGTGCTAGCTAGCAGCTCGGCTAAAAACACGCCCCCTAGTTACGAGGCATACTGTCTAATAATTGCTTATTTTCATACACTTCTATGGAGACCTCAAGTAGGCTATTTGTGGAGAAATCTCAAAATTGACAAAAAAAAAAAATGTCCAACTGTCTATTATTTCGAGATTGATCCTGCCGCCATGCGGACCCTTTTGCCGGAGCGGGTCTCTCTCTCTCTCTCTCTCTCTCTCTCTCTCTCTCTCTCTCTCTCGGACACACACACACAAATATATATATATATATATATATATATATATATATATATATATATATATATATATACACACGTGTGACCGGCTCAGGCAAAAAAGGGTCCTCATGTGCCAAAAAATGAAAATTGAGATATTCATATATCTGAATTCTGCACTTAATTCACTTTAAAATAATATATAATACATGAATGTACCTTAAGAATTGACAAAGTTACAGTAATTTTAATGCCGGAAGGTTGAAATTCCTAGTTTTGAGAAAAAGGGGTTTAAAGTTTTGGTACTTGCATCTTTCAAATGTCCATAGCAACCAGTACCTTAGGAAAAAGATATGAGCCTGAAATTTTCAGGATTTGTTAAAATATCAATGGAAAGTCAATTCCAATAGCAGACAAGGCCATCATCCAAGAGTTTAACCCTTTAAATGTTTTGGAAATTTGACCTCTCAAGAGATGAAATCAGCCTCAACTTTAAAGTTCACATTCCGCTTACAATTCATCTTCTGAGGCATCAGCCAAAGTTTGGTTATTTTATTGTTCCTCCTTGTGGTATTTTCTTGCGTAAATGAGGTCATTATTAACAACAGTGGGAAATTTGATTCAATAATTTTGTGTCAATTAAAACATTATTTGCCATTGGTTGTGGCCTGTGCTAAGTGCTTTATTGATAACTTATCAGGGATGTGATAGGCTATGTCAAATGCTTTTGGTGACTTGAAAAAATGAAAATGTGATGTCCCACCACTGTGAGTGAAGGAGCAGAGAGCTTGTCAATCACTCTCCGCGGTGGCATCGTGTTTGCGCCGCCGCTCGAGTTCGACATGGTTTAGTGTGTGAATGTAGCAAATTGAATTAAAAATAGAAATCAATTCATTAAGAAATGGCTCTGTCTGCTTGGATTACAATTCGCAGTTATCTGGGACCGATGACAACATAGCTTCTGCTCCATAAAGTAGGCTAACTGTTCTTTTCAATTTCGTGCTGAATGGTGTATTTCAACTTTTTTGGTTGCTATGTCCATCCATCCATCCATTAGCAGATCCGCGTATCCTCACAACATTTATATAAATCATTCGTGAATTATGTTTGAGCCTAGGAAATTCGGATTGCTTTTTAACAGTTGGGCAAGAAGCGGCGTAAGCTAGTGGCGAGGCTAAAAATCACGCCCCCTAGTTACAAGGCATACTGCCTAATAATTGCTTACTTTCATACACTTCTATTACGATTTGGAGTTTTGTGCTGCTTGGAAATGAAACTAGAGACCTCAAGGAAGGTATTAGTGGAGAAATCTCAAAATGGACAAATAAAGTCCAACTGTCTAATATCGTCCATATCTCTAGATTGAGCCTGCCGACATATATATATATATATATATATATATATATATATATATATATATATATATATATATATATATATATATATATATATATATATATATTAGGGGTGTTAAAAAAATCGATTCGGAACATTAAGCCTTAATATTTTATTTTAATGCTGTTCAAACATGAAACAGATTACAACCTCTATAAGACTGAAATTTCAGATAAATAAATAATACATTTTCATATAAATCTTACACTCTACAAGCTTACTGATTAGTATTTTCTAAATTTGAATGAAAAAAAATCGCAACAATCGACTTATAAATTCGTATCGGGATTAATCGGTATCGAATCGAATCGTGACCTGTGAATCGTGATACGAATCGAATCGTCAGGTACTAGGCAATTCACACCCCTAATATATATATATATATATATATATATATATATATATATATATTTCTATTTCTATTTCTGAATGTCATTTATTAAATGTTTTACTTTAATGCATATAATAATTATATTTACTGCGATTGGCTGGCAACCAGTCCAGGATGTCCCCCGCCTACTGCCCAGAGCCAGCTGAGATAGGCGCCAGCATCCCCCGCGACCCTTGTGAGGAATAAGCGGTCAAGAAGATGGATGGATGGATGGATAGTTATATTTATTGCGAAAACATAACCTGTGCTACCTTTAATGTAACCATCCGCTGTCAGAAAGGATAATCTGTGGTCAAAATTGATAGTGCGATTAATCTGCGTTAATACATGATTAATGCGCTAATTTTTTGTGATTAATCAATGTGTAACGCTTTAAATTTGAGAGCAATAAAACTGATGATATTTTCATTATTTCTAATTAACAATTCGCACAATTTTCCAGAATTGATTAATCACATTTTTCTACTTCTTCTTTTTTCTACAAAGCTTTTAATAGATATTTACTTGAGTAAAATCATAGAATGAATGTAAAATGATCAAATAGAAAGTATATTTAAAATTAAAGACTGTTCTAATAGCTTTCTTTGATCCTTGAATAGAATTCTTCTCCTAAAAAATGCAGCTGTTGAACAAAACGATCAAAATGGACTCAACTTCTCATAGAAACAACCTTCAGAACTTCTTGCGTCCTGGTTTAGTAGTGACCAGAAGCAGCACATTTCAGAAAGGTTGACTTGCAAGGCCCCATGGAGGGAATCTGAGCAGGGGATTTTGCTTTGAGATGGTGCGCCAAAGACGTACAATTAGTGCTATTGAATGTGCTATTTGAATATGGCTGTGTAAATGACTTGAGAGTTCTCCAACGAGTGTCGGTATCGGAACAACACTACTAATGACATAAACGGCTTCATCGCTAGCACGTGAGTTTGATGATTGTTTACACGCTCTTTTCTTAAATGGTTAAGACACAATTAAAAAAACACGCAGAAATATCAGTTTTGCTGTCTACTATTTGGGGATGCAAAATGGCCGCCTATAAATAAAGATGACTTTACTTGACATCATGAGGTTGCCTCAAATGGCAGACGGCGAGCGAGAACGACGTTTGTAAAAGAAGCCAAAAAAAAAAAAAAGGACGTTAAGATGCATTTGTGTTGTTGTCGTGTTGAAAATTGGAGGAAAATCCTAAACGGGAATTTGCATCTTCAGAAAACTTCACATTTCATTTGGGACACATCAAAACATTTTGGTACTTTGGAACCATTTTTTTTTTTTAACCAATTATGCCATTTATGACCTTTTCATATTCATATTCTGTCATCAATTCGTTTGATGATTTTTTTTTATTTGTTATTTTTATTTTTTAAGAGGTTTCTTTTTTTGTGTTACAAATATTTTTGTTGCTTTGCTTTCAGGATTTGTCGGACGGCTACGTGTGCGTGTGTCCTCGAGGCTTCTCCGGGCCCGACTGCGGGACCAGCGCCATCCTGACGTGCGCCGACGAGCCGTGCTTCAACCATGGAGTGTGCGTGACGGCCATGGCGGCCAGTGACGGCGGCTACACGTGCCGCTGCCTGCCTGGCTACGCCGGCTCCAACTGCGAGATGAAGGACAACCGCTGCAGAAGCAATCCATGCGCTAACGGTAACTAACGTCACCCTAAGATAAGATGGCTAACATTTGCGATGAGTGTTGTTGTTGTTGTTGTTGTTGTTGTTGTTATTGGACACTGAAAGAAGACTCAAGCAGACAGAAAAGTCATAAGTCAACACAACTTGTCGACGTGTGCGTGTGTGTGTGTAGTCGTTTTTTGTTGCTCTGTTTTCAAGGAAATGGTCCCGCTCAACCTGATTGGTCAGTTGCGGGAAGGAAGGCAGAAATGCAGAGCTGGCAGACTTGTCATGGTTTCCCATGTTGATAATGACAAACAATGGACTGGTCGCCAGTCAATCATAATGACAAGGAACAAGCAGACAAAAAATGAACCCGTCGCCAGTAAATGTGCATGGACAAACCGCAGACTGGGTGCCAGACAATATCAGCCCACACCTATACAAACAATAGGCTGGTCGCCAGCCAATGTCAGGGTATGTATAGACAAACAATGGACTGGTCGCCAGTAGGCATGGGCTGATCTTCAATTTTGATGGTATGCAAAAATCTCACGTTCTCACAGTAATCAGATTACAGCGATAAAATTTCCACAATCGATTCGCTTTTTAAACAAACTATAGAATATTCGGCACATTTACATTACAAATTCAGAGAAAGAAAGATTAACATTCTTCTTCTGTTTTAATTCTTCTTAGTAAATCACAGTCCCATTACTGGTGAGCTATTTTTAGAACACAGCCGTAGGCCTTGGGGTTAACTAGTACCTGCTGTTTTTTTTTTGTTTTTTTTTAAATATTATTATTCATTTACAGTCAATGAGCAATTACACATTAAAGCCCGTATCTTACTGAGCGGCGAGCATTTGCAAGGATAGCGGATGATTTTTCAACAGGGTTCATTCAAGGTGACAAAGAAGTTCGCCTTAAATTTTAATGGTCAACGACAGTTTTTCTAATCGCAAGGAAATTTTGAACAAGAAAAGCCACTGAAGCTGTTGGTGAACGTTAAGCGAGCGTCTGTGACCTTGAACGAACTCCGACAAAGTGACGAGAAATCTGAAATCTCTACCTTTTTGCAAACACATTCGGCCCTCGGTGGCTTCATCGACATAAAAAGGCATCCGTGTAAGTATGCTGGAGCAAATGCAGTTGCTTTCTCTCTGTGTGCTTTACTCAACCCTCCCCTCTCTGCTCAGCCAAGAAGGACAAAAAAAAAAGCCTCTCATCTTTAATTTGAAAGTGACGGCATATATTGTGATCTGTGCAAGCAGCAAATCATATTGCAGCGGATACACTGCGTGCTTTAGATAAAAGCTTGTTAGCAGTGACAGGCACTTTTCGTGGTTATTGAAAGCCTGACTTAAAAAACAAAATAAAAAAACTGTCAAACCGGCCCATGCCCAGTCGCCAGCGACTGCCAGGCTACAAACAGTAAATCCGCTCTTGACGTATTGACGCTACAGCAGTAGCGACTGAGCCTAGCCATGAAGAATGAAAAACCACAACAAATGTTTTCATAGTTTAACATGAAACATGTAATACCACCACTTTCAAATCATTTCAAGGTTGTTTAACACCGCAGTGTCATTTGCGTTTCAAGTTGCTGTGTTGACATTGAGACACTGGCTCGTTGGTTGAGCTTGACTTTTACTGTCTGCATATACTCACAAGTGCCTCAGAGAAGCGCAAAATGATTTTGTGGCTGTTTGCAAGTTGTGTTTAACGAGGAGGAAAGGCGCTTTTCGGAGAAGGATGAGCAATTCTGTAAGTGGCTTCACAGCATTTGCATTTGTAAGCATCGTGGCAAGGATGAGTGCTTCTTGTTGTGTGAAGCCAGCCGTCATTTGGTCAGCTAAACTAACCCCGGGATTACACTGCATTTGTGTGCGTTGCGTCTTGACTGAATGCTCCGGACACGTCAATTTTATGGACAACGCTCATCGGCCGCGCACAGATGCGGTCCAGCAGCTCCGTCGCCGACAACTTCCCGCCGTGTCTCGTGTGATCGCACGCGATGATGTGGCATTAAAGACAACGACAAACACACAAAGTCTGTGCTCAACAGAGAAGGAGAAAGAGAGGTGGACTTCCTTTAACTGAACTCACCGTCCACTCTCATAGCTTCTGCTATGACGTTTCATGCAGCATTGTATTTTAAAAGGAACCCCGGCTGTCATGACTTATCCACAGTCTTGTTACTGTACCTCCCGTCTTGACTACTGTAATTCTCTCCTTTTCGGCCTCCCTCACAAATACCTCCATAAACTCCAGTTGGTCCAGAATTCAGCTGCCCGCATCATAACTTGAACTCCCTCCACCCAACATATCACCCCTGTTCTCCACCAGCTCCACTGGCTCCCGGTTCAGTCTCGCATTCAATTCAAAATCCTTCTATCCATAACCTCGCCCCCCCATACCTATCTTACCTATCATACCGATCTATAACAAGTACACATTCCTTCCCACACTCTTATGCCGCTTTTCCATCGTGCCCGCATGGTCAGGTACCACACCACACCACACCTCACGCAACCACACCAGACCGCAACCACCGGTTTTCCATTACAACTGGCGCACGGCGAGAAGGGGGCGGCAACATTTGAACCGTCCACGCCAAGCTTGCACTCCTGCATTGCGTGCGGATCTGAGATAACTGAGATAATCCCGAGTGGCAAGTTGCGCCAACATTGAACCATATTTACAATTTAATATAGACCACCATGGATGAAATAGTGCAATTCACAACAGGCTCGCGAAGGCAGCTATTTCTGAATGGAGAGGTCTGCCGCTGGAGCTCTCATTCAAGTGCATAGGAACACACGACCAGCCTCGCAATGTTTTTTAAAACAACAAACATTACAAATCCATCCACAAGTACTTTTTAAATTATAAATATAGTTAAGCGTTGTTGTAAAACATTATTATATTTATTGTATATAATGTATGTTTATGACTTTGGCGAAGACCGGCAGGCGTTTCTGTCTCTCTCGCTTAAAACAAGGAAATGGGCATGTGCCATGGCGTTGCTTGAGGTGGCAGTGGCGTTGCTGTCGGCCAATCAGATGACAGGTGACGTCACATCCCCGATAGTCCCCGGACGACCAGCGCTGCAGAACTGTTGCCGAAAGGGTTCTAAATAGCGGTTACAACGGAACGGCTCGGGCCCGAAAAAGTCCCGTGGAGACATTAACATCCGGGGACAAAAATTGCCGCATCGGTGTAGAACTGGTACGATGGAAAAGCGCCATTAGATCATCTTTCTCCAGTCACCTTTCTCTCCCCCTGCTTGTCTTACCACCATGGAGAGCAGAGCGTGCAGCCACTGTGCTCCCCGCCTCTGGAACTCACTACCGCCACAACTCAGAAACTTAAGACTCTTTCATACAATTTAAATCACAACTTAAAACACACTTGTTTAAAACTGCCTACCCAACTTAATGCCACCTTGCACACTTTTTTTTTTTTTTTTTTTTTTTAAGTGTTTTAAAATAAATCGTTTTTGAATTGTACGGTGTCCTTGAGTGTCTAGAAAGGCGCCTATAAATATAATGCATTATTATTATTATTATTATGACAAGTTTGCTCTATATTATTTATTTGGTTGTTACTAATATAACTATGAGATTCATTTTTCGAAAATCATTTCCAGTTTAATACATTTTGTAGAAACTTTATATAGACATACGCCGCCATTGTTATTTACGTCGCAATGCATTCAGTGCGTAGTGACGTAAAATGGCGGTGATTCTCTGCTGAGCAATGTGAAACGCCTATAAAGAAAGCAAGGTAAGCCGCAGGCTTGCGTTCCTAAAGGGACGATCAAAACTTTTGAATACGTCTGTTGAATGACGAGAGCACCGCGTGGCGGGAGCGTGACTCTCTGGATCCCACGTTGTTTCTTTTGGAACGCTACGAGGTTTACCTTGCTTTCTTGCTATGCATTTCACATTGCTTGGCAGTGAACCACCGTCATTCTACGTCACTACGCACTGAATGCATTGCGACGTAAATAACAATGGTGGCATACGCCCAAATAATGTTTCTACAAAATGTATTAAACTGAAAATGATTTTTGAAAAATGAATCTCATAGTTATGCTAGTAACAACCAAATAAATAATATAGAGCAAACTCATGACAGTCCGGGTTCCTTTTAAGTTGTCCTTATAAAAAGGATGTGCCGTGTCATATAGCTCAACTCAACTCAACTCAATTTATATAAGAGCTTTCAAACAGCCTATAATTGTGTTGCTTTCCACCTCGATTATAAATCTCTCCTCGTCCATATTCGCTGGTGTTTAAACAATGAATTAAGGATTATGCATTATGACGTTTTGCTGACATGATTGTGAAATAGGATCTGGCGAGTACTATTTTATTCTGATAAGTAACCGGAAATTTTATTTTGAAACTGTGTCAGTTCCTGTCCCGCTCGATGTGTTCTGTGCTAGTTTGCCATTTGACGGATGCCGACGGCTGCGTCGTCCGGCAAAAATAGAAAATAGGTCTATCCGTACGGTGGGATCCGGCACCACCACGCAGCTGAGCCGCAGTCGATCCGCAACGCACGCGCAGCCGATGTAATTTGAACAAGCTGATAGAATGGAGACGAATCGGCTGCGCCACCGGAACGCAGCGGAGACGCAACGCACACGCATCCGGTGTAATCCCGTTGTAAGAGGAAAATGCATCGTTGGTGTCTGGAGCTGAGCAGCGCTTAGTGTTGTCGTATGTAAGTCAAAATGTGTTTACAGCACGAAAAAATTGCCCTCATCTTGGGATGGGCAAGTACCAGCTCAACCTTATTTCAGAGTATCCTGTACTTGTGAATACCTGCCACCAATACTAAAGGCTCAATAATCTGACATGGAGTAAGTCCTCCTTGCCAGTAGTTGGTGAATCATCATGTGCAGCATGACGGACAGATCTTTGCATACATCTGTCATTGTGTCCGTTGAAATGAATAGAACTGATACCAATAGTACTTACTGGAATACTGTACTGGACTCATTGAGCCATTTTCAACAGTAAGAAGATATTTTGTCTATATTTAATGTGATATTATTTTTTATGAACAATTATGCCTTTAAAACCTCATTTTGTTATTTGCTTTCGACTGAGGATAAAATCACCTGTGCTGAGGAAATGGGTAACGACCAGTCAGTTAAGTTTACTGACCAAACCCAGAAAACAGGTGAACCGGGATTGGTTGTTACGCGTGATGTCATCTTCAGTCGAAGGTATTAAATGTACATGAAAAATAATGAACTTATCAAATGAATTCTGGACCAAATATGAACTTTTTACTGCTGAAAATTGCTCACTGAGTTCAGTTTTCTAATTAGTACTATTGGTATCAGTTCATTGCACTAATGTGACACGATTAGACCTAAGTACACATTTGTAATTACTGGACAAATTGCATGTGAAGGATGAAATGTTGAATGAAAAAATATCGAAAGGGGGAAGGACTTTCAACAATGTCGAATGATACTGAAAAATATGGAGTGATGTTGAAAGATATAAATGATTTGAATTGATACTGAATGTAATTAATGTTTTTTTTGTTTTTTTGTTTTTTTGCGTGTGGTCATTGTGTGTGATCATTTCGGCAGGTTGAAATTCAATTCATCTTGGAAATGATCCCAAATGAATTGAATGAGCTGAACATTGCGAATTTGGAATGGGAAACAAGCCAAATGTATTTATATAGCCCTTAATCACACAAGAGTCAACGACATGGATCTGTTTTCTTGGCTGTGTCATTTGGAATGTATACAGACTTTTTTTTTTGGGGGGGGGGGGGGACTATCAGAATTTTTGGCATGTGAATTGAATGAGCTCAACGTTTTGAATTTCAAATGTTGACATTTTTTATGGGAATTTTAATGGTGAAAATGTTGTCTTTTAGCAAGTTGAAAATCGCTCCCGACATGAAATGAATTATTTACATTTCAAATGGGAACGATGTAATGCCGAATGTGCCATTGGAATTAATGATCAAGATTGTGAATGAATGGGGAATTTTGGGGTGAAGGACGTTGAATTTTTGGAAAAACGTGAGTATTTGGAATCAGAAAAATACAAGCCTCCAGGGAGTGCATGTTTGAAATGTGTTGAGGTTAGAAGGATGTGAATCAAATGGATTATGTAGAAAGATATGCATGTCAAGAAAGTGGGGTAATAAAAAAAAATTAAGAAAAACAGGAATAAGGTAACAGCATCAGATTTCGAGTGTTTGTTTTCTAGATGGCAGAAATGCTCACCCGTGAATTTGTAAAATATGTTGTGCATGCGAGCAACTGGATTTGCTTGGAACCATCGGATCCATCAGCGCATGTGCGACAAAGCAAAGCAAGCATTTTCCACTTTTTTTTGCAGCACATGCGAAAGCTAGGTATTTCTTTCCTTTTTGTACTTCAGACAAGTAAGATCCATCCATCCATCCATCCATCCATCATCTACCGCTTATCCTGGGGTTGGGTCGCAGGGGCAGCAGCTTTAGCAGGGAAGCCCAGACTTCCCTCTCTCCAGCCATTTCAACCAGCTCCTCCGGCGGGATCCAAAGGCGTTCCCAGGCAAACCGAGACATAGTCTCTTCCAGCGTGTCCTGGGTCGTCCCTGGGGCCTCCCGACGGTAGGACATGCCCGGAACACCTCCCCAGGGAGGCGTCCATGAGGCATCCGAACCAGATGCCCAAGCCACCTCAACTGTTTCCTCTCAATGCGGAGGAGCAGCGGCTCGACTCGAGTCCCTCCGGATGACTGAGCTTCTCACCCTTTCTCTAAGGGAGAGCCCGGACACCCTGCGGAGGAAACTCATTTCGGCCGCTTGTATCCGGGATCTTGTTCTTTCGGTCACGGCCCACAGCTCGTGACCATAGGTGAGGGTTGGAATGTAAATCGGCCGGTAAATCGTTAGCTTTGACTTTGAGCTCAGCTCTTTCTTCACCACAACGGACCGATACAGAATCCGCCTCACTGCAGACGCTGCACCGATCCGCCTGTCGATCTCCCGCTCCATCTTGCCCTCATCCGTGAACAAGACCCCAAGACACTTGAACTCCTCCACTTGGGGCAGGATCTCATCCCCAACCCGAAGACGGCACTCCACGCTTTTCCGACTGAGGACCATGCTCTCGGATTTGGAGGTGTTGATTGTCTTCCCAACCGCTTCACACTCGGCTACGAACCACTCCAGCGAGAGTTGGTGATCACGGCTTGAAGAAGCCAACAGCACCACATCATCCGCAAAAAGCAGAGATGCAATGTTGAGGCCACCAAACCGGACACCCTCAACGCTTCACCTGCGCCGAGAAATTCTGTCCATAAAAGTTATGAACAGAATTGGTGATAAAGGACAGCCTGGCGGAGTCCAACCATCACTGGAAACGAATTCGACTTACTGCCGACAATGCGGACCAAACCCTGACACCGGTCGTACAGGGACCGAACAGCCCGCATCAGGGGGTTCTGTACCAAGTAACATTTCTTTAAAAAAAAAGAAAAAGAAAAAAACCTCATAAAATACAAATTAGTGGATAATACTTAAATTTTGAGTGGTGATACCAGCAAATTGTATGAGATACATGGGCACAATGGAAAATCAGCTTATTGAGGGCAATTTTGTGGGTGCATATGTTACATGAGTGGGTGTTATTCATGAAAAACTCCAGTATAAGTTTTTTGAAATACAAACTAAAGTATGGCCAACTTTTTTGTTTTGAGATATAAGCAAAAATTTGAGGTATGATCATGCTTCCGACCCCGACTGCTAGATGGAGGAAATAAATTTAAAAGAATGAAAACAGGAAGTATTCCCGCTCTGCCTAGTTTTTGCTGACGATGATTGAACGTGAAATCCTCTTCAATCCGGCTGTATTTTCATTGTATAATGTAAATCTCTCAGCAAGATTGTTTGCTGTAATGCCAGATGATAAGTTAGTTTGAAAAAAACAAACAGGATTTGTTTACTGTAAACACATTGCAGAATCGGAAGACTGGAACACCGTTCCAGACTTTTGTCAGAGGTGTCAAATCCAGGTCCAGAAAGTCAAAACCCTGCCAGAGTGGCTTTAGCCACAGGTGCTTTTACTCAACCGGCAACGGGGGAACCTGTTTACCTACCGCTTGAGTAGAAGCACGTGTGGCCAAAGCCAAACACTGGCAGGGTTTTGACTTTATGGACCTGGATTTGACACTCTGATTTTTGTCTTACCCAATGCACCTGCTCTGGTTCAATATATGTGTTGAAATGTGTTTGTCAGGGTGTGCATCTCTTCAATAAGAGATCATTCGATGTGTATCTCGATACGTTTCCAGAATTTTCAAGCAGAATTATTTGGTTCAGTCGGATTACAAATGAATTTGATATGGTACAGGTGTAATTTTTGTCATGTTCATTAGTATGTGGCAGCATGCAAAAGCTCTCCAATGCTTAAACTGTTCAAGTTAATTTAATTCAAAGAAACAACAAGCTTGCGCAAAATCAAAGCAATTTATATTGATTTATACCCGGTCTGCATCTCTCACAACAGACGATTCAATACATAACTATTAATCCAGTTTGGGTAAATCAAAACCAATCTTCCAATTGCAATCAGTTTGAGTTACACTTAGGGATGGGTACCGAAGACGGTACTTTTGTGGTAAGTATCGATTGAGATCAGTACTTCCGAGCATCGATTCACGTAAAATAAAACGGTGCCATATTTCGATACTGAAGCACGTCGTTTTAAGTTGTGATTGTGCGGCAGTATGTGAGTTGACTATTTTCCAAGGTGCACTTGAACGCAACATTATATGCAAATTACGCACCCGGCATGCTAACGTCCCCCACTCGCGGGAGCCTAGCGGGTCTGGAGCCGCGTGGTCGGTCGGCGAAAGCGACTGGCCCCAGTGGCAGCTGAGCTGAGATATATATTTAAAAGTAATTATTAAATTGATTAGAAAAAGTACTGTTACATAACGATGAACATTTATTACATCCAAATAAATAAATAAAATTGGAAAAACAAAGAAGAAAAAAAAAAATTAAAACGAGCACAAACGTACCGAAAATTGGTACCGTTGAGTACTGCCCAACCCGCGGGTGCCACCGCTTCTTCCTCGATCCACAACGCAGCATTCACTCAACCGGGTCCAGGCCGGGCCGCTGCCGGTGGAGGGACGCCAACATTTCCGGGTTTGGGAACTAGTGAGACTTTTGTGCCGCTCGCCAAGCCAAACAAATACATACAGTTTATAAAGGAGGAGGAAAGCCTCTGCACCCAGCGGAAGCTGGAAATGTCCGCTTCCCCGGAATCAGCACACGGCTGGGATCGACCCCACCGAATAGAATCATGACAGAAGTTAAACAGCTTCACCATCGTTAAGGTATATAAACATTGTAATTTGGATGTACAGTAGGCTACTACTCTTGACTATATTTACAATCGCCAAAACTTGTGGCCAAAATGTAGCGAGCATTCCAGACCACGGGTGCAGTCAAATGATTAATTTGAACACAATTATTCTCTTTGTTCACATCATGTCCCCTTCCAACTGTTTTTTTTGTTTGTTTGTTTTTTGTTTGTTTTTTTACTATATCGATTGCAAAGTGGGTTGGAACTTCAAACTCATTACATGGCGTATGGCAGCCTTTATGTTCTGGAAAAATAACTGCACAAAAAACGAAAACATCAATTATTAATTTATATATTTACTGTTATACATTTATTTTTTTTCTTACTATTGCTCTCTGGCTCTTTTTTTTGTACATGTTTGTTATTTGTCAAAGTTTATATATTTAAAAGTAATTGTTAAATTGGTTAGAAAAAGTACTGTTACATAACGATGAACATTTATTACATCGAAATAAATAAATAAAATTGGAAAAAGAAAGAAAAAAAAAAAAAAAAAAGAAAACAAGAGCACAAATGTACCGAAAATTGGTACCGTTGAGTACCAGTATCGATTCCCAGGTACCGAGTATCGGAACACTATCGGTTCAAATGTGAAAGGTACTCATCCCTAGTTACACCCCTAGTGTTTGCATAATTTGAAAAATTTTTAAGATCTTTCAAAAATGATGTTCCGTAAATGCTATGAAAACATTTCCTAGGGAGTATTTTAATCAGTTATTTCTAGATTGTAGATGTCATTTTTTCTGGAGAATGTTGCGTCAACCCTATCCACCAGCAAAACCAGTAGTTTGTATGATACGAATGAGGAGTACAAAGAAGGGGGTGGGGGGGGTGGGGGATAAATAAAAAATAATGTATTTAAGGGCGCGTTTGGTGAGCATATTTGCACCAGAAATTACAGGAGCTGTTCTCTTCTATGAATGTGAATCTGAAAACAAAGACACGATGGTTGCACCAGTTTCATCAGTGACGATTGCTCTTGGGGTTCCTTGCCAACTAGCAAATCTCGTAGGAATTGCTCAGCCTCACTGCACATTTCTGTCAGTTCTGATGTCGGCACACATAACAGCCGAACTGGATTTTGTCCTTCTGATCACGTAGTTGTTTGTGTTCTGTGCTGGGGTTTGTGTTCACATTTTGTTGCCAGTTTTGCAATTTTGCAACACAAGTGGATCCGTATGAAATGTGTTTCATTATTAAAAATGTGCTGCAGGTTTTACATAAAAACGGCAGATGAATTTTTCAAAAGGAGCCAAAGTTACTTGGGCAGTGTTTAATGTTTGGCCAAAGGATTTGAAATATGAGTTGAGGTCACAAGAAATTAGTTTTTTTGTTTTTGCAATCATAAAAACATGTAAGAATTAAGGACGTCCGTAAATCAAATCGCTCAATGTGCAGGTGTGAGTTGCCAGCTGTCTTTTCTTCTTTCCTTTCTTTCTTTATTTTTATATTTGCGCAATGAGACGCGCCAAGACACTGTGAAAGCACTCTAGAAACAGTACAAAAATTGAAATAGGTGAGTTGCGATGCAAATGGATTAGGATAGTTTCCACCCAAAAAATGCAAATAGCTCGTATTATGTAGAGTAGACACTGCAGGATGGGGGTCTGTCCGTGAATAGCAGAAATCCATCTGCGTATTGTTAAACAATGGTGGAATGGGGGGGGGGATGCTGCAACACATCATCAGTAGGGTAAAACTAACCTGTCTCACGACGGTCTAAACCCAGCTCACGTTCCCTATTAGTGGGTGAACCATCCAACGCTTGGTGAATTCTGCTTCACAATGATAGGAAGAGCCGACATCGAAGGATCAAAAAGCGACGTCGCTATGAACGCTTGGCCGCCACAAGCCAATTCAAAGAAAACAAAAATAAATGTCTTCAAATCCACTGATGCCAAATAGGAAGTCCAGAACGACCAGAGACCCAGTACGACTGCCGAATCACATCCACGATCTATTGAGAGAGGTGTTGCTTGGAAACAGCAGCAGCCTTAGTTGGGCCGTCGCAAGACACAAAGAGCTGGGTGGATGTATGGAAACATGCCGTAGTATCCAAATAAGAGCGGAGCGCCCTCACAGGACCACAATGACCTGGAGTGGCATCCCTATGCGTAGTTGGCGAAGTTTAATGAGCGAGACGAATTGGGCGATTGGCTTGGGAGCCAGACAAAACTTTGGGAACAAAAGCAGCATTTGGCCACAATATGACCCCTGCCTTGTTGGGATGCCAACGAATGCACTCTGGGCTAACAGAGCGTAGAGCTCCCCCACCCGCTTAGTGGATGCTATCGCAAGTAGAAACACCATCTTACGAGACAACCAGCGAAGTTCCACATCGCTCGACGGCACAAAAGGAGATCTGCACAGTGCGTCTGGCACCAAGCGAAGGTCCCAGGTGGGGACCCGAGGCGGGTTCCTGGAACGAAGGCGAAGGGCACCCCTGAGGGAGGAGGCCACGAGACTATGGAAACCCACAGACTTTCCATCCACTGCACCAGGCCGAAATGGCCACCATGTAAACCTTGATCGTAGAATGTGAATGCCCCTTATTATAAACAGATTGAAGGAACTCTAAAACCGCTGGAATAGGGCACGTCATGGGATCCATTCCGCCGCTGGCACACCACTCCGTAAACAACTTCCACCTGTTAGCATACAACGAACGATTGGACTGAGCCCTGGCATTAAAGATCGTATTCTTAACACGAGAACTCTGTCATCAGTGAGTCTCGCCCCTCAGTGGCCAGATACAGAGCTGGAATTGATGGGGATCGGGATGCCAAATCCGACCCCGCTGTTGGGACAGTAGATCCAACCGACCGGGCAGAGGCCACGGTTTGGAGGAGCATAGACTGAGGAGGAGAGGGAACCAAGTCTTGGCTGGCCAAAAAAGGGCCTCCAGCAACATTGTGTGACCCTCCAGAAGGACCGTCTGAAGGGTCAGATGAGTGAGGGGGAAAGGCGGGAAAGCATGAATAAGGCCCCTCGGCCAAGGGTGTGCAAGAGCATCCTGGCCTAGCGGGCTGCTCTGTTCCCTCAGAGAAAACCAGAGGGGACAGTGATTGGACTCCTCGGAGGCAAAAAGATCGCCCGTCGCCTAGCCGAAGCTAATACAAATGTCGCTGACCACCTCCGGGTGGAGACGCCAATCCCCCTGATGTGGAATAGGGAATCCGCTTCTCCACATTAGACATACAGTCCAATCCAATAGGATTAAGTAACCGCATTTGTGTCAGGGCACGTCCATTGGCCGGAAGCCGAGGGTAAGCACTCGGGTTGGACCAGCAGATTCAGATTCAGGGATCCAAAAAGACTCTGAGTAGTCCATCAGAGTCAGGCCACACTCAGCAGGAGGCTGAGAAAATACAGACGTGTCCAACTTTACACGTTGGAAAGCGCTGAGCATAAAAGCCTGCGCCAATTCCTCTCCAGCTGAAATTTGCTCAGAAGGGGAAGTCGGGGCAGTGGACACAGAGTCCATATCCAAAGGTGCCGCACCACCCACATCCTCCGAGTCCTGGTACCAAGTTCCAGAGGGCGCAATGGAGATAGGACAATTGGAGGGTTGCATCCGGCACGGCCACCTCTGTAGCGATCACCATCACCGCAGGGGCCTGAGAAGTGAAAGGGGTTTTAATTTAACCACTCCACTGAGTTCTCAGTCACTTCCCAACGACTCAACTGCAAGGCAAACTGCGAATCAGGCCGACTTTTCTTACTCCGTTGAGCATGAGCAGCAGGAGAAACAAACCTGCATTTTTGCCCGGACCGCGCGGGGGGGTGGCCATCGCGATCATCAACTATGACCGCCCCTGGATAGCTAGCCTCTGCGATCTGCTGTAGTGCAACATCAGTCGATGTTGTGGCCACAGGAGGACGGGCCGTCGCAGCAACGTCAGCTACTGCATGACAGTCAAGGCAGCAGTCCGTGCGGCCCTCTTCAAAAAGACCCTCCACAGTGCTTACATCGAGCGGCGTCCTTCATAGTAGTCACCATTCGACACCCAGTGAATGTGCGCAAGTCAATAGGCCGCAGACTTCGTGAGGGAGAGGAGGAGTCCACGCATCAATCAAAGTGACACGTACGTGGGCATTTGTGCCGTCATCAGCTAGCAGTTGGTATGACAAACAAAACCCTAACGATCAAAGAATATCAAAGCAGCTGGCGCTCCATAGCAGTTGTTAAGTTGCGAGACAACACAAGCTAGGAGAGGATACGAACAACCTGATCATCGCCAGCAAGTCGTATACAAAACAAGTCAAACCAACCGTCGGCAAAAAGGCAACAGTTGCTGACTTATAAAATACGCACCCCGAACGTGAAGTTGTACTAATCAATGAGGTGACAAAATCCTGCAACGATGGAAGGAGCGCTCCAGTGTCTATCCATACATCTCAAAAGGCAGAGAATACACTGAGCCGTCCTAGCCAAGGGGGGCGGGAAACACCCGCAGCTCTGATCAACAAGATCACATGCTACTCAGCGACAGACGTGAGTGAACCGCGCGAGAAAGGGTCAAAGAGAATGAGTGCCGGTCACGATCCTTTTTATGTATGTGGATTAGGGCTGGGCGATATGGCTAAAAATTTAAATCTCGAATTTCTGTCATTCTGGACGATTACGATTTTAATCGATTTTAATCAAAAGTTAAAAAACTTTTACATAACTTAAATGCCACGTAGCTTGTGCGAAGAAAAAAAAAACAAACAAAAAACCTAAAACAACTTTTGCTCAACTTAAAAGCCATACATAGCTTATACAAAAAAACTACTTATGGCTTTTGCATAACACAAAGCTTGTGAAAAAAAAAAGAAGCTACTCATAGCCTTTTGTTCAACTTAAATGCCACATACATAGCTTGAGCAAAAAAAATTACTCATAGTTTTTGCATAACTTAAATGCCAAGTGCTAAGTACTTCTAACAATTGGAAACAGGTATTGTAAACCACACATCCAGTATTGCGTGAGGATTGCGTGCTGTAGTATCGCGATATATTGCAGAATCGATTTTTTTTAAACACCCCTATTACATAGCATTTTCCCCATAATGCCACAGGATTCTTCCAACCTACCATGCAGGAAATAAGAATCTTACTAATATTACGATCCCTCTTGTCGTTTTTTGAAACATTATTGCTAGAGGGGCTAGAAATATGTTAACGTGGAAATATGGAAACGTGGAACTGCCAAAGTGGAGTAAATATTTTTGACTGAGCTATGTCGTTCAAATGTATTTGTAAAATGTAGGCCAAATGCCAAATACAGTACATAGCATTTTTCCCATAATGCCACAGGGTTCTTCCAACCTACCATGCAGGAAATAAAAATCTTACTAATATTACAAGCCCTCTTATCGTTTTTGGAAACATTATTGCTAGAGGGGCTAGAAATATGTTAACGTGGAAATATGGAAACGTGGAACTGCCAAAGTAGAGTAAATATTTTTGACTGGGCTATGTCATTAAAATGTATGTGTAAAATGTAGGCCAAATGCCAAATACAGTACATAGCATTTTTTCCCATAATGCCACAGGGTAATGCCACATGTACAAGTCAATAAAATACCCTGTGGCATTATGGAGAAAAAAAAAAAATGTTTTTAGCATTCAGCCTACATTTTACTAATAAGTTCAAGCAACTTTGCAGTACATTTGAACAACTAACAACACCGAACAACTTTTCAGTACTTTCAACTGACATAGCCCAGCCAAAACTGTTTACTCCACATTGGCAGGTCCACGTTTATGTACGGAAAAGTGGCTAAAGATAGTGAAAATGTTGTTAGGATGGCAACACAGCACACAGAATTTGTAGCTCTTGCTCATTACCTCGCTTGTACCAGCACCCAGACATGTGCACATCAAATAAAAGCACAACCCCCCCCCCAAAAAAAAAACAAACAAACAAAAAACAGTATATTTATTCATTAACATTTGAATTTGACTTGATGGTAACTATAATGGCCGGTTCAAGACTGAGGGCAGGCCGGATGTGGCCCCCTGGGCCGTACTTTGCTGAGCTGTGAAATTGACAAACAATGGACCGGGCACCAGAGAATCAAATGTAGACAAAGGGGTGTCTAAACTTTGTCCTCCTAGGGCTGCGTACCGAAAAATAGAAGGATGCAAGGGCCAGCTCGACATTCTCTGACTATGGAAACACACTAAAACCAATCATGACTCAAGCAATTATTTTTATTGCAATTATTTATATACACAGCCCCATATCCCACTAGACTATATCTGCCCCAGCCCTGAGCAGAATGCAGCACATTCGGGACAAGAGAGAGAGTCATTGCTAATAAGATGACCTTTTTTTTCAAGCAGTGTTTACTTGAGCATATCTTAATTCATCATTAATGTTCACAAATCAGATCTTGACACACACAGCAGAAAGTAGAGGAAAAAATTTTAGCTTCATAAACAGAACCATTTTCACTCACAAAGCATTAACAAGAGAAATGTTACTATTTAGTTGTAAATTTATCTAGCAAAGTTCTAGGAGTCAAATTTATTAATAGTAGTAGTTGTCAGGTGTGTCTCACCCATGGGAGATGTGGGTGTCGTAAACAATCTCGCAACCTTCCCCCAAAACACAAACACACACACACACACACACACCCCAACACACTTTTACAACAGCCGCAGGCCGTGTCATGTGATTTTAGCTAGAAATGGACAGCGAGTTGCAACCGGCCCCTGGGCCATATTTTAGACACTACTGATCTAGACTAACAATGGATTGGTCGCCAGTCAATATCAGCAGCAATTTGTCATGTTTGTCTGACAAAGGTTCATTTTTCCATTCAGTTCATTTCCAGTTAAAGCTAAGAAAAGACGGTGGCGGCTAATCAGGAAGTGACGGACGGCGCCAGCAGGGCCCAAACAAGTGTATGAAATGGTCACATTACCCGATCGTTATCTCTCCTCGGGCACGTTCATCTTCTTATCAACATATAAAACATTCCCGCCTGACAAACAAGAAACAAACACTGCCCGTTTCTTGCAGCATCTCCAGCACAAACATGGACGCGGGCCAGCAGTGCTCGTAAACACGCTAACACACACATCGCCGTTTCTCATAACGGCACGGACACACACTACTTCCTGGAATTCACTTTGATTTACTTTCATGACTTTCACAACTTTTGTATTTAATATTTTTCGTGAACTTTTTTCATTTGTAGTCAATGAAGCTAACATGCTACCATGCTTCTTTTGATTATTTCAATAATCTTTATTTGTTAAATATAATTAATTTTTCAAAATACTTTTGTTGATTTTTATTGGTTTGATTCATCTTATTACTTTCATTCCTGTACATTCATTCAGTTATGAATCAATTCCCAGAGTAGACCTCCGTTATTCACATGTCCCGGCTCATTATAATTACAGTCTAATATACGTATTAAAAAAACAAACAAACAAACAAAAAAAACAAGTAAGTGGGGGATCCAGTAAAAACTAAAATGCAATTAAGGCGGGATTTCCACACACAAAAAAAACCCTGAGGTTAAGTTAAAAAATCCACAGCATGGCTCGACAATGCAAGCATTTCACTCGCAAATGCAGGCAACTTTCAAGTGCGTGCTGGTGAAGAAAATACTGCTCGCACGGCGATGCGAGTGCATTAATGCTCCCTCTGCGGTATGTTTAAAACGTACGTTCGAAAGTCGGCGTGTCCTCCGCTGGCTCTCCCGTAGCAACGAGAGCGCGCTGCCTCACCCACTCAATCGAGTAGTAGTTGAGTGAAACATGAGCCGCTACGATGTGATTGGCTGGTTACTTCCTGATCGGACACAGCATACGCGTACCGAGCAGAATACAATTTACATACAAACATATAATATGGCGCTTTTCCACCGGACCGGTTCCACACCGAAGCGGCATTTTTTGTCAACGGATGTTAGCGTCTCCATGGGACTTTTTCGGGGCCGAGCGGTTCCGTTGTAACTGCTATTTAGAACCCTTTTGGCAGTGGTTCTGCAGTGCCGGTCGTCGGGGACCTAGAGGGGCCGTGTCATCACCTGTCATCTGATTGACAGAGAGAAACGCAGCAAGCAGAGCCGTGGCACACGCCCATTTCCTTGTTTTACGCGAGCGAGGCAGAGGCGCCCACCGGTCTTCGGCAAAGTCATAAAAATACAGTATATACAATAAATATAGGAATGTTTTACAATAACGCTGAACTATATTTACAATTTGAAAGGTACTTGTGGATGGATTTGTAATGTTTGTGGTTTTAAAAAACATCGCAAGTGCACAATGCTGGCTGGTCGTGCGTTTCCATTCACTTGAATGAGAGCTCCGGCGGCAGAGCTCTCCATTCAGAAATAGCTTCGCGAGTCGGTCATGAATCGCAATATTTCATCCATGGTGGTCGGTCCATATTAAATTGTAAATATGGTTCAATGTTGGCGTGACTTGCCACTAGGGTTGTCACAAGAACCGATACTTCGGTGCCAAGTCGATGCCAAGATTCTGAAAATGTGACGGTACTGCCTTTTCTACAATACCCGAAGTATTGTTGGTATCGAGGCGGCATATCTGGCCACGTCTTTAGTGTTGTTTTGGGGATTTTTTATTTTATTTTATTTTTTATTTTTTATTTTTTTAAATCCCACACGCAGTCACTCACACAGGTTTACATCATGTAAACTGTTTTGGGGGTTGGATATGAGTGCTTATCTGGCAACCCACCTAACGTTTAATGACGTCACGTGACTACCCTCCCGCTGCGACAATAACAAGGAAGTAGAGCAACATGCGTGCAACATGGATATAGCCTGCACATCTGCATCGTCTTCAACTGCAGCAGCCCCTCAATTAGTTGAGAAGAACACCAAAAGTCGCGTATGACTTTGGATTTGAGGTTGTTGCGCAGGGATTGAGATGCCGAAACAATTTCCAGACGAAACGGGAACACATCCAACTTAGCAAAACATGGACATCCAGACTTGTACAAAGAATTCAAGGCAAATGTATTTGAATTCCCGTGTTATCATTGTTGTCCATATCTAGACTAATAACGTTAGTATGATGACCCCACACTAACGTTAGCGTTATGTTCAGCCTCGTCTGTCCCGCATAATAAAGTTAGGAAATATTGCCGGGAAGCTAATTGACTGAATCACCTAAAGTAACATTAAACAATCCTGAAATAATATATCAAACGTGATTCGTTACTTTGTTGGTTTGCGTGTGTGACTGCGTGTGCGCGCGAGGCTATGTGCTACAACTGGTTGATAAATAAGCAGCACAGTATGAGATTTTTATTTTTTAATGCTACATTCACCGTGATGCATTTTTCATTTTACTGTATTTTAGTATTTAGTACTTATTGTTTGTTTGTTTATTTATTGAACATATAAACATAACATATAAACATAAACAAGTAACAAATAGAAAATTAAAGAAGGAACTCATAGCAATTATTTGTGATGGTCCAAAGGGAGTAGGAAGAAGTTAAAAACTTATCTAGTCCTACTCCTTATTCTTTGTATCTTTTAACTTATTTCATTATTAAATCCAGTAAATTAACACATTACAATGAAACAAAATGTGTAATCCTGCTCATGTAGGCAATTTCACTTTAACATACGTACAATTGTCAGTAGCATATGTACGTGAATTTCTTAGATATACACAATAATAATACATCCTCATACTCACATATACAATTTTCATTACACTCATAATGGTACATCGAAAAAAATAACATTTCTGCAATTGTACTAGCTCATGTCTGATTTAAATAATGCTCTTGAACTTTGCTTTGAAAATTTTTTTTAAACTCAACAATTGACTTGCATCATTACCAAAATGATTCCACAAATGAACACCTCTTACAGAAACACACATTTGCTTAATATTTGTTCTTATTTTGATTTTTTTTTGGAGACACTTGTTCCCCTTATGTCATAAGGACTCTCTCCAATTTCAAATGGCTTCTGAATACTATGGCAGAGTAGATTGTTGTAAGCTTTATACATTATTTGTGCTATTACTGTACTTAGCTAGTACATGCACAGTATTTTAATTTAATGCCTTAAAGCTAAATGCCAATTGTTCTGTTTAAGCACACAGTATCATTGTTTGTTGTTCACTTCTAATAAAGGAGTGAATGTTGAAGTACATGGAATTTATTGCTTATTTTCTATTTTTACCGTGGTATTGAAATGCCATCGAGAATCGTGGAATTTCAGTGGTATCGGCATTGACTACTAAATTTCTGGTATCGTGACAACCCTACTTGCTACTCATGAAATGTTATGGCAGATCCGCCCGCACGCCCCCTTCCCGCCGCGCGCCTACAGTAGCCTAATGGAAATGCAATGGAGGCGGGTGTAGTATGGTTGCGTGTGGTGCGACTGGAAAAGAGGCAGCGAATTTTAAAAAAAAATGAAGCGGTCTATTGCTGATTATTTTCTAAAACAAAATGAGCATGAGGAGGAGAATGATGGTGGTAAAGGAGGGCCAGCGGAAGGTGCCAAATCAAACTATACAGATGACAAGGGCAGGGGAATATTGGCCGAAGAGCAGGTGAAGGAAAAAAAACAAACAAAAAAAAAGTACTGACTTTTACTGAGCTCATCAAAATAATGTTCACATGAGTTAAGTTATGGGAAATTATTGACTTGTTTTGATAGCCACTGCTGTTGCAGGCAAACCTCGTGTTCCAATAAAATATTTAAATATTTCGCAAATATAAATATTCATATGCCAAAGGTCATGCTGTACCTCCACTAAAATGGTGCGACCAAATCCTGTGCTGTGCGGCCAACTAAAAATCTTACTCGCACCAGTGCTACCAGTGGAAAAGTTAGTGTAGAGCCCTGCATAGCATGCTTTTATCACCAATCATATGGACTACTGTGATGCATTTCAAGCTTCCGATTATTACATAACTCGGCAGCGCAAGTCCTGACCAAGATCTGAAGGTGGGGGGAGCACATTACATACTTTTTTAAATCACTTCATTGGATTTTTGTGTATTTCACAATTGATTTGAAGCTTCATTTATTGGTTTTTCAATGTCTGAATGGACTTGGGCTTTCTTTCCTCTCTGACCTTTTTACCTCACGGTGAGACGTGGACTCGTGGTCCCACCTCTTGTGTCTTCGGTTGCTGTGCGAGCAGGCACCTACTGCAGTGGGGGCTTATTTTTTGCTGGCCTTTGATGCGGCCTGCAATCTGGTCTTGGTGAAGAAGGCTTCATGAGATGGGGTTCATCTCACAAGACCGATGCTCTGTCGCCAGCCTCTGATCTTTTAGTCATCTACTCCTCTCGTACCTTTAACTTTTTATTTATCTTTGCATGTGTGTTTGGATCCTTGCGGGTGGTGGGGTGATTTTAATCATGTGAAGCACTTGAGTTACATTGTCATGTATGAACTCTTTAATGTTTGATACAAAACACAAATATAGTAAGTGAGGTGTGAGGTGTGTGTGTGTGTGGGGGGGGGGGGGCACTGTATTCCTTTCCATTCTTATACAGTGGCCCCCATTATTCAAGAGGGATTGGCACCCTGCCCTCGGTCAATGATTAGAATAGTCGCAGCCACTGAGTGCACACATTTCTTGGTCGATAAAGGCCAAATAGTAATTGCTGGATGTCCGTTGGTGGGCCCGCATCCCGTTTGTCCTACACACCCTCCACCCCTCGACAAATATGTTTCAGCTCTTCATTCGTTGCCCCCCAACCCCGCAACCCTTGCATTTAGTAGAACTTCTCCATCTTTCCTTGTAATCCCTTAATGAAAACAATACTTGTCAGAAGTATATCTTATTTGCCATGGAGGAGATGATTACTGAATTGATTACTGCTGAATCTTGTTGCTAGTAGCTAGCTGGTATGGCATAAATTGCATCAAGCTTGCTTCGACTTATACATATCCAGTATATCCCTGGTAAGATTTATTTAAGGGTATAGGAGACAGGGGTCCATCAGGAAGTTTCAGGCGGAGCAGTGTGTGTTTAATTGTGGCTGTGGAATGGTGCACCAGCTCTGCACACTCCGCAGGGTCCTTGAGGGTGCATGGAAGTTCGCCCAACCTGTCTACATGTGTTTTGTGGACTCCCTTCATGATTTCTGTGGGGGGTGCTTCGGGAAAATGGGTTACTGAACCCCCTGATGCAGGGCTGTCCGACTGATGTCAGACTTAGGTCCCCATTTCCGGTAGTAAGTTGGATTCGTTTCGAGTTAGAGTTGGACTTTGCCAAGCATGCCCTTTTTCACTGATACTGTTCATAACCATTATGGGCAGGATTTGTAGGCGCAGCAAAGCCATTGAGGGGGTTTGGTGGCCTCTCAGTATTGTGTCTCTGCTTTATGAAGATGATGCGGTGCTGTTGACTTCATCAAGCTGCGATCTCCAACTCTCACTGGAGCGGTTTGCAATTGAAGCGGTTGGGATGAAAATCAGCACTAAAAAATTAAAAGATCATGGTCCTCAGTCGGAAAAGGGTGAAATGCCCTCCCTTGGTTTGGGGATGAAATCCTAGAAATCCTACCCCAAGTGGAGGAGTTCAAATATCTTGGGGTCTTGTTCACAAGGAGAGAATGGAACAGAAGATCTGTGCAGTGTTTTCAATAATGCAGTCTTTGATCCGTTTGTTGTGGTGAAGGAGCTGAGGTGAAAGGTGAAACTTTTGATTTGCCAGTCTGTCTCCATTGCTATCCTCGCCTGGTTACAAGCTGTGGGTTGTGACCGAAAGAACAAGATCTCGGATACAAGTGGCTAAAATGAGTTCCCTCTTCAGGGTGTCTGGGCTCTCCTTTTGAGATAGGCTCAGAGTTGAGCTCCTGCTCCTCCGCATTGAATAAGACAAGTTGCTCGAGCATCTGATTTTGTTGCCTCCTGGACATCTCCCTGGTGAGGTGTTTCAGGCACTGGTAGAAGGCCCCGGGGACACCCAGGAGAGACTACGTCTCCTGGTGGGTCTAGGAGCACCTCGGGATAACCCCGGAAGTGTTGGATGAAGTGGCCAAGGACAGGAAACTCTGGGCACCCCTGCTAAAGTTATTGCCCCCGAGACCTGACCCGGATAAGTGGGAAAAAAAAGGGATGGATGTACAGTATATACTTGGCGGTATTTCCTTCAGGCTTGGGTCCTCTACCAGAGGCCTGGGACCTTGAGGATTATGTGCAGGACTTTAGCTGTTTCCAGTATTACACTCTCCTGCATGTTGTATCTGCTGGAGGCATCCACCCAACTTGGTTACTTCAGCCCCTCAGGACCCTGTCACTACTGTCACCGCTCTTACCTTTACCCGCCACATTCTCTCTAGTTCTTCCTTCAGGTTTTGGCACTTCTTCAGCTTCAGGGCCTCTTCTTGTGATGCCATGAAAAGGGCTGAATCCATGAATCCACAAATATTGCCTGCAAGCTTCGCACTATTTTTCATCAGTTACTGTTTGTAAATTTTGGTCAGAGTGTACAAGTTGCCCAATCAGCTTGAGGTATTGTACAATGTCCCGTCTTTCCCGAGAAGATCACATTGGAGCAGCCCAGTCTGATATTGTATTGAGAACTACTTTGGTGATTCAAATGATTAATCTGGCTCTAGCCAGGTTAGATAAGTCGCTCCGTGTTGTGTTTCAGTCTAGCCTCTTCCAGCCAGTGGTGTGTTTTCTTGATGTCTTCAATTTGTCGGTGAACATGCCATGAGGCTTGTATTTCCATTATGGTCCATCTGGCTCCTTCTTTTTACTGGGCTTCTTAGGCACTCACTAAGCAGGTCGTCCCTTGGAGCCATCATCTTTATGTATTCTTGGAGGCCTGTTGTTTCCGCCTGCACAGTGCCCGTGACTCTTTCTCATCCATGGCCTCCCTCTTTCCACTTGGTGTACAGCCTCAGGATGCTGAACTTGCGTTGTAAGGCGCTTTATTGTCTTGATATCAATGACTTGCATCTCTTCCAGTAACCAGGGAATATGCCAGTGGGGCTGTGGCTTCCTTTTGAACTGCATCCGTATGATTGCTATTTGTCTGTGGAATTGCAAGGTATTTGTTGCTGTCCTGCACACCTGTTATGCTGCCTCGAGGTAATTCAATCCCTTCGATAGTGATCACTCTTCCCTCGCCTAGATATCATTCGCCCAGACATATCTAGTCTGAATTACATTCTGATGTCATTGCTGTATATCCTTGTAAGTTGAATCATGGAATTGATGTCACACTTGTTCTCGGCATACAGCTGATGTCATTCATGTAGCTGGTGGCAGATCATTGTTCCACTTCTAAACCGCTACCTTAAGCCACTCTTGGTTATGGTTTGTCTGAGTGGGTTCAGGCCTTTACAGAACAGCAGTAGGGGCAGGCAGAGCATCTCCTTGGAATATGCCACATTTGATGTTGACCTGTGCAACTGGCTTGGAGATGACCTCCAGAGTTGTATTCCAGGCCTTATTGAGTTCTTGATCATAGTTCTTATGATCCTGTTGATGTTATACAGTTTCAGGTACACAATGCAATATCCATGTGTGTTGCATTGAGTTGTAGACTTTCTTGTAGTCAATCCAGGCAGTGCATAGGTTGATGCTTCTGAATTTGAAGCCTTGGACAATTCCCTGTCAACCAGTAGCTGCTGATTAGCTCACCTGGTGTTACCAATGCTCGTCTGTGTTCTGCTCATGTATTAATCCATATGCCTGCTCATTTTGGCTGCTATGATGTCTGGTAGGAGCTTATGTGTGGTGCCGAGGCAGTTTATAGGCTGGTAGTTCCATGGAGTCATTCCCTTCTGGGGGTCCTTCACGACGAAGACTGTGTAACCGTGGGTTAGCCGTTGTGGATGCCGGCTTTCCCCCAGCATTTTATTAGCCAGGCGGCCCACCATGCTTTCCTTGCCCCCCCATCGGGCTAAGCTCCAGCCCACCCCCACAAAATAATAATTTTGAACTTGTCCGCACCGACTTCCCCATCAATGAACAACCAAGAGTTATCGCTGGATGAATTTCGCCAACCCCAACACACCCACATACACTTCGAGGAGCATGATAGGTAATTTGTCGTCCTCAAACAATTCCGCCGCCCTATCCAACCCCCCAAAGATTATCTTGGGCGGAATTTTATCCATCTGTCCCCGACCGCCGGGCTTAGCAAGTTTTCTGGGGAAAACACTGGGATGGGTCCCCAATTGCAGCAGCTGGTTCATTTATGCAGTTAGTTAGCTTCTTGCGCCAGTTGGTGTGATTGATTTCGGGTCTCGGTGCTGTCCAGCTCTTCATCTTAGACACTCCTGCTTGGATATCTGCCACTGTTATGACTCCTGGTTCTTGTTAGTTTAGGAAAATCAATTATGTATTTTATAATTAGGTTAAAAGTGAAATAGTGGACACCAGAAGTATGTTCATATCATTTTATATTATTGTTTTTAGTGTATTATTATTCTTTCAATTATTTTCAACAATCAAAAATAGATCTTTATCTATGCCAGCAGCGTACAGTGACAGACAGAAAAATTAAATGCTCTTCCATTGGATGGCAAAAGATCAACCTGCTTATCCATCCAACAAAAACGGTGCTATCCATCCAACAAAAACAGTCATGGCTCTCTCCAACTATATTAGCTTTGTGTTTAACCATAATACAAGACCGTTATTTCAGATGTGATTAAGTACATTTGTGACTAAATTGAGACAAGGCCATTATTTCAAACTTGTTGGGTGGCTATCTGTCAGATTTTTTAAATGTATTTTTTAAATGTCAAATAAGTGACTTGGGTCATCATAGGTTGGAAAATACTGATTTAACCATTACTCTCATAAATAAAATCTAGGGAAAAAAACTATAAAATAAGTCTTAATGATGCACATAGGCACATGTGAAGCCATTTCAACCTAGTTGTAATCTCTGCAATATAAGATCTTGAGAGATCTTGAGTTTGAGAGACTTACAGACTCATTACACTGGTCTTGCTGCCAATGTATGCAGCAATGAAACCATTCAGTCATCCAAGGGCAAACTTCAACATAAGTCATTTTATGGCATTGCTATCCATGTATGGTATTACTTGTTAAGATTTTATTTTGTTGTTGAGACTTGCAATGCTATGAACAACCATTGTGGCGGTTGACTTGACTAAGATGGCTTCCCGCAAAGGACTACAGTCACGGTGGTGCCACTGACGAGACAGCCATCTCAGTCCTAATGTGCTGCGGCTTTGATGGTTCATCAAAATGTCTTCACACAAAAGCAATTCGTAGTGGAAAAAAAAGACGCCCTAGAGAAAAACTGTAACATGCGGACTCAACTGTGTTAAATATGAATTGAATGTCTTTTTTTTTTTTTTTTTTAATAAAACAGTAAATTGTATTGTTTGAATAAGCTGCTACTTGCGTAGTCCTGCTATCTTGTTGTAATTGGAAAATAAAAATTAACACTAAATTAACACACATTTTAGTAACTGAACTTTTCAGTTACTAAAATTACATATTTAGTCATACTGATGATGAATAACTATTTAATCAATGTTGACAAAAAAAAAAAAAAAACTATCCACAATGTAACTTTTCATCTATGGTGGGTTGGGGAAAAAAATGAGCACCAAAACAACAACCTTATGTTTTTTCCCACTTTTTTTAATTTTCACAAGGACATCCGCGTAGAGAAAATGCAGCATTGTCTCACACAAGCTGTAACGTGCAGTGGCTGATCGGCCATGGACGGCGCAGCAAGACAGCAGAAACGGGAGAGCAACTGGAAGTACTCAGGTTCACTTTTATTACAAAGGCACACAAAAAAAAAAAACAGTGGCCTTGTCACAACCGCACGTCACAATAATCGTACGCCTCCCTGGCGTCAAAAACATTCACAGCCAAAAACGAAAAAGCGCTGCTAATGCACACAACAACAAAGAGGCGCCACCCTGAGGCGTGGTGCCATACTGCAGATTGTTACAAAGCGTTCACACTAGTCGGCGTAGTCAGTTTCTTTCTCCACGATCACACCACCTCAAAATATCTTGAGAAGAACACCAGCGGTCAAAGATTTTTCATTGCAGAAAGTCGGTATACGTGTGAGGGTCAATTGGCAGGTGTACAAGTGTGAGTCGCCGACTGTAATTTTCTTCCAAATTGTCCAATCGTATTTGGCCACGTTGCTCAGTGTGCGAGTCAACTCCCAAAGGCAAATTAATCATAACATAAAAATTCAAAATTTTTTTAGCTTTAAACTATGAAAATGTTTTTGTTTTTGAAGGATGATGTGTTAAGCTAATATTTACGTAAGCCCGCATGAAGGCTGTTTTTGTCTCAATTTTTCCCTTTCCCGATCAAGGATGACAAACACTTGACTAGATTATCCAATTAGATGACCTTGTGGTCTGCGGTGTTGAGCGTCCAGATAGAGTAATTGGGTCCGAAACGGGACGGGCAGACAATCTTAAATGTTTCAGACCAAAAGTCTTTACGTCTGTGGGAGTCATTTGACTCGTGGACCAAGAGATACACGGAATGTAGCCAATCAAAGAAGCGCCCTTACTGGCCAATAAGGAAGCTGCCGTGAATCAAATATGCATGACAAGTGTCTGACTTGATGTGTGTGTGTGTTAAGAATTATCTTCTAAAGTAAGTCTATTTTTGATGATATCGCTCTTCTACAACACTACCGTGCGTCCGATTCCTTTGGCAACACTTTGCCGCAACATATTTGATGCCCTTCAAAATAAATGCATACCAGTAAAATGATGGGGTTCACACACCCAAAACACAAAGTCCGCTCCGGTGGACCTTTGAAATGGAGGACCATCTTGAGATAATGTATTTATTTATTTATTTATTTATTTATTATTATAAATTTTTCCGCTGGCTTTCTTTGTTCCTTTTTCAGTTTGAATTTTTCTGTCATGAATATTCCAAAGCCCAAATGTCATTTCCTCTTTTCGTGTTTTGTCTTGCGATGTTTGTTCTTCTTGGTTTTTGTGAGACCACATGCGATCACATGAGATTTCGGCCCCGTGGGACCTTGTTTCGAGATTGTGTTGTACGTTGAGATCAGCTGCTGCGCGCACACCGTCCACAAAACTCTGGAGCGCTGCGTTCAAACACTCTTCTGAAATGCCCACGCAAGACCACAGTACAACCGTGTCTTCTTTAAATGTGGAAATCGGATGGGTGTTCAATTCTTCAATAAACATTTAAAACAAAATGGCACCTTTGCCGCGAGAAATCGTAGTGGTTGAAGAGGGGAGGAGGAAGAGAGAGGAGAAAAAAAAAAGGCTGAGTGCGACGCAAACCCGGGACCTTCTTCTTAAAAGGGTGAGTGCACTAACCACTACACCATTCATTCAGTTAGGTTCAGCGGTGCAGAAATTTTACTTGTAGTTTATATAAGTGTCAGCCACCATGGAACCTTTCTAGGAAATTAAAACAGCCAACGGGGTATATGCCACGGAGGAGGCGGGACTTCCAACTTCCGGGTTTTCACACGTCAGCATTGATTCCGGTTCCGGTTTGCGATGTGTGGGCCACGTCCCAATAATTGCACTTCCATCTTCGTGCCCCTCGGTTGCATGTTCCCGCTGATGGGAGCATGTGGTTGTTGGTGGGGGTGCGAGTGTTGGAACGCGGCCAGCAGTGGCCGGAAACTGCGCTGATGTGTGGAAAGCAGGAAGTCGGGAAGTCCGTGGCATCTACCCCTTTGGCATTGCAAAGCTGGACAAAATGTTTACTGATAAAGGCTACTTTTATCACTATCCTGCGAGCATGGAGGTCTCAGAGAAAGTTGGCGTATGTTTAGTCCGCATAGGGGGTGCGGGGGTGGATCCGCACCTAATGACGTCATAGAGTGACCACCGTCTCGTTTTCCCGGGTTGGGAGGGGCTGATGCTTGGAGAACAGAATTTCTCATAGATACAAATCCACTGGTCAGATACCACTGGTCAGTCCTCGTGGGTGTGTGTGTGTGTGTGTGTGTGTGTGTGTGTGTGTGTGTGTGTGTGTTTTATTTACTTACAAATTATTAACCGAAAGAGTTGAAAATGTTTGTCTCCCTCCTGTTAATGGCTTAATGAACATAGCAGGTAGAGTTTTTTTGTTTATTTGTTGTTTTTTTTTCTTTTTTTTTTCAATTCAGATTTTTTATTTCACTCTTTAAAAAAAAAAAAAAAGAAATGAAAGGGGACCATAAGAAGTAAAACGTGAAATCTGACCCGATCGACACAAAATATGATCAACACAAAATTAATGACAGCAAGAAGTCAATATGCTTTCAATGTCACAATACGACAAAATAATTCAACAACATGACCTTGTGCTATATATATATATATATATATATATATATATATATATTATTATTTTTATCCCCCCCCCCACCCCACCCCAGTAATTGTGCTTTTATACATTTTTTTAAACTCCAGTTAGACTGAGATGATTTGAATAATGCCCAACATTTAAAAATAAAATCATATCTTTTGGCTCAGTAGGCACTGAAGTCAGACAATTGTAAATGCAAGAAAAGATGCAACTTACCTTGTATTGCCACCTCGATTCCCAACCAGATGTCCCACTTGGTCGAAACTGGTCCAATTACTTCGAAAAGAGTCCAATGAAAGTATTTCAGGAAAATTGTTGGCCCACGCCGACCCTGTACATCCATATAGCCACGTTATTTGGTGCTGCAAGCTTCCAAATACGCATAACATCGACCCAGTTTGACTAGTATCTTCAGATCAGTGCCACGAATTAGCATCGGAACACTCGTGAACACTACATTTGCGTTTGTTTTGTTTTGGGGTTTTTTCGGGGGGGGGGGGGGGGGGGTTCCCTCCTTCTTCTTCTTTCCTCTGGCTTCTTCCCTCTCCTCCCCTCCTTCTCCATGATTTCTTGCGGCAAGGAGCCATTTTGTTTAAAATGTTTATTGAAGAATTGGCTTGCGTCAAGTGGCGTAGATATTCAGAGATTACTCAAATGCAGAGCTCCAACAGCAGACTGCAGTCGGCTCTCCGGTGGCACGGCAATCACACGGGGAGAGGCGGGTTTTTACTGAACCTGGCGTTTTACTTCCACGTTAGAAAAGTAACCAGCAAAACACCTAATATTTCATAAAAAATTACATTGCCTTGCTGTCAATGGTAAGATTTAATCATTATATGCCTATAGCTAACTGTTGGAAGGGCTTAAAATACCGTGGTGTAATCCCTTTAACTTTGAAAGTACTGGTAACAGGATTTGAATTGGTTTTAAAGAGCAGGTTTGTAATGTGTGTTTCATAGAAGCCGTAAACAAACATTCTTAAACTTGAGTTTTTTGTTTGTTTGTTTGTTTGTTTTCAAGACTGATGGCTAAGCTAGTGTGTTGTTAAAGCGATACACCACTTATTAATTAGGGCTGGGTATTGCCGCCAACCTCACGATACGATACAAGGGGCCACGATACGATACGTATTGCGATACATATGTATCCCACATAAGACATTTTATTTCGTTTTTTTAAACAAAATATAGGAAAATTGGTACATTGAGACACGTGTTACGTGAGACACGTACATTTATAAGTAAATAAATGTTGATATTCTTCCTCTGCTTTAAATTTTCTTGCAAAACACAGTGTCCAATCACTGTGAGCTATTTTTGCATTAATTGAAGGCAATTAACTTCAAAGACGCTGCTGGTTTTTATTTTTTAGGTACAATACAAGCTGCAAAGGCAAACGTTAACTGCCTATTTAAAGTTAACAAGCAATATCGATTCTGACGCCTGCGTATCGATACATGTATTGTAATGAGGCCCGCAACGATATATTGCCGTATCGATTTTTTGAACACATCCCTGTTATTAATCATTTTCCAGTATTGAGTTGGGCATTGTGTACCTTTGTACTATTATTCTTTAATAATAGTGTAAATATCTCTGGCATCTTATTCGCTGAATTTTATTTTAAACCGATTAAGTGTCCAAATTCGATCGTACGGTGTGGGACGCCATGTTCCTGGTCACGTGATCGTGATGACGTGTCCCGTGCGTAACCGGAAGCCGTCTTCGCTCATTTCAATAGAAATTTGCTGACATAATGTGCAAGAAAGACGTCTTCGATCCCAAAAACTGCGCCAATTCCGTTAAGAGTAAAGTCCTCAACACGTCCGGTTTCATGTCATTCCATGTGGCGGTGGGGGGTGGCCGCTCCTAATGTGAGCCAAAGCGTGCTTAGCTTAGCACACGACATGTAGTTTAGCCAAGCAGAGTGAAAGTCACCCAGATGTTTACCGTCCACTTCGACTCGCCGGCAGTTGGATCTGCCAGTTTTATCCGGCTTTCGGTGTCCTCTGTGGCTGTACTGCTTTTGAAGTAGTGTGTCTTTATTCTAAGGCTTAATTCCACCTTTGATGTCCGCTGTGGGGCGTGTTAATTCCTCGTGAGTTCTATGATACGGTTCTATGAGTCCCGAACGACCACCTGGTGACGGTGCTGTATCCAGCACGGAATTCCCCTATCGCGACTGCGGCATCGAGCAAGAATAACAGAATAAGCTTGTTTCTAGTTCAGTTCTAGACAGCACCGCCATCTGGCGGTTGGGAGGGACGAAATAGAACCACTGGCAGCCATGTAATTCAATGTGTATTTTACGCACGCGATACATAACGATGGTCACGTGACTGTCCTAAATGCCGATACAGTACTTTAACGCAAACATATTCGCAAAAAGTGCTATAAAATCATAATTGCTCAACATAAATTGCCGATTTTTTCAGGGAAGAGTTTAAATTAATTATTTCACAGAATAGGTGGTTAGTTTGTCATAAGTCTTGTGTTCCTTTAATGTGTTTTTCAACTATTTTTAATTATGTAAACTAGCGTGATTTGTATTTGAAGTTTTTTTTTGTTTTTTTTTAAGCCTAAGCCCAATAAGTGAATTAACGTGTTAAAGGTTTTTTGAAGGTTTGGGTTATTTAGCGTGAAATGAGTCCTTGAGTAATTTTAGTACGAATGTTACATTTACAATGCAGGCAATTGTGACCCAAATCTGATTTTTTTTTTTTTTTCCCCCCAAATGCTACCTGTATTGGATTTTTTTTTTTTCATGTCAGTGTGAACGACTCAATTCAGATTTTTTCAAATCTGACCTGGGTCGCTTTCATATGTATCCAATTTTTTCCTATGTCATTAAAAGTCCAATAATATATGCGCTCCGACGGGCAGTGGGGAGCATTCAGGAAATGTATGTGAATCTGCAACATTGTTCTGAATTGCAGTGGTGACTTTATGTGACTTGAATTGAATCCCACTTGAAACATGAAGCATAAAGTTGAAACTAGTTTTGTTATTGTTATTTAATTAGTAATTAGCCAAGCAGACGGTTCATTTATTCTGCCGGCAATGACGTGACGTCATCGTTAGTAGATGTCTTTATGGAATGAGGAGATTGAAAAGGCTCGCCTCAGTTTCCCAAAATTTTATTTCTACATCCTCCCGCAATGTTGCATTCCCTTGCGGTCTTTGCATAACCTTGCAATAGCCAGACAGATATTGCGCTTCACTCAAGTGAGTTCTCTGCAATATCCATCTGGTACCTCTCCAGGGTAATTTGGTCGAGAAAGGCGGGACATTCTGTGCAATAGTTCGAGCTGATTGGACGATGCGTCATTCTACACGTTTGGGGTGGAAATTTCGTGTTCGTTCTTGCTGACGGCGGGGAAGCTCGAACATCTTACCAGCTAGAAATGCACAAAGCGCCTCTCACTGTTCAACATTCAACAAGGAAACGGTGAGTAATTCTGCGAGAACAGAATTAATTGTAGTGTCCATTCGTCCATGTTGGGTTTGTTTGTTAGCCCCTGCGTCGGCGCTGGCTTCCTGGTTTCGTCACAGATGCATATCCCGCCCCCAAACACAATGTCGCTCTGAGATTGGTCCGAACGCGGTTATCTGCGGGAGCAGTACAAGATGTATTCTCCGGGGTTTGTGAACTCATAAATACCGCGAGAATTCATCTTGCAAGAGCAAGGTTATTCTTTGCATGCCCTCGCAAAAAAAATTGCATTCCCTCGCAAAGCTTGCGTTCCCTTACAACATTTGCATCCCCTCGCAATAAACTGTTCCCTCACAAAGATTGCGTTCTCCTGCAAAGATTGCTATCCCTCACAAAAAAACGTTTGCGTTCCCTCGCAATAAATGCGAGATAACGTAATGTTTTTTTGCGAGTGGACGCCTTTTTATTTATTTATTTTTACGCGTTTTATGTACTTCAGGGTCAGTTTGGATACTGTAACCTCGAATGCGCGGGTGAGAGGCAGCGGCACCATAGCATGGATATCTACGGTAGTACCGAAATAAAATTCAATTACGCTTTCCCACTGCTGTAGACACTCTAGCCTCGTCGCTTTTGGTCACACCGAAGTTGACCCGGAAGTACATCAACTCGTTTAAAAATAAATAAATAAGTAAAACAATTGGGTCCCCTTGCAAAAGAAAAACCAAACATTTGCGTTATCTCGCAATCTTTGCGAAGGAACGCAAAGTTTTTTGCAAGAGAACCCACACTTTGCGAGAGAACGCAAAGTTATTTGCGAGACTACGCAAAGTGTTTTTTTTTCCCCCTACCATGTCACTATAGGGGCTCCGTACTCCTCTGCAGATATGAGATGATAAAAAGATGAGCTCCGGCAACAAACTTAAACTTAAAAAATTAAAGCGTGTGGCCCTGATACACTGGACAATGCACATGCGGGTCACTTTTGGTTCACACAGCGGACAGATTGAAGTCACAAATGATATGTAATGTGAAACAATTACACCAACAAAAATCTGATTTGACCCAAAAAATTTTATATATATATATATATATATATATATATATATATATATATATATATATATATATATACATATATAAAAAATACTACATGTATCGTACTCGCTATCAATGAACACTCAGTGTGAATACTCACACCCACTGGTATCGGTATGAAAAAGTGGTTAAAGCAGTAATCAGTAAAGTAACTAAATTACTTACTTTTCAAATCAGCTAACAGTGGCAACACTGACAATGGGGTGTATGCCACGGAAGAGGACTGTTATTGCACATCAGCTTTGTTTCCGGTTCGGTTTGCGACGCGTGGGCTTCGTCAAAATACTTGTGCTTCCGACTTTGTGCTCCACGGTTGCGTGTTCGCAACGCGGACCGGAACCAAACTCATGTGCAAAATCACGGAAGTCCCGCCTCTTCCGTGGCATATACCCCATAAAATGTCGCCAACACAGTGTGAAGGCCAACTTCAAAATAAATATTAATTTGCCAAATAATGCGTGGACATAAATACCTTGGAACGCTTTTTTCGTTACTGGCAGCCTGTGGCGACGTGATGGGTGCCTCATCTTCCCAAATGTAGTTGCAGTATTTTGCCGTCACAAACTGTTGCCACCCAAATCAGCACGGCTTCCTGAAATCATATTCAATTGCTAATTAAGGACAAAAAATAAACAATTTGAATTAATTACTATGGCAAAATGGCGTCTGTTTCCATTGTTAGCATCTAGTGGCTAGCTGCTTAGCGTGTGACCTATTGTATATAGCTGCTAGCTGCTTAGCGTGTGACCTATTGTATATAGCTTCCGACATCTTTTCAAAGGCAATTTAAGAAGCAAAAACGACTGCGCACTTTTGCTGGCAGCCACAAACAAGTTTTCAATTCCTACTGATCACTTCTCAACAAACCAGGCTGACTAAATTTTTTTTTAGTCAAATCGAATTCATCCGAACACCAAAATATCTGCCCAAGATGACATGCTAAGCTAAAGATGACTTGACTTGACTTAATGTGTTCTCAAGGATTTTTCTTTTTTTTAATGAAACACTAAGCTCTGTCTTTAAATGAAAAGAAAAATGTGCCCCCACGAGTGTAAACATGGGATCAGATTAATATTGCATCGGTGGAATAAGAGTCAAGCAAATGTCATTTTGAGCTATTTCATCATTGTAGCGCCCTCTGCCATCCACTGAAATTAATGTGAAAGGGACCTCAGGCTAGCATTGATAACATTACGACTCACCTTCCTGGCTGGGCTATGCTGTATTCGGGAAAGGTTTGAAGTCAAACTTATCCCACTTTGAGTGTCCCAGTTCCGCCCCCAAAGCGGTTGAGGCAAATGTAAACAACAAATATGGCTAATTCTGAGCAATTGTTTGTTGTTCTGGTTAATGCAGTCATGCCAAATCACGTTGTGTCAGGTGAACATATGTCTTGTATTTACATTTGCTTCCAACACTTTGAGGTTGGAACTGACATGATCCGAGCCGGATAAATCCAATTTCCCACTTTCCTCGAATGAAACATTTATCCTCAGTGAAAGGAAGCTTTGCGTTCAATGAAAAGAATTGGCCTTTGGTTAGTTGTAATTTGATTCGTGAGGATTATTTTTGATTGAAAAACGTAATCAAATGTTGTTTGACTATTCTAATAATATGCCTGGTTTGTATGCTAGTCACAGGCAAAAGCAATAAAGTACGCCGTGGAAATGAAGCGTTGCATTGCGGAAATATCAGAAGTGCCCGGATGTTCGGAATTGTCAATACGTTGTCAATATCCTAGTCAATTTGTGGTGGGAGGAGCTAGCATGTAAACAAGGAAGGGAGGGAGCTGCAATGAGAGAAAGAACATGACATGCTTGCGATTTTCAACTGCTGGGTTTGGACCCAGAAGTAGCTCACACATTCATTATGGTTGGTTCGCCGACCGGTCGTAAAAAAATTCTAGGTGGTCCTTGATTTATGACGATACCAGCATATAATTTGTGTTTTAGTGGGAAAATGTTGGTCCCAGAGTGAGAGCAGTTGTGAACCACTGCTAAGCTGCTACCATAGTCATTTGGAAGCATAGTCATTGGTGGAAGCACCATGTGCTAATGCTTTTAAGGCGTTTTTAGCTCTTAACATAGCTACTTTGCTTTTTTTAAAACTGAGATGCTAAGATAATGTGTTTTTGAAGGCTAAAGTGACAATCTGAAAGTAACGCGTTAGCTTTGTACATGAACAAATGTAGAAAAAAATTATGTTTTTTATTGACGTGAAGGATAATGTGGGTGAGTTTGTTACTGTCCGCATGATGCCACTATGTAAGCTCCGCTGCTTGCCATTCACATCACTGGACTACATTTTAAACACACTTTTTGCCACATAGACCACATAAAACCAAGTCAGTGTTTGCCGATGGAAGCTCTTGTCTTGTGCATGTGAAGGTGTTGTCGTTCTGTTGACAAAAAACATTTTCAAAGATTTCATTTCCATTTTATTAAACAGGACAAATTCACATGCACAAGCACTTACAATTTAACAAAGAAAGATACAGTAACTGGCTTCAGCCAACCATAGACGTCGAAAACGGGCTTCCTGCTTAGTACTTTTTTATTTCTTTATTACTGGAGGAAATTGGCTAACAGTAAGGTTATAGGCAAAGCTTCCAGGTTTTTTTGTGTGTGTTTCCTTCACAATGAAAATAACGTTCGTTTTTCAAGGCCGAGGCGTGATGCTAATATTTTTGTTTTAAATGTATTTTTATTAACTACTGAAGAAACAAATAATGATGACGTAAGCTAGCAACAAGGCTGATATGTTATTGTTATATGTTGCTAAAGTATTTTGATGCTGTTGTTGGAGACTTACGTGCTAACTTGACATGTTTTTAAAGAGTTTTACAAAAAAGTAACATATAAGTTGTTTTTGAAGTATAAAGAGCAAAGCTAACGTTGGAATGCTAATGTGCTAGCAAAGCACACTGTACAGTACTATACATATTTCAAGGACTTCAAGTACATTTGTTTCATTAACAAGGTTTCAAAATGATAAATCAATTATCACCACAATTATTGATTAATTTAATTATCAATTAGTTGAGGATTAACCAAGTTTACAAATGTCTCATTTTGAGTCAGCAGAAAATGTAATCAGTCTGCTTTCATGAAGGATTACAGATATTGGAGAACATTTACTGTTGACAAGGTTATTTTAGTTAACGAAAAACTAACAAAAAAACTAAGACTAAAATTCAACAAACATTTTCGTTAACAAAATAAAATAAAAACATAAATGTGTTTTAAAAAGTGAAAACTAACAAAATACATTTTATGTTTACAGAACTAACTAAAACTAACTATAATAATAGTGAAAATGTCCTTCGTGTTAGTATTTTGTAATTAATTTAATGCATGAGCCTTTGGAGATGGGAAAAACCAAACTGTGAAAAAGTATTGAAAAAGAAAAGAAAAAAAACTGCAAATATGTGAATCCGTGGGCGTTGAACTATGAATATGAAGGTGTCGTCATGTGTAGTTTTGAAGTTGTAATATTACCAAACGTTTCTAGATGGCAGACATGGCTTACTTGGGCTTACACTGAGTCCTTTGATGTTGCCTTTCAGACATGGAGGAATGTATTATCAACATTGAAATGGAATAGGAGCATGCATTTGGCACATGTGCTCTCATTTTGTCCATATCTAAAGTAGCATTTTTGTTATACATCTAGGTAGGAAGTCTGATGTGCCCCCTCAGTCAATCTCAAAGCACATACAGACAAACGTCCACTTCCAATTTTCGCCGACATTGAGTAGGAACTGGACAAACGCTGCCTGCACCCAACTCAGGCAAACACATTCACTTGTGCAGTGTGTGAAATTTGATGATAATACATAATAATAATAATAATAATAATAATACACTGCCCGTCTTAACAGTAACTTGACTTTTTTGTATTTAAGCTGTATAACAAATACTTTGGGATTTGGGGATTATGTTGTTAAAATTTGCACAATGGAATGTGAATTAAAAACATGATAGTTTCTGCAAGTATTTAACAGTTATACAGTGAAAATGGAGCACAAGGTGAATAGTTACTTTGCAAGTCAATTTACCGCGCGTGCACTCATAATTTTTTTTCCGATGCTCCTAAAATTTGAAGTTAGGGGCTACTGTGTTAATATGTTTTTAAAATATAAAAGGCCAACATTTTGACCTAACATGTTGTGAAGATGTTTGTTAAAGCTAATGTGTTACGCAAACATGTTTTGTTGTGTTTTTGAAGGTGTTTCAAGATAAAGGTAGGTAGTTTTAAGGTGAACATCTTAACCTAGCATGTTTTCAGGGTGTTTGTGAAGGCTAATGTGATACACAGACATGTTTTGAAGGTGTTTTTGGAGGTTAATATGCTAAATAATCATGTTTTTAAAAGATATTTGGTAAGGCGAACATCAATTACAATCACAATTAGGATTCTTAATAATTACATAGGTGGCGTGAGCTAATCCGTTATGTCGCTGTGACCTGTCCTGTCTATCTGCACTCTGGCACACTTTTGTGGTTGAAACCAATTAAGACCATCAGGTCACACATTTTCACATGGGCTAGGACCGCTAGGCTGAGTCGTCCCCAGTGTGGGTGGGCAGCCAAGACAGTATGAGTAGAAACCATTTTGGACAGATTAGACCTTCTTCCATATCCAGCAGAAAAGGCTCCACATCTGTGTACTCGATCTTTCTGGTATCCAGTAAATAGTTATCTGATAATATGCATTCTCCTGGTTGCTATTACTAGTATAGCGTGCATCAAGATGAAAGAACCGGTGAAAGCTCCCATCACAACTTTACAATAACATGTTTTGAAGGTGTAGGTGAAGGCGAATGTGCTATGTAGATGTGTTTTGAAGGTGTTAGTGATATCCGAAGTGCAGCAATAATAATGCATTAGATTTATATGGCACTTTTGCTTTTGCACACTCAAAAGCGCTTCACAATGCATACATTCTTTACATACTTGCAGTCACATTTTTTAAGGAAACGTTACCTAGCATGATTTGATGGTGTGTGTATGAAGGCTAATGTGCTGTGCACATGTTTCAACTGTGTTTCCAAGGCTAGGGTGTGACCAGATTTTCAAAATAAAAAAAAAAACATCCGGACACTACAATTTTGCCATTTTAAATTCTTACCAGGAACTATTTATAACAAATTTAATCACTAGTCAATCTGATGACTATTGTTTGTGTTATTTAGCTAATACTAAATGCTATCTTGGTTGACAGTCAACAGTCAATTTAGTCACCATCATCCAAACTTGTTTGCTTGCCCCCTTTAGCTATTTTAAGATGGCTGTGCCGTTTACCTCGCGCTGGTCCCACATCGTACATATGCCGCTAGAAAAGCTCGGCTAGCGTCAGGCTAGTATGACTACATTTCCCATGATTCATACATAGACACGGAAGCAGGAAGTAGCTCTAGTTATGGTAAACACACCTGCTGGTGATTAAATCCGGATGAGAATGAGAACGCAAATGTGAATGTGACAAATGGGAAGGAATTTAACAGGTTTTTTTTAAATTGGTTTATCATATAAATTGCTATAACATGCACGTGGCCCAACAGTTTGCTTGCCTACTGGACTTGTGAAAAATAAATAAAATAAAAAGATGGGATGCTGCGTCCAAGAAGGACAAAGCAATGGGATTGATGAAATCTGCCGGGATTTGGGACACAAGGCTCAAATCCGGGACTGTGGAACGTCTGGTCACCCTGTCCAAGCCTGATGTGCAGAATGTTGATGTTTTAAAGATATTTGTTAAACTGAAGATGAAAAACCTAAAGTTTTTTGACTGTTAGTAGTGAAGGCGTATTGTGCCACGCAGACATGCTTTGAAGGGTTTTCAAAGGCTAATGTGGCTCATGAGTTTTGAAACTTGATATGTTATGCTATCATGTTTATAATGTACCAATGTGAGTGCATCAAGACATCTGTCGTTAGTTTGCTGCCGGCTTCATTCCTACACCTTCGCCCACAGCAACAAACGAAGGGCGTTTATCCTGGACAGAACATCTCCCCAGCTAGCTGGCTAGCATAGGATGTAGCTGATCCCTGCCAGCAACGAGGATTTATGTAAAACACCAATAGGCATAATAACCGACCCAGACTTTACCCTTGGCCACAATATGGAACGGATTATAATGAGCGATTTTAAACTTAAAAAGAATTACTTTAGGAGTTGGAAGTGGAAGGAAGTCAGCACCGCTGTTCTCTCCAGTTCATGATTTAGTTTTCAAATAAGTGATTGTGAGACTTTGTAAAACTCTTAGGCAGAAAAAGCGCTATATAAATGTTTAGCTTTTTAATCAAGTTGGACTTTACTTCTGTTGGACTGTGTTTTTTTTGCAAAAGATACTAATTGATTCGGATCTCGTTCCTTGACATCAATGCAAATACGTGTAATGTAGCACAGAGACTTTTTTTTTTTTTTTGCACTTTTTTGTTTGTGAGGCTAAGATTTTTGAAATGATTAATTTTAAAGACATTTAGTAAAATAGACATCTTAATCTAATGTCTTTTGAAGGTGTGTGTGAGGGCTAATGTGCTGCACAGATGTGTTTTTAAGGTTAAGGAGCTAAAACACTGAGATTGGCTGGCAACCAACTTAGGGTGTACCCCGCCTACTGCCCAAAGCTGGCTGAGATAGGCTCCAGCACCCTCACTGCCCTTGTGAGGAGTAAGTGGTTAAGAAAATGGATGAATGGATGGAGCTAAAACAATGTGTTTTAAGGTATTTTTTGTCATCTTGATGTGCTAAGATAGCATTTTTGTAATGTGTTTATGAAGGCTAACGTCACCTGTAAGCTAATATGTTTTATAGATGTTTTCCAAGGCTCATGTGCTAATTTTACGATTAAAAAAAAAAAAAAAAAGAAAGAAAGAAAAAACATTCAAGGTGAGCATCTTTAACATGTTTTCAAGGTTCTTGTAAAGGCTAATATTCGATGCAAGCGTGTTTTGAAGGTGTTTGTGAAGGCTATTTTGCTAAGCTAATACCTTTTTGAAGATTGACATACTAACCGAGAGTTGTTGAAATATGTTGTTCGACTGCTGGAGAGCGTTTCAGCTGCTAAACTGGGAAAAGAAGCAACGAGTGCCTCAGGCAGTACAGATGGGAACAGTTGAAGCACAAGTTGCTGACTGCTTTATGACGTTTGGAAATTGATTGGAAGGGAGCACGCTCGGTCTCTCTGAGCACACTCTGGGCGTCAGAGTGAATTTCCAAACACACCCCTAATGTGTCCTGACTCTTGAGAGCGTTTTTAAAGGCTAACATATAGCTATGTGCTTTTAAGGCTAACGTGTTTAGGTTGTTTCAAAGGTATTTTTCAAGTATGACATGCTTAACAAACATGTTTTCAAGCTTTTTTTCAAGGCAAATGTGCTCATCTGTATATTTCGAATAACTTCCTAACCTTGTTAGAGATACCAAACTCGATTCATACATGCATTCACCAAACCCTTTGGTGTGTTAAAAAGAACAAGACCAACAAAAATTTACACACAATTTCACACAAGACTATAAAGTTAATAACAGTGTACTCGCAAATGAGTGACTTTTGCTGTGCCATGTTCATATCATTCTTGCAAACAAAAGCTGTTCCTTTTCTTTGGTTTACTGTCTCCCATCCACAAAAATAATTGTTGGCTAAGATACATCCAGTGCAAGCAGCCAGGGTTGAGGTACGAATGCGATGACTGAGATTGCAATATAATTGGGTGCTTGTGTTTTGTTTTGTTTTTCTCTTTTTTTAAAACCTTTTTTACAGATCATCAGGAAGTAGCATGAATGCTTTTCCTGCTTGTTGGTCTACTGCTGTTAGCACCACATATTTAAAACTTAAACGCAAAGCGACATGCCTAACATGGCGGCCATATTAGTGGGGGCAACGTTTCCATCAAAACATGAACATTGGAAAAAAAAAATCGTCCTCATTTCTCAACTCATTTTTGATAAGGTTGACTTTTTGACATTGTCAAAACATGCTTTCAATAAACAGCATTTTGGGGGAAAAAGTTGTTTATGTCCATTTCCCTGAATTTGGAATTGTGTGGCATTGTGTGCAACCACATGTGGCACAAATCGCCAGCGTTCTTGATATTTTTCTTTTCGTGCTGTCCACAAACATGGAATGCTCCAACACCTTGCCCTCACTAGCTTAGCGTCGTCGTAGGCAAGCAGCTCAAATGGGCATCTCGTAGCACCCTACGATTAGCACTCTGAAATCAATCTGCCAAACCTGTCTGTTATCGGACGTGCGGGCTGATGTTAAGTTGAACAATTTTTCAACTTGAGCCACCACCACCACGGCCACTTGAGCAAGGTTACGATATTCCGTAATGGCATCATCACAGCACATAAACTATGAATGGGTTCGGCACTAAGTGCTTTGTCAAAAAAAAGTCTTTTACGTGCGGATGCACACATAAGAACCATTGTTTCATCCGTTTTCCAAGGCAAACAAATTGACTTTTTTTTTTTACGACTTCCATCTAAACACAAATATTCATCAGATGCAAAAATCTGCATTTTATTTATTTATTTTGCCCGGGGCGACATGGCTCAGTAGTTGAGTAGTTGTCTCCCAACCATAAGGTTATAGGTTCAATCCTCACCCCTGGTGATCATGTCAAAGTGTCCTTGAGCAAGACACTGAACCCTGATTTGCTCCCAGTGGGTCCTGGCAGCGCCCTGCGTGGCAACAGTCGGCCATTGGTGTGTGAAATTGGTGAATGTGAGGCATTGTAAAGGCTTTGGGCAACATATGGTGTAGTGCTATATAAAAAGCAGTCAATTTATCATTTGCTCTAAATTTTTTGGGAAAAAAAAATGTACCATGGCAAAAAATAAATAAATCTTGAAAACATATTAATTAGCTATTTTAGTTTACATAGAACTTTAAAACTTGTTTTCACTAATTAAAGCAGTAGTTTCCAAAAATCAAACTCTCCCAAGACCATAAACATTAATTTTATACCCTCATACAATAAAAACTTCAAAATAAATGTGACTGTATTTCTTACACTTTTTCACCTTAGATTCGAAATGCAGCCAATCGCAGGGCACACATGAAAAATATTTTCCTCAAAAATAGTTTGAAGACTAAAGTGTTAAGTTAGCTTGTATTAAAGCTATTGATGAAGGCTAATGTGCTCAGCTAATGTCTTTTTATTTTTTGTATTTTTTTGGTGTGTTTCCCATGTAGGTGGCGAGTGCATGGACTCGGGCGTGGTGTCATGCCGCTGCCGCGCGGGATTTGCGGGCCCTCGCTGCGAGACCAACGTGGACGACTGCGCCAGCAACCCTTGCCTCAACGCCGGCACGTGCACTGACGGTGTGGCCGACTTCACGTGCACGTGCGCACTGGGTTTCGCCGGCAAGGACTGCTCCTTGCGCTCCAGCCCCTGCGAGCGCTTCCCGTGCCTCAACGGCGGCCGCTGCTTCACTCACTTCTCGGGGCCCGTGTGCCAGTGCCCACTGGGATTTATGGGGGCACGCTGCGAGTACGCCGTCCAGCCCGCGCCGCCGTCCCCGCCACTGCCTACCAAGGACGCCTTCCCCGCCGCGCTGGCCGCCGCCTGCGTGCTGGCCGTCATGACGCTGAGCCTCCTGGTGGCCGGCGGCGTCTTTGTGGCGCGCCAACTGCGGCGGGGCAGGGAGCTGGCGGCCGTTTCGGCATCGGTCAAGAACGACCTGGAGGCCATCAACAACCGATCGGTAGCCAAGGAGAACTTGCTGCTGCTGGCGGGGCACGTCAAGGTGTCCAATAAGGACGCGGCGCTAGGCGGGGGCGGAGCCGACTGCGGGACCGTCTTAAAAACCAAAATGGCCACCGACTACAACCTGGCCAAGGAGCAACGCAGCAACAAGTTGGACAGGTAAATTAAACTCTTTTCATATAAAAAACTCGGTTGTGCATTGAACATGTGCCCTTACATATATATATATATATATATATATATATATATATATATATATATATATATATATATATATATATATATATATATATATATATATATATATTAGGGGTGTTAAAAAATATCGATTCGGCGATATATCGCGATACTACATCGCGCGATTCTCGAATCGATTCAATAAAAAAAAATCGATTATTATTATTATTATTATTTTTTTTTTATTATTTTTTTTTTAAGAGCTCAGAATTGTTCATTCTGTAGTCTTACCGATTCAACGTCTTATCATCATTGCCTTTTTTTTTTTCTTTTTTTTTTGTGTGTGTGTGAATCGTTTTTTAAACTTCCATTTTTAATGGAAAAATATTCAACAAAACGTCTGACTTCGGGTTAGGATTCACACCTTGAGCATGGAAGAATGTTATATGAACGGAACATTAAGCCTTAATATTTTATTTTAATGCTGTTCAAACATGAAACAGATTACAACCTCTATAAGACTGAAATTTCAGATAAATAAATAATACATTTTCATATAAATCTTACACTCTACAAGCTTACTGATTAGTATTTTCTAAATTTGAATGAAAAAAAATCGCAACAATCGACTTATAAATTCGTATCGGGATTAATCGGTATCGAATCGAATCGTGACCTGTGAATCGTGATACGAATCGAATCGTCAGGTACTAGGCAATTCACACCCCTAATATATATATATATATATATATATATATATATATATATATATATATATATATATATATATATATATATATATATATATGTATGTATGTATGTATATATATATGTATGTATGTATGTATGTATGTAGGGGCACATGTACAATGCACAACCAATGGAATTTCTGCACCGTCTATCGACTCTGGGTTCGAACCGCGGCATCACCTTGGCATCAGCTTGGAAGAGGAACGCACTGACTGCTGAGCTAAAAGTCAAACCTATCTTTGAAATCTCAGAGTGAGGTTATACGAAAAGTACAACTGCACAGCTCAAGCTGGCATCTGTTACACTTGGAACAAGAGTTTGAAATACCTTATAGAAACATCATTTACAATATAACTCATTGCAACTATACTTCTGTAAGGCTGTAATGACAACCCTCTTTAATCTTGAGCAGTCCGAATTGTAGCAGTCTATTTTCATAACGCTTACATAGGGACCACATCATACCATGTCATTGTACAAAGTACACAACTACACACCTTATATACAGTACTTAGAAAGGAGCAGTGCAAAGTAAAAGTAGTCTATGGTTTACCTGTTGGGGTATGCTGAACGGCTTCTCTTGAGATCTGTGAAGAGATCGCTGCTGCTGTTGCTCCTGATGATGATGATGATCTAGATGATGATCTTGCGGGAGCTGGACTGATTTGGTCAGAGAGTGTAGGAGCTACAAAAGAAAATGGGAGAATAATTTGTTAGACAAGTATAATATGCAATGCAACAAGTATGCATTAAAACTGACTCATTGTGAATAAATAACCTGCTGCTGCGGACAGTTTGGAAACTCTGATTATCATTATCCACTTGCTCTCCATCTGGCACAGTTTGCGTTTGTATTATCTATTTTACAACTCTTGCACCTAATCACTATAAATGAGCTATACATTGTGGTAAAATATTTAACATAACTACAACAGTGAATATGTGCTTGTAGTTCAATGTATTTTGTTATTCTTACCATTTGTGACATTTTTCATCCAACTGATAAGTTATTGACTGCTTTTCACAGCATCGAGCAGCTCATTTTGTTTTTGTTTCAATCGCCTCCTTCCGTCGCATCTCCACAGAAGGAGATGTTGAAAAACTATCATCTATCATGCATGTAATACACATAGTGACATAAATACAATTTCTAGAAATAGCCTATCATTACAACTTTGCTCATCCCATGGGACAGATTCATAATTTGTTCTTACTTACTATGCACACAACCAAGTAATATAAAAGTATATCTTTATAAAACACACACACAACCACACGCAGACATGCCTCTGTAAAAAGTACCACTGCTGCTTACAACTAGCAAAACTATACCACAAAAACGCAAAAATGGCCATGTTAGAAGCTGGTAAACTTCATTCTCTCCTAGCGGAATAAAAGCACAAAAGGCTAATTAATTAGAACTCGTGTCAGTAGATTTCAACTTAAGTTAGCTGCTAGCAACTTAGCACGCCAAGCAGTGTAGCTAGTCGAACTCTAATAATACCTACAAGGAGTTCACTCAAATTATGAGGCTCGTTTTACGTGAGTTTTCTGCATTAAACACTACTATGTCTTATTGCCTTTGGCACTAAACAATAAAAACGAAAACGGAGTGACCAACTTACCGACAGCAGCAGGTGCAACCGCGGCCTGGCTTTGAAAGAGCGGTCAGTCTCGGCGCCGTCAGCGGGAGTCTCGTAGTGTATGACGTCATCGTGCGGATCTCGCAAGTTCTCAACCAAGGGGTAGGTCGGGCAGCGTAGCGTAACAACGATATATATTTTCATAAATGTTGGAATTTAGTTTTGAAAGGCAAAAAAAATCATTCCGCACGTAAATAAATAAATAAATAAATAAATAAATAAATAAATAAATTGGACAAACGGGCACCTTGGGCACTTCTTGCGAAAAGGGCAAGTCATTATTATGAAAGATAAAACTTTATTCTTGTAAAAATTAAAAGTGGTTTTGAAGAGAACGATTTTATTCCCTAAAAATATTGTTGTGTGGTTATTTTATTTATTATATATATATATATATATATATATATATATATATATATGTATATATATGTATATATATATGTATATATATAGTTTTATGGAAACTAAGATGGTTTTATTGAAAAAATGTTTGTATAGATGGATAGATAGATAGATAGATAGATAGATAGATAGATATTAACTTATATACTATTGTAAACGTGAAATGTCACTCTTAAGATAAAAACTGTACACAATAAAATAAATAAATAAGCAAATAAATAAGTCATTGAACTTTTCCCTTTAGATTTCAACTTTAAACAAAAACTTAAAACTTGTTTAATAAAAATGTGATTTCCTCCCATTTTTAAAAATCCATTTTCTAGATATTACTTTTTTTGTAATGTGACAAAAAAATTTATCGTTTTAAAATTAAATGCTTGTTTGAAGAAAAATTTGTAAAAATCTCTCAAAATTAATTATTTTTTAAGTATATTTCTGCCACAAAAAAAACACGATATATTTTTTTGTATATGTTTCATGTTTGAATGTGCTAACTTTCATCAATTGTTTTTTCCTGCAATGCGCTTCTGTCCCTTCTCTTGTCACTAAAATCGAAAAGGATCTAAACGTTCATGTTGTTCACTTGCTTGTTATTGTTTTTTGTTGTGTGTCCTAATGTCCTTCCGTCCATCCGTCTGTCCATTAGGCTCAAGTGCGATTCTCCGCGTTTGCTTGAAGACGTCCGCTATCAGCCCGTCTTGGTGGCCACCGAGCAGCTGGAACAGTTTGTCTTTGCCACCGAGGTACACACAGCAAATGTAAACGTTAGCTGCAAAAAGTTTTCCTTTTGCACACTCTTCTCAAGTCCAACGCGTACTATGCTTTTACCTTTTTTATGCCTACCTTTTTTTTAACCTGTTTTTTTAGTATAGCTTTAGTTTAGCTAGTAGCTTCATATGTGAGAAAAATGAAAACTGGACGGAATATTTCTTCATAGGGATGCCCTGATTATCACCTTGTTTGTTTCCCCCCCCCAAGTCAATTGTTTTGACTGTTATCTGCCGATACGAGTCTTGATCCAATAGCTCAGTAATGCATTACCAAGACAAAAAGAACTCCTCCAAATTATCTTATTTGTAAAAATTCAGATGAAGTTTTCCTAACATCACAACTTTTTATGGTTCAAATAAACAAGAAAATCTGTTGAAATTGTGAAAATTCCAAAATCTGATCATTTTCAGCCAATAGCGATCATCTGAAAATCACGTGATCGGATCCCGACACCAACTCGACTTCTCAACAAGAATTCAGGCAAACTTTCACAAGTTGTTGACTTGGCAAATGGGACGGAACGTGCGACGGTCCCGCTTTTAAGACCTCAATACAAGCACGTTGAAAGGATATGGAACGTATTTGATTTGTGGCTGCTGAATGAGGCGACAATGTTTTGTGCTTTGCGTTTCCTCGCAGGTAGAAAAAGCCTACAAGGGAAAAGTAAAAGTACATATTTACATTTGTTTTACTGAAATATTTTCTAGAGGTTTTCTACACAATACTTACCATGATGTTTTGTGTTTTTAAAATCTTGCACGCATTTCTGAAAAACTAGAACTAAACCTAATACAAACTTAGCTAAAATGACAAATTTTGAAAAAAATTAAATAAAATTAATACAAATTAACAAACTCACTCTAGGAATGAATTAAAATTAACTAAATTAAACAAAAAAAAGTCCAAATAAAGTAATAAAAACTCGAATGAAAATTCCAAAAACTAATGTAACTCAGGTTTGGAGTATTATTATTTTCTTTATTTAATTTTATAAACCTAAAGTAACCGTTTTTGAAGGGGGAGAGAAAAGATGAGCATTTTATTTGTTGCTTTTCAAGCTAAAAAAAAAAAAATCTTTAAAAAAAAAAAGAACAAAAAAAATGTTTTCAGAAAAGGGAAAAAAAAGTTGTCTACTTGAGGAATGACCCTGCATTTGTCAAGGATTTTTCCAGAAATAGATTTTTTATTTTTTTTACATGCGTACACAAACACACGCATGAATGGTCTTGTGAGTCACTGTCAACTTTTGTTTTTGTTTTTTTTCCCTTCCCAGGTTTGACGTCGGCTCTGTCAAAGATTTTTTTATTTTGAGAAAGAAGACGACTGAATGGAAGAAGCTTTTTTTCTTTTTTTTTGGCCCCTGCTGCTCAGCAGGCACAAAAAGGGACCACGTTTTAGGGCGTTATCCCCCCCCCCCCCCTTCTCTTTGGCGGGAAAGAGTAAAAGCAGGAGAGGAAGGACAACAAAGACTGAATGTTTTGCATCATTTGCACTTTTTCTATCCGCGTCATCGGACCGTCCACAAGGCGCCAATATGGATCATCTTTGTGGCATGACCACACGTGTGCGCACGCGCGTCGACGTCAACGCAATCATCAGCAGTCGGTCTGCAAAATAAAGGTCGGTCGCCGTCGGAGCGACCGATCGGACGAGCAATCACGTGCACAGACAAACAAGTGCCTTTCCAGCCACTTGGCCTTCATCATCATCATCTTTTGATACCAAAAATCAGTGTATGCGCTGTGTGTGTCATTCGTGTGAGCGAGTGTGTGTTAATTTAAGACGATGCAATGTGTGTACAGTTGTATTTAATTGCTGCTCAATGTGTACAGATTTCATAATTAACAAACGCAAGCCACTTTTATTTTCGTAAATAAATGATCAAAAGCAAGCTTGGCTCAACTTTATGTGTGCGTGTGCGTGTTCGTGTGTGCGTGTGTGTCTTTTATTTGACGAATGACTTCCTGCTGCAAAACATTTACAAGTCAACTTGTTGCTTCCTTCACGTGCATTTTTTTTTTTTTTGCTCAACAGCTGCTACACAAAACTGTGTATGTGTGCGTATGTGTTTGTCTTGTTTGACTTCCTGTTGATTTTTTGCAAGCTTTTCTGAACTCAACTTGTTTGTTGGCTACGACGGCGTATTAGAGCCACGTAGAAATATATTTTTTTAGACGGCGGGGGCAAATACAACGAGAAAAAAAGTGGCAAATTTGCCATTTTTTAATATGATGAGAAAAAAAGTAGCAAATATGCCACTTTTTAATATGACGAGAAAAAAAGTGGCAAATTTGCCACTTTTTAATATGATGAGGAAAAAAAAGGCAAATTTGCCACTTTATAAACTGGCAACTATAATATTATTAATCTCTGCTGAAGCAATTAGTATCTCCTTGTTTGAAAACCCAACCGAAAAATACATTTTAATGACTTCTTCCATCGTAGACATTTTGCAAACTGTGACTTTGTGTAGCATGACACATGCGTTTCCTTTCTGCCGGCACGACACTTGACACAAGCAGCCACGAGACGAGAAACAAATTGTCATATTAAAAACAGGAAAATTTGCCACATTTTAATATGACGAGAAAAAAAGTGGCAAATTTGCCATTTTTTTCCCCGTCATATTAAAAAGTAGCAAATTTGCCACTTTTTTTTTCGTTATATTGCCCCCGCCCTCTAAAAATATATATATTTCTACGTGGCCCAAATACCCCATCAGAGTTGGCAAATTTGGTGGTTTGCCAGTCAAACCTTTTTTTTTTTTTTTTTTTAAATCCTTCTCGTGTCAAGTTATGATTCCTGCAGCTTGCAGGTCACATGATCATTTTGCATTAACACTCGCTATCGGACATCCGCGTTCGTGTTTGTGTATGCGTGTGTGTGCTTGTTTGTGAGTGAAAGGAGGCCTCAACTTTTCCATCATGACTCTCGTTCCTGCTAGAACTTTTTTTTTATTTTTTTTTTACTTTTACTTTCTTTTCTTCTTGTCATAACACGTGCGTGCATAGGTGTAGGTGTGCGTGTGTGTGTGGTTAAGAATAAAGTCATGATGGACATCTCACATGAGAAGGAGGAAGTGCACATAAAAGGAGAACACACGCACACACACAGGGCCATAAAATACACCCTCACACAGCTGTCATCACTTGGTCACCCTCCGCGACCTTTGACCCACATCCAAACTTTTTCCCAGCCCGTCAGCTGACAGTCAACCGTGTGTGTGTTTGCATGTTTGTGTGTAAGTAGATGTGTGTCTTATAATTGTGTTCTATATTTTTTTCTATATTTTAGCATTGAGCGAATTGCTTTCACAACTTGTTAATCTGCAGTTGGATTGTCATGCGAAATGTTAGCATAGCACGTTAGCATTTAAAGCAAGACTTTTTTTGTGACAAGGCGCAACAAATCTTTTTTTTTTTTTTTTTTTTTTTTTTTTAACTCCAATTTTTGTTGTGGCGAAGACAAATGGCCGTCAAGACCTCCAGCCGAGCGCCAGTCTTCACTTTTTTGTTATGGCTCGTCCTCCGCTTGTTTTCCTCCTCCTCATTCCCGCCGGCTTCCTCCTAGCATCCGCCTCCCGCTGACCTTTGACCTCACCCTCGGTGGGAACGGTGCACAGACTAAGAATCGGCGTGACGGTCACGAGGGCAACGCGCCACCGCCGATGTGATGACAATAACAGAGCACACCTGTCGACACACGCACACGCGCATGCACACACACTAAATCAAATCTCAACAATATCTTTATTGGCATAAGTTCATATGACATAAACATCACTTTTTTTCTTTTGAAAGGAAAAGTCCTCAGATAAAAAAAAAAAAAGAAAAAAAAAAGAAAGAAACATGAAAAAAATGGTTGAACTCAGCATGATGTTGTTTTGTGTGCGTGTGTTTATTGTCCTCCAACGTGAGCTTGCAGGAATGTTAGCCTGGCTGAGCACTTGCCAACAGGAAGTGGCTCCCTGATAACTTTTGACCTGGACTATGCACACCAAGTGTAACTAAGTGTGTAGTTGTGTGCACGTGTGCACGGCTTATTATATACATGGACGTTTAAAAACACCTTACTATAGATCGTAATTCAAAAAACAAACGCTTTACTATGCTGTACATGGTCGTTTAAAAAAACAAAAAAAACAACGCCCTGGTCGTTTTTAAAAATGGCTTACTATTTATACATGTTCATTTTTAAAAAAGCACGCCTTACTATACATGGTCGTTAAAAAACAAAAAACAAAAAACGACTTACTATGCAAAAGCATGCCTTACTATACATGGTTGTTAAAAAAAACAAAAAAAACAAAACGCCTTACTATACAAAAGCACGCCTTACTATACATGATCTTTAAAAAAAAACAAAAAAAAACGCCTTACTATACATGGTCGTTTTTAAAAAAGCACGCCTTACTATACATGATCTTTAAAAAACAAAACAAAAAAAACCCGCCTTACTATACATGGTCGTTTTTAAAAAAGCACGCCTGACTATACATGGTCGTTAAAAAAAAAAAAAAAAAACACAAAAAAAACCCCGACTTACTATACATGGTCGTTTTAAAAAAGCACGCCTTACTATACATGATCGTTAAAAAAACAACAAAAAAACAAACAAACAAAAAAACAAAAAAAAAACCGCCTTACTATATACATGGTCGTTTAAAAAAAAAAAAAAAAAAGCCTTACTATACATGATCGTTTTTAAAAAATCACGTCTTACTATACTGTACATTAGGGGTGTGAATTGCCTCGTACCTGACGATTCGATTCGTATCACGATTCACAGGTCACGATTCGATTCGATACCGATTAATCCCGATACGAATTTCTAAGTCGATTGTTGCGATTTTTTTTCATTCAAATTTAGAAAATACTAATCAGTAAGCTTGTAGAGTGTAAGATTTATATGAAAATGTATTATTTATTTATCTGAAATTTCAGTCTTATAGAGGTTGTAATCTGTTTCATGTTTAAACAGCATTAAAATAAAATATTAAGGCTTAATGTTCCGTTCATATAACATTCTTCCATGCTTAAGGTGTGAATCCTAAAAAAAAATAAAAAAATAAAAAATAAAAAAATTAAAAAAAAATTTAAAAAATCGATTTTGCCTATTATTGAATCGATTCGAGAATCGCGCGATGTAGTATCGCGATATATCGCCGAATCGATTTTTTTTAACACCCCTACTGTACATGGTTGTTTTTTAAAAAAAACGCCTTACTATACATGGTCTTTAAAAAAACAAAAAACAAAAAAAAACGCCTTCCTATACATGGTCGTTCTAAAAAACACTGTCGTTTTTAAATAAAAAAAACCTTACTATAAGGTCGTTTAAAAATAATGCCCTGGTCTTTTTCTAAAAAAAAAATAAAAAATAAAATAAAATAATATAAAAAAATAAAAAACACCTTACTATATGTGGTTGTTAAAAAAAACGCCTTACTACTATGTATTTTATTTTTTTAACGGCCAGTTATAGTAAGGGATTTTTTTTTAACCGACAAGTATAGTAAGGCTTTTTTATTTATTTATTTAAAAAAAATCAACCATGTATAGTAAGGTGTTTTTTAAGGTGTTTTTTTGGGGGGTTATTTTTGTTTTTTTAAAACAGTCATGTATAGTGTTGTGTGTGTGTGTGTTTTTTTTTTTTTTTTTTTTTTTAAGAAAAAAAAAAAACCTGACTCAGGGAATTTGAAACTGTCAATTGTCATTGCTGCACTGCTAATGTGAAGGATATGCAGATATGTGTCAAATATTTTGGCCCTCTGGGGGCCCCTGCCTTGCCTAATGGCAAACTACGCTTGTGTGTGTGTGTGTGTGTGTGTTGTTGGTCCATTGGCACGAGCAGCTGCTTCCTGTTTCCTTCTGCTCCAAAAAGTGATGTTGTGTCATGTGACAGGAAGTACAATCATGCAGTCTCCATTTGACTTCCTTTCTGACCTTTTGACCTCCCATTTTCTGCTCTCAGGACATGCCTGACAGGTGAATAACTACAGCAACTGGTCACAAACAATGCTTAAAAAAAAAAAAAATAAATAAATAAAATAAAAATAAAAAAAAGTCAAATATCACAAGTAACAATCAGCTAAAAAAACATATTTGAAATCCTAACCTTAATTGTAAACAGTACTTTTAAACTGTGCATCATGGTTACATCCAAACTATCTAAACTATGTTAGCATTAGCATGTAGCATTTGTGTGACCAATGGAATTTTTTTGTGCCACTTTCACTTTGCGCACGTTCCTGGAAGTCGCTTGGAGTGATGATAACGAGCAAACAAGTTAGCGCTTGTGTTGGCCTGGTCGCGCTCCGCTCATGAGCTGGAATGTTCCGCCACCGTTCCACTTCCTGTTTGACGGGCAGCCTGACTGGTCGCGCCTCTCGGTGCAGGTGCATACGAGTGCATTCCAAGCATTTCCATGTGTCAACCCATTTCCTTGCAACCTATTGTGTCTCTATTTGCTCGCTCTTACATGGACTGCGACCAGTCGGTCGTTCATCTCAAATCCATTAGTTCATTGTGTCAATTTTGGCCCTGAGAGTCACAAGTGAGTGACCATTCAGTTGTTTATGCAATGGCGTCCAGTTCTTTTTCGACATTGCCGAGTTAATTATTTGTGCAACTGGCCACTGCACCCATACTCTGAGTGGACCCTTGATTAATCCCCCACCCTCATTTAAAAAAAGAAAAGAATAATGAAAAAAAAACAAAAAACAAAAAACACCTTACTATACATGGTCGTTTTTAAAAAAAATCACGTCTTACTATACTGTACATGGTTCTTTTAAAAAACGCCTTACTATACATGGTCATTTTTAAAAAAGCACGCCTTACTATACATGGTCTTTAAAAAAAAATTTTAAAAAAATAATAAACACCTTACTATACATGGTCGTTTTTTTAAAAAAAGCACATCTTACTATACTGTACATGGTTGTTTTAAAAAAACCCTTACTATACATGGTCTTTAAAAAAAAAAAAAAAAAAAAAATGCCCTATTATACATGGTCGTTTTTAAAAAAAGCATGCCTTACTATACATGGTCGTTTAAAAAAAAACAAAAAACGCCTTACTATACATGGTCGTTTAAAAAAAAAAAAAAACGCCTTACTATACATGGTCGTTAAAATAAATAAATAAATAAATAAATAAATAAAAATGCCTTACTATACATGGTCTTTAAAAAAAAATAAAAAACCACCTTACTATACATGGTCGTTTTTTTTAAAAAGCACATCTTACTATACTGTACATGGTTGTTTTAAAAAACGCCTTACTATACATGGTCTTTAAAAAAAATAAAAAAAATAAAAAAATTGCCCTATTATACATGGTCGTTTTTAAAAAAAGCATGCCTTACTATACATGGTCGTTTAAAAAAAAAAAAAAAACGCCTTACTATACATGGTCGTTTAAAAAAAAAAAAAAACGCCTTACTATACATGGTCGTTAAAATAAATAAATAAATAAATAAATAAATAAAAATGCCTTACTATACATGGTCGTTTAAAAAAAAAAGCAAACAAAAAAAAATGCCTTACTATACATGGTCGTTTTTAAAAAAAAGCACGCCTTACAATACATGGTCGTAAAAAAAGAATAAATAAATAAATAACGCCTTACTATACATGGTCGTTTTTAAAAAAAAGCACACCTTACTATACATGGTCATTTAAAAAAAAAAAAAAAAAAAAAAAAACGCCTTACTATACATGGTCGTTTAAAAAAAAAAGAAAAAAAAAGCACGCCTTACTATACATGGTCTTTAAAAAAAAACAAAAAAAAACAAACAAAAAACGCCTTACTATACATGGTCGTTAAAAAAATAAAAATAAAAAAAAATAAAAGAATGCCTTACTATACATGGTCGTTAAAAAAAAAAAAAAAAAAAAAAAATGCCTTACTATACATGGTCGTTTAAAAAACAAAAAACAAAAACGCCGTTTCCAACGCAATTTCCATCGGATGGCAGTTGGAGCAACGCGCACGATTAACTGGTGACAATAAAGAAATGACTCGCTTTTTTTTTTTTTTGTCACACTTCGCGCACGCTGTTAAGCCATGTTAGAAGGTACAGTATCAAATAACACATGAAAATGAAAAAAACAAAAACAAAACGCTAGCGGTCCCAAAAGTACACTTATGACAAACACCACAACATCTTGAGCTAGTTAACCGTCCAAACACGTTCGCGCTTCCTAGCGTGTAGAGGGCGTCGTTTTAAAAAAAAGCACGCCTTCCTATACATGGTCGTTTTTAAAAAAACAGAAAGCCTTACTATACATGGTCGTTAAAAAAATAAAAATAAAAAAAAATTAAAAAAAACGCCTTACTATACATGGTCGTTTTTTTTTTTTTTTTTAAAAAAAGCACGCCTTACTATACATGGTCGTTTAAAAAAAAAAAAAAAAGCCTTACCATACATGGTCGTTTTTAAAAAAAAGCACACCTTACTATACATGGTCATTAAAACAAAACAAAAAAAACAACGCCTTACTATACATGGTCGTTTTTTTTTTTTTTTTTTAAAAGCACGCCTTACTATACATGGTCTTTAAAAAAACCAAAACAAAACAAAAAAAAACAAAAAACGTCTTACTATACATGGTCGTTTTTAAAAAAAAGCACGCCTTACAATACATGGTCGTAAAAAAAGAATAAATAAATAAATAACGCCTTACTATACATGGTCGTTTTTAAAAAAAAGCACACCTTACTATACATGGTCATTTAAAAAAAAAAAAAAAAAAAAAAAAAAAAACGCCTTACTATACATGGTCGTTTAAAAAAAAAAGAAAAAAAAAGCACGCCTTACTATACATGGTCTTTAAAAAAAAACACAAAAAAACAAACAAAAAACGCCTTACTATACATGGTCGTTAAAAAAATAAAAATAAAAAAAAATAAAAGAATGCCTTACTATACATGGTCGTTAAAAAAAAAAAAAAAAAAAAAAATGCCTTACTATACATGGTCGTTTAAAAAACAAAAAACAAAAACGCCGTTTCCAACGCAATTTCCATCGGATGGCAGTTGGAGCAACGCGCACGATTAACTGGTGACAATAAAGAAATGACTCGCTTTTTTTTTTTTTTTGTCACACTTCGCGCACGCTGTTAAGCCATGTTAGAAGGTACAGTATCAAATAACACATGAAAATGAAAAAAACAAAAACAAAACGCTAGCGGTCCCAAAAGTACACTTATGACAAACACCACAACATCTTGAGCTAGTTAACCGTCCAAACACGTTCGCGCTTCCTAGCGTGTAGAGGGCGTCGTTTTAAAAAAAAGCACGCCTTCCTATACATGGTCGTTTTTAAAAAAACAGAAAGCCTTACTATACATGGTCGTTAAAAAAATAAAAATTAAAAAAAATTAAAAAAAAACGCCTTACTATACATGGTCGTTTTTTTTTTTTTTTTTAAAAAAGCACGCCTTACTATACATGGTCGTTTAAAAAAAAAAAAAAAAAGCCTTACCATACATGGTCGTTTTTAAAAAAAGCACACCTTACTATACATGGTCATTAAAACAAAACAAAAAAAACAACGCCTTACTATACATCGTCGTTTTTTTTTTTTTTTTTTTTAAAGCACGCCTTACTATACATGGTCTTTAAAAAAAACAAAAAACAAACAAACAAAAAACGCCTTACTATACATGGTCGTTAAAAAAATAAAAATAAAAAAAAATAAAAAAAACGCCTTACTATACATGGTCGTTTTTAAAAAAAAGCGCGCCTTACTATACATGGTCGTTTAAAAAAACAACAAAAAAACGCCTTACTATACATGGTCGTTTAAAAAAACAACAAAAAAACGCCTTACTATACATGGTCGTTTAAAAAAAAAAAAAAAAAAAAAAAAAAAAAACGCCTTACTATACATGGTCATTTTTTTTTTTTAAAAAAAAGCACGCCTTACTATACATGGTCGTTTTTTGTTTTTTTAAAAAGCACGCCTTACTATACATGGTCATTTTTTTTAAAAACACGCCTTACTCTACATGGTCGTTTAAAAAAAAAAAAAAAAAAAAGAATGCCTTACTATACATGGTCGTTTTTTTTTTTTTTTTTTTTTAAAAGAACGCCTTACTATACATTGTCGTTAAAAAAAAATAAATAAAAAAAAAAAAAAAAACACCTTACTATACATGGTCGTTTTTTTTAAAAAAAAAAAGAACGCCTTACTATACATGGTCGTTAAAAAAACCAAAACAAAACAAAAAAAAACAAAAAACGTCTTACTATACATGGTCGTTTTTAAAAAAAAAGCACGCCTTACTATACATGGTCTTTAAAAAAAAACAAAAAACGCCTTACTATACATGGTCGTTTTTAAAAAAAAGCACGCCTTACTATACATGGTCGTTTTTAAAAAAAAAGCACGCCATGGTCGTTAAAAAAAAAAACCAAAAAAAAAAAAAAAACGCCTTACTCTACATGGTCGTTTAAAAAAAAAAAAAAAAATGCCTTACTATACATGGTCGTTTTTAAAAAAAGCACACCTTACTATACATGGTCGTTTAAAAAAAAAAAAAAAACGCCTTACTATACATGGTCGTTTTTAAAAAAAAAGCACGCCTTACTATACATGGTCTTTAAAAAAAAACAAAAAACGCCTTACTATACATGGTCGTTTTTTAAAAAAAAGCACGCCTTACTATACATGGTCTTTAAAAAAAAACAAAAAACGCCTTACTATACATGGTCGTTTTTTTTAAAAAAGCACGCCTTACTATACATGGTCTTTAAAAAAAAACAAAAAACGCCTTACTATACATGGTCGTTTTTAAAAAAAAGCACGCCTTACTATACATGGTCGTTTTTAAAAAAAGCACGCCATGGTCGTTAAAAAAACAAAAAAAACAAAAAAAAAAAAACAAAAAAAAAAAAACGCCTTACTCTACATGGTCGTTTAAAAAAAAAAAAAAAAAAAAAAATGCCTTACTATACATGGTCGTCTTTTTTTTTTCTTTTTTTTTTAAACGCCTTACTATACATGGTCGTTTTTTTTTGTTTTTTTTTAAAAGAACGCCTTACTATACATGGTTTTTAAAAAAAATAAAATAAAAAAATTAAAAAAAAAACACCTTACTATACATGGTCTTTTTTTAAAAAAAAAAAAAAAAGCACGCCTTACTATACATGGTCGTAAAAAAAAAAAAAAAAAAACGAAAAACAAAAAAAAAAAAACGCCTTACTATACATGGTCGTTTTTTTTAAAAAAAAAGCACGCCTTACTATACATGGTCGTTTTTTTTTTTTTTTTTTTTTTAAAGCACGCCTTACTATACATGGTCATTTTTTTAAAAAACACGCCTTACTCTACATGGTCGTTTAAAAAAAATAAAATAAAAAATGCCTTACTATACATGGTCGTCTTTTTTTTTTCTTTTTTTTAAAAAACGCCTTACTATACATGGTCGTTTTTTTTTTTTTTTTTTAAAAGAACGCCTTACTATACATGGTCGTTAAAAAAATAAAAAAATAAAAAATAAAAAAAAACGCCTTACTATACATGGTCGTTAAAAAAATAAAAATAAAAAAAAATAAAAAAAACGCCTTACTATACATGGTCGTTTTTTTTTTTTTTTTTTAAAAGCACGCCTTACTATACATGGTCGTTTAAAAAAAAAAAAAAAAAAAAAAAGCCTTACCATACATGGTCGTTTTTAAAAAAAGCACACCTTACTATACATGGTCATTAAAACAAAACAAAAAAAACAACGCCTTACTATACATGGTCGTTTTTTGTTTTTTTTTAAAAAGCACGCCTTACTATACATGGTCTTTAAAAAAAACAAAAAACAAACAAACAAAAAACGCCTTACTATACATGGTCGTTAAAAAAATAAAAATAAAAAAAAATAAAAAAAACGCCTTACTATACATGGTCGTTTTTAAAAAAAGCACACCTTACTATACATGGTCGTTAAAAAAAAAAAAAAAAATGCCTTACTATACATGGTCGTTTTTAAAAAAAAGCGCGCCTTACTATACATGGTCGTTTAAAAAAACAACAAAAAAACGCCTTACTATACAGGGTCGTTTAAAAAAAAAAAAAAAAAAAAACGCCTTACTATACATGGTCATTTTTAAAAAAAAAAAAAACACGCCTTACTATACATGGTCGTTTTTTGTTTTTTGTTTTTTTTAAAAAGCACGCCTTACTATACATGGTCATTTTTTTTAAAAACACGCCTTACTCTACATGGTCGTTAAAAAAAAAATAATAAATAAATGCCTTACTATACATGGTCGTCTTTTTTTTTTTTTTTTTTTTAACGCCTTACTATACATGGTCGTTTTTTTTTGTTTTTTTTTAAAAGAACGCCTTACTATACATGCTCGTTAAAAAAACCAAAACAAAACAAAAAAAAACAAAAAACGTCTTACTATACATGGTCGTTTTTAAAAAAAAGCACGCCTTACTATACATGGTCGTTAAAAAAAAAAAAAAAAAATGCCTTACTATACATGGTCGTTTTTAAAAAAAGCACACCTTACTATACATGGTCGTTTAAAAAAAAAAAAAAAAAACGCCTTACTATACATGGTCGTTTTTTAAAAAAAAGCACGCCTTACTATACATGGTCTTTAAAAAAAAACAAAAAACGCCTTACTATACATGGTCGTTTTTTAAAAAAAAGCACGCCTTACTATACATGGTCTTTAAAAAAAAACAAAAAACGCCTTACTATACATGGTCGTTTTTTAAAAAAAAGCACGCCTTACTATACATGGTCGTTTTTAAAAAAAGCACGCCATGGTCGTTAAAAAAAAAAAAAACAAAAAAAAAAAAACAAAAAAAAAAAACGCCTTACTCTACATGGTCGTTTAAAAAAAAAAAAAAAAAAATGCCTTACTATACATGGTCGTCTTTTTTTTTTCTTTTTTTTTTAAACGCCTTACTATACATGGTCGTTTTTTTTTGTTTTTTTTTAAAAGAACGCCTTACTATACATGGTCGTTTTTTAAAAAAAAGCACGCCTTACT